>NC_041737.1:55068771-55715271 GCF_004115215.2 Ornithorhynchus anatinus | reverse complement strand
CACTGTTCTAAGCGCTGGGGTAGACACAGGGGAATCAGGATGTCCCCCGTGGGGCTCACGGTCTTAATCCCCATTTTACAGATGAGGTAACGGAGGCACCGAGAAGTTAAGTGACTCGCCCACAGTCACACAGCTGACAAGTGGCAGAGCTGGGATTCAAACTCATGACCTCAAAGCACAAGTGAAGTGACTTGCCCAAGGTCACGCAGCAGGCAAGAGGCGGAGCCGGGATGAGGCCCGCGCTCGGTCCACTATCCGCTCTGCTCCTCCGGGCCTCGGTTTCTTCAGCTGTGAAACGGGGCCGAGGGCCCTGCTCCTCCTCCCTCTCGGGGAGGGAAGCCCCGAGGGGGGCAGGGCCCGGGACCGGAGCGACCGCCCCACCCCGGCCGCGGCGTCGGCCGCTCAGTAAGCGCCCGGTAAATGCCAACCGAGGAACGACGGCGGTGATTATATTGTGCGCGGGCCCCAGAGGTCCACACGCGTTGGGAGGAAGAACTGGAGCCGTGAGATGGAGTCCCGGCCTCCGCCTCCACCCCGGGGCCTCCCGCCTCCCGCCTCCCGGAGGGGGAATCGGTGGGAGGAGGGAGGACTTCCGCCCCGACGATCACCCTCCCCGGCTCCCAATCCTTACCGAGGGCCCGTCTCCTCCAAGAGGCCTTCCCAGACTGAGCCTCCCCCCCCTTCCTCTTCTCCCTCTCCCTTCCGCGTCGCCCCGACTCGCTCCCTGTATGCACAGCTGTCGTGTTGTACCGTCCTCTCCCGGGCGCTTAGCACAGTGCTCTGCACACAGTAAACGCTCAGTAAATGCAACCGAAAGAACTGATCGGCGGGGCGCTCCAGCCCGGTCTGCCCCGGCTCCCCCGATTAGACCATGAGCCCGTCGATGGGCAGGGATTGTCTCTATCTGTTGCCAAACTGTCCATTCCAAGCGCTTAGTACGGTGCTCTGCACATAAATACTACTGAATGAATGACTCCGGACAGGCTCTGGGTGTCGGGGGGGGCGGGGAGGGGTCTCCCGTTCAAGGGACTGGGAAGGAAGGACCCGTTGCTCTTGGCAGCCCCGGATGGAGCCCGGACCCGGGTTCTAATCCCGGCTCCGCCGCTTGTCTGCCGGGTGACCTTGGGCAAATCCCTTCTCTGGGCCTCGGTGACCTCATCCGGGAAATGGGGACGAAGGCCGGGGGCCCCGCGCGGGGGAGAGGGATTCCGTCCAACCTCCTCTGCTCGTGTCCACCTCGGCCTGGCACGGAGTCGGCGCTGAACATTTACCGGTTGCCGTCACTCGTCTGGGACCGGCATCTCGGACGGTGCTCCATCCGTGGCCCCGGGAGGGCCGCCCTCCCCACCGGCTCCACCAGCCCAACCACGGTCCTCGCCTTCCGGACGCTCCGTCACGGGCCCGCTCCCTTCCGGTGACGGGCATTCTAGGAAGGGGAGAAAGGAGGAAGAGGAAACCCGGGAAGGGACCCCGCACGCCCCCTTTTTTAAAAAAGGGTATCCGGCGAGCGTTTACTGGGTGCCGGACGCCGGGGTAGATGCGAGGTTGGACCCAGTCCATGACCCAAGCGGGCCTCGGTCTTCGCCCCCATTTTACAGCTGAGGGAACTAAGGGACGGGGAAACGAAGGAGTCACCTGCCCGAGGTCACGCAGCAGATGGTGGAGCCGGGATTAGAACCCAGGTCTCTCTGATTCTCGGGCCCCTGGTCGATCCGCTAGGCCACGCTGGTTTCCCCCTTCTTGGGAGCGGGAAGCTTCCGGGGGGGTGTCGTCCCCCCCCCGACCCCCCGACCCCAACCAAGAGCCAACCCCGTCAAACTCCTAGGGTGGAAGGAGGCGGAGCGGGCACCCAGATCCCGAGCCGCTGACTTGCCTCACTGGTGGCCTTTGGGGTCAGGTCCCAGCCGGCCCAGCCCACTTCCCGTTAGCCACTCGGTGGCTCGTCCTCCCCGGGGGTTCCTGGCCGGCCGCTCTGCCGGCACTTCCCCCTCCGCCTGCGGTGCCCGGCCCACCCCGGGCCCCCTCAACCTCTCCGCCGCCCCTTCCCCATCCCGCACTACCCGGCCCCCCCCCCCCCCCCCCCCGATCCCGACGGCGCCGCGGAGGGTGGAAGACTCGCTTCCCTCCGGCCCCGCGTCCCCCGCGCGTGCCCTCTGACCCCGGAAGCCCCCTCCGGTCGAGGCCCGGAGCCCCAAGACCCCTGGCCGCCACCGGCCCCCCGGCCTCGGCGGCCACTCGGCGGGTCCCAGTGATAACCGGGGCATCCCGTTGGGCGTCTGCTACGGGCCGGGCACCGCGCTCAGCGCTGGGGTAGGGACGAGATCATTAGGTTGGCCGCGGTCCCCGGTCCACGTGGGGCTGGCGGTGGAAGGGAGAAAGGAGAGCAGGCGTCGAGTGCCCCATTTTGCAGAGGAGGAAGTGGAGGTGGAGGAGTAAATCGACTCGCCCAAGGTCAAACCCGGGCTTCCCGACTCCCGGCCCCGTGCTCTTCCCTCTGGGCCACAGGGGTGAGGGCGGGTCTGCCCAGCAGCCTCCTCGCCCACAGAGGAGCTCGAACGGCCGTGAGGCGGCCTCCCCTCCCCTCTCCCCTCTCCCCTCCCCCGGGCACCTCAGCTGGGGGAGGGGGGTCCACCCCAGTCGCTCCGCAAGGTGACCCCGGGAAGGGTGGGACGAACCCCGGGATCGGGAAAGGACGGCAGCCGATTCCCCGAGAGGCAACGCGGCCTGCGGGCGAGAGCCCGGGCCCGGGAGCCGGAGAACCCGGGTTCCGACCTCGGTGCCGCCACTTGCCTGACGTGTGACCTTGGGCGAGTCACTTCCCTTCCCCCCGCGGTTCGGCCTCCTCCCCGGTAAAATGGGGACCCGAGACCCACGACGGGGACGGCGTCCGATCCGATCACCTCGTATCTTCCCCGACACCCAGTCGGGTGCTCGGCACACGGTAAAGCGCTCGACGGGACGGTTACCGCTATTACCTTTCATTACGGTTATGGCCGGCGGGCCCAGACCCCGGGGAACGCGGGAACGCGGGGGAGACCCGGCCCCTCTGGGGGTCGGGGCGAGAAGACGTGGGGGAGGAAGGAGGGGCGGGAATTCCGGGGGAGGGGCTGCGGCCAGAGACCACCCGACTCCCATCGAGGTTCTCCCCTCCCTCCCCACCCCCCAAGAAGAGCAGGAGGGCCTGGGGGTGGGGTCCGGCCCCTTCCCACGTTCACCCCCAGAGGCGGGGAAGTTTCCGGCCCGACTGCCCGGAGAGGTCGTCGGGCGGCAGCGCCCTCGTTTCCTGAGGCGCCCCTATTCTCTCGAGTGCCCCAAGGCGTGCCGACTTCCCCGACCCCGGAGATCGCCGGGCACGCCGGCTCTCCCTGCTCCCCGACTGCGGAGCGGCCCGCTGGGGGGAGGAGGGCGCGGGCTCCCCCTCGTTTCCCGTCACCTCTTCCGGGGCCCCGTCGGACCTCCGGCCGGGGGTCCCGGCCTCCCCCGGGGCCGAGGCGCCGCGGGACCCGAGGCCGCGAGGTGACCGGAGCCACCCGCGGCGCCGCCGCCGGGCTGCGCCCCAGGTCTGCCGGGCGGGAGGGAGGGCAGGGAGGCGTCCAGGGGGAGCGGGGTCGGTCGGACCCGCCGGGCCGCCCCGTTTAACGGAAGCGGCGCGACTCGGCGGAGGGCGCCCTGGCTCGGGGGCCGGAGGACGTGGGTTCGAATCCCGGCTCCGCTCCTCGTCTGCTGGGTGACCTTGGGCAAGCCACTCCTCCGGGCCCCGGTGACCTCATCTCTAAAATGGGGACTGAGACCGTGAGCCCCACGTGGGACGACCCGATTACCTCGTACCTACCCCGGCGCTCAGAGCGGCGCCGGGCACGGAGTAGGCGTCTGACAAATACCAACGCTACTATTTCTGGCACTGGTCACTCGATGGGTGGCGGGAACCCGGAGACGCATCCCTCAGGGCGCGCGACCCTCCCCCGCTCCGGTTCCCGGTACCCTCCGGGGGACCTCCGAGCCCTCCCGCCCAAGGGGGCGGCCGGCCTAGGCCAATCCCCTACTCCGGTCCTCTCCCGCCCCTCGGTCCAAATGCCCGGAACCGTTACGCCCAGCCGCTTTCCCCAGTGCCAACGCCACCGTCTCGACCCGCCGTGGCATCCGGGCCCCCTCCATTCAGCAACCCCCTCCCCCCAACATCCTCAGTCCTCGGGCCCCCTATCCCCAACCTGTCACCCCCTCCACATCCTCGGTCCCTCCACCCCACCCCCAATCTCCGTTGCAGGTCCCCAGTCCCAAACCCCGCCCCCACCCCATCCCCGTTCCCCTTCTCTGCTCAATCCTCTGCCCAATCCCCCCTTTGTGCCCCCATCCCCAATATCTACCGCCCTCTCTTCCTCTTGCCCCCATTCCCCATCTCCACCCTCAGGGCCCACATCCCATTCCCGTCCCGCCTCTGCCCCTCCTCCAAAGCCCTTTCCTCTCCCCGCCACCCCCATCTCTATCTGTCCCCTTCCTCGTGCTCCCACCCCATCTTTACCCCGAGTCCCAACCCCTCCTCTGCCTGGTTCCCCATCCCCAATTTCCACTCCCAGGGCCCCCATCGCCCGACTCCATCTATCCCTCCATTGCCCCAAACCCCTTTTCTGTCTTGCTCCCCACCCCCAAATCTGGCCCATCCCCACCAACTCCCCATATCTGCCCCATCCTCCAATTCTCCATATCTGCCCAATCCCCAACTCCCCATATCTGCCCCATCCCCCATATCTGCCCCACCCCCCCATATCTGCTCCATCCCCCAACATCTGCCCCATCCCACATCCCCCCATATCTGCCCCATCCTCCAACTCCCCATATCTGCCTCATCCCCCATATCTGCTCCACCCCCCAACATCTGCCCCATCCCACACCCCCCCATATCTGCCCCATCCTCCAACTCCCCATATCTGCCCCATCCCCCAACCCCCCCCATATCTGTCCCATCCCCCAACCCCCCCATATCTGTCCCATCGCCAACTCCCCATATCTGCCCCAACCCCCCACATCTGCCCCATCCCCACCTCTATCCCCCAGCCCCCCATCTGCTTCTCTGCCTTGTTCCCCACCCCCCAAACCCCATTTCTCGCCCCACCCCCAACGTCTACCTCCAGCGCCCCGCCCCCCCTTCTCTGCCGTGCCCCCCAGCCCCCCCCCCCCCCCGACGTCCCCCCACCCCCAATTCCCGCCTCCCCCGCCCGCCCATGGCCGGTCTGCGGCGCCCCGGCCCCGCCCCCCTCGGCCCCATTACCGGCTCCTCCTCCGGCGGGCCGGGCGGCAGGGAAGGAGGGAGGGTCCCGGGCCGGGTCCCTGGCCGGGGCCGGGGCCGGGGCCGGGGCCGGGTCGGCGGGGAGCGGGGAGCGCGGAGGGGCCGCGGCGGCCCCGGCTCCGGCTAACAATAGGCGCCGGCCGCAGCGGCGCCGCTTTTATAGGCGCCGGCACGTCCGGCCGCGCCCCGGGGCACCCTGGGAGATGGAGTCCGGCGGGCCGCCCGGGGCATGCCGGGACTCGTAGTCCGGCGCCGGGCCCGGCCGAGGCCCGGCGCGCGGGGGCGCCTGGGAAATGGAGTCCGGCCCAGGGGCCTCCTGGGAAAGCGAGTTCGCCGCCGCTGCGGCCCCCCCGCCTCAGCCCGGGAGCGGCGGAGCGGCCCAGACACCGAGCCCGGAAGGGGGAAAAAGCAGAATCTCTCTCCCCGCACTGGGAATGTCACACGACTGCGGTGTCTCAAGCGTGTTAATAAAAACCAAAATGGGATCCGTTAAGCGCTCACTAGGCGCCAGGCCCCAGGCCGTTCGGCTTGGCCGGTCCCCGGCCCCCGCCGCCTCAATCCCCATTTCGCGGTCGAGGTCACCGGGGCGCGGCCAAGCGAGGCGACTCGGCCGAGGTCACGCGGCAGACGAGGGGCAGGGACGGGATCGGAATCCAGATCCCTCCGAGTCCCAAGCCCGGGCTCTTGCCACCGGGCCCCGCCGCCCTCGGCCCCGCGGCTCTGGCGGAGGGCAGACGGGGGGTCTCGCTCTCCTCCCGCTCCCTAGCGGGGGGCCCCCCCGGGGATCGTACCCGGGGTATCCGAACGCCTACCACGTGCCGGTCCCCAGCACGAGGAAATCGGGTCGGACGCGGTCCCCGTTATTCCGTCGTTCGTTCCTATCGAGCGCTTACCGGGCGCGGAACACCGAGCTAAGCATTTGGGAGAGTACGACGGTAAACAGGCACGTTCCCCGCCCCCAGTGAGCTCAGTCGGTCCCGCGTGGAGCTCACGGTCTTCACCCCCACTTCACCGATGAACGAACTGAGGCAGAGAGAAGTGAAGGGGGCCGTCCGAGGTCACGCAGCGGACAGCGCGGCCGCCGCCGCCGCGGGACGGGCGAAGCCCTCCTCCGGCTCGCCGTGGGCCGGGAACGGGCCCGTTATACCGTTCTCCCAAGCGTTCGGCGCAACGCTCCGCACCCGAGCGCTCGATACGACCGCTTGATCGGAGCCAGGAGGGACGGGGTTACGCTCCGACCGCGTCGCTGCCGCGGCAATCTCCCGTGGGCCCCGACTCCGTCTTCTCTGTAGCCGGGGAGAGGGAACGCACGACTGCGGGCCCTCGGCCCCCGTGACACGGCGCTTCACGGGACGCGTCACCGTCTCCAAGTCCAGAGGCCCCGGCCCTGCCGCCGGGCAGCCACGGATGGCATTCGAGTCCCGCCATCATTCCCCGCCCGGTGGCGGAGGGCCAGCCGGGCGACCCGTTCGGGCGACGGCGCCAAGCCACCCGGCCCCACGCTGGAAGGGCGGCGGGCGGCCGAGACCTTTCCCAGGTCTGGGCCGGAAGGCCCCTCACCCGGGGAGCTCCTGGAACCGGGGGCTGCCCGCACCCGTGGCCGAGCGGGTGGGGCACGGACCTGCGAGTCGGGAGGATCTGGCTTCTAATCCTGCTCCGCCACTTGTCTGCTGTGAGACCCGGGGCGGGTCGCTTCACTGGGCCTCAGCTGCCTCGCCTATAAAATGGGGAGAAAGAAGGTGAGCCCCATGTGGTACGGGGACTCGAATCCAACCCCATTTGTTTAGACCTGTCCCCGCGCTTAGTACGGTGCCTGGCACATAGCGAGCGCTTAACAAATGCCACAGCGTTTATTACTATCACTAGAATTGGTCTGCCCTTGAGCCAGCTCGATCCCGGGTCGGGAGCCCTGGGGCAAGTCGGACCCCTCCCAAGTAACGTAAGTTTCCCAAGAGATCTCCTTCAACCTGATTTCCTTACATCCACCCCGGAGTAATAATAATAATAATAATAATAATAAATGTTGGTATTTGTTAAGCGCTTACTATGTGCAGAGCACCGTTCCGAGCGCTGGGGGAGATACAGGGGAATCAGGTCGTCCCACGTGAGGCTCACAGTCAATCCCCATTTTACAGATGAGGGAACTGAGGCCCAGAGAAGTGAAGTGACTCGCCCACAGTCACACTGCTGCCAAGTGGCGGAGCCGGGATTCGAACCCCTGACCTCTGACTCCCAAGCCCAGGCTCTTTCCACTGAGCCACGCCGCTTCTGGCACATAGTAAGTGCCTAACGAATACCAAAGACAAACAGCGTGGCTCAGTGGAGAGAGCCCGGGCTTGGGAGTCAGAGGTCGTGGGTTCTAATCCCCGCTCCACCCCTTGTCAGCTGTGTGACCTTGGGCAAGTCACTTCGCTGTGCCTCAGCGACCTCATCTGTAAAATGGAGATGAAGACTGTGAGCCCCACGGGGGACAACCTGATAACCTGGTACTATCCCAGCGCTTAGAACAGTGCTCGGTTACACAGTAAGCGCTTAATACCATCATTATTACTATTGTAATTATTATTATTAAGAGGGGAAGGCTGGCTGCCAGAGGTTGACCTCCAGGGGAAGGGGTGAAACGGAGGGGTGGAGGCGGGAACGGAAGATTTCCCAGCTCCTGCCAAAAAAGGACTCCTTGGCCCCAGTGGGGAAACCCACCCCATCCCGCCCCGTGTCCCCAGTGCGATTCCGGCCTGCGTCTCGATCCCGCTTCACCCCAACCGTTGCCAACAGCGGGAGGAACCAGGAGCTGGGTCGGGTCCCCCTCCCCCGAGAGCGCTCGGGCGCAGCGGCTCCGGCAAGCCCTCGACTTCATCGAGGGGCCCGAGAATCAACCGGTCGACGCGCTGGTTGATTCTGCTACCTCGTACGGAAGACCCCCGGACTGAGCGCTTGGGACAGTCGACGGCCTCGAGCGGGGGGCAGCAATGGAGGATGGGCCCGCTTTGGTTCTGTCCGGCTTCTGCAGCCGTGGGGCGGGGAGCCACACCAGTCTCTTCGAAGACTCGAGCGCTCTCGGAGGTCTCGGAGACGGGCCCGGGGAGCGGCGGGCTCCGACGCCTGACGTCCGGGAGCGGGTGGCGAAGACAGGAGACGATGCAGGCCTCCGGCCCGGCGCCGGGCCGGGGTCAAAGGCCGTAGGTCCACGCGTGCGGGATCCGGCCTCTCCCGGGCCCGGTGTGACGTTGCAAATCCCGTCCAACTATCCGGCCCTCTCGCGTCATTCCTGTGGCGAACGGGCAAGGGGAATTGACGGCGTTGCCCGGGCCGGAACCGTTCCCGGAGATGGGTGGGGGGGCAGGAGGGCCTCCGGTCCGGTTGCCGTGGTCAAACTCGCCCCGGCCTTCGGGCTGGAGGGTCCCGGTCTGGCTTCTCGCCTTTGGCCGGAAGTGGCGGTGCCTCACGGTTCCTTCCGGCTCCCCGTCGCCTTCCACCCCCTTCCCGGGGGGGTGGGTCAGGGAGGAGGAAGAGATTCGTAGCCTGCTCGGAGAAGACGCCGAGTCCCGTCTGACTGGAGGAGAGCCCCCAGCGTGGGCCCGCCGGGGCTCCCGGCGCTTAGTAGAGCGCCGTGCGCACAGCGAGCGCTCGATAAATACGACCGACCGCCTGGAGGCCGGCCTCGGGTCCGATGGACTCGCGGCCCGGACCCCCGGGAGGACCCCGCCGTGGCCGGTGGCGGCGGGAGACCCGGGGCCCGTCGGGAGCCCTCGGAGGGCCTCTTGGTCCGAGGACCCCCCGCTCTCAGGCTTTCCCGCCGACAATCGAAACGGACTTGGACCACCACGCAGGCTGACTTTAATGGACGGGAACCGCCTTTCGTATAAAAACCGATCGAGCTTTATCAAGTGCTTTTAAATAAAAAAAGCCAGACACCCAGTCCCGTATAAAAATCTTTCGAGACGCGTCAACCTGAAGCCAATCCGGGGAGGGGGCCGGCGACCGACCCCGGCGACACCCTCCCGGTTCGAGGGGGGGGCGGGGGGTCGCACCCCGGCCCCGAAGCCCCTCGGCGGATCGCCCGGGATACGGGGTGGCCCCGAGCAGGGGAGGGGGAGGCGGCCGGGGGGCGGGAGGGATGCTCGGGGTCCGGTCCGCCACGGCCCGCCGGAGACCTTCAGTCCGGGCCCGCCGCGCAGGAGCGGCGCCCGTCTGGGAGAGGGCGGGGCCGCTCTCCTTTCGACTTCGGAGCGGGAACGTTTCCCTGCCCGACACCCCCCCCCCCCCCCCGCCCCCCGCGCCGTCCACCCGACCCGAAGCCACGGGGGGCGAGTGGCATCCGGCCGGCGCCGCGGGTCGGGACCCGGGATCGAGGGACCCGGCCGGAGGGGGCGGGGGGCGGGGAGGAGGGGGACGGACGGGCAGCCTCCGCGGGGCTCCCGCGGCCCTCCGACGCTCCGCCCCCAGCCCGTCCCAGGGCGGGGTGGCTCCGGCGGGGGCGAGGGGCGGGGCGGGGGGGTGGGCTTCCCCGTCTATTTCAAGATGATGTGGTAGCTGTCGTTGGTTTCAGCTGCAAAGGAAGGAGGAGGGTCAGCCGCCCGGACGGAGGGGGCGGGGAGGGATCCGCAGCAACAGGGCGGCCTCCCCTCCGCCCAGGGCCGCGGCTGCTCGCCCGGCCCCGGGGTTCCCCTGCCCCTGCTCACGTCTAAATTCCACCTTTGAACCGTCGGGGCCCGTTTCTGGCGATTCCCTCCGTTAGACCGCAAGCTCCTCGAGGGAGGGGTTGGGATTTTGGCTCTGGGAGGGCAGTGTTCTGCACACGATAAGTCCTTCATAAATACGATCTACTGACCGATCGACCGGGAGGCTCCCCGGGCTCTGGGCAGGTGCTCCGCCCCCGGGGAAGCGCTCGGGTAAAAGCAGCCCAGGGGGTTGAGGAGGAGGGGGCAAAAAAGCCGGCGGCGGGGGATGAGAAGGGATGCCACGGTCCAACGCTTTGGCTGGGGAACCGGCCCATCCTCCACTCGTAAGCCCTTTCTCTTCTAAGTTTGCCAAGGATTCCGTGTCCGCTCCCGGACCCCGAACTGCCCTGGCCGGTGCCCGTTCCGGCCCGCTGGCCCCGGTGAGCTCTCGGCCCCCCGTGGGCGCTCCTAGCCGGGGGCCTTCCGACCAGACTCGGCCTCCCGGGGACCCTGAGACGGTTTGGGATTCCCTCCCCACCCTCCTCACCGCCCCCGCCCCCGGGATCTCAGGCGGCCGTTCGGCAAGACGAGAGCGGGACCCGAGGGGTCCCCCCCTCCCCGGGCGGCTGGGTCCGGGCCCACCCGACCCGTGAGCCCCAGATGGGAGGCGGCGGGATCGGCGGCCGCCCCCCGGGGCCCCGGTCGGCGCCGGTTCTGGGATTCCATTACCTTTCATCGTGTCCAGGACAAAGCAAGCTTCTTCCTGAAAGTTCTGGATCATCTGGAAGTAAAAAGGGGTGAGACGGTCACCCGGGTCCGGAGGAAAAGGGCCCCTCCAGACCGAGGCAGAGGGAAGGGCGTTCCCCGGCTTCGGCGTCCTCCCGGGTAACGCCTGACTTGGGCCCCACCCGGTCCCAGGAGCTGGGACCGGGGATTCCCCGGGGGCCGGGCGACACCCTCCTCTGGGGTCGGGGCAGTCCCCGGCTCGTGGCCCGAGGCGGGGGTGGGGGTGCTTACCTCATCGCTGATGAGCACGTGGATGCCGGTCGGCCCCTGTTTGTAGATCTGACTGATCTGGCAAGGGGAAATACTGAAAAGCTGGGCGATCTTTTCCGTCAGTTCCATGGCCGTCAGCTCCTCCAGGTAGATGGCGTGGTACACTGAGGGGGAGGGGACGGACGGCGTCACATTTAGGCCGGGGCATCCCCCCGGGACCCTCCCAATCCCGCCGCCCCGGCTCACGGGGACGGCTCCGGGACCCTAGTGAGTGATGCGGTTGGCCACTCGGTGTGCCGGGGGCGTGGGAGGGGGCACGGGTTCCTCGGAGGCGGCGGCGTCCGCACCCTTCACCCCCTCCGGACCCCCGCTCCCACAGTCCGCCGCAGCGGGGAGGAGACCGGCTGGAGCGGCGAATCAGACCGACGAAGGGGAGGAGCGGACGGGCCCGCCCGGGGTAGGGAGGAGTCGCTTGGGGAGTCCCCTCGGACGAGTCTTCCCCTCAGGCGCCGCCCCCTGCCCGCCTCGCCCCGCCGCCCCGACCCCGGCGAGCCCACCGAAGAAGGCGCCGTTCGAGTCCCCGTCCTCGTGTTTCTGCTGCTGCTGGTCAGTCAGCTGCAGCGACTCCTGGCACACGTAAATGGTCAGTCGTGGCCGCACCATCCTGGGGAGGAAGTAGGTGGTGGCGAGGGCGGGGGGGGAGACGCTCCCTCCGGGCCGGCCTCCGCCTTCCCCGCCGGGACCCCCGTTCCGAAGAGGATCCCTGAGGGGTCGCCAAGAGGTCCCTCTCGGTCCTGGCTTTGGACACGGTGACCCCGGAGGTGGGAGGAGGGGAGGAGGAGACTAGGGGCGGGAGTAGGGACCGTGGGTCTCCCCCCGGCCCCCTCAAAGGGCAAGGAATTTGGGGGGTCCGGTCTGGAGAAGAGAAGGCTGCCTGCATTGCGGTCCCCAGCCCGGGGCGGGCCTCCACGAGGCGGACGCTGACCGCTTCTCCACGACCGGAAGATCAAATCAGAGGAAACTAAGCTCACTCTGACGCGCTGCACGGCGTTCTGCGCACAACGAGCCCTCGATAATAATTCTGGTATTAAGCGCTTACCGTGTGCCAAGCCCTGTACTAAGCGCTGGGGTGAATACCCGATAATCAGGGACCACACGGGGCCCACAGTCTAAATAGGAGGGAGAACAGGAATTGGATCCCCACGTTGCTGATGAGGGAACCGAGGCCCCAGAAGAGTGAAGTGACTCGTCCCAGGTCATCCAGCAGACCAGTGGTGGATTAGAACCCAGGACCCTGACACCCCCCCCCCCCCCAGGCCGGTACTTTTTCCTCTAGGCCACGCTGTTTCATTAAATACCATTGACCGAGAAGAGCTCTAACCCGGCAGCGAGCGACACGCGCTCTGAATCGGAGGACCGGGAGATGTTTTTTGTGCTTCTTGTGGCCGGGGAGGGTGCCGTGGGGCCTCGGTCGTCCTTCCCCCAAGCTCTTACTACAGTGTCCAGCACTCAGTAGATGCTCAAATCCCATCCTTGACCTTCCACTAGCGAAAACCTCCATCCCAGGTGAATTTTTAAGAAGCGAACAGAGGCCGTCCTCGACGTTTTAGGGATTCACCGGCCAGGAGGCAGGGGGTCGGACCAGATGACCCCCTCAGGACCCTTCCAGCTCTGAAACTCTCAGCAGGGGATTGGAGCGTAAAGCCCACGGGGGCAGAGGCCGTGTCTTCCGCCTCTCTCGGGTGTCCCCGAGAACCTCCTCCGACGCCCCCCGTCCGACGAGCTCCGGCGGCGGCACCGGCGGTCGCCCACCCACCTCGCCCCGGCCCCCCCGGCCCCCCCCGGCCCCCGGCGGGCACCCACCGGCCTTTCAGGGCGTTGAAGAGGCGGATTCCGTCGGCAGGGCCGCAGATCTGGATGACGTCGTCCCGGGTCAGCTTCAGTAAATCCGCGCCTAGAACCCCAACGCGGCCGCTCGGAAACTTGGTCCTGGGGTCACGGGGGCCCGAAGGGCTTCTGGGGGGCAGGTCCCGAATCTCCCCGACGACACAGGCCCCCGGGGGTCAGGAGGGGCAACGGACAGGCCGGGGGGGAGGGGCTCCACGGGGCAGGAGGGGTTTGGAGGGAAAAGGAAGTCCACCGGGCTCCACCGGGATCCCGAAAGCAGAGCCGCCAGATGCCGGAGCTCGGCCCACCGAGCCGGCCGCGGTCCGACCGCCCGTGCCGGCGGGACCGCCCCGTCTGGGGGCAGGCCCCCTTCGCCGTGGCCCTCACCACCCTCCTCCGCCGGCGCCCAAGCCGGAGCGCTCTACGGTGGGCCCCGGGCACCCTGAACTCGGAGAGGGCGGGAGAGGGGCAGCTTCGCTCTCCCCGGTTCTGGCCGGGAACGGGGAGGAGCGGCGGAGGGCACGGGGGAGGAGAGAAGAGGGCAGGAAGGGTGGGGAAGAGGGGAGCCAGGCCCGACCTGAGAAGTTAACGAACAGCCGGGAGAAGGTGGAGAAGCGGTTCCGATGGAGCCACTGCTGGGCGTCCTGAGGCGTGGTGGTCGGCAGCAGGTTCTGAAACGGCGGCCACGGGGGCGGGTTGGCCCCGGCGCCCGCGGACGGGTCCCCGGGGAGCGCCAGGAGGGATGCCCAGAAGCCCAGCCCCCCGCCCCCCGGCCCCGGACCGGCAGGCGCTCCGGCCCAGACTTACGTCCGTGACCGGAGGGGGCGGCTCGGGCTGGTGGTTCGGAGAGCCGTTCCTGGAGAGAGACGTGGCCGACGCCAGGCTGAGAGAGCCAGACACAGACCGGCTGTCCGGGGGGGGCACGGGGCGGCAGGGGGTGTTCCCGCGGCAGGACCACCCCCTGCCCACACTTACCCTTCCCCGATGGAAAAACTGCTGTGGGAACTGTTGAAGCCGGGGGACGGGGAGTTGTTGACGTATGTGATCTCGGGCCAGGGGGAGCACTGGAAGACAGAACCCGGCTGGGAGGCCGAGGAGCGACCGGGCGGCCCCGGCCCCCGCGCTCCGGGGACCCCCCCCCGCCGTCGGGGCGGGAGCTGAGCTCCTCCCGGGCAGCGAACGAGCCTCGGGCGGCGCGTGGGGCTTTGCGCTGGAGGTGCTCGCCTATCTCCGCTACCGCCATCAACCCGGTCGGTCCGGGGTACGCACGGAGCATTCGCTGTGCGCGGAGCGCGACCGACCCATCCGTCGGTGGCATCTAGCGAGTGCTTACTGTGCCCGGAGCACTGTACTGAACGCTCGAGAACGATACAGTTGGGAGACCCGACCCCTGCCCTCGAGGAGCTTCCTCGGGCAACGGGCGACCGCTACTACGCCCAAACGGGAACTTCACGGTCTCGACGTAGGGCGGAGGTCGAAGGTCACGGGGGACACAGGCTCCTAGCGGGGGGAAGGGGTCAGGAAACCAAGCCAGCCCCCCAGCTCCTCGTGCCCGACTGCCTGAGCCGGCCAAGCGGTCGCCCCACCGCGGTTTCGGTGACCTTAAGGAAGGGCAGGACCGCCGCTCCCCCGGGGGCGATGAGGCGTTGGGCTTGACGGCCGCGGGGCCCGGGCTCCGGCTTCGAGGGGTCCCGGTGTCGTCGGGCTGGGGCCTCGCCGCCTGAACTCCGGGTCCCCGAAACCGGCCCCCGGGATCTCCCGGGCCTCCCCGCTCACCTCGGTGAGAATTGTCGTCTCGTAGGAAGGCTGGTATTTCTCTTTCTCGTGCGGCGTTCGCTTCTCCATCTTCTCCCGGTCCGTCTTCTGCTTCCTGTCGGCACCTTTGGGCTGGAAGGCGGGCACGGGGGCCGGGTGGAGAGGAAGCCCGGACGACTCCCCCGGTGACGCGGGGCCGGGAAGGGGCCGCCCCCGGGGCCGCGGAGAGGGTCCCCGCTCCGGTCCCACCTCCGCCCCGGCCCTCCTTCCCGTCCTCGTCCGGGCCGGGGAGCCGCGAGCTGGGGGAGGCCGGGGGAGTCGGGCAAGCTGACGGCGGAGGTGCCGTCTTCTCGGTGGGGGGTGGATACGGGGCGGCGACGTCAGAGGGGGGTGAGGGCTGGCGGGAGACCGGCTTCCAGGGCCCGAGGGGCCATCTGAGGCCCCCCCGCCCCTCGGCGGAGACCCGGGATCCGGCGGAGGCCCGGACTGGCCGAGTCCCCCGCACGCTCTACCGCTGTCGAGCGGGCATCGACCCCGCCACGGTCTCTAGGGTCTGATTGATTCCAAGCGGCCCCCCTTCTCTCCGGGGGGGGGGGGGGGTCCCAGGCTGCCTCCCCTGAGCCCGGGAGGGGTCCCCGGGGAACCGGCCGAACCTTGAAGACTTTGATCTGGCAGCTGGCGGAGTGCAGGTGCTCGGTGTACTCCCCGTTCTCGTTCTCCTTGAAGGTGTCGATCTGCACCCGGAAGGGCACCCCCTTCTCCCCGCCGTGCTTCCGCATGGTGAACTCCGTGCTGATGCAGTGCACCTGGAGGGAGCCCGGGGCGGGGGCTCAGCGCCCGGCCCACCCGCCGACGCTGTCTCTCCCACACGCCCGGGTGCCTCCCGCCCTCAAACCACCGAGGTCCCGGGGCCAGAATCCATTCTGGGGGGCCACGGGGGTCTACCCCGACCTGATGAGATGCCCGTCTTCCCAAGAGAGGAACGCCACACCTTCAGGTAGAGCGGAAGCTCTCTGTGGGCGGGGCACGCCGTCGGACCCGTCTCGTACTCCCCGGACACTCGGAACGGCGCGCTGTTTCCGCCGGACACTCGGTAAGCACGGTCAACTGCTACTGGTTGACCTTTTTCCGCGTTCCCCAGCAGAGAACCCGCCCCGAGTCAAACGTGACTCCCACTGGCTGCAATTTCAATCTGAGCCCTGGGTGGGCCAGGGACAGTGTCCAGTCTGTCTTAACTGCAGGATTCAAGCGCTTACTATGTACCAAACGCTCGGGCAGACGCAAGATAATCAGGTCCCACCCTAGGCTGGCGGTCTAAGTGCCAGTGAATTCCCATTTTACAAATGAGGGAACTGAGGCACAGGGAAGTGAAGTGACCTGTCCCAGGTCCTCCGGCTCCCGGACCCGGGCTCTCTCCACGCTGCTTCTCTCTCCCCCAGCGTTTAGCACACTGCTTGGTCCATGGCAAGCGCTGAACGCACGCTGTAATCAATCCCTTCCCTCCCGCTCGAGACTCGGTGCGGGTGAATCGGGGCCAGTCACTTCCCCTCTCGCAGGCTGCTCCGTCGCCTCGGATACGGCCGGGCTTCTCCCGGGCGGCGGCCCGCCTTAGGCTGTGATCGTCAGGCCAATCTCACCGGGCCTTCCTTTCTCTTTTTTGTTTTGTGGTCCTGGTGAAGCCCTTACCGAGTGCTAGGCGCTCTACTGAGCGCTGGGGTAGATGCGAGTTAATGCCGGGTTGGACCCGGGCCCGGTCCCAAGTGGGGCTCACGGTCTCAATCCCCGTTTGACAGACGGGGTAACTGAGGCAGAGAGTAGTGAAGTGACTCGCCTACGGTCACACGGCAGACGGGGGTGGAGCCGGGATTAGAACCCAGGTCCTCCGGACTCCCGGGCCCGGGCTTTAACCACTAGGCCGCACTGCTTCTTTGACCCCAGACTGCCCCGTTCGTCCCGCCAGCGCCGACCCGGCCCCGTGCGCTGGGGCTGGAGCGGGGGAGGTGGGGAGTGAGTGTGGAGGACGCGGCGCCCGCCCCATCCCTGCCCTGCTGTGGGCAGGCCGGATTTTTCCCTCCTGAGGAACCCCCACCCGGACGGCGGGCGATCCGAAAAAGTGCCCGACCGGATTTCCCCGGGCACCGCCCGCCTGCCATCTCTCTCGGTGACCCTCACCGCCCCCGGGAGGCGGCCTCGCCGTGGGCAGACCCGCGGTCGAAGCGGAGGAGGGCAGCTCTGCCGCGGCTTCCCGACGCACCCGCCCAGCTCGGCCCCTCTCCCCCATCCCCCCATCCCGGCGGTCCCGGCCCCGCCCCGCGCTACCTGGATGAACACGGACGTCCTCTTGGTGGGATCCCACAGGAACTCCACGGTGTTCAACTGGGTCGGGTTGGCCCGGGGGTCGATGATGCCCACCGACATCGGGATGTCTGGGGCAACAGTCGCCCGTCAGCCGCCCTCCCGCCGCCGGCTCCGGGAGAACCGGCCCGCGGCCCGCTCCTCGCCCGGTCCCTGCTCCCCGAGGGATCTGGGGGGAGGGTGCGGGGCAGCCGGGTGACTCGGTCACACGAAAAAATCCCCGCGGAGGGCCGCCCTCGCTAACGGGGCGGTCGAAGGAGGAGTCCCTGGGTTCTTCATCCCGACTCCACCGCGAGCCCGCTGTGCGACCGGGGGACGGTCACTTCACTTCTCCGAGCTCAGTCTCCTCGACCGCAAAATGGGGATTCGACACCTGCCCGCCGTCCTCCTTCGACCCGGAGCCCCACGTGGGGACAGGGGCTGTATTCGGCCCGACTGACTTGGATCTGACACGGACCTTCTCTGACCCCTTCACGGTGACCCCTTCTGCGCCTCAGCCTCGGGGCGAGGGGCGGCCCCCCCGGAGAGCCCGGAGGGCCCGGACGGGATCGAATCCCCCACCCCGCGACCTCAAGGTGACCCCAAGGCCGTTCCGGCGCTGGCCCCCGCTCCGCCCCACCCACCTATGTCAAGGATGCGGTCTCCGGGGCGGTTCCACCGCCAGCCCTCCAGCTGCTGGTGCTCCGTGTACTGGAGCCGTCGGTCGTGGAAGACCACGCGGAAGATGCTCTGTGGGACGAGGGGCGGACCCCGGGTCGGCCGGCGGACCCGGCCTCGATCCATTCGCCCCCGGCGGGCCGACGGCCGGACTCCCCCCCCGAGCCCCAGCTTCCTCTGTTCCGCTCCCCGTCCCAGAGGCACGATCTCGGGGATCGGTGTCGGGACAGTTGGTGGCCGATGCTCAAAATCCACTGGCCAAGGTGGCTCCGGACCCCTCCGCCTCCCCCCGGGAGAGGTGGAATGGCCTGACGGAGCGCACGGGGTCTCGGGGGCACAGGCTGGGAGTCAGAAGGCCGGGTTCTAGTCCCGGCTCTGTCCCCGGTCCGCTGGGTGACCGCTCCGCCTCTCCGGGCTTCGGTCTTCTCCTCCGCAAATCGGCCCACCCTCCGATCCGACCGGCTCGCGTTCAACGCCGAGTAAACGTGGGAACACTGAAGGCACGCGGGCTGGCCCGGTCGGGGGGAGAGGGGAGGGAGCGGGGTGGGGGCGCCTGAGCCGGGATCCTCCCCCGAGTCGGCGGGAGGCGGGGGGAGGGGGCCGCTCACCGGGGCCGATTCCGGCAGTGAGATCCTCAGGGAGCCCGGGGGTGGGGAGTCCCACGAGTCTCTGAGGGGCCCCGGCACCTCTGCCCCCGAAAGGGGACGGGAAGGGGCGGCTCAGCGAGGAAGGCCGAGGGCACTCTCTCCCCTACCTTCACCAACTTGCCGTTGATTTCCGGGAGCTCTCCGATCTTCCGGTTGTCCAGCATGCGGATCTCATAAGACTGCCCTGGAAGGGGAGGAAGGTGACGGGTGGACGGACGGACCGGCGGACGGGCGGAAGGGGAGACCGACGGCGAGGGGAGCCCTCGGCCGGCCCCTGGGCTTCCCCCGCCGGGCGCTCCTCGCCGGCCCCGGGGACTCGGCCGCGGCCGGCTGACCCCCTGGCAATCGCGCTCCGCTTCCTGCCTATCTGTCCACCGGCGCCGACTACCACCCCCGCCAGACCGCCAGCTTCTCGGGGTCAGGGGCCGGGCGCCGCTCCGCCCACCACGGCGGGGTCCTCTCGGACGCCGACGACGCCGTGGGGCTCGGCCGGAAGCCCGGTCCCCTACGGCGGGGCTGGATTTCCAGTCCAAGGGGGGGGGCGGGATCACCGCGGTCACGCTGCCCGCCGCCTCCGCCCGCGTCCCCCCCCCCCCGGGGGGGGGGGGGGGGCGTCCCTCACCTTGGTTGAGGTACGTGAGGGTCTCGTCGTGCAGCTTGACGGCCGGGGAGGTGGCGGCGCAGAGCACGTACTGAAACGGCAGGATTTTATCCTCGCTGTCGGGGGGCAGCGTCGACTCCTCTTGCTTGAAGATGGGCAGCGCCAGCACATCGCTGCGGAGGGAGAGGCGGGGGGCTCGCTGCAGCCGGGGGGGAGCCGCCCGGCGGAGGCCCGCCGGGTCACGGGCCCGGGGGGTGCCCGCCCCGGCGCTCGCCGAGCCGAAACCCGAGCGAGCCCCACGGGGGACGGGGACTGCGTCCAACCCCATTAGCTCGGATCGAACTCCAGTGCTTAGGACGGTGCCTGGCGCGTGCTAAACGCTCTACGCACACCACTAAAAAAAAAAAGACAACTTCCAGTCTAAAGGGGGGAGACGGACATAAAAACAAGTTACAGGTAGGAGAAACGGTAGACTAGAAGGGTAAAAGGGCACACGTGTAGATGCCGGGATCTCGGGGCTATTGGCTTCGGGGTCAGCCCCCCCCCCCCCCGCCCCCCAACAGCCTGGCCCACTCAGATTTATCAATAATGATATTAATAATGATATCTGTTAAGCGCTTACTACGTGCCAGGCACCGTTCTAAGCGCTGGGGTGGATCGTCAGGTTGGACACAGTCCCCGTTCCACATGGAGCTCACAGCCTTCACCCCCATTTTGCATATGAGGGAACTGAGGCCCAGAGCAGCGAAGTGATTCGCCCGAGGTTCCCCGGCAGACGGGGGGGGGGGGAGGAGCCGGGATTAGAACCCGGGTCCTTCTGTCTCCCAGGCCCGGGCTCTAGCCCCTAGGCCAGGGGATTTGGAAACGGGAGGGA
The DNA here is from genome assembly GCF_004115215.2 of Ornithorhynchus anatinus. Taxonomy (NCBI): domain Eukaryota; kingdom Metazoa; phylum Chordata; class Mammalia; order Monotremata; family Ornithorhynchidae; genus Ornithorhynchus; species Ornithorhynchus anatinus. The sequence goes on along the minus strand of NC_041737.1, from coordinate 55,695,554 downwards.
ACGTGCGAGGTCGGACCCCCCCCCCCCGCCCCGACGGCCGGCTGCCGGTCTGTCTCGATCCGATCGTATTGATCATTCATTCAGTCGTATTTATCGAGCGCTTACTATGCGCAGAGCACTGTACTAAGCGCTTGGAACGTACAGTTCGGCAACAGAGAGAGACGATCCCTGCCCACTGACGGGCTTACGGTCTAATCGAGCGCGCAGCACTGTGCTAAGCGCTTGGAAGCTACAATTCAGCAATAAACAGCCACATTCCCTGCCCACAGTGAGTTTAGAGTCTAGAGGTGGGGGAGAGGTGCGTCCCCGCCCCTCCAGCACCGGGCGGGAGGGTCTCCCCCACCACGGGCGGGACCCCGGCCACCGGCAGAGACCACCCCGACTCCCCGGCTGGGAAGCAGAACCCGAAGGAAGCAAAGCTGAGACCCCCGGCCACCCGCCCGCCACCTAATCCCGCCACCCGGCCGTGGGCCCCGGGGGCCGAGGTAGCGTCTCCAAGGGGGCGGTCGGCTCCGGAAGGGGAGCGGGGACCGCGCGCCTCGTGCCCGCCTGCGGCGGGGGCTTCCCCGCCGAGGGGACGTCATCCCCCGGCCAGGGGACAGATCCAGTCTCGGGGCTCTCGGTAATGGACGGCACTGTTTCCCGCCCGCCATCGACTGTGCCGAGCGCCGGGGCAGACAGGAGGTGACCAAAAAGGACACAGTCTCTGCCCCGACCCGGGGTTTCTGGGCTGAGCCGGGGTCGGGGGGAGCCGGGAGAGCTTCTCCTCCCCCGCCAACACACCCGGCCGTTCTGCGGACGAGGGGAAGGACGCTCAGAGAGGTCGGCTCGTTAACCCAAGGTCGCGCAGCCGGCCCCGACGAGAGCGGGGGCCGGAAGGCTCGGGCCCTCTCCGCCGGGCCGGGCCGCCCTCCCGCTCAAGCGGCCCCCCCGGGGCCGGCCGGCTTTGGCCGCTCGGGGAACGGAGGGTTTCCCGAGTGCCCACCGTGGGGGTCCCGTGCCCTCCCCGCCTCCCAGAAATCGGGCGACCGGGAGGAGCGGGCCGCCCGCTGCCGCTCTCGTCCCCGGACGGCTCGGAGGCGAGGCCGAGGAATCCGGCCGGCCCCGGGGGAGGCGGGCTCGGACCTCCTCGCGACCGGAAGGGCGGTGGCGTTCGTTAAGCGCTCACTGGGTAGCGGGCGCCGCGCTAAGCGCTGCGGTGGATAGAAGTGAATCGGATGGGACACGGTCCCTGGTCCCGCGTAGTCTCGATCCCCATTTTCCAGAGGAGGCCCAGAGAAGCGAAGTGACCCGCCCGAGCGGACGAGTGGGGGAGCAGGGATTGGAACCCGTGACCTTCTGACTCCCAGGGCCGTGCTCCAGCCACTGGGCCACGCTGCTTCCCCTCCCGGCCAAACCCCGGCCCGCTCCTTCTCGGGCCGCCGCCCGGGCCGCGCCCGTGGGGGCCGGGGGGCCCGGCCACCACCGCCCTCCGACAAACACTCCGCCGGATCGGGCCTCTGTCTTCTTTTTTCACGGCGTCCGTTAAGGACTTACTAGGCGCCGGGCACTGTCCTGCCTCATTTTCCAGATGAGCTAACTGAGGTCCGGGGAAGCGAAGTGACTCGCCCGAGGTCACGCCGCAGATGCGTGGCACAGACATGTGGCGGGGAAGACTTTCCCGTCAGTCTCTGTATCCCCGGGGGAAGATTTTTCCAGCCGCCCCCACCGCCGTCCACCCAGTAGGCTTCTCTGGGCCCCGGGGGAGGATTTCTCCACGGTCTCCAAGCCCGTCTCCACCCGCCACCCCAGCGGCTCCTCTGCGCCCCGGGGCCGTCCAGTAATAATTCACGCTCTCACCACCCGAGTCACGTCCGCCCAATGGCCACCGATGCCCGTCGAGGCCTCTCTAGACTCTCTGGGCAGGGAACGTGCCTGTTATATTGTCACACTGTCCTCTCCCACGCGCTTAGTACGGTGCTCCGCTCACAGTAAGCGCGCTCGACAAATACCACTGACTGATCGAGGCCTATCGAGTCTCTTCCAGACCGTCAGCTCGCTGTGGGCAGGGATCGTGTCCGTCATACCGTCCTCGCCCAAGCCCTCGCCGCGGTGCTCTGCACACGGTCGGCGCTCAAGAAATACGATCGATCGACTGAGGCCCGTTCAGGTCGTCCATCCATTATCCGGGCCTGTCCTATTTGCCATCCTAGGCTGCTCCATCCCGGCTCTCCCTCCGTTCCCCGTGTCCCACCGCCTCCTTGGATTTCAGCGGAAGCGCCTCCGGGGCAGGGAATAATAATCACGGTGCTTGTTCGGTGCCTACCATGTGCCCAGCCCTGGGGCCGGTGATAATAATAATAATGTTGGTATTTGTTAAGCGCTTACTCTGTGCAGAGCACCGTTCCAAGGGCCGGGGGAGATACGGGGTCATCAGGTTGTGTCACGTGAGGCTCACAGTTAATTTTACAGATGAGGTAACTGAGGGGAGCTCACTAGGTCGGACACAGTCCCAAAAATACCGAACCCCCATTTTGCAGTTGAGGCAACTGAGGGGCAGAGAGGTGAAGTGACTTGCCCAGGGTCACACGGCAGGCGGGTGGTGGAGTCGGGATTAGAACCCAGCTCCTCTGACTCCCAGACGTGGGCTCTCTCCGCCAGGCCACGCTGCTTCCTTTCGTCTTGCGGGCCAGGAGAGTTGCTTCCGGGAGACGAAGAGAAGCGGGGCGACCCGATCCCGGGAGACGGAACGACCTGGGTTCTAATCCCGGCTCTGCACGCTTACCTGCTGCGTGACCTTGGGCAAGTCACATCACGCTCTGGGCCCGTAACCTCATCTGTGAATCGGGATTGTGACCCCATGAGGGGTCACAGGGAGGGGCAGGCACTAAGGTGGATTCAATTCCCCTGCCCGAGCTCAGTCCCAAACTTCGCACAGAGCAGGCACTCAGTAAATATGATCGAAAGATTAGGGGGAGGAGAAACAGTAGCCTGTAGGAATAAGTGAATTAAGTGATGAGGGGCTGGGGTGGGTATCAAAGGGTTTTTAATAACAATAATAATGTTGGTATTTGTTAAGCGCTTACTATGCGCAGAGCACTGTTCTAAGCGCTGGGGGAGACACGGGGGAATCGGGTTGTCCCACGTGAGGCTCACAGTCTTCACCCCCATTTTACAGACGAGGTCACTGAGGCCCAGAGAAGTGAAGTGACTCGCCCAAAGTCACACAGCTGCCAAGTGGCCGAGCCGGGATTCGAACCCACGACCTCCGACTCCCAAGCCCGGGCTCTTTCCGCTGAGCCACGTAGCGCTTGGGAGAGGCCGCCAGAAAGATAAAACGCCACGCTCCGTTCAACCCCCCCCCCCCCAAATCCAAAGCTCTCGGTCGTTGTCGGGCGCTTAGCAGCCGACCGTATTTATCGCGCGCTCACTATGTGCAGAGCACCGGACTGAGCGCTTGGAACGGACCGTTGGGCAACAGACAACGGGCTCCCCGTCTAAACTGTTCATTCGATCGTATCTGTTGAGCGCTTCCTGTGCGCAGAGCACCGTACTAAGCGCTTGGAACGGACAACTCGGCAGCACACTGGGACCGTCCCGGCCCAGCGACGGGCTCACGGTCTGAACGGGGGAGACGGACGGCAGAGCGAAACAGAACAAAGCTGAAACAAAAAGATCTCCCCCAGCGCTTAGCACAGCGTAAGCGCGCAACAGACTTGTCAGCTGGGTGACTGTGGGCACGTCACTTCACTTCTCTCAGCCTCAGTTTCCTCAGTCTGTAAAATGGGGATGAAGATCGTGAGCCTCACGGGGGACCACCTGATGACCCTGCGTCTCCCCCAGCGCTTAGAACAGTGCTCTGCACCTAGTGAGCGCTTAACAAATACCAACATTGTTATTAATATTCTCTGGGCCTCGGTTCCTTCATCTGGATCACGGCGATGAAGACTGGGCGCCCCACGGCGGGGGGGACCCTCTGACCTCGTAACCTACCCCAGCGTTTGGCACAGAGTAAGCGCCCGGCAGGAAGCACCATCCTCCTCCCTCCCATCCCGCCCCGTCGACGAGTCCAGCGCTGTGGTGAGCGCCGGGGGAGGTGGAGAAGCAGCGGGGCCCAGTGGCAAGAGCCCGGGCTGGGGAGTCAGGGGTCGTGGGTTCGAGTCCCCCGCCTCTGCCACTTGTCAGCTGGGTGACCGTGGGCAAGTCACTTCACTTCTCTGGGCCTCAGTGACCTCATCTGTCAAATGGGGATGAAGACTGGGCGCCTCACGGGGGACCACCTGATGACCCTGTATCTCCCCCAGCGCTTGGAACAGCGCTCTGCACATAGTAAGCGCTTAACAAATACCAACATTATTATTATTACGGTTAACTTCTCTGTGCCTCAGTGACCTCATCTGTCAAATGGGGATTAACGTGGGACCACCTGAGGCCCCCGTATCTCCCCCAGCGCTTAGAACAGCGCTCTGCACCGAGTAAGCGCTTAACCAACACCCACACTATTATTATTATTAACTTCTCTGTGCCTCAGTGACCTCATCTGTCAAAGGGGGATTAACGTGGGACCGCCTGAGGCCCCCGCATCTCCCCCAGCGCTTAGAACGGCGCTCTGCACCGAGTAAGCGCTTAACAAAGACCAATACTATTATTCTTGTTAACCTCTCTGTGCCTCAGTGACCTCATCTGTCAAAGGGGGATTCGGACTGGGAGCTCCTGATGCCCCCGCATCTCCCCCAGCGCTTAGAACGGCGCTCTGCCCAGAGTCAGCGCTGAACAAATACCCCCTCTTTGCATTTTTATAGGCGGACCCCATCCCAGCTGGGGCCTGGCGGCGGGGGCTTCCCAGCGCTCAGGAGGGCGTCGTGCACCGAGGAAAGCGCTTAGCGCAGGGCTGCGGCGCTCACCTCATGCTATAGGCTCCGGCGCCCAGCTCTTGGCCGATGCCGGAGAGGCTGGCGTCGAAATCCTGCACCAGGCCGGACTCGATCACCTCGTCGGCCAGGGGCAGCTTCAGGGCCCAGGCCATGGCGCCTCCTTCCCCTCGCCCTGCAGGACCAGCAGCAGCAGCAGCAGCAGCAGCAGGAGGGGGGGGGGTCTCCTCCTGCCCCCCTCCCCACTTAATTGCCCCACCCCCCCAAACAGCTAAAAGCTCCTACCCTGTGCTGCACACCCTCCCGCCCTGGAGGGGGCCTCCCCTCCCCCTCCCCGCGCCCTCTGACCCCTGCAGCTCCGCCCTCCCCCCGCTTCCGCTGCCCCCGCCTGGAGGAGGAAGGGCGGTCCCGGCCGGGGACGGGACCCGCCGATCACCCCCCCGCTCGGCCAATCAGAGCGGCCCGCCTCCGATCGTCCCGCCCCCCCGGGTGACGTCACGCGGCCCGCCCGTCGATCACGCCCGCACCGGACGTGACGTATGACGCCGCGCTGCCAATCGCCTGGCCGAGGGGGCGGGATCAGCTCGCTCGGAACACCCTCCATCGGCTTCTTCATTTCCCCCCCCCCCCGGCTTGAGGTAGCGAGTGGTTTGGACCGACCCGCGTCCCCCGTTTAGAGAATGGGTCGGTCCCACTTCCCCCGCCCCCCATTCATTCATTCAATAGTGTTTGTTGAGCGCTGACTGTGTGCAGAGCACTGGACTGAGCGTTTGGAATGGACAGATGGGCAACAGATAGAGACCATCTCTGCCCATTGACGGGCTTACAGTCTAATCGACATTTGGTGGGTGGTTCCGCCCGCTGCTCGCCCTGAGGAAAGAGCTGTATTCATTCATTCAATCAATCAATCACTCGTCCTCATCATCCCCCCCCCCTTGAAGTAGCGAGTGGTTTGGACCGACCCGCGTCCCCCGTTTAGACAATGGATTGGTCCCATTTCCCCCCCCTCGACATTTGGTGGGTGGTTCCGCCCGCTGCTCGCCCTGAGGAAAGAACTGTATTCATTCATTCAATCAATCAATCGATCGATCGATCATTCATCCTCATTTCCCCCCCCAACTTGAGGTAGCGCGTGGTTTGGACCGACCCTCGTCCCCCGTTTAGAGAATGGGTCGGTCCCATTACCCCCCCCGACATTTGGTGGGTGGTTCCGCCCGCTGCCCGCTCTGAGAAAAGAACTGTATTCATTCAATCATTCATTCACTCATTCATTCAATCAGTCAATCAAGCATTCATCCTCACCCGCCCCCATCTTGAGGTAGCGAGTGGTTTGGACCGACCCGCGTCCCCCGTTTAGAAAATGGGTCGGTCCCATTCCTCCCCCCCCATTTGGTGGGTGGTTCCGCCCACTTCTCGCCTTGAGGAAAGAGCTGTATTCATTCATTCATTTCATCAGTCAATCATTCTATCGTATTTACTGAACGCTTCCTGTGCAGAGCACTGGACTAAGCGCTTGGAAAGGACAATTCTCAGCACTATAGACAATCCCTACCCACACTGGACTACAAGGGGGGGGAGTCAGACATCAAAGGGGCAACAACAGAAATAAATGGAATTAGAGATACATATGCATCAAAACAAGTAAACAGGCCGCAGTGTAAAAAAATAGAATTATAGGCACGTACATAGACACATAAGAGCTGTGAAGTGATGCAACTTGCCCCAAGGTCACACACGGGGAAGGGGGTTAGAGCAAAGGGAGGGATCCGGGGCAACGCGGAGGAAAAGGGGGGATCAATCTGGGAAGGCCTCCTGGAGGAGGTGAGCTCCCTTCCGTTTTCCACCGTGCCAATCAGGTGTATTTATTAAGGGTTTACTGTGTGCGGAGCACTGGGCTAAGCGCCTGGGAGTGTTCAGCATTTTGAGTAGTGCCTGGCACATAGTAAGTGCTTAATAAATACCATTATTATTATTATTGTTATTATTATTATTATTATACTATAACAAGAGTTGGATGAGGACGGCGGTTAAAGCACAGGCCCGGGAGTCAGAAGGATCTGGGTTCTCAACCCGGTTGCCCCACTCGTCCGCTGTGTGATTTGGGGAAAGTTGCTTCACTTCTCTTCACTTATGTGTCTGGTCCATAGTAAGTGCTTAACAAATGCGATTATTATCATTATTATTCTCTCCCCTGTAAAATGGGGATTAAGACTGTGAGTCGCACATGGGATTTGGCTTATGTCCCACCTGATTAGCTCGTATCTAGAACAGTGTCTGGCAAATAGTAAGTGCACATAATAAGGGCTTACAAATATCATTTTTTTAAAAAAAAGGATTTTGAAGGGAGGATGGTGGGCAGCTCAGATCTGGTCCAGTGAAATAGCTTGGCTGTGGGGTGGCTGGGAGGGAGAGAGGAGGAAGAAAGAGAACGAGAGAAGGAGAAAGAGAGAGAGCCGCAGAAATTCTCTCAGCGGCTGGGTTCGGACAGCAACCTTTCGCTTCTTTAAACAATTGTTGGTATTATTGAGTGCTCACTGCGTGCAGAGCACTGTACTAAGCAGTGGGAGTTGGTAGAAACGTTCCCTGCCCGCAAGGAACTTACAGCCTAGAAGGGGAGACATTGAAATAAAATACCGGTATGCAAATAAATACAGTGGGGCTGAGGGAGGGGTGAATAAAAGATTTAAATCCGAGTGCAAGGGCGAGAAGGGAGCAGGAGAAGAGGAAATGAGGGATTAGTCGGGCAAGGTATCTTGGAGATGTGCTTTCAATAAGGCTCGGACGCTGGAGAGAGTGATCGTCTGAGGTACGAAACGGGAGGGCAGACCTGGCCAGAGGCAGGTGGTGGGTGAGGGGCCGGCAGCGAGATAGACAGGATCGCGATCCAGTGGGTAGGTCGGTGTTAGAGGAGCAAAACGTGCCGGCTGGACTGTAGTAGGAAATCGGAGAGGTGAGGTAGGAGGGGGCAAGGCGCAAAAAGGCAATTTTCTCCTCCTCGTCCCAGCCCTTTAGCCGGGGCTCGGAGGGATTTTCCCAGCCTGCTTTCTAAAGGTCAACCTGACCCCTCCGGGCTGGCCGCCGAGGGCCGGGCCCAGCCGGTCTCGGCTAGACAGACCCGGCTCCCCCTCTGCCCTCCCCGGCAGGAGCCGGCCCGGCGGGTTTCTTCCCGGACAAATCGCTTTTAGCCAGATGGGCCCGGCCTCCCCCAGTCCGGGTTCGCCCCCGTCTCCATCCGGTCTGGCTCCCCTGCCCGTCTTGCTGCATGTGGGCAGGGGGCTGGCTTGCATCACCCCCAAAGGGGCCGGGAGGAAAGCTGACCTCGAGGGCTGGAGGCCCAGAGGGGCAGTCTGCCATGGGGACGGGGTCTGAAAATGAAGTTCCCACCTCCTTAGGGGTAGGGAAGGGGCCCACTGCCCCCAAGACCCCCCCAAACTCCCCCCATAATAATGGTACTCATTAATCACTGTGTGCAAGACACTGTTCTAAGTGCAGAGGGAGATCCAAGTTGGATCTGGTCCCTGTCCCACATGGGGCTCCCAGGCATAATCCCCATTTTACAGACGAGGTAACCGAGGCCCAGAGAAGTGATGCAACTCGCCCAAGGTCACGCAACAGCCACGTGGCGGAACGGGGACTAGAACCGTCCATTCCAAGCGCTTAGTCCAGTGCTCTGCGCGTAATAATAATAATAATAATAATGTTGGTATTTGTTAAGCGCTCACTACGTGCCGAGCACTGTTCTAAGCGCTGGGGGAGACACGGGGGAATCGGGTGGTCCCCCGTGGGGCTCACAGTCTCAATCCCCATTTTACAGGTGAGGTCACTGAGGCACCGAGAGGTCAAGTGACTCGCCCAAAGTCACCCAGCTGACAAGTGGCCGAGCCGGGATTCGAACCCACGACCTCCGACTCCCAAGCCCGTGCTCTTTCCAGTGAGCCACGCTGCTTCCCGTAGTAGCAAGCGCTCAATAAATACTATCGAATGAATGAATCCAGGTCCTTCTGACTCTGAGGCCCAGGCTCCACCCGCTAAGCCACACTCTGCTTCCCAGGTTTCGAAGCCGGGGGAGGCCGGGGGGGCCGCCCGGCCGTTATTTCCCACGGAGCCACTCGACGCCACGCAGACAGGTACAAAAAAGAAAAAAAAAGAAAAAAATACTGTTTATTTCACACAACTACATCAAGTGCTTCACCCCACCCCCACCCCCGGGATCCCAGTACAACACGGAGCTGGGGGGGAAAGGGGGAAAGAGACGGAGCGGGAAACTTAGCCCAGGCCTCCTCACTACCTAAAGGCTCCTGCCTCGTCCAAGGAGCGGGCCGGGGGGCCCGGGAAGCAACGGCAACACGGTGGGGTGGTGGGGGTGACTTCCGGGCACCTTTTGAGGGACCCCCTCCCCCCAAACCAGCCCTGGGCCCTGCCCCCAACGTCCCCCCCCCCCCCCATCGCTCCATCCCGTTCCCGGAGCCTGTCCCGACCACTCTTCCGGGATCCCCGATATCGCCGCGGGACCCGGCTCGCCGTCCGGGCTACCGAGAGGGCCGTTGGGCTTTCAAAACTGGAGGCGAAATCTCAAAGGAGGCCAACTGCCCTTTCTGCCCCCGACCACCAGTTTGGGGGTGAAGGTAAATACCCGAAGGTGCTTCCAGAATGCGGCCCCTTCGGCGACGAAGAGGGCCGGGGTCTTGCATCCCTCTGGGGGAGGAATGTCGCCCCGGGGCATTCTTTATTTGGGGGGGGGGGGAGGGGGTCCCCATCCCCTCTTCAGGCTGAGCGGGGGGGAGGTGCGAGTGACCACCGCCCCGCACCCTGCCCCCTTCCCTCCCAAGCAAGCGGAGACGTGGAGGGCCAGGGTTGGAGCCACCCCGGGCCGGGGGGCAGGAGGAGCCGGGTTGCTCCAGCAGGGTTGGGCTCCTGCCCCCACCAGCCACGCGTCCTCGCTTGGAGCGGCTTGTGCTGTGAGGGGACGGAGCCGCCTCGGCCCCCTCTTGGGAAGACCCCTCTTCGGGGGCTTCCGAGTCACTTTCTGGGCTCCCAGGCCTCCGTGGCACAACACGAGGGGCTGGAGCTCGACCGCCTGAAAGGGTCTGTGTTGGGGAAGGGCCGCCCGGGCTCCTCCCGTGGGCCGGCAGTGGGGCGCGGGGGTGGTCAGGGGCCCGGTCACGGGGCCGGTAAGGCGACCGCGGGGCCGGAAGGGGCCCGCTTTCCCGGGGCCCCGCGGGCGTCGTGCGGACGAGCCACGCGCGGCTCCCGCCGCCGAGGACGGAAGCTTCGAAACGGGAAGCGCGCGCGCGCGGGGTGGGGTCGACTCGAACGGGAGCTAACGGATCCCGGTCCCTCCACCCCCCCCCCGGGGTTTGCGGGCGATTTTTCCAAACAGGAATCGCCCCCCCCGCCAGTGACCCCCTTCCCGCTCCCCCCCGGGGGCGGGACCCGGTGTCGGCCGTTGGCGCGTGAGCACTAGAGGGGCTAGGACACGCGCAGGGCGGGGGTCCCGGGTGGTGCGCGGGCGCACGCCCGGGGAGGGTCGCGTGGGACGAGAGGGGCGAGAGCCAGACTTGGCCGGGGCTCCCGCCCGCTCCCGCTCTGACCCTCCCTCACACGTTTCTCGGCGACGCCCCCCACCCCGGACCGGGGCAGGGGTGGGAGGGAGGGTCCCGGGGGGGGGGGGGGGGGGCTGTACAAAGTGCTGGAACGGCGGGAGAGGAGGGGGGAGGGACGCACGGTTTCCCCCACCCCCCCCCCCATCCTCCCTAGGGGATCTGAAAGACGTTGAGCTTGCTGGTGTTCTTGAGCGTCTGGCGCCGATTGCAGAACCAGACGCGGACGACCTCGCGGTCGTAGTTGAGCTCCTTGGCGATCTCGGTGATCTCCTGGCCCGTGGGCAGCGGGTTCTTCTCGAAGTAGGCGTTGAGGGCCTCGACGGCCTGCGGGGTGAAGGACGTGCGGCGCTTGCGCTTCTTGGAGGGCTCCCCGCCCACGAACTCCATCAGGTTCTGCTGGCCCTCCTGGTTGCGCAGCTCCGCCTCGTTCAGCCACTTCTCCAGCACCGGCTTCAGCTTCTGCGCGCTCTTCGGGGTGATGTCCAGCTTCTCGAACCTGCCGGGGGACGGGCCCGGGCCCCCGGGGGGCAGAGGGGGAGAGGCGGGCTCAGGCCGGGGCCGCCTGAGGGAGGAGGGACGGGGACCGCAGGGACCCGACACCCTCCTTCCAGCCAGGGCCGGGCTGGCGTGGACGGGATCACGCGGTGGGCACGGTCCCAAGGCCACCCTCCTGCACGGCTGGGATTCTCGGGCGAGCTCTTCGGATTCTTCCACCCCTCCGAGGACGCTCCAGTTGACCCGACACTTTTAAGATCTTCAGGGGGTCCCCGCCCTCCAAGAATGCACAGATCGCCCCGCCTCCCTAGAAAGCTAAATTTACCCCATCCCTTTGAGAAAGTTTCTCCTTTGAGAAAGGAGAAGCAGCGTGGCTCAGTGGAAAGAGCACGGGCTTTGGAGTCAGGGCTCATGAGTTCGAATCCCAGCTCTGCCACTTGGCTGTGTGACTGTGGGCAAGTCACTTAACTTCTCTGTGCCTCAGTTCCCTCATCTGTCAAATGGGGATTAAGACTGTGAGCCCCATGTGGGACAACCTGATTCCCCTATGTCTACCCCAGCGCTTAGAACAGTGCTCGGCACCTAGTAAGCGCTTAACAAATACCAACATTATTATTATTATTATTAAAGTTCAGGTTGCCCTGCCCCACGCGCCCCCGCAGAAAATTCAGGTTGCCCTGCCCACTGCAGTAATAATAATAATGGTATTTGTTGAGCGCTTACTAGGTGCCGAGCACTGTTCTAAGCGCTGGGGTAGAGACGGGGCCATCGGGTTGTCCCACGGGGGACTCCCAGTCTTCATCCCCGTTTTAGAGACGAGGGAACCGAGGCCCAGAGAAGTGAAGTGTCTTGCCCAAGGTCACGCGGCGGACGAGTGGAGGAGCGGGATTAGAACCCACGGCCTCTGACTCCCAGGCCCGGGCTCTTGCCACTAGACCACGCCGCTGCTCTAGATTCTTTAGAATCCCCAGGTGGCCCCGCCCCCTTGGGGGATGCCGGGGGCGGGGGGGGGGGGCCGCCCCTCTGAGAAGGCGCAGTCTGCCCCGCCCCCTTCGGAATATTCAGGTGGCCCCGCCCCTCTGAGAGTGCGCAGTTTACCCCCGCCCCCTTTAGAACGTTGGGGGTGGCCCCGCCCCTTTAGAACGTCGGGAATGGCCCCGCCCCCTTTAGAACGTCGAGGTGGCCCCGCCCCCTTCCAGAATGTCCAGGTGCGCCCCTCCCCCCTTTAGAACGTCGGGGGTGGCCCCGCCCCTTCAAAGACGTTGGGAGGTGGCCCCGCCCCCTTTAGAACGTTGGGAGGTGGCCCCGCCCCCTTCGGAACGTCGAGGTGGCCCCGCCCTCCTTCTGGAATGCCGAGGTGGCCCCGCCCCTCGGAGAGTGATCCGTCCGTCCCGCCCCCCCCTCAGAACGTCGGGGAACGGCCCCGCCCCCTTGTGGACCGTCGAGGTGGCCCCGCCCCCTTCTGGACCGTCCAGGGGGCCCCGCCCCTCTGAGAAGGCGCAGTCTGCCCCGCCCCCTGGACGGTTTGATCCTGGGGGGGGCGGGTTCCTTAGGGATGGGTCCACCCCAGGGGTCGGCGACCCCCCCACAGAGCCCAAAGCTCCACGGCGGGAGGGGAGGTCAAAGGCGACGCCGGGGCGGGCCGACCCCCGACCTGGCCCTCCGACCCGCCCTCTTGCCCCCCGCGCCCCCGCTCACCTGCAGATGGCCGACTGGCTGTAGGCCGGACCCTCGGTGGCCGTCAGGGCCTGGCCCACCTGCGTCTGCGTGAGGCCGAGGGACAGCCGCCGGATCTTGAAGTTCTTGGCGAACTCCCGGATCTCCTCCAGGTTGATCCCGTCCTCGTCGAGGGTCGGCGTCTGGGGCTCTGGGGTGGGGGGCGTTCGGGGGTCACCTCCCTCGCTGACGCCACCGTCCTCCCCGGGCCCCGGGTCCCCCGGCGTTCTCTCGCTCGGCGCGCCGGGCCACGTCCCGTCGGCCCCGACTTACTAGACACCAGCTGGCTGACGGTGGGGGTCTCGGAGCAGGCGACGGGGACGGGAGCGGAGGCCGCCGGCTTGAGCCCCGGGGCCGGGCCGCCGCCGAGCACGGCCGGCTGGGGGGGCGCGGGCGTCGGCTGGATGGGCTGCGCCTACGGGCGGAGAAGACCGGTCCCGAGACGGGCCTCGGCCGCGTGCCGGGGAGGGCCGGCGGCCGGTCGCTCCGAGGCGGAACGGTCACCCGCCCGCGGAGGGCCGGGAGGGTGATATGGTTGGTATTCGTTAAGCGCTTACTCTGTGCAGAGCACCGTTCTAAGCGCCGGGGTGGATACGGGGTCATCAGGCTGTCCCACGTGTGGCTCCCGGTCTTCATCCCCACTTTACAGACGAGGTAACCGAGGCACAGAGACGTGAAGCGACTCGCCCGCAGGCACGCAGCTGACGAGCGGCGGGGCCGGGATTCGAACCCATGGCGTCTGACTCCCAAGCCCGGGCTCTTTCCACTGAGCCGGCGGGCGGCCATTGCCGCCCCGTCCCCCGACTCGCAGGGGAGGGGGCTTGGAATCGCGGGGCCGGTCCGTCCCGAGTGGCCGACGGCCACTCGGGACGGACGGCCAGGGTCGGGCCGCACACCGACTCTCCCCCCCGCTTCAAAGCCTTAATGGAGGCCCATCTCCTCCCGGAAGCCTTCCCCGACTGAGCCCTCCTTGCCTCTTCTCCCACCCCCTTCCGCTTCGCCCTGACTCGCTCCCTTCATCCATCCCCTCTCCCGGCCCCGCGCCACTCCGGTCCGTATCCGTCATTCATTTCTATTCATGTCCGTCTCCCCCTCTAGACTCTAAGCTCGTCGTGGACAGGGGCGAAGCCTTCTCCGTCCCCCCTCCGTCCCGCAGCCTCACCCCGGGGGGGGGGGGGGGGATGTAGGTGGTCACCGGACTGTAAGCTCCCCGGGGGCAGGATGGGGCCGACCTACTATTGCGTCTTACTCTCCCAAGCGGTTGGTACAGAGCGGCGGGAAGGAGCGCGGCCTGGTGGATAAAAAATGGGCCCGGGAGCCAGAGGACCTGGGTTCCGATCCCGGTTCCGCCACTTGTCTGCGGTGTGACTTTGGGCAAGCGGCTCTGCTTTTCCCTCCCTCGCTCCCCTCGTCTGCAAAACGGGGATTCGATCCCCGTTCTCCCTCCGGCTGTGAGCCCCGTGTGGGGCCAGGACCGTGTCCCACCTGACTGGCTTAACCCCAGCGCTCAGAAGTGTGCTTGACCCACGGTAAGGGCTTAATGAATACCTTTTTTTTTTTTTTTTAATAAAACGCTCAATAAATGTCTCGATTGACTGGGGCTGGCGTCATCCCCAAACGACAGAGACAGATGACAGACGGGCGCGGTCCCCGGGGCCGGGGGGTGGGTCCTTTACGTAAAATGGCCCGGCCCGGCCGGTGAGGCGGGGACCAGGTGGCCCGGCCGGAGATCTCCGGGTGGCCGGCGCCAGGCGGACGGGACGCCGGGCGAGGGCGAGGGGAGAGCCGTCTCCCGGCCCACCGAGAGACGGAGGGGCCGCGCCGGCCGGCCCCGGGCCCGCCCCCCACCCCGTCCTCACCTCGCTCTTGACCGGGGGCTCCGGGGTGCTGGGCTTCCGGACGGCGGCGGGCGGGAGGGGGCTGCTGGCCAGGGTGGCGATCACCTGGCCCTGGGCGTTGAGTAGCAGCTGGGGGGTCACCGCCTGCACCTGCAGGTTCGGGGCCGGGGTCGCCGCGGCGATGCCGGCTGAGTTCACCACCCACGGGAGGGTCCCGATCACCTGGGGGAGGGAGGGGGCCGTGGGGCTCAGGGTGGGCGACCTCCCCCGCCTCGACCCGCAGCGGGCGGCCCGCGGGAAAGGGGGCCTTCTCGGCTCGGTCCTCGGGGGGACCGGAAGGCGCGGCTACGCCGGGAATCCGGCCCTCCGGCTGGGAGCCCCGGGGGCCGGGCTGCGTCTCCCGTGCTTCCCCAGCGCGGGACGGAACCGAACCCCGGCTCCGGCCCGACCCCGGGGCGTCGCGCGGGGTCCCACCGATCCCCGGTCGCCCCGCCCCTCCTTCCTTCTGGGAATAGCCCCGGCCGGCCACCCCCACCCCGGTGAAGGGGGTCGGACCCCGGTACCGGCCCCCCGGGGTCTGTCTCCCCGCAGAGGGCGGGACCCGCCGGCCTCTCCCCCGGGCCGGGCACTTGCCTGGCCCTGCGTGTTGGTGAGGATCTGCCCCGTGATGCCTTGCACGCTGGGGATGGCGTTGGCGATGACCGGCGTCGTGGTCAGCGAGCCCAGGATCTGGGTCTGACCCCCCAGGGAGGCAGCACCGATCTGCCGGGGGGCACGGGGAACAGAAGGCGGGCGAGGGAGTGAGGAAGACCGGGCCGACGGGGTCCTCCCTGGGGCCGGGGAGAGTCGCAGCCGGGCAGCGGGGCATCCCGTGGGGGCTTAACGGGACCGAGGATGAGACGGGAACGCCGGTAGACGCCCCGTCCCGCGGCCCCTCCGGGGGGGGGGCGGTGCTCCGGCCGGCCCGGCGGGCTCCCCGCCGGGACCGTCGGCTCACTGCGGGCAGGGAACGGGTCTACCGACTTTGCCGTCCCCTCCCGGCCCACAGCGAAGGCTCCGTAGACCCCACCCATCGATGGATCGACGGATCCCGAGAGCGACGTCCCGTCAAACCTCTCGGAGCGGATGCCCCAGTCCCGGGGGGGCGCGGCCCCCCACCCTCCGCCGGGCGCCCCCAGGCCCCCGGGGGGCGGGGCGGGGGCGGGGAGGGCTGCTTACGATTCCCGGGTTGAACGCGAACCCGGCCGGCTGGACGGCGATGTGCGTGGGGGCGTCCGCCGGCTTGGGGGCGGCGGCCGGCTGCGGCAGGATGGCGGGCGTCTGGGGCTGGAACAGCGTCTGGGGCTGGGCCGGGGGCCGCGGCTGCACGGCCGGGGGCGCCGGGGGGGCCGGGGGCGCCGCGGGGGCCGGGGCCACGGCCTGCACGGGCCCCGGGAGGGCCGTGTTGAGGATGGCGGCCGCTACGAGGAAGGCAGAGACGGGGACCCTCAGACGTCGCGGGCCTCCAGAGCGGCGGGCGTGGCGGGGAGGGCGGCGCGGCCGGCCCGGGCGACCCCCCCCCTCTCCAAGCCCCGCCGCGACCGGACCCGGAACCGGACGTCCACGCCTTCCTCCCGTCCCTCTTCCGGGAGGTGCTCGGACGGGGCGGCCGGGGCCTCCGAGGACGGCCCCCGTCGCCCGGGGCGGGACGACGCGCTCTCCGGGGCGGCGGGAGGAGCGGGGGGGTCCGGTCGGGGGGGCGGGGGGTGGGGGGGACGGACGGACGGGGGCCGCGGCGGGAGGGGCCGTTACCTTGCAGCCCGGCTAAAGGCGGTTTGAAAATCCCCGCGGTGGGGGACGCGGCGGTCAGTCCCGGCAGGGCAGCCACTGTTGCGGTAGGGATTGTCCACACGGCCAGCCCCTGCTGACTGGCCACTTGACCTGCAACACTGATGGGGATAAGAAGAGGTTGAGTAACTGCCCCTGCCGGAACCATAACTCCTGTCAGAACTGTGGCTAAGTTTTCCTGAGTCAAGACCTGCAAGAGTAAACGAGATTTCAAAAAAAAAAAAAAAAAAAAAAAAGGAAAGAAAAGAAAAGAAAAAAAGAAAGAAAAAGAAAAAGAAAAAAAAAATCAACGCGACGCCCAGAGGCCCTTCATTCATTCATTCATTCACTCACTTCTATCTATTGGGCGCTCACTGTGGGCAGAGCACTGTACTAAGCGCTTGGGAGGGTGGGCTACGACAATAAACGGACACGTTCCCTGCCCCACGGTGAGTCTGCAGCCCGGGGTGGGGGCGTCCCTGACCTTCACGGGAGGGGCGTTCTGAGGATCCCTAAGCCAAGCCCCCTTTCCGCCTCCCCTCGGCCCCGTGTTCACCTGTCTATATTTTTATCATTAATTTGGCCGATGAGGCGTCCATCCCCTCGATTCTATTTAGCGTGATGATGTCGTCTTGCTTCCGTCCGTCCGTCTGCCCCCGATCAGACCGCGAGCCCGTCGTCGGGCGGGGACGGTCTCTATCTGGTGCCGAGTCGTCCGTTCCGAGCGCTCAGTCCAGTGCTCTGCGCGTAGTACGCGCTCGATAAATGCTACCGAACGAATAAAGATCGTGGGAGACGGGAGGGCTCGGGGGAAACAGGGCCCGGGGCCGGGGGGCCGGGGAGGACTTTTAAATGAATCAAAATCTCCTGGCGAGCCCGATCCTCCTCACGCCTCCGAGGGAAACGCGACCCCCCCCCCCCCCCCCCCCCCCGAGCTCGCAGCCTCATTAAAATGGCACCTCCTCCGAGAGGCCTTCCCTGACTAAGCCCTCATTTCCTGTCCTCCCACACCTGCGTTGGCCTCGCGCCTGGTTGGTTTGGTCGGCTCCACGGCGTTTACGTCCACGTATCTATTGCCACCCGGCTCCCCTTCTAGACCGGCAGCTTCCCGCGGGCAGGGAACGTGTCTCCCGGGCTCTCTCGGGCGTTTAGCCCGGGGCTCCGCACGCAGCGAGCGCTCAGTGAATACTGTCGATCGATCGAAACGGAGGGACGG
The DNA here is from genome assembly GCF_004115215.2 of Ornithorhynchus anatinus. NCBI lineage: Eukaryota > Metazoa > Chordata > Mammalia > Monotremata > Ornithorhynchidae > Ornithorhynchus > Ornithorhynchus anatinus. The sequence goes on along the minus strand of NC_041737.1, from coordinate 55,678,030 downwards.
GGGCGGGGGGGGGGGGGGATGCGTCCGCCGACTCAGTTACGCCGCACGGAGCAGCGCGGCTTGGCGGCAGGAGGCCGGGCTGGGGAGCCGGAGGTCGTGGGTTCTAATCCCGGCTCCGCCGCCTGTCAGCCGGGTGGCCTTGGGCAGGTCGCTTAACTTCTCTGGCCTTCGGTGGCCTCCTCTGTGAAACGGGGACGAAGACTGGGAGCCCCACGTGGGCCAGCCTGATGACCCTGAATCTACTCCGGCGCTCTGAGCGGCGCTCGGCACGCAGTAAGCGCTTGACGGATACCACCCTATTATTATTACTACTCTCCTAAGTGTTTAGTCCGGTGCTCTGCACACAGGAGGAGCCCGATAAGTCCTAAGAGGCGCCTGAGGGGTCGAGAGGGATTCGGCCTCGCCCCGTCTCGGGGCCGGGAGCCCATTTTGGGAGCCACGTTGGCCCTCTCGGAGTCCACCTCAGCGAACGACCGTAAGCCCGTCGAGGGTAGGGAATGCGTCCGTTTGTCGTTCTCCTGTTCTCTCCCAGGCGCTTAGAACGGCGCCTGACCCAGAGGAAGCGCTTAACGGACGCCATCGTCGTCACCCGGTGCCCGATAAATAGAGAAGCGGCGTGGCTCAGTGGCAAGAGCCGGGGCTTGGGAGTCAGAGGGCGTGGGTTCTAATCCCGCCTCCGCCACCTGTCTGCCGCGGGGCCTCGGGCAAGTCGCTTCGCTTCTCTGGGCCTCGGTGACCTCATCTGGAAGACGGGGACTGTGAGCCCCACGCGGGGCAACCCGATTGCCTTGGATCTACCCCGGTGCTGAGAACGGTGCTTGGCACAAGGTGAGCGCTTAACGTGGCTCGGTGGCAAGAGCCCGGGCTTGGGAGTCGGAGGTCACGGGCTCGAATCCCGGCTCTGCCACTTGTCAGCTGGGTGACCGTGGGCGAGTCGCTTCACTTCTCTGGGCCTCTGTTAACGCATCTGGAAAAGGGGGATGAACTGGGAGCCTCCCGTGGGACGACCTGATGACCCTGACTCTCCCCCGGCGCTTAGAACGGTGCTCTGCACATAGTAAGCGCTTAACAAATGCCAACATCATTATTATTATTATTATTATTAATGAATACGATGCCTGACTGACCGACGTAAGACTGTCAGCTCGCTGCGGGCAGGGGAGGTGTCTGAGTCCGAGGTCATGGGTTCGAAACCCAGCCCTGCCACCTGTCAGCTGGGTGACCGTGGGCAAGTCACTTCACTTCTCTGTGCCTCAGTTCCCTCCTCTGTAAAATGGGGATTAAGACCGTGAGCCCCACGGGGGGCAACCTGATTCCCTTGCGTCTACCCCGGCGCTCAGAACAGTGCTCTGCACAGAGTAAGCGCTTAACAAATACCAACATTATGATTAATATTATTATTGTGGGGTCCTCTCCCAAGCGCTCAGCACGGTGCCCCGCGCCCAACTGAACGGAATAAGGTCGCGGGAGCCACAGAGGGTTGCGGCCGCTTCCAAAGGGGCCCTGCCCAGAAATCCCCGATCGATCGATGGATCGATCGATCCGTGATACTGATCGAGTGCTTTCTGGGCGCAGAGCACGGTACTAAGCGCTTGGCTATGACGGAGTCGGCAGCCACGCTCCCTGCCCACGGTGACACCTCAGGCCCGAAAGGCCGGCGGCTCAACGGGGGGGACGCCGGGCCCTCGCCCCGGGAGTGGCTGGGGCCTGCGGTCCCCCGTAGACCGTAAGCTCCCCGTGGGCGGGGATGGATCGTGTCTGCCGACTCCGTCCCGCTGTCCTCTCCCAAGCGCTTAGTACGGTCACCTGCAGACAGTAGGCGCTCGGCGAATACCGCCGATTCGCCGCTCGGCCGCCGCCCATCGCCTTAGCGGCCTTCGCTTCTCTGGGCCTCGGTGACCTCGTCTGTAAAACGGGGATGGAGACCGGGAGCCCCGTCGGGGGACGGGGACCGCCTCCGACCCGATGCGCTCGTACCCGTCCCAGCGCTCAGTACAGTGCCTGGAACTAGTAAGCGCTTAACAAATGTCGGGATGAGGATTCTTAACCGGGCCTGGCACCGACCCCCCCCCCGCCCGTTCTGCCCCGGCGCGAATCCAGTCGGGATTCACGGTCCTCTGGGCTGAAGCCGGTGGCCCCGGGGCATTCGGAGAAGGAGCCGGGGCCCACGGCACTGGGAGAAGGGCCCGCGGCCGCTCCGACCCCCACGTCCCGGGTGCGGAGCTCTGCCCGCTAGGCTCTCCCGGGGCGCGGCCCGGGCCCGGGGAGGGGGGACGAGGGGCCGGCCTAGCGGCAGGCCATCAAGTAGGGGAGGGGGCGTCTCCCTCGGGGCTCCCCCGCCGTTCCTCCCGGACCCCAGCTGGGGACGACGCCCCAAGACCCCCTTTCCCGCCCCGGCCCCCCGCCCGGTGGCGTGTGGGCCGACCGTCCCGCCGCGCCGTCCCCCACCCCGGCCCCCGTTCCCGGGCGGGCCTTACCTGGGGGGCGGCTTGCACGTTCAGGGGTGTCAGGGTCTGAGGGACCTGGGGTTGGCTTGGCGCTTGGCTGAAGGTGGCGGCGGCAAGGGGGCCGGGCGCCGGCCCCGACAGAGACTTCACGACGCAGGGGGCCGACAGCGCTGAGGAGACGGAAGAGTCGGTCTGTGAGCGAGGCGGGGAGGGGAAGGCCGGGACGTTCAGGGCCGAGGGGCCTATCGTCGTCACTGTCATCGTTCTCGTCCCCGCGAGCTCGTCGCGGGCAGGGACCGCGTCCACCCGCTCTTTCCACCCTCCTCTCCGCAGCGCTTCCGTCCCCTGGGAAGTGGGGATTGGGACTGGGAGCCCCATGTGGGACGAGTGACCGATCAGTCCGTATCTAGCCCAGTGCTTAGTACGGCGCCTGGGACGTAGTGAGCGCCGAAGAAATACCATTAAACCCCCCCCCCCCCACTCTCTCAAGCGCCGAGGTAGGCGTACGGTCCCTGACCCATATGGGGCTCGCGGTCCCCTACGGACCGCGGGAGGACTCTAAGGCCGGCAGTGAATCCCCATTTTCTAGCTGAGGAAACCGAGGCGCGGCGAGGTCAAGGGACCTGGCCGCAGTCGCGCACGGCAGGCAAGCGCTCCGACTCCCAGGCCCGGGCTCCGCTCGTCAGCTGTGTGACTGGGGGCGAGTCCGTCAACTTCTCTGTGCCTCAGTGACCTCGTCTGTAAAACGGGGATTAGGTCCGTGAGCCCCACGTGGGACAACCCGATCACCTCGTATCCCCCCCCCCACCCCCCAGCGCTCGGAACGGTGCCTGGCCCGTAGTGAGCGCTTGACGAATACCAGCGTTACTGTTTAACCACCAGCCTCGTTGCTTCTGTGACTGCCCCGGTTGGTCCCGCCGGCCCCAGTTTAGTACGGTGCCCGGAGCGTAGCGAGCGTGCGGGCGGTGACTGTGGAGGCCCGGTCGGGCGCTCTTTCGGACCGTCTAAGGTTCGGGCGGAGGTTCCTCAGGGGGCAGAGGTCCGGCCTGACCCCGGCGGAGGGGATGGGCGTCAAAGTCATCCACCTGAGCCCCCGTGCCCGGAGGCGGGCCTAAAAATAATAATAACGTTGGTATCTGCGAAGCGCTTACTACGTGCAGAGCACCGTTCCGAGCGCTGGGGGAGATCCAGGGTCATCGGGTTGTCCCACGTGAGGCTCCCAGGCTTCATCCCCACTTCCCAGCCGAGGTGACCGAGGCCCGGAGAAGTGAAGCGACTCGCCCGCGGTCACCCAGCTGACAAGCGGCAGGGCCCGGATTCGAACCCATGACCGCGGACTCCCGGGCCCGGCCTCCTTCCCCCGAGCCACGCGAGACGGGCTGAGCCGTCGATTCGGGCAAATCAGGTGGGACCCAATCGCCGTCCCCCGTGGGGCTCACGGTCTCGATCCCCACTTTCCAGATGAGGCCACCGAGGCCCAGCCAAGCGAGGTGACCCGCCCAAGGTCACCCAGCAGACAGGCGGCGGAGCCGGGATCGGAACCCGTGACCTCCGACTCCCGGGCCCTTTCCGCTGTGCCGTGCCGCTTCTCTAAATGCTAACGGTGGTCCAGGGATAGCTGTAATTACGTGCATCTCGGTAATCGATTTATTTATTTCTATTAATGCCTCTCCCCCCCTCTAGACTGTCGGCTCACCGCGAGCGGGGGACCCGTGTCTGTTATACTGTCGTACCGTCCCCTCCCCGGAGCTTAGTTCAGTGCTCTGCACACAGTAAGCGCCCACTCCTCAGGGGAAAGCGCCCGGATTCAGGAGTCGGGGGTCGTGGGTTCTAAGCCCGGCTCCGCCGCCTGTCAGCCGTGCGACCTCGGGCGAGTCGCTTCGCTTCTCGGTGCCTCCGTGCCCTCATCTGGAAAACGGGGATGAAGTCTCACGAGGGACGAGCCGATGACCCCCGCGTCCGCCCCGGCGCTTAGAACGGCGCTCGGCACGTAGTTGAGCGCTTAACGAGTACCAGCGTTAGGAATACGGACGAACGACCGGCCCGGACGGGAGTTCTGGACTGATTCCCGAAACGTCACGGGAATTAGCCCAGCCCGTTGGGGAATAACGGTAACGGTGATATCTGTTAAGCGCTTATTACGCCTCGGGCACCGTTCTCTTCTCCTCTTGCCCCGCTCAGCCCCGGGAAAGGGCCGGGAAGAGCAGGGGTCAGGCAGAGCCCGGTTGAGGCGGGGAGACCGAGGCTGACCGGGAGGGACTCGGGGCTGGGGGCCCCCCGAGGAGCCGAAAGGTAATAATAATGAAGTTGGTATTTGTTAAGCGCTTACTATGTGCAGAGCACAGTTCTAAGCGCTGGGAGAGATCCGGGGTCATCAGGTGGTCCCACGTGAGGCTCCCGGTCTTCATCCCCATTTTCCGGATGAGGTCCCTGAGGCCCCGAGAAGTGACTCGCCCACGGTCGCCCAGCTGACGAGTGGCAGAGCCGGGAATCGAACCCATGACCTCCGACTCCCGGGCCCGGGCTCTTCCCGCCGAGCCGCGCCGCGCGGTGATCGTCCCGCCCCGGGAGCCTCCCTCCTCCTCCCGCCCGCCGCCGAGGGCCGCTCACCGGCCGCCGCCGCGGGGGCCGCGGGGGCCCGGCGGGCCGCGTCCCCGGCCGGTTCGCCGGCGCTGCCGGAGGAGCCCGGTCGGCCCTTCCCTCGGTCTTCCGCCGGCGGGGCCGCGTCCACTCCCACCTCCAGCACGCGGATGGTCTCGTGGCTGGACATCACGATGACCTGCGAGGGCCGGGACACGGGACGGCTGCAGCCCGGGGCGGCCCCGACCCGTCCTCCGGGGGACCCGGGACCGGCGCCCCCCCCCCCCCCCCCGCCTCGGGTTCTCCGCGGAGCCGGAGAGGACTCGAGGCGGGACGGGGAGGAGGAGGCACCTCTGAGGCCTCGCGGGGGAGGACGGCGAAGGGGACCGGAGGGTAAGTGGGGCCCCGCCGGGGCGTCGCCCGCCGACCGCCGTCCTCCCGCCGGCTCCCTCTCGCCCTCCGGACCAAGGGACGGCCTTACCTGCTCGTTGACGGTCGTCAGGGGAGGCTGAGGCGCGGGCGGAGGCCCGGCCCCGGGATCCATGACCACAGGCCGGGGAGGGGGCAGGCGGGGAGGCGGCCCCACCCACCCGCGGCTTCCTGCGGAGGAGAGGAAAGCGAAACGCCGATGGAGGGAGAGAACAGAGAACCGCGGCCCCCCTCGCCCCCGTCGATCCGTCGGCGGCTCTACCGAGCACCGGCCCAAGCGCTCGGGAGCCGGCGGCGCGCCGGACCTGGCGGACCCGGCCCCCTACCCACCAGGGCCTTAGCGGGCCGGCCCGGGAGCCGCGTGGCTCATTCTTATTTTGGCATCTATTAAGCGCTCACTCTTACGTGCCGAGCAGCGTTCTGAGCGCTGGGGTGGACGCGAGGTAATCAGGGACTCCGCAATCCCCATTCTACAGATGAGGTCACCGAGGCACGGGGAAGCGAGGCGGCTTGCCCAAGCTGACCCGGAAGACGAGTGGAGGAGCCGGGCTTAGAACCCGCGTCCTCCGACTCCCGAGCCCCGGCTCGGCGGGAAGAGGTCGCGGGTTCAAATCCCCGCTCCGCCGCTTGTCGGCCGTGTGGCCGCGGGCGAGTCGCCTCCCTTCTCTGTGCCTCGGTTCCCTCATCTGTAAAATGGGGGTGAAGACTGGGAGCCTCACGGGGGACAACCCGATGACCCCGTAGCTGCCCCAGCGCTTAGAACGGTGCTCGGCCCGTAGTGGGGCGCTTAACAGATACCCACATTGTTATTATTTCCACTAAACCACGCTCCTTAGTGGAAAGAGCCCGGGACTGGGAGTCAGAGGGCCTGGGTTCTAATCCCCGCTCAGCCGCCCGTCAGTCAGTCCATCGTCTTCACTGGGCTGGGTGCAGAGCGTTGTACTAAACGCTCGGGGGCGGGCGCTATAACAGTGAGCAGATACGGTCCCCGCCCACAGCGATCACTTGCCTGCTGTGCGGCCTTGGGCAGGTCACTTCTCTAGGCCAGAAAAGGGCGACTGAAACTCCACCCCCACGTGGGACACGGACTGAGTCCAACCCTAAATCTACCCCAGCGCTTAGTACAGTGCCCGGTACGTAGTGAGTACCTAACCCAAACCGTCAAAAAAAAAAAAAAAAAAAAATCAAAAAGAGCGAGACCGGGTTCTTGTCTCCGTTCTGAGGGGGGCCGGCCCCGTGACCCGGACCAAGTCGCCCAACCTCTCTGGGCCTCGGTTTCCTCATCTGAGAAACGGGCATAAGGTAGACCGCGAGACCCAGGCGGGCCGGGAGCAGCGTCCTGACTGACGCTCCGGTCGTTACCTCGGAGACCGTACGGAGCGAGCGCCCGACGGGCAGCGGAAGTCTAACTCTTCGGCTGAAGCGGGGGCCCGGCTCCGCCCCGCGGCTGCCGGGTGACCTCGGGCCGGTCACTCGACCCCTCGGCTCCCTCGTCCGTCGAATGGGGATGGAGACTCTGAGCCCCGCGTGGGACACGGGCTGCATCCGACCTAATGAGCTCGTATCTACCCCGGCGCTCAACGCTGGGCCTGGCGCAGAGTGAGCACTTAACAATTACCACAGATATCATTATGACTATTATTATCATTATCATTATTATTATTGTTACGGCACCCGGTAAGCGGCCCGGGGCGGTGGATAGAGTGCCCGGGCCCGGGAATCTGAAGGTCACGGATTCTAATCCCAACTCCCGCATTTGCCTGCTGTGTTGGCAAGTCACTTCACTTCTCTGTGCCTCAGTTTCCTCATCTGTCTCATGGCGATCAGGACCGGGTCTGGACACAGAAAGCGCTTAACAAACGCTACAGTTATTTTATTAATATTATGCACCTAACAAATGCCATAAGGCTCCGTCATTTATCCTCCTTGGGCCCCAGTTTCCTCATCTGTAAAATGGGAATTAGGGTTCCTCCTCTTGGGGGGGGACGACCGCGACGTCTGAAGGCGAGAGGGCAGGGGGTCCGGACAGGCCAAGGCCCTCATCCTCCTCAAGCCCCACGAGCTTGGCTTGGCTCCCTCCCCCGAGACAGATTTTATATACCAGAAGATTCCGTTCAATTTACAGAAAACTCATCAGGGTTTGCAAACACGACGAGCGAGAAGCCATGAGACAGCGCTACATATGGAGGCCAATGCGCAAGCTGTTTTTGAAAAAAAAAAATTCCAACAGGAAATTCCAAAAAAAAAAAAGAGAGCAAGAGAGGATCGGAAGTCCGTCCGCCGGCCCGCCGATCCCGAGCTTCCCGCGGAGGGGAGGGTCGGAGGAAGGAGAGACCGTCTGGTTATTCAAGTCGTATTTACCGAGCGCTTAAAGGCGCTGGACTAAGCGACCGGGAGAGGAGGAGATAGACACATCCCCTGCCCACAACGAGCCAGTCGCCTCGAGGGAGAACTGATTCGACCAGAGGAGCTGGGAAGGAGGATGGCCTGGTGGATTAAAAAAAGGGGACCAGAGCCCCCGCTACGCCATGCCGCGTCCCAAAAACCTGTATCCCACAGATCCAAGTCTGTCGGATCGGACACGGCCCCCGTCCCACTCGGGACCCGCGGCCTAAGCGGGACGGAGAAGAGGTAGTTAATCCCCTTCGTACAGTTTGGGAGACCGAGGCCCAGAGAAGTTCAGTCACTTGCCCAAGGTCGCACGGCGGGCAAGGGGCGGAATCAGGATCGGACCGCGAGCCCCGCGTGGGACGACCCGATCACCCCGGATCCACCCCAGCGCTTAGGGCCGTGCTTGGCACGGAGTCGGCGCTTAACAGAGACCACCTCTGGACCGGGAGCCCGTGGTTGGCTAGGGATGGTCTCTATCTGTCGCCGCCCTGTACTTGCCAAGCGCTCAGCGCAGGGCTCTGCACACAGTGAGCGCTCGCGAAATACGTCGGAATGGATGAACAAATGAACGAAAGAACCAACTCGGGTCCTCTGACGTCCCAGGCCCGGCCTCTTCCCACCAGGCCACGCCGCTTGGCGTAAAAGCTCGATCCGGTGGCTGTAACCCGTTGGTCCCCGTGAGGGATCTGACGATCTCGTGTCTGCCGCGGGGCTTAGCACAGCGCCTGGCCCGTAGTAAGCGCTTAAATTTCCAGCAGCAGCAGCAGCAGCAGCAGCAGCAGCGTATCGGCAAGCCGGAGAAGCGGCGAGGCCCGGCAGAAAAGGCACGAGGGCTGGGAGACGAGGACACCGGGCTTCCTTCCCCGGCTCTGTCACCGGCCTGCTGGGCGAGACCTCGGACGGGTCGCCGGGTTTCCCAGTCCGGCGCTCTGCGCCCAGCGAGCGCTCGATAAATACGACCGAATGAACGAATAAATGAATGACCGGCCCTCGGCCTCGGTCTTCCCCCCCGTAAAAACGGAGAGAAGACGCGAGACGGGGACCGGGCCCGAGCCGACGGCTCGGTTATCTGCCCCGGAGCCTGGCACGTAGTAAGCGCTCAATAAACGCCGGCCGGCCCTATCGGACGCCACGGATTTTAACGAACGATTCTTCTCGAGCCCTCGGCCTCGGACGGCCGACGCCCTCCGCGGTTTTCTCTGCCGAGCGAGCGGGCCAGGGGGCCCGCCGGGGAGGGAAGGAGGGAGAGAGGGGCGGGTGTCGGAGACCAAGGGCAACCCGAGAGCCGAGTTCCGATCTCCAGCGCGGCGCGGTCCAGTGGAGGGAGCCCCGGGGCCGGGATCCGGGGGTTCCGATCCCCGCCGGGCCGCTCGCCCGCCGGGGGACCTCGGCCGAGTGGCTTCGCTTCTCTGGGCCTCAGTCTCCTCGTCCGTACGGGGGGATCCGCTACCCGCTCTCCCTTCTGCGAAGACCGCGAGCCCCACGCGGGACGACCCCGGCGCTCAACGAGTACCGTGAGAACGAGAATCCCGAGCCGTCGCCGTCGTCGTCACCGTCGTCCACCGTCCGGAAAACGGGGCTCACGACCGGGACCCCCAGGCGGGACCCGCGGGCGTGGCCCGGCGGAAAGCGCCCGGGGCCGGGGGTGGGGGTCAGAGGTCACGGGTTCCAATCCCGGCCCCGCCACCCGTCCGGCTGCGTGACCGTGGGCGGGTCACTTCACTTCCCCGGGCCTCGGTGACCCCGTCCGGAAAACGGGGACGGAGGCCGGGGGCCCCCACGACCCGTTGACCCCGTATCCCCGCCCAGGGCTCAGAACAGCGCCGGGCACCCAGTAAGCCCTCGAGAAATGCCATCGCTCGTGGCTCGGGAGTGGGAGGTCACGGGGGCGAATCCGGCTCCGCCACTCCTCAGCCCGGTGACCGCGGGCGAGTCGCTTGGCTCCTCTGGGCCTCGGTTCCCTCGTCTGCCGAACGGGGATGAAGACCGGGGGCCCCACGGGGGGGGGCAACCCGATGACCCCGCGTCTCCCCCGGCGCTCAGAACGGTGCTCCGCGCAGAGTAGGCGCTTCCCAAATCCCGACGTTATCATTAAGCAACGCCATGGGCGGTTCCCACCCCGTCACCTCCTCTCCGGCCCGGCGCTCAGCACAGCGCCCGGCACCCGATCGGGGCCGGCCCCGGGAAAAACCACCAACCCAACGATGCCGGGGCCCGTCGGCCTCGGAATCCAACTCCCGCCTCCGTCCGGGGGGGAGCTGGCCGCCCCCGACCCTGCCTTAGACGTTGCGGGGAGCGACGGGGTGGGGGGGGGGGGGGCGCGATGGCGGGTCGGCGGCTCGGGGGACCCCGCGCCCCCCCCCCCCCAGGAGACGAGGGATGCTTCGGGAACGACATCCCTCTTCTTATTCCCTATTTATGAAGCGGCCGGCGCGGGCCCCCCCCTCGCCACCCGGCCGGAGGGTGGGGGGCTCCGGACCGTCCCCCCCACCCCGGGCCCGGTGCCGTCCCCCGCCGCCTTTTTGGCTCTCCGTCATAAATATATAAATTATGCTAATGGCGGGCATTGCATATTAACCAGAGCGGGCCCCCCCCCCTCCCCCCCACACACCCCGGGTCCGGGGTCCCGGGGTGCCGGGGTCCCGCACTCACCCGGAGGGAGCCCCCGCCGCTCCTCGGGCGTCGGTCAGCACCGCACGGACCGGGCCGGGCCGGGCCGGGCCGGGGGGGAGGTGGGTCCGGACCCCCGAGCCCGGCCGGGGGGCGACAGATCTTCTTTCCTTTCTTGGCGCCCCCCCCCCCAGCCCGGACCCCGGGCCCCTCCCCCGGTGCCGCCCCCTTCCCCTCCTCCTCCTCCTCCTCCTCCTCCTCCGGGCGGGGGGCGGCTCTGGCTTTTCCGCTCCGGTGCGTCACCTACATCCCCCGTGCCCCCGATTCCCCCCCCCCCCCCCGGCCCGCGGGCTCAGGGGTCGCCGGATGGCCGGGACCCCCGAAGCCCGGGAACGCACCCATTCGTCCCATCACCTCGATGGAGCGCTCACCGTGTGCCCGGCACCGGGCTAAGCGCTCGGAACGGACGGGGCTCCCGGGCTCCCAGTTGCGGAGGCCTTGGGGAGGGGGCCCGGGCACGGCCGGGACCCTCAAAGCCCAGGAAATCGCTCTTTCATTCATTCCATCGTCTGGATGGAGCGCTCACCGTGTGCGGGGCACCGGGCCGAGCGCTCCGAACGGACGGTCGGGCCACAGACAGAGACCGTCCCGGCGCGACGACGGGCTCCCGGGCTCCCAGTTGCGGAGGCCTTGGGGAGGGGGCCCGGGCACGGCCGGGACCCTCAAAGCCCAGGAATTCGCTCTTTCATTCATTCCATCGTCTCGATGGAGCGCTCACCGTGTGCACGGCACCGGGCCGAGCGCTCCGAACGGACGGTCGGGCCACGGACCGTCCCGGCGACGACGGGCTCCCGGGCTCCCAGTTGCGGAAGCCTTGGGGAGGGGGCCCGGGGACGGCCGGGACCCCCCCACAGCCCAGGAGTTCGCTCTTTCATTCATTCCATCGTCTGGATGGAGCGCTCACCGTGTGCGGAGCACTGGGCCGAGCGCTCGGAAGGGACAGTTCAGCGGCGGATGGAGACCGTCCCCGCCCACAACGGGCTCACGGTCTAGAAGGGGGGAGACGGCAACAAAACGAAACAAAAGAAGGAGACGGGCATCACTGCCGTCAAAATAGAGAAGCGGCCTGGCTCAGTGCAAAGAGCCCGGGCTTGGGAGTCGGAGGTCACGGGTTCGAATCCCGGCTCTGCCACTTGGCAGCCGGGTGACTTCACTTCTCTGGGCCTCGGTGACCTCATCTGGAAAATGGGGATGAAGACTGGGAGCCTCACGGGGGGACAACCTGACGACCCTATATGTCCCCCAGCGCTTAGAACGGTGCTCTGCCCAGAGTAAGGGCTTAACAAATACCAGCATTATTATCATTATTATTATAAACGGAATCATAGATAAATGCACATCATTAATAAGATAAATTAATATATATAATTATACACAAGCGCTGTGGGATGGGGAAGGGAGTAGAGCGGAGGGAGGGAGTAAGGGCGATGGGGAGGAGAAGCAGAGGGAAAGGAATCTGGGCGGATGGGCTTTGGGTCGGGGGTCCCCGGTGCCCCCCGATCTGGGCGGCGCGGAAGTCGGGGATGCCGATCACGGGAAGGGGGTGCGGGGCTACTCGGTTCCTGGGAGAGGATTCCTAGTAGCCACGATGGGATCTGTTAAGCGCTTACTATGTGCCGAGCGCCGTTCTAAGCGCCGGGGTGGATACGAGGTCGTCAGGTTGTCCCACGTGGGGGCTCGCGGTCTTCATCCCCGTTTTACAGATGAGGGAACTGAGGCCCAGAGAAGCAAAGTGGCTTGCCCGAGGTCACACAGCGGACGAGCGGCGGAGCCGGGATTAGAACCCGCGTCTTCTGCCTCCCGAGCCCATACTTGCCCATAAGGAGCTTGGAGAATAACACCGACCCGAGGATATTGATATTACCACTAATCGTAACTGTGGTATTCGTTAAGCACCTACGCTGTGCCAGTGTATCGGGCGCTCGGGTAGATACGAGATGATTCATTCGTTCGTTCAGTCGTATTTATCGAGCGCCTACTGGGCGCAGGTGATCAGTCCGGACCCGGTGCCTGTCCCACGCCGGGGCCCCATCTAAGCGGGGACACCGGGCGGTGAATCCCCATTTTACCGAGGAGGAAACTGAGGCACAGAGAAGTTAAGACCGGAGGGACATCGAGGGGGAGAAGGACATTAAAATGAAATACAGATGACCGGGTACGGAAGTTCTGCGGAGGTGGGGTGGAAATCAAAGGGGGTCAGACACCGGTGCCCAGGTGAAGCGGGGGAGGGCAAATAGAGGAAACGAGGGCTTGGTGGAGGAAGGACTCTTGAGGGAAATGTGAATCTGGGAGAGGTTTCAAGGTGGGGAAAGTTGGGGAGAGGGGAGGGAATTCCGGGACACGGACAAGGGGCCGGCGGCCAGAGAGACGAGATCCGGGGACGGAGAGTAGGTTGGCATTGGAGGAGCCAGGTTTGCGGGCGTCGGAGTAGGAGAATGAGCGAGGTGAGGTAGGAGCGGGCGAGGGGATTGAGGGCCTTAGAGTCGACGGCGAGGAGTTGCTGTTTGGTGCGGAGGTGGATGGGCGACCGCTGGAGGGGCCTGAAGAGGGGGCACGGGGGACTGAATGTATTTGGAGGAAAATGATCCAGGTAGCAGAGTGAAGGAAGGCCCGCAGCGGGGAGAGAGAGGAAGGATTCATTCAGTCGCGGTCAGTCGATTCAATCGGATTCAATCGTAGTTAATCGAAGCGGGAGGCAGGGAGGTCGACGAGGAGGCCGTCGCAGTAGTCGAGGCGGGACAGGCTGAGTGTCTGGATCGGCGTCCCGGCAGTTTGGATGAAAGGGAGAAGGGGGATTGTAGAGGGGCTGCGAAGGCGGAGCCGACAAGATCGGCCGACGGCCCGAATCCGCCGACCGGGCGACGTGAGCCGAGGGTGGCGTCAGGATTAAGGGCGAGACGGGGAAGATGGCGGCGCCGTCTACGGTGACGAGAAAGTCGGGGGGAGGACGGGCTTTGGGCGGGAAGATGGGGAGTTCCGTTCAGGACCCCTTCGTTCCGGCTTTCTGTCGTATTTATCGAGCGCCGACTGTGTGCCAAGCACTGTAGTAAGCGCTTGGGGGAGGACAGTAGAACGATAAACGGACCCATTCCCTGCCCCCAATGGGCTGACAGTCCAGAGGGGGTAGGCAACAGTCTAGAGGGGGAGTGTGCGTTTGGGAGTCGGGAGTCTCGGGTTCAAGTCCCAGCTCCGTCACCCACCGGCTGTGGCGCCTCGGTCGGGTCGCTTCACTTCTCCGGGCCTCAGTGACCTCATCTGCAAAACGGGGATGAAGACTGTGAGCCCCCACGTGGGGCGAGGACCGTGTCCACCCCGCTTCGCTTGCACCCGCCCCGGCGCTTAGCACGGCGACCGGCACACAGTAAGCGCTTCAGATGCACCGCAGTTATTACTGCTATTAATTATTACGATGATCCTATCCTCGCTCTGCGGAGCGGGGCGGTGGGAGAGCAGCTCGGTCAGCTGAAATGGACAGCATTCTGGCCTTGCAAATGGCGGCCTCCTCCTCTTCCTCCCCCTCCCTTGCTCCTCCTCCTCCCTGGATCCCAAGCTCATTTACATTCACGAATATCATTAACGTAACAGAGGAGGGAAGAGGGCAGGAGGTGCATTTCAATGAGGAGGGAAGAACGGTTGAAGCCACGGTGCTGGAATCCTCATTAAGTGCCTCGTTCTGGAAATAATTTATACCGAATCATTAAAATGTACACTTACGCGCTCTCCGCCGGTACCCAGATTGGAGGGTGGGGCGCTGAGGCGCCCCAAAGCCTACCTCGGCTTCAATCATCTCTACGTTTGGGTCACGGACTGTCCCGATTCCAGAAAATCCCTGGAGATTTGGTTCCTCCCTTGGAACAAAACCTCGCCTGTAACAAAGCATTCCTTTGGCCCGGGCGAGCGGCTGGGGATTTTTCATTCCCCCCTGAAGAACCGCAGTGTAAGTCGATGGACCGCCTCCCCCGGACGCCGTCGGCCCTCGGCCCTTTCCCGTTTGGCAGTCGCTACTTCTCCGGGCACTCCTGGCCGCGGCGCTTTACACCCTGTCCCCGTTGAGCACTTCTTCCTCCCGTTTCTAAAGTACTTTCTGGGCCTCCCCGTTGTTGGGTAGGGACGGTCACTATCTGTTGGCGATTTGTACTTGCCAAGCGCTCAGTACGGTGCTCTGCACCCAGTAAGCGCTCAATAAATACGATGGAATGAATGGATTTTCAACTCCCTGAGGGCCAGGGATCTTTTAGCCTACATACACTCTAGGCCATTTAGTTCCGTGCCCCGCCAGGAAGGCTTGCCCGATCTCTCACACACATACACTTTTTTCCAGCACACTTTCCCGATCATACCCATACACACTTTTCTCCAGGGCTTTCCTGAGCACACCCTCACACGCTTTTCCCTAACACTCTTCTGCGCGCGCACGCGCTTTTCCAACACTCTTCTGCACTCACACACACTGTTTGCCAGCACGCTTTCCCGATATCACACCTACACACTTTTCTCCAGGATTTTCCTGATGACACACTCACACACCTTTCTCCAACACTTTTCCGTGCACGCCCTCACACACTTTTGTCTAACACTCCTCTGCACACACACACACACACTTTTCTAACACTTTTCCTTACTCACACTTTTCTCCAGCACCCTTTCCTGTTCCCTCTCACACCCACTTTTCTCCAGCACGCTTTCCTGCTCTCCCTCTCAGACACCCACTTTTCTCCAGCACATTTTCCCGCTCTCTCTCTTTCTCACACCGACTTTTCTGAGGGACATCTTCCTGCACGCCCCTCCCAACCCCCAGACACATTTTTCTCCACTCCACCCTCACCCCCTGTGACAGTTCCTAACCCTGGCCCTCGTGAGCCCTGCAGGGAACTTAGGGGAAGCAGCGTGGCTCAGTGGAAAGAGCCTGGGCTTTGGAGTCAGAGGTCATGGGTTTGAATCCCGGCTCTGCCACTTGTCAGCTGTGTGACTGTGGGCAAGTCACTTCACTTCTCTGGGCCTCAGTGACCTCATCTGTAAAATGGGGATTAACTGTGAGCCTCACGTGGGACGACCTGATTACCCTGTATCTACCTCAGCGCTTAGAATTCATTCATTCAATAGTATTTATTGAGCGCTTACTATGTGCAGAGCACTGTACTAAGCGCTTGGGATGAACAAGTGAAGCAGCGTGGCTCAGTGGAAAGAGCATGGGCTTTGGAGTCAGAGATCATGAGTTCAAATCCCAGCTCTGCCACTTGTCAGCTGTGTGACTGTGGGCAAGTCACTTAACTTCTCTGTGCCCCAGTTACCCCATCTGTAAAATGGGGATTAAGACTGTGAGCCCCACGTGGGACAACCTGATTCCCTTGTGTCTACCCCAGTGCTTAGAACAGTGCTCTGCACATAGTAAGCGCTTAACAAATACCAACATTATTAAGTCGGCAACAGATAGAGACGGTCCCCGCCGTTCGACGGGCTTACGGTCTAATCGGGGGAGACGGACAGACGAGAACGAGGGCGATAAACAGAGTCGAGGGGAAGAACGTCTCGTAAAAACCGATGGCGACTAAATAGAATCGAGGCGATGTACAATTCATTAACAAAATAAATAGGGTAACGAAAATATATACAGTCGAGCGGACGAGTACGGTGCCGTGGGGATGGGAAGGGAGAAGTGGAGGAGCAGAGGGAAAAGGGGAAAATGAGGCTTTAGCTGCGGAGAGGTAAAGGGGGGATGGCGGAGGGAGTAGAGGGGGAAGAGGAGCTCGGTCTGGGAACGCCTCTCGGAGGAGGTGAGTTTTAAGTAGGGTTTTGAAGAGGGAAAGAGAATCGGTTTGGCGGAGGTGAGGAGGGAGGACGCGACCCGGGGGTCGACGGCGGGACGGGCGAGACCGAGGGACGGCGAGGAGGTGGGCGGCGGAGGAGCGGAGCGTGCGGGGTGGGCGGTAGAAAGAGAGAAGGGAGGAGAGGTAGGAAGGGGCGAGGTGACGGAGAGCCTCGAAGCCTAGAGTGAGGAGTTTTTGTTCGGAGCGGAGGTCGATAGGCAACCGCCGGAGTTGTTTAAGAAGGGGAGTGACATGCCCAGATCGTTTCTGCGGGAAGATGAGCCGGGCGGCGGAGTGAAGAATAGACCGGAGCGGGACGAGAGAGGAGGAAGGGAGGTCAGAGAGAAGGCTGACACGGTAGTCTAGCCGGGATATAAGGAGTGCTTGGCACATAGTAAGCGCTTAACAAATACCAACATTATTATTGTCTGGGAGTTTTGGAGAGCGGGGCAGGCCGCCGATTCGCTCCCCTTCACGCGACAACCCAAAGAGGGGGCAGGAGGGGTGGTCTCTGAGCCACTTTTTGGAAGCCTCTCCTGGAGGCCCATTCATTCATTCAATAGTATTTATTGAGCGCCTACTACGTGCAGAGCACTGTACTAAGCGCTTGGACTGTGCCCGGGCCTCCATCTAAGGGCCGCAGGGGGTTGATTTTTCGAACTTCTTCAACAGTACGAAACCTCCTCTCCCCACCACCCCGCAGCAGCAGGGAGACCTCGCTCTCCCTCTTTTATTTTTATTTTTTCCAATAGCTTCTGTAACAAGGGCAGACCAATTTCTGCTCATCAATTATTTATCGGGTGCCGGCGGGTTTCTGGGCGCTGCGCATATTCATCAGCCCTCATCCATTATTCATGAGCGGCTGGCCGAAAACGCCATTGTTGCGGGAGAGGAGGGCTGCCCCGCCCCCGCGCGCTCCCGCCCCCATAGGCCCCGCCTCCTTGACGTCATCAGGTCCCGCCTCACGATTGGTCCCAAGCTCCGCTCGCCCGGCCCCGCCTCCTCGCGCGCGCGCCCCCAGGCCCCGCCCTCCCAGACCCCGCCTCTTCGCGCACGCGCTCTCCCAGACTCCGCCCCCGCCCTCCCAGCCCCGCCTCTTCGCGCACGCGCGCTCCCCAGCTCCGCCCTCCCGGCCCCGCCCCTTCGCGCACGCGCGCTCCCGGCTCCGCCCCCCATCCCGCCCCCGCCCCTTTGCGCACGCGCGCGCTCCCCAATTGTTGTCATTCATTCATTCCTTTATTCATTCATTCATTCGTGTTTATTGAGCGCTTACTATGTGCAGAGCGCCGGACTTGGCGCTTGGAACGTGCTGTTCGGCAACAGGGAGAGGCGGTCCTTGCCTCGCTCACCGTCTAAAAGGGGGAGACAGACAACAAAACAAAATAAGGAGTCAGGCGTCAATACCATCAAGATAAATAGAATCATAGATATACACATCATTCATAAAATTAATAGAGTAATAAATAATATATACAAATAGGCACAAGTGCTGTGGGGAGGGGAAAGGGGAAGAGCAGAGGGAGGGAGTAATAATAATGTTGGTATTTGTTAAGCGCTTACTCTGTGCAGAGCACTGTTCTAAGCGCTGGGGGAGATACGGGGTCATCAGGTTGGCCCACGTGAGGCTCACTGTCTTCATCCCCATTTTCCAGATGAGGGGACTGAGGCTCAGAGAAGTGAAGTGACTTGCCCGCAGTCACCCAGCTGACAAGTGGCAGAGCGGGGATTCGAACCCATGACCTCTGCCTCCCAAGCCCGGGCTCTTTCCACTGAGCCACGGTCGAACGGGGAATGTCTCGCCCCCACGCTGAACACTTAGCACAGTTATGTCAGCTGGGTGACTGTGGGCAAGTCTCTTCAGGCCTGGGGGTCAGAAGGATCTGGGTTCTAATTCCCACTCTGCCACGTGTCTGCTATGCGACCTCGGGGAAGTCACTTCTCCGTGCCTCGGTTAGCTGGTCTGTAAAATAGGGACTAAGACTGTGAGCCCCGTGTGGGGCAACCTCATTACCTTGTAGCTACCCCAGTGCTCGGAACAGTGCCTGGCACATAGTAAGCGCTTAACAAACACCATTTAAGAAAAAAAAGTACCGGAGGGGAGTCAATTTAGTCTCGGGGAAGAGCCCCAAATTCCAATCCCAACTCCACCCCTGACCTTAGGCAGCCCCTTAATCTCCTCGGGCCTCAGTTTCCTCGTCTAATCTCCCTCTCTGCAGTTTCACCTTTCCTCCTGCCTTCGAGACATCTCTACTTCCATGTCCTCCCGTCACCTCCGACTTGACACGTCCAAAACAGAGCTCCGCATCTTCCTGCCCGGACCCTGTCCTCCCCAATTTTCCCACCACTGTAGACGGCACCATCACCCTTCCCGTCTCACAAGCCCGAAGGCTTGGCGTTATCCTCGACTCTTCTCTCTTATTCAACCCATGCAGTCTATCTATCCTTAAATCCCGTCGGTTCAACCTGCACGATCTCTCTAAAATCCGGCCTTTCCCCCTCCATCCAAACCGCTACCATGTAGGTGACCCTATTTTCCCTGTCTTGATCACTCCATCAGCCTCCGTGCCGACCTTTCATTCATTCATTCATTCAATAGTATTTATTGAGCGCTTACTATGTGCAGAGCACTGTACTAAGCGCTTGGGATGAACAAGTCGGCAACACATAGAGACGGTCCCTGCCGTTTGACGGGCTTACCGTCTAATGGGGGGAGACGGACAGACGAGAACAATGGCAATAAACAGCGTCGAGGGGAAGAACATCTCGTTAAAAACAATGGCAACTAAATAGAATCGAGGCGATGTACAGTTCATTAACAAAATAAATAGGGTAACGAAAATATATACAGTTGCCTCCTGTCTCTCCCCACTCCAGTCCGCACTTTACTCTGCCGCCCGGATGGTTTTTCTTACAAAAATGTTCAGGCCGGGCTTCCCCGCTCCTCAAGAACTTCCAGGGGCTGCCCAATCACCTCCGCATCCAACCGAACCTGGTCACCGTCGGATTTAAAGCTCTCCGATCATCCCCCGGCCCCCTCCTACCTCACCTCGCTGCTCTCCTACTACGGCCCGGCCCGCACACTCCGCTCCTCTAATGCCGACCTGCTCCCCGTACCCCGACCTCGTCGATCTCTCGCCCACATCCTGCCTCTGGCCTGGAACGCCCTCCCTCTTCACATCTGACAATGATTCTCCCCACCTTCAAACTCTCACCGAAGGGACGTTTCCTCCAAGAGGCCTTCCTTTCATTCATCCAATAGTATTTATGGGGCGCTTACTACGTGCAGAGCACCGTACTAAGCGCTTGGAATGGACAATTCGGCAACAGATAGAGACGATCGCTGCCCGACGACAGGCTCACGGTCTAATCGGGGGAGACGGATGGACAAGAACAAGACAACATCATCACGATAAATAGAATCAAGGGGATGGACGCCTCATTAGCAACATAAATAGGATAATAAAAATATAGACGAATGAGCACAGTGCCGAGGGGAAGGGAAGGGGCTTCCCTAAGTCCTCTTTTCCCCTTCTCCCACTTCTGCACCGCCCTGACTTGTTCCCTTTATTCACCGTTCCTCCCCCACCAGCCCCACAGCACTTAGGTATCTATCCGTAATATATTTATTTATATTAACATCTATCTCCCCCCTAGACTGGTAAACTCACTGTGGGCAGGGAATGCGTCAAGTCTATCGTTATAGCGTTCTCTCCCTAGCGCTTAGGACAGTAAATGTTCAATAAATACGAGTGATAAAAATGGGGATATGGCAGATCACGAAGCCCTTGTGAAGGAGACCGAGTCCGATCCGTGGCTTTTTAATCTTCCTCAGCATTTAGTTCGTTGATGTGCTTCACACCACATTTATTAGCGAAGGTTTAGGAGGAAGAGAATAGAGTGAGGAGAGGCCCATTAGATCGCAGGAAAATGAACGAGTTCTTCTGGATCATCTCCCCCCCTTATTTCTCACCAATTCTGGTCACCCTGCGGCCTGCATCTACTGGGTTGTCATATCGTACACTCCCAAACGCTTCGCACAGTGCTGTGCACACAGTAAAGTGCTCAACAAATACGACGGACTGAACTGGCCAACATCAACTCTATCCAGTAGGCCCCGCGGCTTCACTGTGCTCTTCCAAGCGCTTAGTACGTGCTCTGCACCCTCTAATTTAACACTTCACTTCTCTGTGCCTCAGTTCCCTCATCTGTATACATCTCAACTTCATCACCCTATTTATTTTGTTTAATGAGATGTACATCACCCCGATTCTATTTATTTGCCATTGCTTTAATGAGATGTTCTTCCCCTTGACTCTATTTACTGCCATCGTTCTCGTCTGTCCGTCTCCCCCGATTAGACCGTGAGCCCGTCGAACGGCAGGGACCGTCTCTGTCTGTTGCCGATTTGCCCATTCCAAGCGCTTAGTCCAGTGCTCTGCACATAGTAAGCGCTCAATAAATACTACTGAATCTGCAAAATGGGGTTTAAGACTGTGAGCCCCACTTGGGACAACCCGATTACCCTGTATCGACCCCGGCGCTTAGAACAGTGCTTGGCATATAGTAAATGTTTAACAGATATCATTATTATTGCCGTAAGTGCTCGGTAAATAGTTGATGATGAGCATAAACTCTTTATGGGCAAAGAAACGTGTCTCTCGAGTCTGTTCTGCTGTCCTCTCCCAAGCGCACACAGTGCTCTGCACACAGTAAGTGCTCAATAAATACGACTGACTGACTAAACATCAAACAAGATGGCAAGTGCTCTATCCACTAGACCATGCTGCTTCGCTGTACTCTCCCCCGCGCTTAGAACGGTGCTCTGCACAGAGTAAGCGCTTAACAAATATCAACATTATAATTATTATTATATCTCCCCCAGCACTTAGGACAATGCTCTGCACCTAGTAAGCCCTTAACAAATACCAACACTATTATTACTATTGCACCTCCCCCAGGGCTTAGAACAGTGCTCTGCACCTAGTAAGCCCTTAAATACCAACATTATTATTATCAAACAATAGCATTATTATTACAATTTATCTCCCCCAGCGCTTAGAACAGTGCTCTGCACAGAGTAAGCACTTAACAAATACCAACATTATTACTACTGCACCTCCCCCAGCGCTTAGAAGAGTGCTCTGCACCTAGTAAGCGCTTAACAAATACCAACATTATTATTATTAACAATAGCATTATTATTACAATTTATCTCCCCCAGCGCTTAGAACAGTGCTCTGCACAGAGTAAGCACTTAATACCAACATTATTATTACTACTGCACCTCCCCCAGCGCTTAGAACAGTGCTCTGCACATAATAAGCGCTTAACAAATACCAACATTATTATTATTATTAACAAACAATAGCATTATTATTACAATTTATCTCCCCCAACGCTTAGAACAGTGCTCTGCACCTAATAAGCGCTTAACAAATACCAACATTATTATCATTATTATTATCATTAACAAACAATAGCATTATTATTACAATTTATCTCCCCCAGCGCCTAGATCAGTGCTCTGCACATCGTAAGCGCTTAACAAATAGCAGCGTGATTATTTATTGGCCCCCAGCAGGCGGTCAGCAAATGGGAGGGGGGGGGGGCCCGAGGCGGAGGGCGGGGCTTCCGTCGGCGGCCCCCGTGACGTCAGCGCGTCGGCTGACGTCGGCCGCCCGGCGTACCACGTGACGAGGAAGTGACTCGGAACAGGAAGAGAGGGGGGGAAAAAAATTCCCGTCGGCAGCGCCAACCGCCACCGGGACCAGCCGCCGCCGCCGCCGCCATGAACAGCAAAGGTGCGGGGCGCGGTGCGGGGCGCGGTGCGGGGCGCGAGGCGGGCGCGCGCGCGCGCGGGGGGCGGGGCCCAGGGCGGCTCGCGCCGGCGCCCCGCACCCCGCCCCCCCCCCCCCGGCCCCCTCGGCCGCCGTCGGCCTCCCGGCCCTGCGTGGCGCAGTTCGGAGCCGAGGCCCCGCGGCGTGACGGGCGGCGCGGGCGGCCAATGGCGCGCCAGAGCGGGGCCGGCGGCCGGCCAATCGGCGGCCGGCGGGGGCGGGACCCCCCCCGTCCCCCCGGCGACGGACGCCTCGTCCCTCGCTCGCCCCCTGCCGGCCACTTAAGCCTTCTGCGGCTGCGGCTGGCCGGGCCCCGCCCCCCCGCGCCCTCTCCCGGCCTCTGATTGGCTCTCCCCCCCGCCTGTTAGGGCGAGCAGCCTATGGGGCTCGGCCTTCCCAGTCCTGTCCAACAGCGCCCCCCTGCGGGCGATCGCTCGATGATAACAATAATAATGATGATGATGGCGTTGCCTGAGCGCCTACTCTGTGCCAAGCGCTATTCATAATTATACCGATGGTATTTGGGAAGGGCTTACTGTGTGCCAAGCGCTGGGGAAGATGCAATAATAATAATGTTGGTATTTGTTAAGCGCTCACTATGTGCAGAGCACTGTTCTAAGCGCTGGGGGAGATACAGTAATGATAATAACGTGGGTATTTAAGTGCTTACTATGTGCAGAGCACTGTTCTAAGCGCTGGGGGAGATACAGTAATAATAATGTTGGTATTTGTTAAGCGCTTACTATGTGCAGAGCGCTGTTCTAAGCGCTGGGGGAGATACAGGGTCATCTGGTGGTCCCACGTGAGGCTCCCGGTCTTCATCCCCATTTGACAGATGAAGTCACTGAGGCCCAGAGAAGTGACTTGCCCACAGTCACCCAGCTGACAAGTGGCAGAACCAGGATTCGAACCCATGACCCACGACCCCTGCCTCCCAGGCCTGGGCTCTTGCCACTAAACCACGTTGCTTCTCACTCTGCTAAGCGCTGGGGTAGATACAAGGTGATCAGGTTGTCCCACGTGGGGTTCACAGTCTTCATCCCCATTTTACCCAGAAAATAATAATAGTCTTAATGTTGGTATCTGTTAAGTGCTTACTATGTGCCGAGCACTGTTCTAAGCGCTGGGCGAGACAGAAGGTCATCAGGTTGCCCCACGTAGGGCTCACATTCTTCATCTCCTTCATACACTGAGGAAGAGAGAAGTGAAGGGACTTGCCCAAAGTCACAGAGCGGACAGGTGGTGGAGGCGGGATTAGAACCCATGACCTCTGACCGCCGAGCCCGGGCTCTTTCCGCCGGGCCACGCTGCTTCTCAGTCGGTCGTATTTATTGAGCGCTTACGATGATGATGGTATGTGTTAAGCGCTTACTATGCGCCAGGCACTGCTCAAAGCGCTGGTATGGTCTTCGCTGAGCCCTTGCAGAGCCCCGCCACCTAGTAGCCCTGTGACTTTGGGCAAGTCACCTCACTCCTTTCTGCCTCAGTTCCCTCATCTGTAAAACGGGGATGAAGACCGCGAGCCCCACATGGGGCGACCCGATCACTTTGCATCTACCCCCGCGCTCAGAAGAATGTTTGGCACATAGTAAGCGCTTAACGGATTCATTCATTAGTTCGTTCAGTCGTGTTCATCGAGCGCGTACGGTGTGCAGAGCACCGTACTAAGCGCTCGGAAGGGACAGTTCGGCCACCGGTAGAGACCATCCCGGCCCAACGACGGGCTCGCAGTCTGAAAGGGGGAGACAGACAACAAATACCGTTATTAGCGATGTTATTATGATTATACTAAGGGCTTGGGAGAGGACACCGCCACAGAATTAGCAGACTCGCTCCCTGCCCAGCTGACAGTCTAAAGCAGGAGACAGACATGAATATAACGGTCATCAGTCGGTCGTATTTATTGAGCGCTTACTGAGCGCAGATCACTGGACTAAGGTCAGAACGCACTGTCTGTCAGGATGAAGGCCCAATTCGATCCCCGAAGTACCTCGAAATAGTTTGTCGCCCACCCTCCCCATCCCATCTGTCAGGAGAACTGTCGGGCCCGGGAGTCACAAGGACCCGGGTTCTAATCCCGAAGCAGCGCGGCTCAGTGGAAGAGAGCCCGGGCTTGGGAGTCAGAGGTCATGGGTTCGAACCCTGCCACCTGTCAGCTGTGTGACTGTGGGAAAGTCACTTCACTTCTCTGGGCCTCGGTTCCCTCGTCTGTAAAATGGGGATGAAGATTGTCAGCCTCACGTGGGACCTGCTGACCCTGTATCTCCCCCAGGGCTTAGAACAGTGCTCTGCACATAGTAAGCGCTTAACAAATACCAACATTATTATTAATCCCAGCTTCGCCACTCACCAGCTGGGTGATCCTTGGGCACTGAGGTACTTCGGGTCTCTGGGCCTCAGTTTCCTCGTCTGTGAAATGGGGATGAAGACCGTGAGCCCCATGTAGGAGGGGGACTATAATAATGGCGGTATTTGTTAAGCGCTTACTATGAGCAAAGCACTGTTCTAAGCGCTGGGGGGATACAAGGTGATCACTCTGTCCCCCGTGGGGCTCACAGTCTTAATTCCCCATTTTACAGATGAGGTAACTGAGGCACAGAGAAGTTAAGTGACTTGCCCAAAGTCACACAGCTGGCAAGCGGCAGATCTGTCCAACCCCATTTAGCCTGCATCTATCCCGACGTTGAGTACAATGCCTGCCACGTAGTGAGCGCTTCATCAACATCATGCAATAAAAAACTGTCCCCCCCCCAGCATTATCATTATTATTATTCAGTGCTCGGACCCCCACCTCCCATGGTTTCCCACTCTCCTTTCCTCCCCCACCTCCATCTGTGACCACCCTCACAACCCCCCCCCCCCTCCATTCATGCACTCGGTCGTTTTTATCGAGCACTCACTGGGTGCAGAGCGCTGTGCTAAACACTTGGGCAGTACAATTCGGCAACAAACAGCTCCAGACTGTGAGCTCACTCTGGGCAAGGAGTGTCACTGTTTATTGTTGTAGTCTATTTTCCCAAACGTTTAGTACAGTGCTCTGCATATCTCCCCCCCATTTCCCTCCGCTTCTCCCCCTCTCCCTTCCCATCCCCTCAGCACCGTACTCGGCCGCTCAACTGTATATATTTTCGTTACCCTATTTATTTTGTTAATGAAATGTACATCGCCTTGGTTCTATTTAGTTGCCATTGTTTTTACGAGATGTTGTTCCCCTCCACTCTATTTATCGCCATCGTTCTCGTCTGCCCCGATTAGACCGTAAGCCCGTCAAACGGCAGGGACCGTCTCTATGTGTTGCCGACTTGTTCATTCCAAGGGCTTAGTACAGTGCTCTGCACATAGTAAGCGCTCAATAAATACTACCGAATGAATGAATGAATAGGAAGTGCTTAATAAATACGATTGAATGACCAGCCCTTCTGCCCCAAACTGCCCCACTCCCAGCCGTAGCGACCAGGGCCAGGCTAGATACCAGAATGATGCTGAGGATGCATGCAATTCCTTTTCCCCCATAATAATAATAATAATAATGATAATAATTGTGTTATTTAAACGCTTACTATGTGCCAGGTACTGTACTAAACGCTGGGTAGATACAAGGTTATCATGGTCCCCGTCCCACACGGGGCTCGCAGTCTTCATCCCCGTGTTATAAATGAGGTCACTGAAGCCTAGAGAAGTAAAGTGACTTGTCCAAGGTCACACAGTGGCACTCCCAGCCCCGGGCTCTACCCCCCAGGCCACACTGCTTCCTTGTTGGTCCCTCACTTGGGACTCAACTGAGAAAGGGTTAGAAGGGCCCTGGGTCCCATAAGAACGGTCCTTGGTAAGTGCTTACTCTGTGCCAGGCCCTGTACTAAGCGCTGGCGTGGATACAAGCAAATCGGATTGGTCACAGACCCTGTCCCGCGTGGGGCTCACGGTCTCCATCCCCATCTGACAGACGAGGTCCCTGAGGCCCAGAGAAGTGAGGTGACTTGCCCAGGGTCACACAGCAGACAAGCGGCGGAGTCGGGATTAGAACCCACCTGGCCCGGGCTCTATCCACTGGGCCACGCTGCTGCTCATCCCGGCCCCGCTCGCCCAGCTCCCCACCCCCGACCGCCACGACCGCCTTCTGTCTTTCAGGCCAGTATCCGACCCAGCCGACGTACCCCGTGCAGCCTCCCGGCAACCCCGTGTACCCCCAGACCGTGCACCTCCCCCAAGCGCCGCCGTACACCGACGCCCCGCCTGCCTACTCGGAGGTAGGTAGAGCCGCCTCACCCCGGCCGCGGGGCGGGAGTCCCCCGGGGGTCCGGGTCGGCCGCCCGCTTCGCCCGGGCTTGGGAAAGGGGGTCGGGGGAGACGCAGGGAGACGGGGGGGCGGCTAATGGTGCCCCCGCTGCTGGGTTTTCCCTCACGGGGCCGGTAGCTCCTGGCTCCAGAGGGTCGGGGCCAGAACGGGGTCGGTCGGGGGCCCGCGTAGGGGCATCCGCGTCCCATCAGTCAGTGGTGTTTATGGAGCGCTTACCGTGTGCGGAGCGCTGTACTCGGCGCTCAGGACAGGCCAGCGTAAGAGAGTCGGAGGATACGTTCCCCGCCCACAAGGAATTTCCGCTCTGGAGGACCGTAGAGAACATCCAGCTGGCCGGGAGGGCCCGGGCTGGTCCGTCAAGAAGCTGGCATTGTCAGCGCTGGCACAGGGTGGCACCCGCCCATTGGCCTGGCACTAGACCTCCGGTCATTCCTGGCCTTGGCTTTCCGGAACACTCGGGCAAGGGGCGGTGGTATAGAGATGGTGTTGATTGAGCGTTCACTGTGCGCAGAGCACTGGGAGAGAATACACCCGTGGGCATTGGAGGCGGTGCCTACCTCTCCAGGACCGGGGGGTCTCCGCGGTCCTAGAAGGGTGGGCTTGGAGGGGGTGAGGGAACCACCAGGTGAAGTGCAAGGCCCAGAGACCAGCGAGCAAAGACCTGAGTTCGAGGCCCGTCGTGTGAACCCCGGGCAGGTCACCTCACCTCTGCGGGCCTGCGGGCACCCCCGACCCCTCCCGAGGTAGCCAGGCCCCGCGGGGGGAGTCGCGGCTGCAGGGGCGGGGAGCCCCGGCCGGCGGGACAGAGCGATAAGCCGAGCCCCCCTCCCTCGACGCTAAGTGGCACCTTCTTTGTCATCCCGGCAGCTGTACCGCCCGAGCTTCGTGCACCCGGGGGCCGCCCCCGTCCCCACCGTGTCGGCGGCCTACCCCGGCGCCTCCCTCTACCTCCCCATGGCCCAGTCCGTGGCCGTCGGGCCCCTGGGCTCCTCGGTGCCCATGGCCTATTACCCGGTGGGCCCCGTGTACCCGCCGGGATCCACGGTGCTGGTGGACGGCGGGTACGACGCCGGAGCGAGATTCGGAGCGGGCGCCTCGGCCGGGAGCATCCCCGTGAGTACCCAGAGACCGCCCCCCTCCCCCGCCGGGATCCCGTCTCATTCATTCGATCGGATTTACTGAGCGCTTACTGTGCGCAGAGCGCTGTCCTAAGTCCTTGGAAAGTACAAGAGAGCAATAAAGGGAGACGATCCCTGCCCACAATGGACTCACAGTCTAAAGTGAGGGGAGACGGACCTGATGAAGAGAAGGATGATGGTATTCAAGCGCTTAGTATGTGCCCGGCACCGTTCTAAGCGCCGGGGTAGATACGAGGTTGTCCCACGGGGGGCTCCCAGTCCTCATCCCCATTGTACAGATGAGGTCAGTGAGGCTCAGCCAAGTTGTGACTTGCCCAAAGTCCCACGGCCGACCGGTGGCGGAGGAGGGATTAGAACCCACGACCTCGGACTCCCGAGCCCGGGCCCTTCCCACTAAGCCACGCGGCTTCCCAATCCAGTATACGTGGCTATCGATATCGACGTCAATATACGTCAATTAGAGGTGTACGGGCATCAACGTATATAAATATAGATCCGTACGCAGACACACAAGTGCTGTGGGGCGGGGGGCGGGGTCTCCAGTCCCGCGGCTCCCCCCGGGACCGGCCGGGCCGGGGCGGCTTCCCCCGGGGCGACCTCCCGAAGCCCCCTCCCCGCCCCGACGGTGCCCGGTTCCCCCTCAACTGACCCCCTTCCCCTCGCTCTCCGTTTCCAGCCTCCGCCCCCCGGCTGCCCCCCGAACGCGGCCCAGCTGGCCGTCATGCAGGGGGCCAACGTCCTGGTCACCCAGCGCAAGGGCAACTTCTTCGTGAGCGGCTCGGACGGGGGCTACACCATCTGGTGAGGGCGGCGGCGGCCCGGCGCAAGGAACGACGGCCCCCTGCCCCTCTTCCCGCCCCCTCCCCGCCCTCCCCCCCGCCCTTCTCACACTGTAACTGCTTTAGTCCTATTAACCGGAGGTCGCGGGATAGGCTCGGCCGGTGGGGGGGCGGGGGGGCTCGGGCACTTCGTCCGACCGACTGAGGATCCGGCTGTCACGCCAGCGGCGGGCCCCGGGGGTTGGGGGCGGCGGAGGCGGGCGGAAACGCCACCCCCCCCTCCCCCCCCCCGGCTTCTCCGTCGGCTCCCGGGCACCAGGCGGGCTTTGGCCCCAAGCCCCGACGTGAGAGTACGTCGCCACTCTGCTCCTTGAAGCAATGAAACTCCGCTCCAACCGGCCCGCGCCTCCCCAACGCCCGATTCCTAGTCCGCAGTGGTTCCCGCCACCCCCCGTCCCACCTTCTCCCCCCCCCCCCGACCCTGCCGCCGCCTCCCCCTCGCACGGCAAAGCCAGTCAGACCCTCCCCCCAAGACACATCGCACCCCCACCGTGCCACCTCAGAGTCTCTGACCGCCCCCGAGAGCACCCCCCGCCTCCCCGTGCCCCCGACTAGAGCCCGCCAAAATCCGCATTCGCTTCTGGGTGTCGTCCTCCCCCGCTCGGCCCCGGGAAGAGGTGAGAGCCCAGGGAAGAGACGTCCCTTCTCCTCACCCCCCACCCCCAAACAGCCCCGGCTTCATCTGCCCTCAGGACTTCCTCAGCTTAAGCTTTGGTGCCAACGAACAGCTGGGCCTTCGCCACCAGCCCCCGCCGAACCCGTAAACTGAAGGGTTAAAAAGCGGGGGGTCGGCGGGGGAGGGTCCGGAGCCCCGGGGGGTGACCCGTCCGGGGTGGGGGGTGGGGGGGGTCGGGGGGCGGGGAGGGCGGTCCCTTGAAACGTCCGGGGCCCTGCTCAGTCCCCGATCCAGGGTTGCGAAGCGTATTTCAGGGACTCTCCATCTCTCTCGTTCTTTCGGGGTTTAATTTTGGTCGACGCGGTCGGACCCGGCGACGATATCTTCCGCGTTAGGTTTCAGTTCATCCAAATTTCAGTACGTTCTGTATATGTGGTGTTTGACCGTACAATACTGCTATGGGAAATTCAGCATTGTATGTCTCTCTCTCTCTCTCTCTCTCTTTCTCTCTCTCTACACTGTGGTGCACTTAACTTGTGGATTTTTTATACTAAAAATGTAGAATAAAGACTATTTTGAAGATTTGAATAACGTGCCCGAGTTAATCGTTCGTCATCACAGTTATGGTATTTGTTAAGCGCTTACCGTGTTCCAGGCACCGTACCGAGCCTCCGGCAGCCAGGGATTTCTAGCCCGGCCCGTTTCCATCGTCCGGCGATCGCCCCCCCGTCCACCCGGCAGCCTGGTGCCGGGAGCCAGCCCGGGAAGGAGGCCGTAGGCAGCAGGCGGGAGTTTATAGTAATTATTACGATTACGGTATTTGTTAAGCGCTTACTAGGAGCCAAGCACCGTTCTAAGTGCTGGGGTAGATAAAAGTTAATCAGGTTGGCCACGGTCCCTGTCCCCTTATGGGACTCCCAGTCTCCATTCCCGTTTTTACGGATGAGGTGACCGAGGCACGGAGACGTGAAATGGCTTGTCCAAGGCCACACGGCAGACATGTGGCGGAGCCGGGATTAGAACCCGGGTCCTTCCGACTCCCAGGCTTGGGCTCTATCCACTAAGTCACACCGCTTGGCCGAAAAGCGGTCAAGCCGGGAAAGGGTCTCTGCGGACAACTCGGAGCCAGGGAGGGGACGTACGGGGCTTCCCCTCGCAAATGGGTCACGGACGATCCTCACCATTCCTTCGTTTGTATTTATCGAGCGCTCAGTGTGTGCAGAGCACTGTACTAAGCGCTTGGGAGAGGACAATCAAACAATAGACACATTCCATGCCCACAATAAGCCTAACAGTCTAGAGGGGAAGACGGACTTGAATAGAGATCAATAAATGACGGACCTGGACATAAGTGGTGCGGGGCTGGGACGGGGGGGGGGGGGGGGGGGAGATGAATAAAGGGAGCGAGTCAGGGTGACACAGCAGGGAGTGGGAGAAGAGGAAAGGAGGGCTTAGTCGGGAAAGGCCTCCTGGAGGAGGGGGCTGGTGGGAGGTTGAGGGGTCAGGGAGGCCACCCTAAAAATAACGATGGCATTTGTTAAGCGCTTACTAAGTGCAAAGCACTGTTCTAAGCGCTGGGGATACAAGGTGATCAGGTTGTCCCCCGTGGGGCTCACAGTCTTCATCCCCATTTTACAGATGGGCTAACTGAGGCACAGAGAAGTGAAGTGACTTACCCGAAGTCACACAGCTGCCAAGTGGCTGAGCTGGGAACCCATGGCCTCTGACTCCCAAGCCCGGGCTCTTTCCACTGAGCCACGCTGGACGGCTTGGGCCCCGGAGCCCCCCCCAGCTGCCTCCCCCTCCTCCGCGATCCGCCCTCCCTCTTAGATTTATTCCCTTTATTCCCCCCTCCGTTAGTCCCGCAGTGCTTATGTTTATAGCCATTATTTATTCCTATTAATGTCCGTCTCCCCCTCTAGACTGTCAGCTTGATATGGGCGGGGAAATCTGTCGTACTGTACTCTCCCAAGCATTCAGTACAGTGCCCTGTGCACAGTAAGCTCTCAATACTACTAATAATAATTATGGTATTTCTTAAGTACCTACTATATGCCAGGCACTATAATACGGATCCAAGCAAATCGGGTTGGATACGGTCCCTGTCCCACGTGGGGCCCGCAGTTCAATCCCCATTTTACAGACGAGGCAGCCGAGGCACGGGGAAGTGACCGGCCCAAGGTCGTACAGCAGACGAGTGCCAGAGCCGGGATTAGAACCTATGACCTTCTCACTCCCCGGCCCGTGCTCTATCTGCTAGGCCACGCTGCTTCCCTAAAAATAAATACCGGTAAACACCGTTGACGTCCCCCAGCTCTCCAGCCCACTCTGGCCTCGGCCCCTTCTTGGCCTCAGCCTCGGGCCTAGTTCCTTATTTTTCTGAATGGTATTTGTTAAGCGCTTCCTATGTATCAGATATTATTCTAAGCCCCGGGATAAATAGGCGGGACAGAGCCCTCGTCTCACGAGGGGCTCCCAGTCTAAGAGGGAGAATGGGTATTGAAACGCCGTTTAACAGCTGAGAAAACAGGCATGGAAAAATGAAGTGACTTGCCCCAGCTCAGGTGGCAAGCAAGCGACGGGAGGCGGAATTAGAACCCAGGTCCCGCCTCCCAAACCTGGGTTCTTTCCAGCAGGCCGTGCCTCTTCCCCGTCTCCTTGAGGCACGGGTGACGTCAGATCGGCGAGTGCAGAGTGTAAGGCCTCGGCTCCGCGTTTTGGAGTCTCCGTCAGCCTCTGGTTGCTTCTGAAGGAGCAAGGTGGCCTAGGTGGGCCCGGGGGTCAGAAGGTCGCGGGTTCTAATCCCGGCTCCACCCTGCGGCTGCTGCGAGGCCTTGGGCGGGTCTCGTCTCTGTGCCTCAGTTACCTCAGCTGTAGAGCGGGGATGGAGACTGTGAGCCCCACGGGACCGGGACCGTGTTCAACCCAATTTGCCTGTATCCACCCCAGCGTCTAGTACGGTGCCTGGCACACAGCACTTAACAAATCCTGCAATTAATATTATTATTTTTAATGAATCCTCCTGGTCGTTAACCCTTGAGCCATGTGTGCCCCCCGCGGGCACTTGGACGATTGTGTTCTCAGACCCCGTAGTGGTGTTCAGTCCCACCATTAATAATAATCATCATCATGATATTTTTTAAGTGCTTCCTATGTGTCTAGCACTGTTCTGATAATAATAATGAGGTATTTGTTAAGCACTTACTATGTGCTGGGGGGTACAAGGCGATCAGGTCATCCCACGTGGGGCTCACGATCTTAACCCCCATTTTACAGATGAGGTCACTGAGGCAGAGAAGTGAAGGGACTTGCCCGAGGTCCCACAGCGGGTAAGGGGCGGAGGCAGGATTAGAACCCATGACCTTCTGTCACTAGAGTCAAGTTGGAGGTGACAGTAAGGAGTCGCTGCCCTGCACATGCTCAGTCCTGCTTTTACCTTCACTCCATTTCTTTTTTTCATGGTATTTGTTCGTTCATTCATTCAACAGTATTTATTGAGCACTTACTATGTGCAGAGCACTGTACTAAGCGCTTGGAATGTACAAATCGGTAATTTGTTAAGCACTTACCCCGTGCCCGGCCCTGTCCTAAGCACTGGGGTAAATGCCAGCTAATTGGGCTGAACAAAGTGCATCTCCCAGATGGGACTCGCAGTCCTCATTCCCATTGTACAGAGGAGGCAATTTGAGCTCCAGAAGAAGTGAATAATAATAATAATTATGGTATTTGTTAAGCGCTTACTCTGTGCCAAGCACTGTTCTAAGCGCTGGCGTCAATACAGGGTAATCAGGTTGGGGCTCCCAGTCTTAATCCTCATTTTACTGATGAGGTAACTGAGGCCCGGGGAAGCTGCGACTTGCCCGAGGTCACGGAGCTGACAAGCGGTGGCCGCGGGATTAGAACTCGGGGCCTTCTGGCTCTCAGGCCCGGGCTCTTTCCATTGGGCCATGCTGCTTCTCTTTGTTGAGGGCTTGCAGTGGGTGGGGCATTGTATTAGAAGCAGAGGCTTTGCTGAACGCTCTCCAACTCCTTCCACCGAACTTGTTTGTGGACCAACTCTCCCCAACACTTATATAATGCTCTGTTCAGATTGAGGGCTCAAAAAACACCATTAATCGATCGACTGATTGGCTCTTCGGCCTGGCAAACCGGACGTCGCTTTCATTAAATCATTTGATGCTGGTGAAAATGTGGCCAACGGTGGGCACCAGTTCAAGGAGCGTCAGAAAAGCGACCCTGCTTCTCCAGGAGGGATGGAAAATCGAACACCGAAATGGCGGGGGAGACGGGCGAGCCACAGGCCCCGGGGGACTCCGAGCATCAGTGGAGCGGACCCGTTATCGAGGAGGCCAACGCGGGGTCCCGGGATTTACCACCTGGAGTGGAACGTCCAAACAGTTTGGGGTCTCCGGGTTGCTGCTGCCTGACGGTTGGAACCACACCCACGTACGTTTTCCCCAGGCTCAAGTTATGGGTGTGGAGAAGCCGAGGAGAAGCCGGAAATGTGGAACAAAAAAAAAATAAAATCTTTGAAAGTAGGAGGAATCGGGGCCTAGGAAAAAAGGGTCCAGCTTAGGGAAGACGGAGCCATTTAATAACCGTATGAGGACAGGGTTGCTTCCGGTATTTGTTAGGCACTTTCGAAGTGCCAGACGCAGGACCGAGCGCTGGGGTAGATCCACGATACCGGTTTAAAAGCAGTCCCCGTCACCCAAGGGCTTGGACTTTCTCCTTCTGCCAGGAGGCAGGGGAAGCCCCGCAATGGTGGGTCACTAGGCCGGGGGTGGTTTGGGAATGTCGGGGGCGATGTCACCGGGCGGCGGACCAGCGGCGGAGTGGGGACCCCCCCCGGCCCCGTCCGCCCTTCCGTCTTCTCCCCGCGCCCCGAAGACTGCGGCGCTCCCCGCCCGGGGGCCGCCGCTCAAATGTCTCAAGTCTCCAGCCGGACCCCCGCCCCCCGAGACCGGTACTCCCTTTCAGAGGGTCCGTGGCCGTCCCGACCCCTCTACGGCTCCCGGGGTCCACGGTCCCATCCGGCGTCCGGGAGGTCGGAGGTCAGATGAAATACTCTTCCTTCCCCGCCTTGGGGCCGCTGCTCTCCATCTGCACGGAGGCGGTGGGACCTTCCTCGGGGGCCTCGTAGGTGACGTACGTCCCCTTGTTCTTGTACAGGTAGATGATGATCACCACTAGCGCCGAGATCATGGTGACGAACACCACGGTGATGACCACTGGAAAGGAGGACGCGAGGCCTCTGACCTTGCCGGCCAGCCCCCTTCACGGACAAAGGTCCCCCGCCCTCTGATAATAACTGGTATTCGTGAGGGGCTTACTATGTGCCAAGCGCTGTTCTGAGCACTGGAGCAGATACAAGGTAATCGGATTGGACGCGGTCCCGGTCTCAGTCTTAATCCCCATTTTACGGATGAGGTCACTGAGGCAGAGTGACTTTCCCGAGGTCACACGGCAGACGTGTGGCAGAGCCGGGATGGGAACCCAGGTCCTCTGACTCCCAGGCGCCTGCTCTTTCCACTAAACCATACTGCTTCTCTCTCCTGACTTCTGACCTACTCCCTTGCCTTTCTCTCTCTTTTTAAAAAATATTGAAGTGCTTTCTATGTGTCAAACACTGTTCTAAGCACTAGGGTAGATCCAAGTGAATAAGGTCAAGTACAGTCCCTGTCCCGCCTGCCTCCCCACAGTCCCAGGGACCTGAGACATGGAGGGGAGGGGCAAGAACGAGCCCCTTTCTTTTAGACCCACTATCTTAATTTCCAGTCCGCTGCCTGACTTCTATTCAGCTCCCTGTCTAAATTCTCGTTATTCGGCAGCCTGGTTTCTATTAAAGCCCACTGCCTAATTTCTATTCATCCTGCCGCCTGGTTTCTATTAATCCCATCCCCTCCCTCAACTCCCCCGCTCCGGTCTCCTTGAGGCCTGCTGTCAGAAAGGGTGGGGAAGAGAGGCCGGAGAAAAGAATCAAGGCTTTGCATCTCGGCATTTCTCCCCCCTGGAAAAGTGGGGGCTTCTCCCTTCTCCCCAGCCCTCACCATCCCCCCCGCGACCCCACTCGATGGGATTTTTTGGGCCTGGGGCGGGTCTGGGTTGGAAGGTCCCTACTCCCCCCCTCCCCCAGAACCGTTCAAGCCAACTCCACCTCCTCAAGTTCCCACCCAGAAAGAGACCCCGAGGGTCGTCCCCGCCCGGGGAGGGGCGAGGGGGCAGTGCCATCGGTTCTGTACCTGCGATGACCGCTGTGTTGGCGGTGTCATCCCCGGACGAGGTGTCCGTCGCTTTGGCCAGAGGGCTGGTGGGCAGGACACCTCCTGCAGGGGCGAGGAAATGGGGGTCAGAGGTCCTGTCCGTGGCGGGGAGGACTGAGCCCCTCATCCCTCCTCTTCCCTTCGCCATCCATCCCCTCTCTCCCCCGGGCCCAGCTCCCTTCTGGCAAGGCAATCCAGCTTCTTTCCCTCCTTGGCAGAAGAGGATCCAAGGGGTGGGATGAATCGAATTCCCCCCCCCAACAACGGAATCGCGTATCTGTCCACTTCCCGGGCGGTAAGGGCTTGTCCTCCCTCCCTCCCTTGAACCCACACCCTCCTCCACCTCTCCTGAGCTACACTGAAGCTTTTTGTCCTGGTGGCTTCTTAGCTGGCCACCGCTCCGCTCAGGGGGTGAGGGGGTGTCTATCCCCACCACCCCCGCGGGCCACCCCCGACCCTCATCCCCCAGGAACGACCCACCCACCCTCCCAACGAGAAGGGTGGAAAACGTGCCTTGGCCCAGCGGGGCAAGTTCTTTTGCTACCGTCGGGCCGGGGGTGGGGGGCGGGAGGGAGGGATGACAAACCCTCGATGACGTTTGGGGGGGGGGGGGACAAGGTGGGGCCCTGGAGGTGGTAGAACATCCAGGACTGGAAGCTCGTCGTGGGCAGGTAATGCGTCTACCAACTCTGTTATATCGTACTTTCCCAAGTGCTCAGTATAGAGCACGGCTCAATAAACACCATCGATTGATTAATTGGCCAATGGCTCAACGCTCTTGACCCCCCGCCTCCCCCGGAACTGGGCCGGCCCCCCGGGGATGCTAGGAGACTTGCCTACCTGCTGGCGGGGGCAGGGTTTGGTCCATATCAGCGCCTCGGTGGTGAGGGTTTACACCTCAGACATTCCAGGCCTGCGGAAACCGGGAGAAATGGGAACAAACTCAGTGCTGAATTGTTATATTGGACTCTCCCAAGTGCTTAGTACAGTTCTCTGCACACAGTAAGCACCCAGTGAATACCATGGGTTGACTGATTGATGACACGGGATCCTCAGACCCCACCCATCTCAGGAAAAGACTGTCCCACCGTTCCTTTTGGCCGCCTCATCCCCTCCTCCCCCCAGGAGCACCTCCAAACCCACACCGGCTCCAACCCTTCGAGCCCCCGCCTGATTATTTTTTAACCCGCTGCCTGATTTCAGTAGACCCATTCCCTCAAATTCCATGGGACCCTTATATCCAGGCCAGTGGCTCCGGGCAACTGGCGGAGCCCTTGGGAAGGGCTTTTCCTCGAGGCTCCGGCTCCGGGATAGTTCCTCCAACTCTGTAAATATTTTCTTTGCTCACTTCCCCACGGGCAGGGCAGGGGCAGAAACCATGTTGCCGGCTGCAGGTGGGGGCTGGGCCCCCCCTCGCCGCCCCCCTCGCCATCCCAGCCTTCCCAGAGGGGAGGGGAGGAGACCGCAGGACCTGAGGGAAATGGAAGGCTTGCTGAGGGGGTCGCCCGGGCTGGGGAGTGGGGGAAGAAAGAGAAACAGAAAGAGAAAGGGAACGTGAGAGAGGGTGAGTGTGTGTGTGTGAGAAAAGGGGGGTGCAGGGAGGGTGTGGGGGCAAAGGATGCAGGAAAGCCCCGTCCCCTCCTTCTGCCTTCCCGGCTGGTCCTAGGGACAGGTGAGACCATTCTCTATCCCTGCTCCTTCTTCCTACCCCTCCCCCCTCGCTTCTTGCCCCCCGCCCTTCCTACCCCTTCTCCTCCTTCCAGGTCCCTTCTTTCCTACCCCCTCTACTCCTTCCCGATCCCCTCTTTCCTACCCCCACCCCCCTCCCCTCCTTCCCTGTCCTTTCTTTCCTACCCCCTCTACTCCTTCCAGGTCTCTTCTTTCCTACCCCCTCTACTCCTTCCAGGTCCCTTCTTTCCTACCCCCTCTACTCCTTCCCGATCCCTTCTTTCCTACCCCACCCCCCCTTTCCAGGTCCCTTCTTTCCTACCCCACCCCCGTCCCCTACCTTCCCGGCCCCTTCTTTCCCACCCCTTCCCCTCCTTCCAGGTCCCTTCTTTCCTACCCCAGCCCCCTCCCCTCCTTCCAGGTCCCTTCTTTCCTACCCCTTCTACTCCTTCCCGATCCCTTCTTTTCTACCCCACCCCCCTCCCTTCCTTCCCGGTCCCTTCTTTCCCACCCCACCCTCTCCTTCCCGGCTCCTTCTTTTCTACCCCCCTCCCCTCCTTCCCGGTCCCTTTTTTCCCACCCCCTTCCCTCCTTCCCGGTCCCTTCTTTCCCACCCCCTTCCCTCCTTCCCAGTCCCTTCTTTCCCACCCCCTTCCCTCCTTCCTGGTCCCTTCTTTCTTACCCCCCTTCCCGGTCCCTTCTTTCTTACCCCCTTCCTTCCTTCCTTCTCGGTCCCTTCTTTCCTTCCCCCTTCCCCTCTTTCCCGGTGCCTTCTTTCCCACCCCCTCCCCTCCTTCCCGGTCCCTTCTTTCCCACCCCCGTCCCGTCCTTGCCGCCTTACCCCGAGCCGGGGGAGGAGGACAGCGGGGTCCGGGAGGCCTCCCGTGCCCGGTCCGGCGGCGGCGGAGCCCCAGGCCAAGTGAGGGGGCGGCGGCCCGGGGTCCCGCCCCCCCGGTGCCCGGTGCCGGGTCCCGGCCCGGTGCCCTGGGGCCGGCCGGAGAACGGCTCGCCTTTCCAGTCGGACCGGCTGCCGACGACGGGCCCGCCGTGACTCACCCGGGCGGGACCCGCTCACCCACCGGCAGGCCGGGCACCCACCGGGCACCAACCGGGCACCGCCGCTGGAAGGGACAGGAGACCCAGACCCCCCCCGGCCGACGCACAGACAAGGAACCCGTCTGCCCCTCCCGCTCTCCCAACCGCTCAGTACAGTGCTCCGCGCCTCGACGCGCTCAGCAAATAGCACCGAGTCCATCGACGACGAGGGACAGAGACATTCCGAGGGCCACAGAGACGGAGAGGCGGAGGGACAGAGACAGACATTCGTAGGCTGAGACGGAGAGACGGAGGGATAGTACAGAGACGGGGGACAGGGTGCCAGAGACAGGGAGACAGAGAGATGGAGACACAGGAACGGAGAGACAGGCAATCGCAGGTTGACACAGAGACGGAGTGAATTATAGAGTTACAGAGACATTCAGGGAGATGGAGACACAGAGGGACAGAGAGACATTCGGAGGTGGAGACAGAGTGAATTACAGAGACGGGGGACAGAGTTACAGAGACATTCAGAGGTACAGGGAGATGGAGACACAGGGGGACAGAGAGACATTCGTAGGTTGACATTGAGAGACGGAGTGAGTTACAGAGACACAGAGGGACAGAGAGACATTCGTAGGTTGAGATAGAGAGACAGAGTGAGTGAATTACAGAGATGGGGACAAAGTTACAGAGACATTCAGAGACACAGAGAGATGGAGACACAGAGGGCAGAGAGACATTCGTAGGTGGAGCCTGAGAGACGGAGTGAATTACAGAGACGGGGGAGAGAGTTACAGAGACATTGAGAGGGACGGAGAGACATTCGTAGGTTGAGACAGAGAGACAGTGGATTACAGAGACGGGGACAGAGTTACAGAGACATTCAGAGGGACAGGGAGATGGAGACACAGAGGGGACAGAGAGACATTCGTAGGTTGAGACAGAGAGACTGAGTGAATTACAGAGACGGGAGATCGAGTTAGAGACATTCAGAGGGACAGGGAGATGGAGACACAGACGGAGAGAGACATTCGTAGGTTGAGACAGAGAGACAGTGAATTACAGAGACGGGAGATAGAGTTACAGAGACATTCAGAGGCCCAGAGAGATGGAGACACAGACATTCGTAGGTTGAGACGGAGAGACTGAGTGAATTACAGAGACGGGAGATAGAGTTCGAGACATTCAGAGAGACAGAGAGATGGAGACAAAGATACAGGAAGAGGGACAGAGCGATTATTTTGAATTTATCCCCGTTTTAGCACAGTGCTTGGCACGTAGTAAATGCTGAACACATTCCACGTGATTATTATTTTTATTAGAGAGAGGGAGACACAGAAATGGTCAGAGATGAAGAGACAGACACGAGGGACAGAGATAGGCCCACCGGAGACAAGAGTTCGTTGTGGGCAGGGAGGGTGGCTGCTAATTCTGCTGTCTTGGGCTCCCCTAAGCGCTCAGTACAGTGCTCTGCACACAGTGAGGGCTCGACGAATTCGATTGATTGAAAGGGGCAGAGAGATTATCTTGAATCTAACCCAGTCTTAGTACAGTGCTTGGCAGACAGTAAACGTTGAACAAATTCAGTGATTATTACTGGAGAGGCGACACAGAGACGGTCAAGAGGAAGAGAC
The DNA here is from genome assembly GCF_004115215.2 of Ornithorhynchus anatinus. NCBI lineage: Eukaryota > Metazoa > Chordata > Mammalia > Monotremata > Ornithorhynchidae > Ornithorhynchus > Ornithorhynchus anatinus. The sequence goes on along the minus strand of NC_041737.1, from coordinate 55,638,372 downwards.
GGTCAGAGAGATAGAGAGATGGAGACACAGAGACGGTCAGAGGTAAATCGGTCAATCCATGGTCTTAATTAATAATAATAATAATAATAATAATATTGTTGGTATTTGTTAAGCGCTTACTAGGTGCCAAGCACTATTCTAAGCGTTGGGCTAAACACAGGGTTCATGGGTTCGAATCCCGCCTCTGCCACTTTTCAGCTGTGTGACTGTGGGCGAGTCGCTTCACTTCTCTGTGCCTCATTGACCTCATCTGTAAAATGGGCATTTACTGTGAGCCTCACGTGGGCCAACCTGACGACCCTGTATCTCCCCCAGCGCTTAGACCGGTGCTCTGCACATAGTAAGCGCTTGACAAATACCAACATTACCATTATTCTTATTACAGGGGGCTCCCAGTCTCAATCCCCATTTTCCAGAGGAGGTCACTGAGGCCCAGAGAAGTGAAGTGGCTTGCCCAAAGTCACACAGCTGCCAAGAGGCTGACCTCTGACTTGGGGGGGGAGGCAGGCAGAGGGGCGCAGAGCCAGTCAGGCCGTTGTGGGCAGAGATTGTCTCTATCTAGGGCCGCATCGTACTTCCCAAGCGTTTAGCACAGTGCTCTGCACACAGTGAGCCCTCGATAAATAGGTCTGAATGAATGAAGACGGGGGAGGCCTTACCGTTGCTCCGGGGTCCTCCAGCTGGGCTCCCTCCTCCTCCTCCTCGTTGCTCCGGATTCCCCCCCGGCGCGACCCCCGACCCAACCACGTGTACCCAAGGCCCCACTTCCGGGAGAGCACGGCGTCCTCATTTACATACATTTACATAAATTTACATTCGTTTGCATGCAGGTCCCGACGGTCCATTGCCTCCAATATATAATAATAAAAATAATAATAAGAGTAGTATTTGCTAAGCGCCTACGATGTGGAAAGAGCACGGCTTGGGAGTCAGAGGTCGTGGGTTCTAATCCCTGCGCCGCCACTTATCAGCTGTGCGACTTTGGGCAAGTCGCTTCACTGGGCCTCAGTGACCTCATCTGGAAAATGGGGATTAATAATAATAATAATAATGTTGGTATTTGTTAAGCGCTTACTATGTGCAGAGCACTGTTCTAAGCGCTGGGGTAGATACAGGGTCATCAGGTTGTCCCACGTGGAGCTCACAGTCTTCATTCCCATTTTACAGATGAGGGAACAGAGGCACAGAGAAGTGAAGTGACTTGCCCACAGTCACACAGCTGACAAATGGCAGAGCCTGGATTCGAACCCATAACTTCTGGTTCCCAAGCCCAGGCTCTTTCCACTGAGCCACACACTATGAGCCCCACATGGGCCAACCTGATGACATTGTATCTACCCAGCGGTTAGAACAGTGCTTGGCACATAGTAAACGCTTAACAAATACCAAAATTATTATTATTTTTATGTGCCAAGCACTGTTCTATGGATTGGATTGGGATCCCCTGCCCCCTCACAGGGAAAACATGGAGACGGTTTCTAGGGGCGGTGGGCTTGGGTTTTTTTAATGGTATTTAACACTTACCATATAATAATTACAATGGTGTTTGTTGAGTTCTTACTAAGTGCCAAGCACTGCCAGGCAAGGTACTGAGCGGTGGGGTAATAAATAATAATAATGTTGGTATTTGTTAAGCACTTACTATGTGCCAAGCACTGTTTTAAGCGCTGGGGGAGATACAAGCTAATCAGGTTGGACACAGTCCAAGCCACACATGGGGCTCAGTCGTCATCCCCATCTTCCAGATGAAGGAACTGAGGCCCAGAGAAGTGAAGTGACTTGTCCAAGGTCACCCAGCAGGCAAGGGGCAGAGCCGGCATTAGAACGCAGGTCCTTCTGAGCCGGGGACTTGTGAACAGGGAACATGTCTGTCATACTGTACTCTCCCAAACGCTTAGTACAGGGCTCTGCATACAGTGAGCCCTCACTAAATACCATACAGTGCCTCAGCGTTTAGCATAGTACCTGGCACGTAATAAATAATAAATGGTGGTATTTAAGCGCTTACTATGTGCAAAGCACTGTTCTAAGCGCTGGGGGATACAAGGTGATCAGGTGGTCCCACGTGGGGCTCACAGTTTTAATCCCCATTTTCCAGATGAGGTAACTGAGGCCCAGAGAAGTTAAGTGACTTGCCCAAAGTCACCCAGCTGGCAAGCGGCGGAGCCGGGATTCGAACCCATTGTGGTGTACTTTCCCGAGAGCTCAACACAGTGCTCTGCACACAGCAAGCGCTCAATAAATACGACTGAATGACTAAGCGCTTAAATCCCATCATTATTATTCTTGAGTGACTGCACACGGTAAGCGCTCAACAAATTCCATTGCTTGCACAGTTATGGCTCATTAAATATCACCGGTTGATTAATCGATTGCACACAGTAAGCTTTCAGTAAGGGGCAGGGATTGTCTCTATTGCGGCCTTGGATTTTCCCAAGCGCTTAGTACAGTGCTCTGCACACAGCAAGCGCTCAATAAATACGATTGAATGAAAATACCATTGATCGATGGTCGGGGAGAGGGAGGCCGGAGACCCCCCCTCCCAACGCCGGGCCCCGCCCATCCTGGCCAGGGAAGGGTTAAGCGCTTATCACGCTCCCGGAGGGCAAACGGAGACATCCGGCAAGTAGTCATCGGCGTTGGGGGAAGGGAAGGGCGGGGGTGGCAATCGGGGCCTCCCACCCCCAATTAGTCTCATTCGTTTCCACCCACTCCACAAACTCTAAGAGTGTCAGCTCGTTGAGGGCAGGGAATCCTCCTCTTTAGCGCTTAGTACAGTGTTCTGCACCCCGTAAACGCTCCATAAATAGGACTGAATAAATAGGTCCTCCGCTTCCCCCCCTCGACCCGTCCAAGCTCCTCCCCAAGTGGGATCCCAGCTCGGCGAGGTCTTCGGGTCCAGCCCCCTGCCTGCGGGCTCGGGGTGGGGGGCGAAGCCACCCGGCCCAGTTCAGCCCCGTGACCCCACATTCCTTAAAACCCTCCCGGAGCGGAGATGTCACGCCTTCCTCAAGCAGTCCTCCCCCTCCCTTAATGCCCTACGGCTCGGAAGTCCTTCCTTATGTCTACCCCAAATCCCTCCTGCTGCAGCAAGTCTAGTCGACCCGTAGAAGGACAGAACGGGGTGGGGCGGGCAGAGAGGAGACAGTGGGAGAAAGGCACACAATCTTTTAATACCAGAGTCCTGGGGCCCTGTCTTGCCTCCCGCTCTGTTTCTGGCTGGAAAGTTACTCAACAGTGACCTCGGGCAGCGAGGGAAGATGCACCTTCCCCTCCCTGGCCCGGAGCCAGGCTGGCTCCAGAGGAGCAGGAAAGTGGGAGAGGGGGCCAAATGGGAGAGGGGGAGGGGGGGAGGCCGGAGAGAGAGAGAAAGAGGGGGAGAAGGAGAGGCGTCCATCCTTCAGGTGCCGGGGCACCCTCTCTGGATGCCACGTAGCGCGGGGGACACGGCGGTGGCTCATGAATCCAATCCTCGCAATTCCCCGATTCACTCGGGAGAGGTGGAGTTGGGAGACCGCCCCCCCGGACCGCTGGGCTCCCCATTTTCCGGCTGCCGTTCCGTGGCCTGGAAGAGACGAGCGGGGTGAGGTCAGAGGTCAGATCTGACTACCGCCATGCCCTGCTTTTCCGGCTCTTCACCTCCCTGGGCCCAAGTTCTGCTGTCTCCCCGACTCCCAGACTCTAATCTCGTTGTGGGCACACGTTAAGTAGTTCGTTTCGACCCTCACAATCACCCCTGTAATGATAGTAATGTTGGTATTTGTTAAGCGCTGACTATGTGCCGAGCACCGTTCTAAGCGCTGGGGGAGATACGGGGTCACCAAGTTGTCCCACGTGAGGCTCACAGTCTTCATCCCCATTTTCCAGCTGAGGGAACTGAGGCACCGAGAAGATAAGGGACTTGCCCAGAGTCACACAGCTGACAGGTGGCGGAGCTGGGATTAGAACCCGTGACCCCTGACTCCTAAGCCCCTGCTCTTTTCAGTGAGCCACGCTGCTTCTCTGACAGGGAAGGTCCTTTCTCTGTAATAATAATAACGTTGGTATTTGTTAAGCGCTTACTATGTGCAGAGCACTGTTCTAAGCGCTGGGGTAGACACAGGGTAATCGGGTTGTCCCACATGAGGCTCACAGTTAATCCCCATTTTACAGATGAGGTAAATTTACAGATGAGGTAACTGAGGCACAGAGAAGTTAAGAGACTCGCCCACAGTCACACAGCTGACGAGTGGCAGAGCCGGGAGTCGAACCCATGACCTCTGACTCCGAAGCCCAGGCTCTTTCCACTGAGCCACGCTGCTTCTCTGTAGGGAGACAAGGTGGGTGTCATTACCCCCCATTTTACAGATGGAGAAACTGAGGTGCAGAGGAGTTAAGTGACTCGCCCACGGCCACACGGCAGGCTACGGGGACGGGTCGGGCTTGAATGCGGATCCTCTGACTTCTAGCCCGGCGTCACGCTGCTTCGCCACACCACTTCCTCTAAACAAGAGGGCACGTGAGCCCCAAGTGGTGCCCGATTATTGCGCATCAATCCCGGCGCTTAGTACAGTGCATGGCACATAATAAGCGCTCGTGGCACAGTGGAACGAGCACGGACTTGGGAGTCAGAGGTGGCGGGTTCTAATCCCGGCTCCGCCACTTATCAGCTGTGTGATTTTGGGCGAGTCACTTCACTTCTCTGGGCCTCAATTACCTCATCTGGAAAATGGGGATTAAGACTGTGAGCCACCCGTGGGACAACCTGATTACCTTGTATCTACCCCAGTGCTTAGAACAGTGCTCGGCACATAGTAAGCGCTTGACAAACGCCAGCGCTTAGAACAGTGCTCGGCACATAGTAAGCGCTTGACAAACGCCGGCGCTTAGAACGGTGCTCGGCACGTAGTAAGCGCTTGACCAATGCCATCATTATTATTATTTATGAATGCCACAGTTATTATGAAGAAATAATGCTAACGATTAATAACAATATATAACTGGACACAGGGGAGCAGTGTGGCTCAGTGGAAAGAGCCCGGGTTTAGGAGTCAGAGGTCATGGGTTCTAATCCCAGCCCCGCCACCTGTCAGCTGTGTGACTTTGGGCAGGTCGCTTGACTTCTCGGTGCCTCAGTGACCTCATCTGGAAAATGGGGATGAAGACAGGGAGCCTCAGGTGGGACCGCCTGATGACCCTGTATCTACCCCAGTGCTCGGCACATAGTAAGCACTTAACAAATACCAACCTTATTATTATTTAATGCTGACGGGGGGAGGATTTAAGAGTTTAGGGGTCAGCAGGGAGAGGGGCAGGGGGGAGTGGGGAAGGGGGTCAGTCTCAGGGGCGCAGACTTGAAGAGGAGCTCTGTCCTGCAAAGGGGCGTGGTCTAGTTGTGAAGGGGCGTGGTCTGAGTTGCGGAGGGGGCGTGGCTTGCTTAATAAGGGGGCGTGGCCTACGTTTAGGGGCGTGACCTATATTCGGGGCGAGCCCTGTATATGCCGTGGCGAGGGGGCGTGGCCTACGTTTGGGGGCGTGGCCTGTGTGGTGCTGGAGGGGCGTGGCCTAGGTTGGGGAGGGGGCGTGACCCGTATGATTTGTTAATGATTATTCACATTATTAACATTAAATATGATTAACATTAAATTGTTAACATTAAATATGATTATTTTGTTAATGAGATGTACATCACCCTGATTCTATTCATTTGCTGTTGCTTTAATGAGATGTTCTTCCCCTCGATGCTATTTATTGCCATTGTTCTGGTGTGTCCGTCTCCCTCGATTAGACTGTAAACCCATCAAACGGTAGGGACTGTCTCCCTCTGTCGCCGAATTGTCCATTCCAAGCGCTTAGTCCAGTGCTCTGCACATAGTAAACGCTCAATAAATACTATTGAATGAATGAAAGTATGATGCGTAAAGGGGGCGTGGCCTAGGTTTGGAAGGGCGTGGCTTGCATGGTGGTGGTATTTGCTAAGGGCTTACCATGTGCAGAGCACTGTTCTAAGCGCTGGAGGGAATACAAGGTGATCAGGTGGTCCCACATGGGCTCCCAGTCTTCACCCCCACTTTCCAGAGGTCACTGAGGCCCAGAGAAGTGAAGTGACTTGCCCAAAGTCACACAGCTGACAGGCGGCGGAGCCGGGATTAGAACCCACGACCGCTGACTCTCAAGCCCTGGCTCTTTCCATTAAGTCACGATGGGATGCTCTTCCCTAGCTGTGTGACTTTGGGCAAGTCACTTCACTTCTCTTTGCCTCAGTGACCTCATCTGTAAAATGGGGATTAAAACTGTGAGCCCCGCGTGGGACCACCTGATGACCTTGTATCCCCCCAGTGCTTAGAACAGTGCTTTGCACCTAGTAAGCGCTTAGCAAATACCACCGCTATTATTATTATTATTATTATTATTATTCTTCCCTCCCCACCGTAGGCCCAGGCGGGGAGCCAGGGGCCTCCAGCACCTGCTCCAGATCAAAGAGCACAAAACCTCTGATGCTGCAGATTCGCCCACACCCTCCACCCACCCTTCCTTCCTGCCTCCCTTCCCTCCGGGCACCTGTTGGAGGGGCAGGTGGGGTCATCTCCCCTATCCCCCTGCCTCCGTCCCTACCCCACCCCGGGGAGACACTCTGGCCTTTGGGGAAGAATGCCTCCTCTTCCCCAAGTCTTTGGTTCCGGTGTCCCTCATCACTACTAGTACTTCTGGTATCTGTTAAGCGTTTAGTACGCGCCCGACACGATACTAACTGCTGCGGTAGATGCAAGATAATCAGGATGGACACAGTCAAGTCTCCCCTTCGGGACGAGCCTCATTCAATCTCATCTAAAAAAGGAGCAGCGTGGCTCAGTGGAAAGAGCACGGGCTTGGGAGTCAGAGGTCATGAGTTCCAATCTTGGATCTGCCACTATGCAGCTGGGTGACTGTGGGCGAGTCACTTCACTTCTCAGGGTCTCAGTTACCTCATCTATAAAAGGGGGATGAAGACTGTGAGCCTCGCGTGGGACAACCTGGTGACTCCGTATCTACCCCAGCGCTTAGAACAGTGCTCTGCACATAGTAAGCACTTAACAAATACCAACATTATTATTATTATTAAATCCACCCCATTGCAGCTCAAACCCTTCCCCCTGGCCCTGTTCTCGGTGGTGAGGGGAACAAGGGTGGCCGGGGTCCGTTAGGTCCCTTCCCCTTCCCTTCTGTCTCCGAGCCGAACAATACAAGCTCCTCTCACCTTCTCTCTCTCTTTTTTTTAATGCTATTTGCTAAGCGCTTCCCATGTGCCTGGCACTGAACTGAGCACTGGGGTTGATGATGATGGTATTTGCTAAGTGCTTACGATGTGCCAAGCACCGTTCTAAGCACTGAGATGACGGATACAGGTTAATCGGGTTACAGTCCCTGTCCCACATGGGGCTCCCAGTCTTAATTCCCATTTTCCAGCTGAGGGAACTGAGGGCCAGAGAATTGAGGTGACTTGCCCAAGGTCACCCAACAGATAATAATGTTGGTATTTGTTAAGCGCTTACTATGTGCAGAGCACTGTTCTAAGCGCTGGGGGAGGTACAGGGAATCACGTTGTCCCACGTGAGGCGCACAGTCTTCATCCCCATTTTACAGATGAGGGAACTGAGGCACAGAAAAGTAAAGTGACTCGCCCACAGTCACACAGGTGGCAGAGCCGGAATTTGAACCCATGACCTCTGGCTCCCAAGCCCGTGCTCTTTCCACTGAGCCACGCTGCTTCCCTCGATAAATAACGTGGCAGAGCGGGGATTAGAACCCAGGTCCCTCCGACTCCCAGCCCCCTGCTCTATCCACCAGGCCACGCTGCTTCTCCCTGTCCCACGTGGGGCTCACGGTCTTAATCCCCATTTTCCAGATGAGGTCACTGAGGCCCGGAGAAGTTGCATCCCGTCTAACCCTTCCAATCCAATCCCTGCCCCGCCCGGAGAACCCGAAAATGGGGTGGGGGGCGGATCCCTGTTTGCGTTTTCGGTCTGGATGGGCCTTGCCCGGCTGGTGGTGGCAACCCCGCCCCTACCCCTCGCCAATTCCCCCGCCAGCCCCGCCGGAGTTTCTAGTCTGGGCAGGTTCCTGGTTTCTGTCTGAATGTCTGTGGGGACCCCAGTCTCCCCACTCAGTCTGCTCCCACCCCTGCCCTGTTGGCGACGCGCCCACCCTGCTCACTTCCTGCCTCTCACTGCCCTTTTTTATTCATGGCATTTGTTAAACCCTTACTACGTGCCAGGCACTGTACTAAGCGCTGGGGTAGGTACACTGGGAGCTCCTACTCCTACTGAGAGCTCCCCTCCTCCAAGAGGCCTTCCCAGGCCGAGCTTCCCCTTTTCCCTCTGCTCCCTCTCTGCTCCCCCTTCACCTCCCGTCAGCTAAGCCCCCTTTCCCCGCTTTCCCGCTGCTCCTCCCCCCTCCCTTCCTCAGCGCGTGCTCATTTGTCTATATTTTTATTACCCTATTTATTTTGTTAATGAGGTGTCCATCCCCTTGATTCTATTTATCGTGATTAAGTTGTCCATCCGTCTCCCCCGATTAGACTGTAAGCCCATCAGTGGGCAGGGATGGTTCCTATCTGTTGCCGAATTGTCCATTCCAACGCTTAGTCCAGTGCTCTGCACATAGTAAGCGCTCAATAAATACTATTGAATGAATGAATGAATACACTAGGGTTGGACACAATCCCTTTCCCACATGGGGCTCAGTCTTAATCCCCATTATTCAGATGAAGTAACTGAGGCCCAGAAAAGTGAGGCGACTTGCCCAAGGACACATAGCAGACGAGCGGGATTAGAGCCCAGGTCCTTCTGGCTCACGGGCCCGGGCTCTAGCCACGAGGCTACTCTGCTTCTCCCAGCGAGTATTCGCTTACGGTGTGACCTTGGGCAAGCGATCGAACCTCTCTGGGCCTCAGTTTCTTCAACGGTAGAAAGGGGATAAGACACCCGATCACATTCCTTCTTAGAGTGTGAGCCCCCTGTGTGACCGGGATTGTGTCCCGCCCGACCGCTTGGCACGTAATAAGCACTTAGTCAATTCCAAAACTCTGTGGAGCGGGGTCTGGCTTGGCGCTCTCTGAGTGGACAGTCCAAGGGTTTCAAGAGAGACAGGAGGCCGCTGGGTTTGACCTTTCAGTCCCGAATCCCCCAGACTTGTCCACCTGCCTCAGTGAGACCCTGTAGTAGCCCAGGACTAGTCAGGACCGTCCCCCAAACGGCCCCAGTGAAGCGAACTCTTTACCTGGGCCTCGGCCTCCCATCCCACCGTGGCCTCCTCCACTTCCTCCTTCTTCTCCTCCTCAGAGCTGCCTGGGGCCTTCCCAGTGTCTTCCTCCTGCAGGACAAAATCGGTGGCACTGAGCGACGCTGACCGCCACCCCACCCCGCTTCCGGGAGCCTTCAGGGCCCCACAGGTGCCAGACATGTTCAATTAGAAATTCCAATCTTGGGTTTAAAGCCTTCCCCCCACCTTCTGTTCCGGCCTTGCCCGTACCCCGGCTCCTCACGGAAGGGACCCGCATCTGTCCTCCAGGAAAGCAAGCAGTTCACTAGTTTCCCCCCGACCTGGAACGCCTCTCCCTGCTCCTCTCCCCCTCAAGTCCTCCTTCACCCCCTGCCCTCCTCCAGAAAACACACCCAGATGACCATCCCCGACACTGGACACTCGTCTGCCTGATGCCTCCAGGTGCAGCCCTGTCCCTGCGGCATCTGTGTGTGTGTGTTGCATTTATTGAGCGCTTACTATGTGGAGAGGACAAAAGAACAATAAGCCGACACATTCCTTGCCTGCAAGGAGATTACAGTCTAGAGGGGAAGTGGATGTGTCATGTTTACTGCTTTTGTGGCTTGGGCTCTTTATCCTTCAGAGTTGCCAAAGTTCCTGCCACTGGCCTCCTACATTTCTTTATCGGGTCGGAGGTGGGGGTGGGGGGACTTCTCTGTCTCCCCTTCCAACCCCTCGAGGGCAGGGAACCCTGGACTTCTCCTCCGTCACTCCCCCAACCACCAGGAGAGAGAGAGAGAAAGAAAAGGTGACTTGTTTTGGGCACTGGCCTGTCACCCAACAAAGGCAGGGGATGTATAATAATGATAATTATGATACTTGTTAAGCGCTTACTATTTACCAAGCACTGTTTTAAGCGCTAGGGTAGGCACAAGGTAATCAGGTTGTCCCACGTGGGGCTCTCGGTCTTAATCCCCACCTTCCAGTTGAGGTAACTGAGGCAAAGAGAAGCCAAGTGACTTGCCCAAGGTCACCTAGCAGACAAGTGGCGGAAGCGGAATTAGAACCCAAGACCTTCTGACTCCCAGGCCTGGGCTCTATCCACTACACCATGCTGTATCTCCCCGCTGAACCCAGACCAGGGCTCTGTCTTGCCAGGCTCATTCTAGGCCCAGGAATGGCCACGGTCCTGATCTCCTCCCCCTCGTGCCCCCATCTCCCGCCCCCCTCGTGTGGGTCTCCGGTCCCCGAGCTCAGGCCGGGCCGGGACTGTGTACCTGGGAGGGATCCGCGCTCTCTCCCTGGGCCTCAACCTCCGCGGGCAGACCGGCAGGGCTCGGGCTGGGCTGCAAACCAAAGGGCACAAACCATCCAGGGGCCATCCTGGAGGGCGGGTTGATTCCCGCCCGGAGGACCCACTTCCCGCTGGCCACCCGAGGCTCGGTCCGGGCGGGCAGACGGTCCTCGGGGCCCACCGGGAGGAGTCTCCAAGTCCCTCCGCGGGTGAGAGTCCCTGCTCTGGGCGCCCCATACCCGCTCCGAACCATGTGGACTAAGCTGAACCACTCCCGGTGCCCCTGGACGGTGCCACCCAGGGCTCCCCGTCCCCGGGGCCCGACCTCCGGCCTACCCCATCCGAGCCCCAGCCTTCTCACCTCTGCCGGGGAGATGTGGGACTCCTCCATCTTCTCCTCCTCCTTCTCCTCCCCCAGGCTGGGGCTCTCCTGGTCCAGACCAGACGGCTCCGCTTCCTGTCTCTCCTGGAGTTGGGCCTGGGGCTCGGGACTGGGAGTGGGGCTGCAGGGGGGCGCCGGGGCCTGCAGGCGTGGGGGTCTCTCGGGCGGTGCGCCTCCGTCAGGGCCGCCCCCCGGAGATAGCAGGGCGGAGGACGGGCGGGCCGCCGGGCTCGGAGTCGGGGAACACGGGCCCCGGGCCTGGGACTCTGCGGCCCCGGCGCCCGGCAGCGAGGTGGGCCGGGCCGGCCGCGGCTTCTCTCCGACGCCGGCGTCCCGGGCAGGAGAATCTGCCCCGACTGCGGCTTCTTCCCCTCCTCCGGTCCCCGCCTCCTCCCCGTCTTGAAGGCCAGCCTCACTGTCGTTTTCCCCAGGGCCCGGGCTGGGGTCCCCCTCCTCTTCCTCCTCCTCCTCCTCTTCCTCCTCCTCAGGCCCCGACACGGACTCCCTGTTATTCCGCAGGGAGAAGGACGTGGGGGTTTTGGGCGTCGGGGCGGGGCTGTCCTCTGTGGAGGCGGCGGAGACGGAGGACTGCCTCACCGGAGCCGAGATGACCAGAGAGCGTCGTCTGCGGGGCGAGGGGCGAAGGCATCAAAGGGCGGAGAACCGGCACAGAGATCTTAAATCGCCCTCCCGCCGCCCCCACCCTCCCTCACCCCCAAGCCCCAGCCCTGGTCTCCAGAGAGCCCCCCACAGGTCTCAGCAAACTGGGCTCACGCCACTGTACAGGCTGGGTAAACTGAGGCTCAGGAGAGCCAATAGATCATGGTGTCTCCTCCCATGACACCTCTGGGTGGGGCCTCCGGGGATTGGTGATGCTCCTGAGGGGTGGGGCAAAGCAAAGTCTTGAGACTGGTTGTCCCACGTGGGACAGGAACTACCCCAGCGCTTAGCACAGTGCCGGGCCCAGGGGGCGCGCTTAATGGCTACCATCATCATCATTCCTATCAATCCCTCAAGTTGCCCCCATCCCTCCTGGGAGATGTGGATTAGCTTCCGTTTCACACGTTGCCCGAGTGATCCCGGACTAGCCTGGGGGTCGGGGGGCAAGGCTGGGGTGGGGGAAGGGGAGCCAGGGCCCCCAAAACCCACTCACTTGGTGACACCCTTGACCACAAAGACTTTGCTCGAATGCTGCTTCTCCAGTTTACTCATCACGTCGTACAGGTTGTGGTTGAGCTGGGAGCGGCAGGAGAGAAGACGGAGTCAGGGGACCCAGGCTGCTCCCCCAGCGCCCCTCCTCCGGCCCCCACTTCCAGTTCTAATCTTTGCCTCGCTCTGCCCCGCGGTCTAACTTCAATCCCCCCTGCTGCAGTGCCAGCCCTCCTGTTCTATGGGAGGTGATTAGGTGGGGCCGGGAGAGGGTTGAATGGCTGGGCGAGCGTGTAAAACATGCTGCTTATGTTCACCAGAGGGAGTGAGTATGTTATCGGTACGATGGGGGGGCGTGAACTAAAATTCACAACAAACAGGAAGGACTTTTCCACCCCAGCCCCTCTCAAGATCAGTGCAAATCAACCAACCTCCCGCTCCTTCCCACGTATCTTAACAATCTTGTCCCCCCTAAGCACTTGATACTCACCCCGCCCTCAGCGCCACAACGTTTAGGTCAATATCCGTAAATTATTTTAATGTCCGTCTCCCCCTCTAGATTTTAAGCTCGCTGTGGGCAGGGAATGTGCCTACCAACTCTGTAAAACTGTACTCTTCCCAAGTGTCGAATCCAACGCTTTGACTAGAGTAAGCAGGGTAGCTTAGTGGAAACAGCCCAGGTCTGGGAGTCAAAAGACCTGGGTTCTAATCCCAACTCTGCCACCTGCCTACTGGGTGACCCTGTTCCAGTCACTAAACTTCGCTATGCCTCAGTTTCCTCATCTATAAAAGGGGGATTCAATCCTCCTCCCTCCGACATAAACACTGAGCCTCATGTGGGACAGGAACTCTTTCCAAACTGATTAGTTTGGCTCGACCCCAGGGCTTAGTACAGTGTCCGGCGCATTGTAAGCGCTTAAGAAGTGCCAAATCTGTAATTTATTATATTTGGAATTTCTTTATCTATATTAACGTCTGTCTCCCCTCTAAACCGTTAGCTCATTGTGGGCAGGAAACCTGTCTTACCAACTCGGTTATATTCGTGCTCTCCAAAGCACTTCGTGCGGTGGTCTGTACGTTGTAAGTCCTCAATAACTACGACTGACTGATTGATGGATTGATCATTTAAAAAAGTGAGCGCTCACTCAATACCGCTGATCGATTGATCATTGAAAAGAAGGTAAGCACTCGATAAGTACTATTTATTGAATGATCATTAAAAAAAAGGGCGCTCAATAATCTACTCGCTCTACCTCGATCTCTTCTATCTCGCCGCCGATCTCTCGCCCACATCCTGCCTCTGGCCTGGAACGCCCTACCTACTCATAGCAGATAGTGACTAGTTCAGAGCCTTACCGACGGCCCATCTCCTCCAAGAGGCTTTCCTTGACTGCGCCCTCCCTTCCTCTTCTCCCACTCCCTTCTGCGTCGCCCTGACTTGCTCCCTTTCTTCACCCCCCTCCCAGCCCCACACCACTTATGTCCACATCTGTCATTTATTTATTTTTATTAATGTCTGTCTCCCCCTCTAGACTGTAAGCTCACTCTGGGCAGGGAACACGTCTGTTTATCGTTCTACTGTCCTCTCCCAAGCTCTGCACGCAGTAAGCGCTCAATAAATATGACTGACTGACAAAATAGCACGGCTTGATGGTTTAAAACAAAAAATAAGCCTCGCTAAATGATAGCACTGATGGGATTGATTGATTGACTGGAGCGCCCCTCACCTTGCTCATCTCCTGGTAGAAAACATCTCGCAGGTTGGAAATGTTCTGGAAAATGGTGACGTAGCAGCTGATCCGGCTGTTCGGAAGAAGGAAGAGAGGCCGGTGAGCGAGGGGGCCGGAGGGGCGGCGAGGGGACACTGAGGGATAGGCCTCTGACCCTCCAAGACCGGGCGTCCCCCGTCCCCCCGTCCCCTCACCTGCTGTACAGATCGGGCAGGTCATCTCTCAACTCCTGGTTCAGCTCCTCGAACACAGCCTGGGCCTTGTTGAACTCCTCCTCGGCCTAATGATGATAATAATAATAACAATGGTGGTATTTATTAAGCACTCACTCCGTGCCAGGCACTCTACTAAGCGCCAGGGTGGATACGAGCAAATCGGGTCGGATACAGTCACCGTCCCACGTGGGGCTCGCAGTCTCCATCCCCATTTTCCAGATGAGGTAACCGAGGCCCAGAGAAGTGAAGTGACTTCCCCGAGGTCACTCAGAAGATAAGTGGCAGAATCGGGATTAGAACCCATGACCTTCCGACTCCCAGGCCGGTGCCCTACCCACTACACCATGGGAGAGGGAGGGCAGAGCCGACCCAGCGGGGGAGGAGGGGAATCGGGAGTGGGTCAGCCTACTTGGGCCTACCTGGGCCTGGCGGGCAAGGCCGAGCCCTCATCATGCCCCTGGGCAGAGCTTCCAGGCGGATTAGTCGATCCCACGGTGGAGGGTGTCCTTAAGGGGCGAGGTGAGGGAGGGTCCCGGGCCTTGGTGGTCCCTGGGACCAGAGGTGAAGAGACTTCATTCCTCCCCCAGATCCTGAGAGGGTTGGGGGAGTCCCAGCAGCTCTGCCCCACCCCCTGCCCACCCTTGCCTTGGCAATCTTGGCATCGTCCTTCTTCTTGGCGTTCTGTAGGGACTCCAGGTGGTGGCGGGCACTGTCGTAGTCCACCAGCTTACGTCCACGCTTGGCGATCCGTTCCTGCCCGGGACGGGAGGAGGCTGACACCCGCTTCGGGGCTCCTCCCTCCTTTCGCTCCCCCGTTGGGGGTGCTGATTCCCTCTTTCCCAGTGGCGGAGAGGTCGCTGATGGGATACCGGAGCAACCCCGGGGGTGGAAGGCGGGTCCGAGGGGGGACATATTCCTCACCTCCCCTTTCCTCATCCCGGAGGTCTCACACTGGGGAAACTGGCCTCGCAGACCCCATCTGCCCCTCAATCCTGTCCCAGCCTCTGGAAAGGTAGGTCAGAGCCCCCAGTGGGATCACGGTGGGGTCGGGGGGTGAACTCTCACTTGGGGGAGAGAACGCACGCTCGTTGATTGGGGCCTCGCACACCGCAGGCCCACGGCAGACACACGGCAAGTACACGGCCCACACATGGCAGGTACACGGCAGGCAGGGACCCCCCGAGCCCCGCCCATCCCTCTCTGGTTTACCTTGACCTCGCCGAACTGGCTGATGTAATTCTCCATGGTGCGCACAGCCTGGTCAGCCAGCTTCTCCTCATAGTCTTCCCACAGCAGGTTGTTATTCTAGTAATAATAATAATTATTATTATCATTATCACGGTATTAGCGAAGCACTTACTACGTGTCAGGCACCGTACGAAGCGCTGGGGTGGATACGAGCAAATGGGGACGGACACGGTCCCTGTCCCCAGTGGGGCTCGCAGTCTCGATCCCCATTTTCCACGTGACTTAACCGAGGTCCAGAGAAGTGAAGCGATTTACCCGGCGGACAAATGGCGGAACGCACTGACCTCTGCGATGGCCTTCAGGTCCCCGTGCCCGTCCCATTCCGGGCTGTAGATCTCCTGCAGGGTCTCCGACACTTTCTTGGAGCTCTCGTGCATGACTGGAGGAATCAATCCATAAATCGATCAGGCCTACCGACTGAGCGCTCTCTGCGTGCCGAGCACCGTACTCAGCGGTTGGGAGAGGACAGTGGAACAGAGTTGGTAGACACGTTCCCCGTCCCCGACGAGCTTACAATCTAGAGGGACGAGCTTACGGTCTGGAAGGAGCAGTGGAGCCTCCGTGGAACGGGTCGGGGAGGGGAATGGGACCACCCGAAACAGGTAGGGGAGAGGAAAGGGGCCCCCAGAAACAGGCAGGGGAAGGGAATGGGGCTCCCCAAAACAGGTGGGGGGAGCGGACAGGAGCCCCTACCTTTCACGGCACTGAGGAAGGTCTTGAGATCCTTGTACAGCCTGTGGCCTTCAGCCTGTGGTGGTGGAGAAGAGGGGGAGAAGGTGACTGGCCCCGGGAGGAAGGCAGCCACTCGGTGCCCCCCGGCCAGCAACCGGGTCTAAGCCAGAGCTAAGGCTGAGCTGGCCTCTCCCCAACCCCACCTGTGGCCCTGGGGGTCCAGGTGGCCGGAGTCAGCCTTTGGAGCATCAGTCAGTCAATCGTATTTATTGAGGACTTACTATGTGCAGAGCACTGAGCTAAGCGCATGGGAGAGTATAATAGAACAACAAATAGACATATTCCCTGTCCACAGTGAGCTTACAGTCTAGCATCGCCTCCCCGCCTTAGCCTTCTCTTCCCTTGGATGGTCTCCCAGCTCTCGGCTTTGATCTGACTCACACCCTGGCCTCCCTAATAATAATAATAATTGTGGTTTTTGTTAAGCACTTACTCCGTGCCAGGAACTGTACTAAGCACTGGGGAGTGCTGGATACAGTCGCAAATCGTGCTGGACACAGTCCCGGTCCCACAAGGGACTCAGGGTCTCGATCCCCGTTTTGCAAATGATGAAACTGAGGCCCCAAGAAGTGAAGTGACTTGCCCAAGGTCTCCCCGTGTCCCCCCCCCCCCCCGGCCTCCATTATTCTGCCCCCAAGGCCAACAGACCCACCCCGTGGGTGTATCCTATCTAGTAGATGGGGCAGGGGCCTGAGTGTCAAAAGGATCTGGGTTCTAATCCCATCTCCGCCACTTGTGTGCTGTTGGACCTTGGGCCACTTCACTGCTCTGTGCCTCAGTTCCCTCTTTTGTAAAATGGAGATTAAGACGATGAGTCCCCTATGGGACATGGACTGTGTCCAACCTGTTTGGCGTGTTATCTGCCCCGGTGCTTAGTGCAGTGCTTGGCACATAGTAAGCGCTGAAACATTCCATTAAAAAAAAAAGGCAGCTCAGCCTGGAGGGAGCCTGCTCTTTGACAGCCCCTCCAATCTTCCAGCTCTCGAGCCTAGGAGAAAGTCATCTGAACCATCCCCCCGCCTCTTCGCCAGGCTGCACCCCAACCAGCCTAGCTGGGTTAGGACGTGAAGCCCCCCAGGATGAGATTCCACAGTCCCCCTAGGTTGCCTTTGCCACTGAGGACTGTCCCCCGGCTTAAATCAAACCCAAATCCCTCCTGCTGCAGTGCACGCCCGTCGAAGCTCCTCGTTTGTTGATGAAACTGCTTCGCTTCCTGGCTATTGCCCCCTACTCTCCTCCTCTTCATCCAGATATAATTCCTTCCCACCAACCCTCCCTATCTCTCCCCGAAACCCTCCCTGACACCCTCTCCTACCTTCCTCTGTCCATTCCTGACCTCATCCTCCCTGACCCCTTCCCTGTCCTTCCCAGACCCCTTCCCCAATCCTTCTAGACTGTGAGCTCGCTGTGGGCAGGAATTGTCTCTCTTTATCGCTATTCTGTACTCTCCCAAGCGCTTAGTACAGTGCTCTGCACACAGTAAGCGCTCAGTAAGTACGATCGAATGAACGAACGAATGAAATCCCCTCCCCGACCCTCTTCCGCCCTCTCCCTGCCCCCTTCCTGACCCCCTCCCTTCCCTTCCCAGACCCCATCCCCGATCCCCCTCCTCGACCCCCACCCCAGCCCCTCGCCCGGGTCCCGAGGCAAGGCAGGAGACCTGTTGTATCTGGAAACAGTGCGCACTCTGCTCAAACTGCTCATCTTTGGTCTCCACGGTCTTCCCGAGTTTTTGCAGCACCTGGCAGAGGAGCCGGGAAAGCGGAGATGAAATCAATCAATCCATTCACGGCATCTATCGAGTCCCTGCTGGGTGCGGAGCACTGGACTGAACACTCGGGAAAGGCCAATACAACTGAGTTGGTAGATACGGTCCCTGTCTACAATCAATCAATTCACAGTATTTACTGAGCGCTTACTGTGGACAGAGCATTGAACTAAACGCTTGGGAGAGGACGCTATAACAGAGCTGGTAGACGCGATCCCTGCTCACATTCAATCGATCGATGAATCCACGGTATTTATTGAGCATTTACCGCGTACAGAAAACTGACCTAAGCTCTTGGGAGAGGACAGTACCACGAAACTAGAGGACACGTTCCACAGGAATCTCACCGCAAACCCTTTCTAGCAGCCCACGTGAGGCTGACGAGTCGTAGCCCCATTTTCCAGATGAGGGAACTGAGGCCCAGAGAAGTGAAGTGACTTGCAAGTGGCAGAGCTGGGATTAGAACCCCAGGCCCAGGCTCTCTCCACTAAACCGTGCCATTTCTCTAGACTGTAAGCTCGTCGTGGACGGGAATGTCTTTATTTCCCGTCCTACTGTCTACTGTCCTCTCCCAAACGCTTAGTACAGTGCCCTGTACCCAATAATCACTGTTTACAGTGCACAAGAGAAGCAGTGTGGCCCAGTGGAAAGAGCAGAGGCCTGGGAGTCGGAAGGACCTGGGTTCTAATACCAGCTCTGCCACTTGTCTGCCTGGTGACCTGGGGCAAGTCACTTCACTTCTCTGGGCCTCAGTTCCCTCATCTGGAAAATGGGGATTGAGACCGGGAGCCCCACTGGGGACAGGGACCGTGTCCGACCTGATTCGCTGGCATCCACCCCAGCTCTTAGTACAGTTCCTGGCACCTAGTAAGCGCTTAACAAATACCAATTATCATTATTATTCTCACTCGATAATGACTATCGACTGACTTAATAAACGCCACTGCTCCAACTATTACTAGGAAAGGAGAAGGAGGCAGTGGGGGGTGGCGGGGGGGGGGGGAAGAGAGGCCTCTCGTTTCCCTTTTCCACAGTCTCCTCTCCCCTCCCCCCTAGAATTTCGACACCTCGTCCTCGGCGCAGGCTCCTTGGGCGATCCCTTTCCTGCCACTTCTGATGCTTTCCTCAGCCCCCCGCCTCTCACTGCTTCCTTCCTCTCCTGCCAGGGCCGCCGGGACCTTGCTAATCTCTCAACCAGAGATTTCTTCAGAGGTCATCGGGTCCAGTCCCCTGCCTGCAGGCAGGTAACACCCTCATCATTCGGGCCTCCGTCAGGGAGAAGCAGCGTGGCCTGCTGGAAAGAGGCCCGGATCTGGGAGTTCTCATCCCCGCTTTGTCTGCTGAGTGACCTCGGGTGGGTCACTTCACTTCTCTGAGCCTCAGTTCCCTCACCTGCAAAATGGGGATTCAATACGTGTCCTCCCTCCTCCATCGATCGTGAGCTTCACGTGGTGCCCGATTATTGTGCGCCTTCCCCGGCGCTTAGTACAGGGCTTGACACATAGTAAGTGTTTAATAGATGCTGCAATTATGGTTACTACTAGTACTATATTAATTCTGCTGCTATCACTATCAATCAATAATATTTATTATGTGCTTACTGTGTGCAGAGCACTGTACTTAGCATTTGGGAGAGCAATAATAATAATAATGGCATTTGTTAAGCGCTTACTATGTGCAAAGCACCGTTCTAAGCACTGGGGAGGATATAAGGTGATCAGGTTGTCCCACGTGGGGCTCACAATCTTAATCCCCATTTTACAGATGGGGTAACTAGGCACAGAGAAGTGAAGTGACTTGCCCAAAGTCACACAGCTGACAAGTGGCGGAGCCGGGATTTGAACCCATGACCACGTAGTACATGTCACAGAGTTGTAACAGAGTACATGTAACAGAGTTGGCGGAAAAGTGCCCTGCTCACAATGAGCCACTACTAATTACTCTCTTGAGAAGCAGCATGGCCTAGCGTATAGAGCACGGATCTGGGAGTCAGAGGACCTGGGTTCTAATCCCAGCTCTGCCATGTGACCCTGGGTGAGTCACTTTGCTCTTCTGTGCCTCAGTTCCCTCATCTGCAAAATGGGGATAAGAGTGTGAGCCCCATGTGGGCCAGGGACTGATTAACTTGTATCCACCCCAACAGTTCTTGGCACATAGTAAGCGCTCAACAGGTACCATAATTACTCTTCTGAGCAGCCAACCAGGCTTCTGGGAATGGCGAGAGGGTAGAGATGGAAGAAAGGAGGTGGAAATTATTGGCTAGGAGTGGATTATCAATCGATAATATTGATTATACACCTCCGGTGTGCAGACTTGAATTTGCACCCCTAATCCACCCTTCCGTCAGCCCACGGCACTTATGGCCATATCTGTAATTTATTTATTTCTATCAATATCCTTCTCCCCGTCCTGGGAAGGGCAGGGAATGTGTCTCCCAACTCCAACTCAATTGGATTGTCCTCTCTGAAGCGTTTAGGACAGTGCTCTGCACACAGTAAGCGTCCAATAAATACCATCGATGATGTTGATCTCTAGACTGTAAGATCGCTGGGGGCTGGGAACGTATCTACCAACTCTGTTGCACTCTACTCGCCCGAGTGTGTAGTTCGGTGCTCTCCCCACAGAAAATGATCAAGAAATACCATTGATAGGAAGGGGAAGTGCTCAATTAAACTTTATCAAATGATCAGTCGTGAAGCGCAGTAGGAGGCTGTGAATGCAAAGTGTGAGTTGGTGCAGAAGAAACGGAAATCAGCCCATGAGCCCAATGCATGGATTGGGTCTGACCAGGGCGTAACACAGTGCTGGGCCCCAGGTCGGCCCTTAACTAATTCCACCGGGATTATAATTATTCTCCAGATTTCTCTGTCCGCCCTCTGCTAGTTGGGGAGTGGGGAGGGGTCCCGGTGGGGGGCTGCAGGTGGGGGGAAAAGCCATGCCCACTTCCTTACTCTTCCCTCGCACCCAGGTCCCGAGAAGCAGGTTTGGCTCATCCTCTGCCGGTTCGGGGGAGGGAGCGGGTGTTGGCCCAGCTCGGAAAACCAAAGAGATGCCAATCTCCAGCAAAGCCATCCCAGCCGGCCCCCTACCTGGCCGCCCCCTGCCCCGGGGAGGCTCAAGCCCACCTCCTCCAAGGAGTTTTCTGGGATTCATTCATTTAGTCAATCGTATTTATTGAGAGCTTACACGGAAAGCATTAGACCAAGCATTTGGGAGAGTTACAATATAACTACAAACAGACACATTCCCGTCCACAACGAGCTCACAGTCTAGAGGGGGAGAGAGACAGCAATAAGAATAAATAAATGAATCAATTACAGATATCTAGATATCTAGATATCTGTGTGTGTGTGTGCTATGGGGATTGGAGGGAGGATGAATGAAGGAGCAAGTCAAAGCAGCACAGAAGGGAGTGGGTGAAGAGGAGAGGAGGGCTTAGTCAGGGAAGGCTTCTTGGAGGAGACGGGCTTTCTATAAGTTTTTGAAGGGATTCTCCTAGACTGTGAGCCCCATGTGGGACAGAGACTCTGTCAATCAATCAATCAATCAATCAATTGTATTTATTGAGCACTTACCGTGTGCAGAACACTGTATTAAGCTCTTGGCAGAAGACAATACAACAATAGAAAAGACCCATTCTCAGCCCACAGTGATTTTACAGTCCAACCTTGTGTCCATCCTAATTAACTTGTATCTATCCCATCGCTTAGAACAGTATTTGACACATAGTAAATGCTTTATAAATAGATACAAGTTCATTAGGATGAACACAAGGTTGGATTTTACAGTCCAGCCTCGTGTCCATCCTAATTAACTTGTATCTATCCCATTGCTTAGAACAGTATTTGACACATAGTAAACGCTTAATAAATACCATAAAATTAAATTAAAATATTCCTCCCAGTCTACAAGACCCTCCCCCCGCCACCCTGGCCCTCTGCATTCCTTCCCACGGGCCCGGAAGTCAGAAAGACCTGGGTTCTAATTCCGGCTCTGCCACTGGTCTGCTGCCCAAGTGTGACCTTGGGCAAGACACTTCACTTCTCTGGGTCTCAGTTCCCTCATCTGTAAAATGGGGATTGAGACGGTGAGCCCCACATGGGACAGGGACTGCGACCAACCTGATTCGCTTGTATCCACCCCAGCGCTTAGTACAGTGCCTAGCACAGAATAAGTGCTTAACAAATACCACAATTATTATTATGATGATGATTACTCCTCCAAGAGCTTAATACAGAGCTCTGCTCACAGTGAATGCTTAATAAATACCACTGATTGAGTGATTAATTATGATATTTAAGTGTCTACTACGAGCCAGGCACTGTTTTAAGAGCTGGGGTGGTCACGAGCTGATCTGGCTGGACACAGCCCTGTCCTGCATGGGGCTCACAGTATAGGTAGGAGGGAGTAGGATTAATCCCCATTTTAAAGATGAGGAAACCGAGGCACAGAGACATTAAGCGACTTGCCCATGGCCACACAGTAGACCAGTGGCAGAGTCGGAATTAGAACCCAAGTCCTCTGACTCCCAGGCCCGGCTCATTCCACTAGGCCAAGCTGCTTCCCATTACAATACAATTACAATGCAATAACATTGATAATCAAACAACTTTGGTATTTGTTCAGCATTTACTACGTGCCAAGGACTTCACTAAGCAATGGAGCAGATGGAAAATCCCACATGGGGCCTCTAAGCAGGAGGAAGAACAGGTATTTTATCTCCATTTAGCTGATGAGGGAACTGAGGCCCAGATAAGTTTATTGACTTGCCTATGGACACACAGCAAACAAGTATTCTGCTCCACTTCAAGGCCTTGTTGAGGACACAACTCCTGGAGGCCTTCCCGGACTAGGCCCCCCTTTCCTCTTCTCCCACTCCCTTCTGCATCGCCATGATTTGCTCCTTTTATTCATTCCCCTCTCCCAGTCCCACAGCATTTATGTCCATATCTGGCATTTATTTATTTCTCCAATACTGATTCCCAAATCGACACCTGCAACGCTGAGCTCTCTCCCTCTCTGCCGTCTCGCATCTCCTCCTGCCTTTTACTCATCTCTACTTGAGTGTCCTCCCATCACCTCAAACTTCAAACTTAACATGCCTAAAACAGAACTCCTTATTTTCCCAACCAAACCCTGGCCTCCCTGTGACTTTCCCATCACTGTAGATGGCTCCACCATCCTTCCTGTCTCACAAGCCCATAAACGTGGCGTTATCCAGGACTCCTCTCTCTCATTCAACCCACGTATTCGATCCATTCCGAAATCCTGTTCGTTTGACCTCTCCAACATGGCTAAAACCCTCCCTTTCCTCTCTATCCAAACTGCTACCTTGGTAATCCAAGGATTTATCCCAAGTGCTTAGTACGGTGCTTTGCACACAGTAAGCATTCGGGCTCAGTAAATACGATTGAATTGACTTGAATCCCGCCTTGATGACTGCATCAGCCTCCTGCCTCTCCCTACTCCAGTCCATACTTCGCTCTGCAGCCCCGATCATTTTTCTACAAAGACGTTCAGTCCATGTTTCCCCGCTCCTCAGGCACCTCCCGGGATTGCCCATCCACCTCCACATCCAACAGAAACTCCTCACCATCAGCTTTAAAGCCTTCAATCCCCTTGCCCCCTCCTGCCAACCTACTCACTGGGCCTCGACCTCATCTATCTCACCGCCCACCTCTTGCCCACATCCCGCCTCTAGCCTGGAACGTCCTCCCTCTTTGTATCCGACAGAGGATGACTCTCCCTCTCCTTCAAAGCCTTTTTGAAGGCCCATCTCCTCCAAGAGGCCTTCCCTGACTGCGCCCTCCTTTCCTCTTCTCCCACTCCCTTCTGAGTCACCCTGACCTGCTCCCTTTATTCATCCCTCCTCCCGGTCCCGCGCCACTTATGCCCATATCTGTCTTTTTATTTATTTCTATTAATGTCTGTCTCCCTCTCCGGACTGTAAGCTCGCTGTGGGCAGGGAATGTGTCTGTTATCTTGTGTTCTCTTAACCGTTTAATACAGCGCTCTGCTCGCAGTAAGCGCTCAGTAAATACAACTGACTGATTGACGTTTAGCAGATGAGGGAACCGAGGCCCAGAGAAGTGAGGGGACTGCCCAAGGACACACAGCTGGCAAGTGGGCAAATAGGGATTGGAACCCAGGTCCGCTGACTCCCAGGCCCTGGCTCTATCCGGGCTCCAACTATTTATTTTGCTACTGAGGTGTCCATCCCCTTGATTCTATTTTTCGTGATTATGTTGTCTTGTTTTTGTCCGTCTATTTCCCCGGATTAGACTGTGCGCCTGTCATTGGGCAGGGATTGTCTCTATCTGTTGCCGAATTGTCCATTCCAAGCGCTTAGTCCAGTGCTCTGCACATAGTACGCGCTCAATAAATACTACTGAATGAATAAAGATCTTGGGAAATGGAAGGGCTCCGGGGAAACAGGGCTGAGGGCCTCGGGCCGGTGCTCTGCACATAGTAAGCGCTTAACAAATACCACGTCATTATTATTATTACTCTAGTAAGCGCTCAATAAATAGTATTGAATAAATGAATGAATTTCCACTAGGACTCACGGCTTCCCAGTACAATTGCAATGCAATAGCGTTGATAGATAATCAGCGCTTAGACAGTGCTTGACACATAGTAAGCCCTTAACAAATAAGAATAATAATTATCAGCCCAGCCCTCAAGGAGCTTATGGGGCTTGTCTTTGTCTTCCCCTCTCAGGGGCTTTTCCTCTTTATCAAGACCCCTCTCTCCCTGAGTTTAGGACCCTCCTAACCCGCCCGGGCCACTTCCAGTAAATACCTGTTGATTGTCAGATTGATGGGCTTTCTTTTAGATTGTAAACTCCTTGCGGGGAGGGGTCACACCAGGAACTCACAATTGTACTTTCCCAAGCGCTTAGAAGGGTGATATGCTCAGTAAATACTTTTGATTGATTCAGCCCCACCTCCTACCTCCCCACTTTCTCAACCCCTCCTTGCCCCGCCCGGAGGCAGCCCATAATCTTATCCTCCACCCTTCCCCACCATCCAAAAAAAGTTTTTAAAAAATGAGTGATGGGAAGGTTTCATTTCTTTTGGCTGCGGAAGGAAATCCAAGCGCTTAGTACCAAGCTTGTAGATGCAACCTGGCTTCCCCCCACCCAACCTTCAGAACCCTACTGAAAGCTCACCTCCTCCAGGAGGCCTTCCCAGACTGAGCCCCCCTTTTCCCCTGCTCCTCTTCCCCTCCCACCACCCCACAGCACGTGTGCATATTTATTATTTTATTATTCTATTCATTTTATTAATGATGTGTATCTATAGTCTTATTTATTTTTATTGACGCTATCGAGGCCCGTCTACTTGTTTCGTTCTGTTGTCTGTATCCCCCCTTCTAGACCGTGAGCCCGTTGTTCGGGAGGGATTGCCTGTTTCCAAGCGCTTAGTACAGTGCTCTGCACCCAATAAGTGCTCAGTAAATACGGTTGAATGAATGAATGGTTAGAGCACGGGCTTGGGAGCACTCATGTCCATATCTGTAATTTATTTATTTCTATTAATGTCTGTCTCCCCTTCTAGTCTGTAAACTCGTTGTGGGCAGGGAATGTATCTATTTATTGTTGTACTGAACTCTCTCAAGCGCTTAGTAGAGTGTTCTGGACAAAGTAAATGCTCAATAAATATGATTGAATGAATGAATGGGAGTCAGAAGTCCTGGGCTCTAATCCTAGCTTTGCCACATGCCTGCTGTGTGACCTTGGGCAAGTCACTTAACTCCTCTGGGCCTCAGTTACCTCGTCTGTAAAATGGGGATAAGGGCATGAGCCCCATGTGGGACAGGGACTGTGTCCAACCTGATTAACTTCTATCTACCCCAGTGCTTAGAACAGTGCTTGGCACATAGTAAGTGCTTAACAAGTACCATAATCATTATTATTATTATTACAGTGCCTGCTCATAGTAAGTACCTAATAAATATGATCGATCTATTGATTGAGAGGAAAGGAGAGGGGGGAGAGGGTGGGGGGTTAAGGAAGCAGCTTGGAAACAGCCCTGGCCTGGGAATCAGAGGACCTGGGTTCTATTCCCGGTTCTGCCACTTGCCACAGTGACCCTGGGCAAGTCACTTCACTTCTCTGTGCCTCAATTCTCCTGTTCTTCCGCCTACTTAGTATGTGAGCCCCATGTGGGACAACAACTGAGTCTAACCTAATTCACTTGTATCTACCTCTGTGCTTAGAACGGTGTTCGACGCAGAGTAAGGACTTAACATACACCCTAAAAAAAAAAGAAAAATTGAGGAAAACTAAGTAGAGTCCCGATCCCTGATGTAGAGTCTCTTGAGGGACTTCTGGGAGAATTGGGAGAGAGAAGGGACATGAGCTAATGAATAGAGTGGGGGCGTTGGCGTCAGAAGGACCTGGGTTCTAATCCCAGCCCTGCCACTTGCCTGCTGTGCGACCTTGGACAAGTCTCTTAACTTCTCTGGGTCTCATTTTCCTCATCTGTAAAATGGGGATTCCATACCTTGTCTCCCTCCCCCTTCAACCGCGAGCCCGGCGTGGGACGGGATCTGTGTCCGGCCTGATTATCTGGTCTCTCCCCCAGTGTTTAGTGCAGGGCTTGGCACATAGTAAGCGCTTAACAGGTACCACAGGTGTTCTTATCATCTCCAGAGGAGGGAATTTGAGTCCCTGAACGTGCTGTCACCTCTGGACAGCTGTTTGAAACTCTACTGCAGCTGTGAATTCCATAAGGGTTCCTCCCTTAGAGGAGCACTTCCCAATTCAAACCATATGCAAACGACAAATGCACACTTCCCTTCTGGTCCACACGCCTTCCTGGGGTCTCTGGGTCCGGCCTGGTGGACACCTCGGAATTTCCCACGGGAGATGCAGAGGTCAAACGGTCCCTCCCCCTGCCTCCGGGCAGGATGACCCCTAAACCCGGTCCAGACTGTGGAGATCTCTGAGATCTCTCAATGGGCTGCGAGTTCCAGCTCTGGTCTAACCTGAATCCTGCTGGCTGGATGCCTTTTCAGAGATTTGGAGAGGTTCACTCACCTCCCCCAACCCACCCACTTCGGCTGCCCCCTGACATCACTGACCGTCCTCGAGGGGAGGCCCCTTCAGGAGTCGGGTGGGGGCGAATCCGGCCTTACCTTCTCCTGGGCCCGGCTGAATTTCTTCTGTACTTGCTTGGCAAAGAGACCAGCACTGCCCGCCTTCCCTTCCGCCATCCTTCTGGGCTGTCACACTGTGGTTTACCCCGAGCTGGGCTGACGAGGAAATGGGGCCTCCCGGCGTGCTTTGCATCCGGTTGCCAATCTGACAAGCCTTGGGTGTATCTCTCGGCCTCCCCCGCCCCTTCCAATTGCTTCAGCTCTCTGCCCTCAAAGGGCAGGCTTTTTGCCCCCTCCAGCCTGCTTTTCCTTGGCACCCTCTCGAACTCAAGACCGCGGGTCTCCCAACGGGGAGGGGTCGGAGGTCAGGAAGGGAAAGTCACGGTGGGGAGGGCTTGGAGTGACCACTTAAATGTCATGGAAGGGGGGGGCAGGAGGGTACGATTGTTATCTTCTACCTACCCCAGTTCTTAGCACAGTGGTTGACACATAGCGCTTAACAAATACCACAGTAATTCAACTGTTGGCTGCTGGAGGGCAGGGAAGGTGTATCTGCAATCTCCCAAGCTCTTAGGGACTCAGTTTCCTCATCTGTAAAATCATAATAATAACGATAACGATAATCATTATTATGGCATTTGTTAAAAAAAGAATTGGTATTTGTTAAGCGCTTACTATGTGCCGAGCACTGTTCTGAGCGCTGGGGGAGATACAGAGTAATCAGGTTGTCCCACGTGAGGCTCACGGTCTTCATCCCCATTTTACAGATGAGGTCACTGAGGCACCGAGAAGTGAGGTGACTTGCCCAAAGTCACACAGCTGACAGGTGGCGGAGCCGGGATTAGAACCCATGACCTCCGACTCCCAAGCCCGGGCTCTTGCCACCGAGCCACACTGTTGAGCGCTACGTGCCGAGCACTGTTCTAAGCGCTTAATACAAGGTCATCAGTTGGACGCGGTCCCCGTCCCAAATGGGGCTCACGGTCTTATTCCCCGTTTTACAGATGAGGGCACCGAGACACAGAGCGGTCAAGTGACTCACCCACGGTCACACAGCTGACAAGTGGCGGAGCTGGGATTAGAACCCATGACCTTCTGACTCCCAAGCCCGGGCTCTCTCCACTACTCGTGAGCTCCACATGAGACAGGGACCGTGTCCGACCCGATAACCCTGTATCCACCCCAGTGCTTAGAATAGCGCTTGGCACATAGTAAGTGCTTAACAAATACTATTATTAGTGTCATTCCTAGTATACGTACAGTAGGCACTCAAACAGTGGAATTTATTGAGTACCTACTGCTCGGTACGGTACAGTGTATTGAGCGCTTAGTACATTCAGTAAATACTGTTGATTGAGCTCCACAGCCAGGCTGGTGTCTTCTCCGTCCACATCCCCATCCCTCAGGCCCACCCCCATGCCTCCCCCACCTCCCTCCCCTCTGGTCATCCCCGGCCTGGGGGCTGGGGTCCCTCAGGGCCAGAAGCCCCACCCTCATCCTAGCCAAAGTAACCTGGACTAATAGCCCGGAGAAGCAGCGCGGCTCAGTGGAAAGAGCGCGGGCTTTGGAGTCAGAGGTCATGGGTTCGAATCCCGGCTCGGCCACTGTGGGCGAGTCACGTCACTTCTCTGGGCCTCAGTTACCTCATCTGTAAAATGGGGATTAAGACTGTGAGCCCCACGTGGGACAATCTGATTCCCCTGTGTCTACCCCAGCGCTTAGAACAGTGCTCTGCACACAGTAAGCGCTTAACAAATACCAACATTATTATTATTATTATTAGTGGATAGAGCCGGGGCCTGGGACTCAGAAGGACCTGGGTTCTCGTCCCTGCTCTGCCACTTGTCTGCTGGGTGACCTTAGGCAAGTCGCTTCACTTCTCTGGCCCTCAGTTCCCTCATCTGCAAAATGGGCTTTGAGACCGTGAGCCCCGTGTGGGACAGGGACTCTGTCCATCCAACCTGATTAGCTTGTACCTACCCCGGTGCTTAGAGCAGCGCCTGGCACATAGTAAGTGCTTAGCAAACACTATTAGAAAAAATATAAATTTCTTATATTATAATCCCACACGGGGGAGAATGGGGAACACCGGGGACCCCATGTTATCGCCAGCTCGGCCCCGATGGGGCAATCGTTTCGAGGCCAACAGTCTACTTCCTCCAGCTCCCTCCTCGGTCCCGAGTCCTTCCTCTTTGTGCCCCCGCCTCCCGCCCCCCACTAATCTGTCCTTCCTGGGTGCTGGCCCTCTGGGGACTCCCCCTGAACTGCCCCGTCCCCCCCCCCTTCCCTCCAGCCAGGCCCGAAGGCCTCCCCCCACCCCACCACCCCGCAGTTCTCCCCCAGGCCCCTCTCCCTGCCCCGGGGCCTGGGGCAACAAACCCAGAGGTCCAAGCAATGAGCCAGCGAGTCGTCCTAGGAGCCACTGCAGTCCTCACCACCCAATCGATCCATCGTATTTATTGAGCGCTTACTGTACGCAGGCACTGTACTAAGCGATCGGGAGAAATCAATATAACAGTTGGTAGACATGTCTCCTGCCCACAGTGAGCTCACAGTCTAGAGGGGAAGAAGATCTCTTTTTTTTTTGTTGTTATTTGTTAAGCTCTTACTACGAGAAGCAGCGTGGCTCAGTGGAAGGAGCCCGGGCTAGGGAGTCAGAGGTCATGGGTTCAAATCTTGGCTCTGCCACTTGTCAGCTGTGTGACGGTGGGCAAGTCACTTCACTTCTTCGTGCCTCAGCTACCTCTTCTGTAAAATGGGGATTAAGACTGTGAGCCTCACGTGGGACAACCTGATTACCCTGTATCTCCCCCAGCGCTTAGAAGAGTGCTCTGCACATAGTAAGCGCTTAACAAATACCAACATTATTATTAGTCTAAGGAAGAGGGACTGTGGGTTGTGAATCCCCATTTTGCTGATGAGGGAGCTGAGGCCCAGAGAGGGGAAGTGACTTGTCCAAGGTCTCGTAGTGGACAAGTGGTGGAGCAGGGATTCACCTTCTTCTTCTTCTTCTTCTGTCAGTGTGTGTGTGTTGTGGGGGTGGGGGGGAGAAGGAGGAGGAGGGGGAGGAGGGGGAATAATAATGTTGGTATTTGTTAAGCGCTTACTATTGCCGAGCACTGTTCTAAGCGCTGGGGGAGATACAGGGTAATCAGGTTGTCCTACGTGAGGCTCACAGTTAATCCCCATTTTACAGATGAGGGAACTGAGGCACAGAGAAGTTAAGTGACTTGCCCACAGTCACACAGCTGACGAGTGGCAGAGCCGGGAGTCGAACTCATGACCTCTGACTCTGAAGCCCAGGCTCTTTTCCACTGAGCCACGCTGCTTCCCAAGAGGGGGAGGAGGGGGAGGAGGAGGAGAAAAAGGAGGAGAAGAAGGAGGAGAAGAAGGAGGAGAAGGAGGAGAAGAAGGAGAAGAAGGAGGAGAAGAAGGAGAAGAAGGAGGAGGAGAAGGAGAAGAAGGAGAAGGAGAAGGAGTAGAAGGAGAAGGAGAAGGAGGAGGAGGAGGAGGAGGAGGAGGAGGAGGAGGAAGAGGAGGAGGAGGAGGAGGAGGAGAAGGAGGAGGAGAAGGAGAAGGAGAAGCAGAAGCAACATTCTCCCCCCCCACCGCCCAACACACACACACACATTGACAGGTGCATGCACAGACGAGGCCACGGTGCGCTCGCACAGCGCCCCCTTGTGGCACCCCTCGCCACTGCCTGCCTGATTGAGCTCCTTCCCCAGGGCCGTAACGTGCCCGGCTTTAAATTATACATTATAAATCACTTATATATTCATATTAATAATGATCGTATTCGTTTTGTTAAGGGCTTACTATGTGCACTGTTCTAAGCGCTGGGGGGATACAAGGTGATCAGGTGGTCCCCCGTGGGGCTCCCCGTCTTCATCCCCATTTTCCAGAGGAGGTCACTGAGGCCCAGAGAAGTGAAGCGACTCGCCCAAAGTCGCACAGCTGACAAGCGACAGAACCGGCATTAGAAAGGGAAAGAGCCCAAGCCCGGGCTCTTGCCACTGAGACAGGCTGGCTTCTCCAATGTCTGTGTACCCCTCTAATAATAATGTTGGTATTAGTTAAGCGCTTACTATGTGCAGAGCACTGTTCTAAGCGCTGGGGGAGATACAGATTGTCCCACGTGAGGCTCACAATCTTAATCCCTATTTTACAGATAAGGGAACTGAGGCAAAGAGAAGTTAAGTGCTCTCCATCACCTTGCCCCTTCCTACCTCTCCTCCCTTCTCTCTTTCCACCGCCCACCCCGCACGCTCCGCTCCTCTGCCGCCCACCTCCTCATCGTCCCCCGTTCTCGCCCATCCCGCCGTCGACCCCTGGGCCACGTCCTCCCGCGGTCCTGGAATGCCCTCCCTCCTCACCTCAGACAATCTAATTCTCTTCCCCTCTTCAAATCCCTACTTAAAGATCACCTCCTCCAAGAGGCCTTCCCAGACTGAGCTCCCCTTTTCCCTCTGCTCCCTCTAACCCCCCTTCACCTCTCCGCAGCTAAACCCTCTTCTCCCCCCTTTCCCTCTGCTTCTCCCCTTCTCCCTTCCCATCCCCTCGGCACCGTACTCGTCCGCTCGACCGTATATATCTTCATCACCCTATTTATTTTGTTAATGAAAGATGTACATCACCCTGATTCTATTTATTTGCTATCGCTTTAATGAGATGTTCTCCCCCTCGATTCTATTTATTGCCACTGTTCTCGTCTGTCCGTCTCCCCCGATTAGACCGTGAGCCCGTCAAAGGGCAGGGACTGTAACTGTTACCGATTTGTACATTCTAAGCTCTTAGTACAGTGTTCTGCACATAGTAAGCGCTCAATAAATACTATTGAATGAAGTGACTTGCCCACAGTCACACAGCTGAGTGGCAGAGCCGGGATTCAAACCCATGACCTCTGACTCCCAAGCCTGGGCTCTTTCCACTGAGCCACGTTGCCTCTAGATTCTCAGCCCGTTATGGGCAGAGAAAGTGCCTGCTAATTCTGTTATAGCATACTCTCCCAATTGCTTCGTTCAGCGCTCGGAACATACCAGGTGCTCAATTCTATTTATTATTAATAATAATGATGATAATGACGGCATTTGTTAAGCACTTGCTCTGTGCAAAGCACTGTTTTAAGCGCTGGGAGGATACAAGGTGATCAGGTTGTCCCACGTGGGGCTTACAGTCTTAATGCCCATTTCACAGTTGAGGGAACTGAGGCCCAGTGAAGTGACTTGCCCAGAGTCACACAGCTGACAAGCGGCGGAGCCGGGATTTGAACCCATGACCTCTGACTCCCCAGGCCATTCTCTTTCCACTGAGCCGTGCTGCTTCTAATTTACATTCATGCCTGTTTTACTTGTTCTGATATATCTTTAATTCTATTTATTTACATTGACGCCACTGATGCCGGTTTACTTGTTTCGATGACTGTCGACTGTCTCCCCGCTTCTAGACTGTGAGCCCATTGTGGGCAAGGATTGTCTCTGTTGTTGAATTGTACTTTCCAAGCGCTTAGTGCAGCCCTCTGCGCACAGTAAGCGCTCAACAGATACAATTGAATGTTAACTGATGAACTAATTCCGTAGATTGATTATTGTACTCTCCCAGGTGCCTACCCCAGACATCCACTGGCACCGAGGGGGAGAAAGCTCCACCACCCCCTCATCGCCAGCCGGCCCTCAACTGACTACCCCGGGAAGCTTGGCTCTGTCGTCCTGATACGTGCCCCGCCGCCACTTTGGTTTCTCGGTGGTGGCGGCCAGATCTGGGAGGTGTGGAGGAGGAGGCGGCCGTGTTTGGGAGGTGTGGAGGTGACGGCGGCCACGTTCCGGAGGTTCGGAGGTGGCGGCCGCGTTTGGGTCGTACGGAGGTGTGGAAATGGTGGCGGCCAAGGCGCGGAGGTGCGAAAGGGCCAGTGGCCACGTTTGGGAGGTGTGGAAGGGGAGGCGACCAAGTCTAGGAGTCACTGGGCATCCCAGTCGCCCCTCCCCAGACCTCGGTTTACCTCACAGGTCATCCCACCTCTCCCCCCGCCTCCACTCCCCTCCCGGGCCATCCCGGCTCCCCTCCTCCCGGGCCACGCGGGTGGCCGGCTGGTTCCTCCGGTAGAAGACCTCCTTGTAGCCGTCCAGCCACACGGCCGCCTCGTTCTTGGAAATGACCCGGGTCCCCCTGGGGAAGGAGTGGGGGGGTCTTGGCCCGGAAGACGTGGCCCGCGACGGAGCAGGGGATGATGATCTCCAGCTGCAGGGGTGAGGATGCTCCCCCTCTCCCCCATCCCCCAACCAGAAAGACCCCACCGGGCTCCCACCCGGGGACCACCAGGCTCCCAGAGAGCAAGGCCACATCACACCCAAAGGCCAGAGGTGGGCAAGTGTGGCGTCGGTCACGGGCACCCAACCCTCGGGGGACGATCACGGTCTCGCCCACCCCTACCCTTGAGAGACATCCCCTCTAGACTCACCGTGGGTAGGGAACCCCTCCACTGACTCTCTCGACCCCTCCCAAGTGCTTAGTACAGTGCTCTGCACACAGTAAGTGCTCAATAAATGCCATGCATTGATCGCTTGGTGCACACGCCCGCAGTGACAGAAACCCTGGGACACGTTAACACAGACACGTGGTCACATGTGGAAAAAAAACCACACAGACGAGAACACGTGGAAACATACCCAGACGGTCACATGTGGACACGTGTTCACACACAAGCACAGTCACACAGACACATGTGCACACGACTGAATGAAAGAAGGGATCCTTCTCCCCGACTCTGCCCCTTGTCAGCTGTGTGACTGTGGGCAAGTCACTTAACTTCTCTGTGCCTCAGTTCCCTCATCTGTAAAATGGGGATGAACCGTGAGTCTCACGTGGGACAAACTGATTCCCCTGGATCTACCCCAGCGTTTAGAACAGTGCTCTGCACAGAGTAAGCGCTTAACAAATACCAACGTTATTATTCTCTCCTTCAAAAGACTTCTGCACGTTCCCTCTTACTCTCCGTTCACACAATTCAATTACATTTATTGAGCGCTTACTGTGTGCAGAACACTATACTAAGCGCTTGAGCACTGTACTGAACTCTTCAGTGCACCCGCCAAATAGAAGAACCTTAGCCCAAACTAGGGGTGCCTAGATGAGGATAGTGGGTCGAGAAGCAGCGTGGCTCAGTGGAAAGAGCCCGGGCTTGGGAGTCGGAAGTCATGGGTTCAAATCCCGCTTCAGCCACTTGGCAGCTGTGTTACTTTGGGCAAGTCACTTTGCTTCTCTGTGCCTCAGTTACCCTATCTGTAAAATGGGGATTAAGACCGTGAGCCCCACGTGGGACAACCTGATCACCCTGTATCCTCCCCAGCGCTTAGAACAGTGCTTGGCACATAATAAGCGCTTAACAAATGCCATCATTATTATTATTATTATTATATCCTCAGGGCCCTGATTGTGTTCATACCTTTTTTAGGGCTTTATTATTACAGGGGCACCTGCTCCTCGGCTCAGTTTAAGCAAACTTCTGCATGTTGAATTTACAGGAGGACTGAAATAATAATAATCAAAAAACCCTTGACTTTTTGGAGCATCGCATCGGGACGGATAGCTTGAGCGTTTGCGTCTCCAGGAGCAGCGTGGCCTAATGGAAGAGCCCGGGCTGGGAAGTCAGAGGTCGTGGGTTCTAATCCCGGCCCCGCCCCTTGTCTGCTGCGTGACCTTGGGCAAGCCAACTTGACTTCTCTGGGCCTCAGTTACCTCATCTCTAAAATGGGGATAAAACTGTGAGGGCCACGGGGGACAACCTGATTACCCTGAGGCTACCCCAGCGCTTAGGGACAGTGCCTGGCACATAGTAAGCGCTTAACCAATACCATCGTCATTATTATTATCATGTAGAGTTTATGCTGAAATAATGATAAGTGGTTGCAGGTTTCAACATTAATAGCTTCGGGATCCGGAGTTTTGAGTTGTAGATGCTAATTAAAGAGTAAATCCAGCAAGCGAAATGCTGCTGTTGGATTTGGGTTCAGTGATCTGCTTACAGTTAAAATCGACTGATCTCCATGCAGTTTTCTGTTGCTTATGTCTCCCTCAGTAACTCGTTGCTATATGGCTGTCAGCTGATCGTTCTGGGCAGGGAACGTGCCTGCTAATTCCGTTGTGCTAAATTCAGTGCTCTGCACCTCCCTAGCGCTCAATAAATACCATTAATTGATCTGAACGCTCCTTGCGGCTCTCCCCCCCGCAGCTCCCTCTTTATGTAGGGGGGAATTGCGTGTAAAGAGGTACAGCCGCCTTTCTCCTTCATCACTTCTGACGCGGAACAGACCCCCGCGTGCGTCTGAGAAGGTCAGTGGAGACCTTTCAGCCCCCATCTCACAGTGCGCAAGCGGAAAGCATCCTCCGCCTGCGGTGGAACTGACGACGGTCGGCATTTTTGACTCTGGCTCGAGATCTGATTATCCATCAGTCGCATTTATTGAGCGCCTACGGTAGGCAGAACACCGTACTAAGCGCTTACGACCAACAGAGTTGGTAGTAATAGTAATAATTCATTCAATAGTATTTATTGAGCACTTACTAGGTGCAGAGCACTGTACTAAGCGCTGGGAATATACAATTCGGCAACAGATAGAGACGAACCCTGCCCGGGATTAATTATTATTATGGTATCTGTTAAATGCTTTCTATGGGCCAGGCGCTCTACTAAGGGCTGGGGTAATTGGATTGGACACAGTCCCTGTCCCACACTGGGGTCACAATCTTAACCCCCCATTTTACAGAAGAGGTAACTGAGGCACAGAGAAGTGAAGTGACCTGACCGAGGTCACGCAGGAGAGTCGTGGCGAAGCTGAGATTAGAACCCAGGTCCTTTCGACTCTCAGGCCAGCGTTCTATCCGCTAGACCGCGTTGCTTCCCTGACACGTTCCCTGCCGACGGGTTTACGGATTAGAGGGATCTTGCATCTTGTACCTGTCCCGGTGCTTAGCACGTAGTGATGAAGATTATGGCATTTGTTCAGTGCTTACTATGTCAAGCATTCTTCTAAGTAATTATAATAATTATGGTTCTTGTCAAGCGCTTACTATGTGCCTAGCACTGTTCTAAGCACTGGGGTAGTTGGACACAGTCCCTCTCCCACAT
Source organism: Ornithorhynchus anatinus (assembly GCF_004115215.2). Lineage (NCBI taxonomy): Eukaryota > Metazoa > Chordata > Mammalia > Monotremata > Ornithorhynchidae > Ornithorhynchus > Ornithorhynchus anatinus. Next base: position 55,602,409 of record NC_041737.1, on the reverse strand, counting down.
GGGGCGCAAACTCTTGACCCCATTTTACAGATGAAGTAACTGAGGCACAGAGAAGCTAAGTGACCTGCCCAAAGTCACACAGCAGAAACGTGGCCCAGCCGGGAATAGAACCCAGGTCACGAATACCATTAAAAAAAAGAGGACCGTTTCCAACCTGATTGTCTTGTTTCTACCCTGGCACTTTTAAAAAAATAAACTATATTAAGTGCTCACTATGCATCAAATACTGTTCTAAGAGATGAGGTAGGTACAAGTGAACTGGGTCGGATACGGTCCCTGATCAAGCGCTTACTACAGTGCTCTAAACGCTCACTAAATACTATTGAATGATTGAACACACGGGGCTCACGGCCCAAGTAAGAGGGAGAACAGGTATTTAATCCCCATTTTACAGTTGACAGGAACTAAGGCACAGAGATAATAACGGTGGTATCTGTTAAGCGCTTACTATGTGCAAAGCACTGTTCTAAGCGCTGGGGGGTTACAAGGTGAACAGGTTGTCCCACGTGGGGCTCGCAGTTTTTAATCCCCATTTTACAGATGAGGTAACTGAGGCCCAGAGAAGTGAAGTGACTTGCCCAAAGTCACGCAACTGGCAAGTGGTGGAGCCGAGATGTGATGAGACTTGCCCAAGGTCACAGAGCAAGCAATCGGCAGAGCTGGGATTAGAACCCAGGTCCTCTGACTCCCAGATACGTCCTTTTTCGACTAAGCAGTGCTGCTTCTGCAGCTTTTTAGCACAGTACTTACCACATAGTAAGCACTTAACAAATACCACAGAATTACTGCTTTTGTCAGTCAAGGGTCTGTCGGAAGGGGAAGATGCAGGAAAACTCCCCGAGTATTGGAAATTGGGAGAGATTCCTAGCCTTCCCTTCTGCCCACAGCTTAAGGGAAAGTAGCAAAACAAGCCTGTCATTCAGGAAGTCCCCACTTCTGTCTAATCTAAGTCCCTCCAGCTGCAGCTTTAGACCGTTTCCAGAGAGACAGCGTAGTCCAGTGGCTAGAGCCCGGGCCCGGGAGTCAGAAAGACTAGGGTTCTAATTCGGGCTCCTCCACTTATCTGCTGTGTGACCTTGGCCAAATCTCTTTGACGCAGAAGGGAAAGGGAGGCCTTAATCAGGGAAGGCTTCCTGGAGGAGATGTGTTTTTAGTAAGGCTTCGAAGGAGGGGAGAGTCATCCTCCGTCAGATAGAAATTCCTCCCGTCTGTGTCACCCTGACTCGCTCCCTTTCCTCTTCCCCCCCAGCCCATATGTCCATGCCCGTCATTTTATTTATTTGTGTTGATGTCTGTCTCCCCGGCCTCCCCCCTGCCCTCCCATCGGAGAAGCAGCGTGGCTCAGTGGCAAGAGCCCGGGCTTGGGAGTCAGAGGTTGTGGGTTCTAATCCCGGCTCCGTCACTTGTCAGCTGTGTGACTCTGGGCAAGTCACTTCACTTCTCTGGGCCTCAGTTCCCTCATCTGTAAAATGGGGGTTAAGATCGTGAGCCCCACATGGGACGACCTGATTCCCTTGTATCTACTCCAGCGCTTAGAACGGTGCTTGGCACATAGTAAGCGCTTAACAAACACCATTATTATTTTCCTCCCCCGACCCCCCACCGACCGTAAGCCCGCTGCGGACAGGAAATGTCACGGTTTATTATTGTATTGCACTTTCCCAAGCACTTGGTACAGTGCTCTGCACGCAGTGAGCGCTCAATAAATACGACTGAATGAATGACTGAATGGTTTACTCTTGAACTGTTGCTTGATTTCCTGTTTTTCTGTTGTTCGGGGTTTCACTTTCGGAGACAGTGAGAGGAGAGAGAGAGAGAGAGAGAGAGAGAGATGATGAGAGAGAGAGGAGAGACAGCACAGCCTAGTGGAATAATAATAATAATAATAATAATGATGATAATGTTGGTATTTGTTAAGCGCTTACTATGTGCCGAACACTGTTCTAAGCACTGGGAGAGAGACAGAGTAATCAGGTTGTCCCACGTGAGGCTCACGGTCTTCATCCCCATTTTACAGATGAGGTCACTGAGGCACAGAGAGGCGAAGTGACTTGCCCACAGTCACACAGCTGACAAGTGGAAGAGCCCGGATTCAAGAGCCCGGGGCTTTGAGTCAGGAGATTCAAACGCTAATCCCCGCTCAGCCCCGGGCCTCTGGCCTGCTGCAGGACCTGTATGCCTCATTTAACCTCGCTGAGCCTCGCTTTTTTCATCTGTACAATGGGGATAAGATGCAGGGACTGTGTCTGATCATTCAATCAATCAAGGGTGTACCCGAGTGCTTACTTTGTGCGGAGGCAGCGCTAAACGTTTGGGAGACCACAGTACGAGGAGAAGCGGCGTGGTTTAGTGGATAGAGCGTGGGCCCGGAAGTCAGAGGACCTGGGTTCTAATCCTGGCTCTGCCACTTCTCTGCTGGGTGACCTCTGGCAAGTCACTTTACTTCTCCATACCTCAGTTCCGTCATCTGTAAAATGAGGATTAGATCTGCGAGCCTCAAGTGAGACACAGACTGCATCCAACCTCCTTAGCCTGTATCTACCCTGGCGCTTAGCACCGGGCCCGGCACACCGTAAACGCTTAACAAATTCCATAAAAAAAAGCGGCGGAGGCGGGATTAGAACTCAGGTCCTTCTGACTCCCAGGTCCACGCTCTTTCCACTAGGCCGCGCCGCTTCCTAGGAGCTCATTTGCAGCCGACTCCTTGTTCGCTCAGCCCGACCAACTTCCAGCAGCGTGGCTTAGTGGAAAGGGACGGGCTGGGGACTCGGAGGCCGTGGGTTCTAATCCCGGCTCCGCCACTTATCAGCTGTGTGACTTTGGGCAGGCCACTTCACTTCTCTGTGCCTCAGTGACCTCATCTGTAAAATGGGGATGGAGACTGTGAGCCCCACGTGGGACAACCTGATTACCTCGTCTCTACCCTAGTGCTTAGAATAGTGCTTGGCATATAGTAAACGCTTAACAAATACCATCATTACTATTGTTATTTCCCAGCCACGGGGATCGTCGACCGAGGTATCCAAACGCCCCAGTCCAACCAGCCATGTCAGACCTCCATTCCTTCCTCCTCCCCCCGCCTTCCCGCCGACCATCTCTTCTCCTCAGATCTTTTGGTAAAAGGCGAAAGGAAAGGGAGAGCTCGGGAACATCTCCTCAGGAGACAAAGAAGCAGCAGGAAGAAGCAGGGTCGGTTCGGGAAGCTCATAAATGAGCATTATTGGCGTGCAAAGCCGTCCCCAGACCAACCCCTGGGAAACCAAAGGGAGCCTGTTACAGTCTATGAAATCATAAAGAATCAGACGGGAACGCTTCCGAAGGATCTTTATGAAAAGGATGTCAGCTGCTTCTTGGCCACGTCCTCTGGGGATGGAACACCAGGAAATCAATCCATCAATCAGTCAGTGGTACTAGAGAAGCAGCGTGGCTCAGTGGAAAGAGCACGGGCTTTGGAGTCAGAGGTCGTGGGTTCGAATCCCGGCTCGGCCACTTGTCACCTGTGTGACTTTGGGCGAGTCACTTAACTTCTCGGTGCCTCAGTTCCCCTCATCTGTAAAATGGGGATGAAGACTGTGAGCCGCACGTGGGACAACCCGATTCCCTTGTGTCTACCCCAGCGCTTAGAACAGTGCTCGGCACAGAGTAAGCGCTTAACAAATACCAACATTATTACATATGCACACGATTGAATGAATGAAAGAAGGGATCCTTCTCCCCGACTCTGCCCCTTGTCAGCTGTGTGACTGTGGGCAAGTCACTTAACTTCTCTGTGCCTCAGTCCCCTCATCTGTAAAATGGGGATGAACCGTGAGTCTCACGTGGGACAATCTGATTCCCCTGGATCTACCCCAGCGTTTAGAACAGTGCTCTGCACAGAGTAAGCGCTTAACAAATACCAACGTTATTATTTATTGAGCACGGGGAACCGCTTACTGTGTGCTCAACAGAAGCACAAAGGAGTTAGATTTGGCATCTAAGAGAACGCGTTAACAGCTTCAATCGCAGCCGTATTCATTAATTAATTAATTCATTCATTCATTCAATCAATCCTATTTACTGAGCACTTACCGTGGGCAAAGCACTGTACTAAGCACTTGGGAGAGAACAGTAGAACAGCAGACGCATTCCTTGCTCACAACAAGCTCACAGTCTAGAGGGGGAGACCGACATGAATAGGAATAAAATAAATAAATAATCAAAATTAAATGAATAAGTACAATTTATCGAGCACTTACTACGTGCTAATCATATTTATTGAGCACTTACTGTGGACCAGTCATATTTATTAAGCACCTACTATGTGCCAGACATACTTATTGAGCGTTCACTCTGCAGAGCACCGTAGCGAGTGCTTGAGAGAGTACAAAATTAACAATACGACAGAGTTGGTGGACACATTCCCTGCCCACAGTGAGCTTACCGAACACAGTAAGCGCTCAATAAACGATCGATTAATTCAGCGCTCACTACATGCTAAGCACCGTGGGAAGTGCGGGGGTAGGTAGAAGATTACCAGGTCAGACGCAGTCCCTTTCCTGCTCGTGGTTGGCCGCCTAAAGAGGAGGGAGAGCCGGGATCTTGTTCCCCTGCCCTTTCACAGATGAGGAAACCGAGGCTCAGAGAGGTGCAGTGACTTGCCCAAGGTGTCCCAGACGGCCAGGGGCGGAACTGGGACGGGAAGTCAGGTGGGGTGGAGAGGACCGAGGAGGGCGATGATGAATTCCACCCTCTGTGGCTTCCTTGGGAGCTCCCAGAGCTGCACTTCAGGACCCAGCCTCAACAGCTCCCACACCTGCACCCATCCCATCCCATCCCCCGCTTTCCCCATCCCCATCCCATCCCATCCCATCCTATACGTTGCCCATCCCTACCCTATCCCATCCCATTCCCCACCTTTCCCATCCCTCTCTCACCCCTCCCCACCCCCTCCCAACTCATCCCGTCACTATCCCTCACCTCCTCCATCACTATTTCATCCCACCCTTCACCTTCCCCGTCCCAATCCCACCCTTCACCATCCCGCCCCATTCCCCACCATCGCTTATGACCACCCCACCCACCTCATCCCATCCCATCCCGTCACTGTCCCTCACCTTCTCCCTCGCTATTTCATCCCGCCTTGTTCCCCACCTCCCTCATCCCTCCCTCACCCCACCTCCCCCCGGGGCCCCTCCCGGTCCCGTTATCCCCCGTGGCTGTGGGATGCCGCCGGGCGGCCGCGGGCGGTGCTGTTGAGGCGGCGCCCGGTAGGCGGCGCCCCTGAGGCTCCCGGGCGGGGCGGGGCGGGGCGGGGCGGGGCGGGGGAGGGAGCGGTCGCCACGGCAACGGGTCCCTCCTCATCTCCTCCCGTCTCCTCCCATCTCCTCCCGTCCCGCCGCGGCCCCGGGTACCGGCGGGGCTCCGCCGCCCGGGCCCCGCCCCCCGGCCCTCTCGCCCCGCGCGCCCATTGGCCGCTGCCCGGGAGCCCAACCCCGCCCCGCCCCGCCCCGGGACCCATGGAGGCGGCGGCGGCCGTTGTGGGGAGGGGGCCGATGGCCGGGACCGACACCGGGGCCGCCGCCGCCGCCTCCTGGTCGTCGTCCGCGGAAGCCCCCGCGGGGCGGAGCGGAGCGCCGGGGCCCGGCGTCGCCATGCCGGCCGGGACCAGCGAGGCCGCCGGCGGCGGCGTCCTCAGCTACCAGGTAGCGGGCGGGGCACGCCCCTCCATCCCTCCCTCCCTCCGGCCCTCCATCCCTCCATCCCTCCCTCCGTCCCTCCATCCCTCCCTCCGTCCCTCCCTCTTCTGCTCCCCCATCCCCCCCTCCCCACCCGGGCCGCGGGAGCCGACCCCCGGCCGGGGCCCCGGCAGCAGGACGAAGAGTGACCTTGGGCCGGGCCCGGCCACTGCGGCGGCTCCCAGCCCGGCCGGGGGGAGGGGCGCCCGCCTCCTCCGACCCTCTTCCCCGCGGGGGACCCCCCCCCCCAACCCCGGCAGCTCCGGGAGATGATGGGGATGGCGGGGACGGAGACGTCTCCGCCCACCCCCCGGGACCCGAATCCCCCCGGAGGCCGAATGACCGCCCCCCCGAGACCACCTCCCGGCCCCCGTTTCCGAGCAAGCGCCGGATCTCTCTCCCCCAGAAAAAGAGGCGTCCCCCTCCCCGCCCCGGGGCCCGAGGACGGGGGGTGGCCAAAGTGGACGGACAGAGGGTGGGCAGGGCCCCCCGCCTTGTGCGGGACGGGGGGCTCGGTGGGAGAGCGGAGGGACCGGATTCCCCGGGAGAAAGAAGGGAGGAGGGGCCGGCAGCCCCAAGGACAATAAAGGAGCCCGGGGGAATGAAGACCAGGAGGCTGGAAAAAAGCAGAGATCGGGAACACATCCCTGCGGGGGGGAGGGCGGAGCGGAGGACTTCCCGGATTGCCTCACTGGTGCCCAACTGGGAAAACCCGGGAGGGCTTCCCGGAGGCGGCGGCGGCCAGAACTCCACCGATCCCCGGTGGTTATCGAGCGCTTACTGTGTGCAGAGCACTGGACCGATCGTTCGGGTGAGGACGATACTGCAGAGTTATTCCCTGCCCATAGTGAGCTTATAGTCTAGAGGGAATTCCCCCCCCCCCCCCGCCCAACCTCCCCAGATTACAGTTATCCGCTGGACCCGCCTCCCTGGATGGGAGTCCTCTAAGTGCCTGGGATTCTCCCGCTTTCCCAGTTTTCCCCAGTCTGCGGACACGGGCGAGAACTGGCTGCAGTGGCGGACTCACTGTTCCTTACCGACCCCCAGCTCCCCTGTCCTGAGCCAGGCCGGTTCCCAGATTTTTTGACCTCTCCCCTCTCCGTCTCCCCACCGCATACGCAGCGTTTCTCCCGGGCAGCCCCAGGAAATCCCGGGAGTAGAAAGTTCCAGAACGGGCCAGGGGATCCCCTAGGTTTGCAGCAGAAATGCTCTTCCGGGAACCCCCGAAAGGACAGTCGAATCGCCGTGCCCGCCTCCTGTCTTGACGACGATAAGAATGGTAACTGTGGCATTCGTTAAGGACTTACCGCGTGCCAGGCGCTGTGCTAAGCGCCGGGGTGGATACGGGCGGACCCTGTCCCCGTATGGGGTCTTAATCCCCATTTTACAGCTGAGGTCACTTAAGCACAGAGGAGTGAAGTGACCGGCCCAAGCTCACCCAGCAAACAAGTGGAGGAGTGAGGCTTAGAACCCAGATCCGCCTGTTCTGATGGTTATATTGTCCTGTTATACTCTCCCAAGCACTTAGTACAGTGCTCTGCACACGGTAGGTGCTCACTAAATTCCATCCACTGATTCCCAGGCCTGGGCCGTATCCACCGCTCGGCCTGGAAGAGAGTCACTCGTTCATTCGTTCGTTCAGTCGTATTTCTTGAGTGCTTACTTGGTGCGGAGCACTGTACTAAGCACTTGGGAAAGTATAATACAACAATACACAGTGACATTCCCCGCCCACTACGAGCTCACAGTCTAGAGAAGGGGAGACAGACGTCAATACAAATAAATAAAATTACGGGTATGTATATAAATGCTCCGGGGCTGCGAAGAGCAAAGGGGGAGATCTCTGCCCTCGTGCTATTTCCAGGGTCCTTCATGATATCTGTTCTGGCTTTTGTTAAGCCTTTGTGCTGAACACTGGGGTGGATAGAAGCAAATCGGGTTGGACACAGTCCCTGTCCCGCGAGGGGCTCGCCGTCTTAGTCCCCATTTTACAGCTGAGGGAACTGAGGCCCAGAGAAGTGAAAGGGACTTGCCCCAAGTGGCACAGCAGACAAGTGGTGGAGCCGGGATTAGAACCCCTGACCTTCTGACTTCCAGGTCCGCGTTCTATCCTCTAGGCCGGTGCTGCTTCCTTGTGCGTGTGCCGTGTTCTCTCTCGGACGAGATGGGATCGAGGGCGTACCGTGGAAGGCTAGCGGTGGAGCTGGGACTCGAACCCAGGTCTCTTGACCGCCCTCCAGCCCCGGGGTCTTTACCCCGGCCACCCGGCCTCCTCAGACAACACCGGTCTAGCGGAGCCGGCTTCCGGCGGTCGGATGAGGTTGGCTAGAGGCTTCCCCCATTCCTCTGCCGGATGGAGGTAAACTTGAGCCTGGGTAGGGGAGGGATCGTGGCCGGAGGAGGCCGTCGGGGTCGGCTCAGGCCCCGGATGCTTGGATGATGATAATAACGGCGTTCAGGGCCTGGCGCGTGCCAAGCACCGTGCGGAGCCGTGGGGAAGATCCAAGACAGTCGGGTGGTCGCACACGGGGCTCGCCACCTCAGAGGGAGGGAGAAAAGATGGGTGATTCCCCCTCTCATAAAGGAGGAAACTGAGGGCCGGTGAAGCGAGCCGCCCCAGGTCGCACGGGGCCGGAATGGGGAGCCGGGCCCCGTGACTCCCGGGCCCGGGTTCTTTCCGCTGCATCGTGCTGTTTGTCTCTCCCTCTCCCCCACGCAGTCCCCTCCCCGTGTCCCTCACAGTCTCCTCAGGATTCCTGAGCTCTTGGGAGAACTGAATGTCCTGGCCATGTCCTGGCCTGTCATCACCCCCTCCCTCGCTCCCTGATGTCCCCGTCCCCTTCCCGTCCTGCCTTCGCTCCGCCTCCCCCGGCCACCTGGAATGCGGGGCCGGTGGTCACGGCCTCGGCTTGGCCTCGGCCTCCTCCTCTCTCACGGACACTCGGCTCTCTCATCGGGTCTCTCACGGTCCCTTTTGGAGTGGTGTTTGTTGTTCTAAGCCCTCGGGGGGGATACGGGTTGTCCCACACGGGGCTCACAGTTTTTAATCCCCATTTTACAGATGAGGTGACTGAGGCACAGAGAAGTGAAGTGACTTGCCCCAAGTCACACAGCTGGCAAGCGGTGGAGTCGGGATTAGAACCCATGACCTCTGACTTCCAAGCCCGGCCTCTTTCCACTGAGCCACGCTGCTCTCCTCCGCCGCCGCTGTTAGTCGATCGTACTATTTACTGCTGCGTTCCGTCTGGACTCTGAGCTCGGTATGGGCAGGAAGTACGTCTACCGACTCTGGTGTACTGTCCTCTCCCAAGCGCTCAGTACAGCGTTCTCAAAGCAGTCACCTCGCCCCCTCCTACCTCGCCACTCTCCTCACCACACTGCCCTCACTCTTCGCTCCTCTGGCGCCGACCCTCTCACTTCCCCTCAGTCTCCTCTGTCTCGCCGCCGACCTCTCGCTCCCCTCCTGCCTCTGGCCCGGAACGTCCTCCCTCCTCAGATAATGATGTTGGTACCTGTTAAGCGCTTGCTATGTGCAGAGCACTGTTCTAAGCGCTGGAGTAGACCCGGGGTCATCGGGTTGTCCCACGTGAGGCTCCCAGTCTTCATCCCCATTTTACAGATGAGGGAACTGAGGCCCAGAGAAGTGAAGTGACTTGCCCGCAGTCACACAGCTGACAAGTGGCAGAGCTGGGATTCGAACCCATGACCTCTGACTCCCGAGCCCGGGCTCTTTCCACCGAGCCGCGCTGCTTCCAGACTCTCCCCGCTCTCCAAAGCCCAACTGAAGGCCCATCTCCTCCAAGAGGCCTTCCCTGACTAAGCCCTCTTTTCCTTTTCTTCCACTCCCTCCTGCGGCACGCTGACTTGCTCCCTCTGTACTAGAGCGCTTGGGACGAGCGAACGGTCTAGCTGGGTGACCTCGGGCCTCAGTTTCCCCTCCCGTGAAACGAGGGCGCCGCCGCCTCTTTCTCGCTTCCCCACAGGGTAGTCGTGGGAAGTGGGTAAAGTCAAAGCGGGCTGGGAAGATAAGATTCCTTTGGAAAGTTCATTCATTCCACTCATCCCTCCGTTCAGTCGTATTTATCGAGCGCTTTCGGTGCGCAGAGCACTGTCCGGAGTGCTTGGGACAGTGCAAAATAACAGTCGTCGGACACATTCCCCGCCCACAGCGAGCTTACAGTCTAGAAGGGCGGACAGACACGAATAGAAATAAAATAAATGACGGATGTGGACGAAAGTGCCGTGGGGTTGGGAGAGGGGAATGAATAAAGGGAGCAAGTCGGGGCGACGCACAGGGAGCGGGAGAAGAGAAGCAGCGTGGCCCAGTGGGAAGAGCCTGGGCTTCGGAGTCAGAGGTCGTGAGTTCGACTCCCGGCTCCGCCACTCGTCAGCTGCGTGACCGTGGGCGAGTCGCTTCACTTCTCTGTGCCTCAGTTACCTCATCTGGAAAATGGGGATTAACCGGGAGCCTCACGTGGGACAACCTGATGACCCTGTATCTCCCCCAGCGCTTAGAACGGTGCTGTGCACATAGTAAGCGCTTAACAAATACCAACGTTATTAGAAGAGGAAAGGGAGACTTAGGGAAAGCCTCTTGGAGGAGGGGGGCCTTCAATAAGACTTTGAAAGGGGAGAGGGTCGTCGTCTGTCGGATATGAGGAGCGGTGTGGCTCGGTGCAAAGAGCCCGGGCTTGGGAGTCAGAGGTCATGGGTTCAAATCCCGACTCCGCCACTTATCAGCTGTGTGACTTTGGGCGAGTCACTTAATTTCTCTGTGCCTCAGTTACCCCATCTGCAAAATGGGGATTAAGACTGTGAGCTCCACATGGGACAACCTGATCACCTTGCATCCTCCCCCGCGCTTAGAACGGTGCTTTGCACATAGTAAGGGCTTAACAAAGACCAGCATCATGAGGAGGGACGGCATTCCAGTGGGCAAGTCACTTCACTTCTCTGTGCCTCAGTTCCCTCATCTGTAAAATGGGGATTGACCGTGAGCCTCACGTGGGACAACCTGATGGCCCTGTATCTCCCCCAGGGCTTAGAACAGTGCTCTGCACCTAGTAAGCGCTTAACAAATACCAACATTATTATTATTCCAGGCCAGAAGCAGGGCGAGGGGCGGTGAGATAGAGGAGACGGAGGCACGGTCGTGTTCTTCCTCTCTCCCGTTCCTCCCACAGAGACCGGACGAAGAGGCGGTGGTGGACCAGGGCGGGACCAGTTCCGTTCTCAACATTCACTACGAGCAGGAGGAGCTGGAAGGTAGGGATCAAGCCGGGCGGGGAAGTGGAGGGGCACCCGACGCCGGACCCCAGGAATGGAAACCCCGGGGGGACCACCCCCCTCTCTCGGCTCCTGTTATTCCCCAGAGATACGTCCTCCGCCCCCCCCCCCCCCCCCGCCGGGGGCTGGGCCCGTCCATCGGTCAGTCAGTGGTATCGATTGGGCGGAGCGTCGGATCGAGCGTTCGGGAGAAATGTGGAACAACAGAGTTGGTAGACGCGTTCTCTGCGCACAACGAGCTTACATGAGGAGCAGCGCGGCTCAGCGGAAAGAGCCCGGGTTTAGGCGACAAGGGTCGTGCGTTCTAATCCCGGCCCTGCCACTTGTCAGCTGTGTGACTGTGGGCGAGTCACTTCACTTTTCTGGGCCTCAGTTCCCTCATCTGTCAAATGGGGATGAAGACTGGGAGCCTCACGTGGGACAACCCGATTACCCTGGATCTCCCCCAGCGCTTAGAACAGTGCTCTGCACAGAGTAAGCGCTCAACAGATACCAACCTTACTATAAATGGTATTTATTTGGTGTTTACTTTGTGCAGGGAGAGTATGGCTCAGTGGAAAGAGCCCAGGCTTGGAAGTCAGAGGTCGTGGGTTCTAATCCCGGCTCCACCGCTTGTCAGCTGTGTGACTTTGGGCAAGACACACTTCTCTGTGCCTCAGTGACCTCATCTGTCAAATGGGGATGAAGCCTGTGAGCCCCACGTGGGACCATCTGATCACCTTGTATCCCCCCTAGCGCTTAGAACGGTGCTTTGCTCATAGTAAACGCTTAACAAATACCCTCGTTATTATTACAATATAACGGACGCGTTCCCTGCCCACTAGGAGCTTCCAGTCTAATCGGGCAGTGGTACTGACCGAGCAGCGATTGAGCGCGAAGCGCTGTCCTGAGCGCCTGGGAGAGAACGGCAGCTTCCCCTCTAGCGGGGGAGACGGACTCGCGACGATGGACGGAGACGGGGGAGGGAACAGAAGGACGGCCGCGCGGAAAAACCGGTCCGCTCACTACGGGGGCCTGGACCCTGGAGTCTGCAGGCCACGTGGGACACAAATGCCAGAAGAAAAAGAATAAATACGACGGATTGACTGATCGAGAACACCAGTAGGATTGCTCAAGCACTTACCGTGTGCAGAGCACCGTACCGACTGCAGATTTTGTTCTTTTTAACCATATTGGTTAAGCGCTTACTAAGTGCCGGGTTAGGTACGTGTTGGACACAGGCTGGAGGGAAGGAACGAGCGTACACCGATCGGCACTTCATTCATTCATTCGCTCGTGGTATTTGGGACAACCCGATGATCTTGTATCTACCCCAGCGCTTAGAACAGTGCTTGGCACATAGTAAATGCTTAAATACCATCATCATTATTATTATTACCACTGGGCGTCTGCGTGGTCAGAGAAGCGGCCTGGCTTAGTAGATGGGAGTCAGGACCTGAGCTCACCGTAGGCAGGGAATGTGGCATTGTACTGTCCTCTCCCACGCGCTTAGTACAGTTCTTTGCACACAGTAAGCACTCAGTAAATAGTTTGAATGACCCGGGTTCTAATTCTGCCCCTGTCACATGTCTGCTGGGTGACTTGGGGCAAATCACTTCACTTTTCTGGACCTCGGTCACCTCATCTGGAAGACGAGGATTAAGAGTGTGAGCTCCATGCAGGACAGGGACTGGATCCAACCTGACTAACCTGGAGCTATCCCAGCGCTTAGACCAGTGTTTGGCACATAGTAGGCATTTAACAAGTATCATTATTATTATTATCATTACTGGGCACCTACTGTTCTGGCCTGGATCCAATCAAAGGAGACCGGTCTGCTTGTTTCCCAGGCCACAGGACGCTGTACGTGGGCGTCCGGATGCCCGTGGGCCGCCAGGGTCGCCGACATCACCGGCCCCACGGCCAGAAGCACCGGAGGCGGGCGCGGGGGAAGGGAGCCGCCCAGGGGGAGGACGGCCAGGAGCCGCTGGCCCACGGTACGGATGCCCGGGGGGCGAGGCCGGGGGGCGGGGCGGGAGGGGTCCCCACCCTGGACGGTTGGTTGGGAAGAGGAAAATTACCTCGGGCCCCCCGGGACATCGCCCACTGCTCGGCCCCCCGAGGGGCATCCTGGGGAGCCCTGGGGGGGGGGGACCCTGAGACCTGGCCGCATGGAGGTGGGGCGGGGGGCTCCCACAGCCTGGGAATGCGCCACTCCCCCTGGAGCAGGGGGATCCACGGCCTCCCGGTGCCAACTCGTGTCCGGTTGCCCGTGCCCGCGCGGCCCCGAAGTATACGGTGTACTCGCCTCCGATTTGCGGGAGGAAACTGAGGCGTCGATGGGGCCGGGCGGGCCGGGGGGTGGCGTCCCGCCTTGTCGGAGGAGGGGTTCACGGCCCAAACGTTGGGGACCCCGGGGGCTCCCCTAGACGGCGGGGGCACGACCCCTCCTAGCCCCGCGGCCCGGTGGTTCTGTTGGCCGATTTCGGGCGGGGATGTGGGTGCCGAGAAGCCTCGGCGGAGCTGGGCCGCCCGTCGCCCGGGGCCACCCTGGCTCTGACCGGTTGGCGCCTGGCAGACACCCCGTCACAGCGGGTCCAGTTTATCCTGGGCACCGAAGAGGACGAGCAGCACGTGCCCCACGACCTGTTCACGGAACTGGACGAGATCTGCATCAGGGACGGGGACGACGCCGAATGGAAGGAAACGGCTAGGTGAGCCCTCCCCTCTCCCCCGCCGCCGGACCCCCGCCGCCAACCAGGGGAGAGGAACGCCTAGCCAGGGGTGACCGACGTGGCCGTGGGGGGGCCCGTCTTCTCAGTTGCCACCTGGCCCCCGAGAGCTTGGGCTAGTGTGGATTGGGGGAGGGCACCTAGAGAGGTCCGGAAAAGTCTGGAGACCGGTACCTGTGCTGGAGTCCCTGAAGGCATTTTCAGCTTTTTTTATGGTCTTTGTTAGGCGCTTACTATGTGTCCAGCGCTGTACTAACCGCTAGGGTGGCTACAAGATAGTCAGGTCCTCACAGACTAGGAGGGAGCACAGGGATTGAATCCCCCATTTTACTGGAGAAGCGGGATGACCCAGTGGGTAGAGCACGGGCCTGGGAGGCAGAAGCTCATGGGTTGTAATGCCGGCTGTGTGACCTTGGCTGAATCACGTCGCTTCTCTGGGCCTCGGTTCCCTCATCTGTAAAATGGGGATTAAGAGCGTGGGCCCTGTGTGGGGACAGGGACTGTGTCCAACCTGACTAACTCGTATCTGCCCCGGTACTTAGGACAGTGCTTGGCACATAGCAAGCGCTGAACAAATACCGTAATTATTATTATTATTATTATTATTATTATTATATTTATTGCGGATGAGGGAACTGAGGCCCCAGAAAAGCGAAGCGACTCGCCGGCAGACTTGCCGGTTAGCCAGCGGATACGCGGCGGAGGCGGGATTAGAACGCGGGTCTTCTGGCTCCCTGGGCTCTGTCCACTGGATCCCTGCCCGCTTGAGGAATCCCTGCCCACCCCCCGAGATCCGCCCCGGGTGCCCCCTCTTCTGCGACCCGTCCGCGGAGGCCGACGCGCCCCTCTCCCCCGACCCCCATCGGGGCGGTGGTTTTTCAGGTGGCTGAAGTTCGAGGAGGACGTGGAGGACGGCGGCGAGCGGTGGAGCAAGCCCTACGTGGCCACGCTGTCTCTGCACAGTCTGTTCGAGCTGCGCAGCTGCCTGGTCAACGGGACCGTCCTCCTGGACGCACACGCCGGCAACATCGAGGAGATCTCAGGTAGCCGGGGCCCCGTCCTAGGCTGTGCCCTACGGGGGCCCCGAGGGGCCGGGAACCCCCCCAAAACTCCCTCACCGTCCCCCCACAGATCACAGAACTGGAGGAAGCAGCCCGGCCTCGTGGAAAGAGCCCTGAGTGTGGGAGGACCTGGGTTCTAATCCTAGAGATCCTGGGTAACCTGGAGCAAATCAAGTCCTCCCTCTCTTCATCTGTAAAATGGGTCCTTCCTCCACGTAGAAGGTCATAGGCTTAGAAAGTCTAAACCTGGCTCTGTCACTCGTCTGCTGTGTGAGCTTGGTCAAGTGACTTCACTTCTCTGGGCCTCAGTTACCTCATTTGGAAAATGGCCATTAAGACTATGAGTCCCACGTGGGACAGGGACTGTGTCTAACCCGATTTGCTTGTTCTAACCCCGGCGGTTAGAACAGTGCCTGGCACACGACAGGTGCTTAATAAAGACCATAACTATTATTATTCGGTGGTGAGCGGAGAGATAGATGAGATGGTTGGCCTAGAGCAGAGGAAGGGCCAGGAAGGAGGAGGGGGCACCCGAGGCCCTTCAAATGGTCATTTGCCCCCGTCCCTGGCCGGCGACCAGCAGCCCGAGGGCTGCGATCGGACCGGACCAGGCTGCCGGGGAGGGGAGGGGCCCGGGTGCTGAGAGAGACCGCCGGTTTGCCTTCCAGACCTGATCCTGGCCCAGCAGGAGCTGGCCGGAGCCCTGAGCCAGACCGTGCGGGCCCGGGTCCGCGAAGCCCTGCTCAGGAGGCATCACCACCAGAACGAGAGGAAGAGGGGGACCCTCATCCCCATCGTCCGCTCCTTCACCGAGGTCGGCAAGAAGCAGCCCGACCCGCCCTCGATGGACAGAAACAGTAAGGGCCGCCACGGCGGGGGATGCAGAGAAGCCAAGCCTTGCCCCCTCAGAGCCCAGGGCCCCTTAGAGCTTGGCCCTCGCTGGGGAGCGAGCGGAGCAGAGTGGGGAGTTGGTTCTCCAGGGTGGTAGGAAGGCCCCAGACGTGCCCTCTAAGGGCATTTTCTGGCCTCTCTAGGCAGTCAGTGACCAGTCAGTAAATGGACATAGGGAGGCCTCGGGCCTGCCCAATCGAGGCACTTCCTGGCCTCTCTAGGGGGCCAGTGACCGTCCAGTGATGGGCCTAGAGAGGCCCCAAGCATGCCCGTGAAAGACACCTCCTGCTCTCTCTCCATGGCCAGTGGCCACTCGCTGATGAACCTAGAGAGTCCCCAAGCATGCCGATCACTTTCTGTTCCCTCTAGGCAGCCAGGGGTCACTCAGGGATTGACCTAAAGAGGCCCCAGCAATGCCCACCAAAGGCAATTCCTGTTCTCTCTAGGCAGCCAGGGGCCACTCGGTACTTGTCTCCCTCTGGGGAGCCTGGAGGCTGGAGGGGTTCAACAGGTCAGGGAGCCCCCTGTCAGGGAACGTGGCACTGGCCGAGCCGGGCTGCCCAGAGGGAGGACGGGAGAGGAGAGGGAGCCGAGCTCCTGAAAACTCTGGGAATTTTCCCAGCGGGCCAGATGGTGTCGCCTCAGTCGGTTCCGGTTCACCTTGAGGGGAAAAATGGAGTCAACTGTGAGAACAGTGGTGTGGATTTAAGCAAGGTGAGCAGCCAACTGGGCAGAGGGGGGCAGGGGGTCGGGTGGGCAGCGCTGGATTGCCCCTCTCCTCCTCTAGACACAAAGCCCCACCTCAACGGGGCCTTGAGGAGTTACCATGGCTTGTGCGTGGGGGGTGGGGAGCGGCGGCGGTGAGATTAACCAAGTTTGAAAATTAGATTTAGCCACAAATCACAGAATCTCCACCACTGGTCTGCTGTGTGACCTTGGGCAGGTCACTTCAGTTCCCTCATCTGTAAAATGGGGATGAAAACTGTGAGTCCCATGTGACACGGGGGCTGGGTCCAACCCGATTTGCTCGTGTCTCCCTCAGCACTTAATGTAGTGCCTGGCATATAGTACGAGATTAACAAATTTCACAATTATTATAATTATTTTTATTAGTATCTAGAATCCATAATTCCTTAGAGTGTCAATCCATTATACTTATTAGAGTGGAAGCTCCTTGCGGGCAGGGAATGTGTCTCGGGCTTCCGTTGTGCTCTTTCAAGCGCCGAGCGCAGGGTCCTGCTCAATGAACACCTCTCAGGAGCTAGCTTGTTTCAGGAGAGAATCGTAGAGGTGGGGAGAGTCCTCAGGGATCGGATCCAGAGGGTCTGGGGCCGGTGGGGTGGTACTGGGGGTTGTGGGGTTGAGGGGGGTGCTCACGGTCGCGGTAAATTTCCAGGCGGACCTTCACTTCATGAAGAAAATTCCCTCCGGAGCGGAAGCGTCGAACGTCCTGGTGGGCGAGCTGGAAACCCTGGACCGTCCCATCGTGGCGTTCGTGCGCCTGTCCCCGGCCGTCCTGCTCTCGGGGTTGACGGAAGTGCCCATCCCCACCAGGTGACGACCCGGCCCCTCCCGGTCGGCCCCCGGCCGGAGGGCCGCCTCTCGGCAGCCTCCTCTGGGTCCGCTTCGGTCCGGGGGAGTGGACGGTGCAAAACCGCGGAGAGTTGAGAGTGGGAGAGGCAGGTCGGGCCCTTGGTGGGTTGGGGAGAGAGGATAAGGCAAAGTGACGGAGGCCTGACGTGGTAGTTCTGAGCTGCTGGAGCTGGGGACTTTCATTCATTCATTCATTCATTCAATCATATTTATTGAGGGCTTACTGTGTGCAGAGCACTGAACTAAGCGCCTGGGAGAGGACAGTAGACCAATAAACAGTCACGTTCCCCGCCCACGTCGAGCTTACAGTCTAGGGAATTCCTAGGGCTTCCAACCACAAGGCCAGACGTGGCTTCTCCCGCCTGCTGGAAGCTTAAAACTCCGCCTCCGGTCACCCGCCGGACAGACAAACGGGCCTTCTGCGGACCACCGACAGTTGACCGAACGTTCCAAGGGGCCGGGATCGGCCCAAGCCGTAAGGCGATCTCTAGGGGCCGGCGCGGTTTCGATTTTTCCCGAAGCGGGAGAGGTGGTCCCGCGGTCGCCAACCATCCTAATGGGCTGCACCCGGGAGTCCCACGCCTCCCCCCAACCCCGGGAACGGCGGCCGCCCAGGTTCACGCCGTCTGTGAAAGGTGCTCTCAGCGGCTGGGTGCCCCGCTGGGTTTTGGGGAGAAGGCCAGGGACGCGGGACTCTGGGTTTGGGGCAGACCCATCTTCCTCTCTCGGCTTGTTCTCGTTGCAGGTTCTTGTTCCTCTTGCTGGGCCCTGTGGGAAAAGGGCAGCAGTACCATGAGATTGGCCGGTCCATGGCTACCATCATGACCGATGAGGTATTTGGTGGGGCGGCGGGGGGATCATTCCGAGATACCATTTCGATCGACCCCTCCCCTTTCTGAGAAGCGGCGTGGCCTAGTGGAAAGAGCACGGGCCTAGGAGTCAGAGGACCTGGGTTCTAATCCCGACTCGTCTACTCGTCTACTTGGGCAAGTCACTTCACTTCTCTGGGCCTCAGTTTCCTCATCTGTAAAATGGGGATTAAGACCGGGAGCCCCACCGGGGACAGGGGCTGTGTCCAACCCAATTATCTTGTAACTACCCAGCGTTTTGTACAGTGCCTGGCACATAGTAAACGCTTAACAAATACCACAATTATTATTATTATTATTTCCCCACACCCCATCCTGCACCTTCATGGCCTGCCCCCAGCGTGGATCTTCCGCCCGTCCATGTCAAGGTTCAGAGGGGATGCCTCTTCAGGTTGGATGTCCTCATCCCCCGGGCTGCCTGGGATCGGAGCTGGTTTAGCCGAGCGTCCCAACAAGCACTGACACTTTTACAGACCCCAACGGACGGCTCCTCCTCGCTAATACTAATAATTATGGGTTTTGTTAAGCGCTTACGATGTGCTAAGCACTGTACTAAGCACTGGGACAGATTAATTAGGTCCCACATGGGGCTCACCTTCTAAGTAAGAAGAAACCCGGGTATTGAATCCTCACTTTGCAGATGAGAGAACTGAGGCACTGAGAAGTGAAGTGACTTGCCCAGATTCACCCAGCCGGTACGTGGCGGAGCCGGTATTGGAACCCAGGTCCTCTGGCCCCGGGGGACGCTGGCTCTGCCCAGAACAGGGACTTTGCTCATGAGGCCTTGGGCATGGCCAGGAGATGCTGGTCCTCACATGCTCAGTAATCCCAACAAATCCCCTAAACCTTGGGGACCCTCACCAAGGCACCGCTTCCCTTCCCCCGATTCTACCATACGTTCAACCGTATTTACTGAGCACTTACTGTGTGACCGGTTGCCGAGACCTCGGGGCCCGTGCGCTCTTGGCTTTGAGGAACTTCCTAGAGGACACTGCCCCCAGGATCCTCCACACCAGGTCGAAGGATCCCATTTACTCCACCTTTCCTCCTCAGCCAGTCAATCAACCGATGATTTCAAGCGCGTACTGTGTGCAGAGCACGGTACGAAGCGCTTGGGCGAGTCCAGTGCAACAGAGTTAGTAGATGCATTCCCTACCCAGGGTGAGCTTCCAGTCTCAGCTGGGATTTCCCACCCACCCTCCAGGCCCGTCCCGTGGGCTCGCCGTGCCTGAGGGTAAAGCATAATCCAAGGAGGGTCTGTGTGGCCGGCGGGCACCGATGGATTCCGAGAGACCCGTC
This sequence comes from Ornithorhynchus anatinus, assembly GCF_004115215.2. Taxonomy (NCBI): domain Eukaryota; kingdom Metazoa; phylum Chordata; class Mammalia; order Monotremata; family Ornithorhynchidae; genus Ornithorhynchus; species Ornithorhynchus anatinus. Next base: position 55,582,985 of record NC_041737.1, on the reverse strand, counting down.
CTGGGCCCTGGGGAGGGGGGCAGGAGGGGGGAGAGGACACGGTCCTGCCCTTAAGGAGCTGCCAGTCTGAGGGGAGAGACAGGACACACACACACGCCCCCCCCACCACCCCACGACACCCTCCTCGGACCATACCCCAACACTGGCTTCCGGGGGCTGTGTCCCCTCAGCCTTAAACAAACATACAGATGCACACACACACTCGTTCTTTCTCTCTCCCTCCGCCTTCTCCCTCTTTCCCTCTCTCAATCCCTCTCTCTCCTCTCCCCCCGACCATACTAACAGGCTGCCTTAGGGAGGCTGTCTCTCCTCATCCTTCATGTCTCTCTTTCTCCTCAGACCGTCCCAACGGACTGGCTTAGAGGGGCTGTCTCCCTTCAGCCTTTCACACTCAAGCACACACCCACGTACCCCTCAGACCATCCCAATGGACTGGCTTTGAGGGGCTGTTGCCCCTCAGCCTCCGCCCCGGCCAGAGGGGCAGCCATCAAGAGTTCTGGGGCAGGGGGAGGTCAGGATGGAGCCGAGGGCCCCCCTTCGACTCCTAGTAGGGCTCTGGGCTGGACGGGAAGGTGACCCCGGAGTCAGACCGATCGGTGCCGGACCCCTCGGAGCGGCTCCCCGGCTCAGCGGATACGGAAGCGGTCGCTCACGCGGCTGCCTCCTCCCCAACCCAAGCGTCCCGTGGCTTCAGCTAGCATTTTCCGCCTGACCACAGCGGCGTTTCAGGAGTTAAAGATTTTTCTTCCAAACCAGCGGAGGTCTCCTCCCCACTCGAACAAGCCAGCAGGTCAAGGTGTCCCGGTCTACTGAGGGACGGAACTAACGAGCCCTTGTTCTGCTAACTGGTTGTCAGGCAGAGAGGGGAGGCGCTGGGCTGGCCGGCTTCAGTGGGGGCGGGGGCGCTCTGGACGCTGGCCCTCTGCCCCTCCCCGGCCCTGAGCGCCCTCCACTCCCCCGCCACAGATCTTCCACGACGTGGCATACAAGGCACGGGAGCGGGCCGACCTCGTGGCGGGCGTCGACGAGTTCCTGGACCAGGTGACGGTGCTCCCGCCCGGGGAGTGGGACCCATCCATCCGGATCGAACCGCCCAAAAGCGTGCCGTCCCAGGTAGGCGTCGCCCCGCCGCCCTCCCCCCTCCGTCGTCCAGCCAGCCCCGGCCGTGGCAGAAGGGGAGGGGCGGACCGGGACCTAGCCTGCGGCGGGTGCCCTGGACCCGCGGCAGTCCAGCCCCCACCCTAGGGACCTCCGAGTCTTTCCAGGCCAACCACCCTGGGGGGGGTCCTCTGTCCCCAGGAGAAGAGGAAGATGCCCGGGGTCACCCCGAACGGAAACCCGTGCCCCAGAGAGCCCGAGCAGCACGGAGGACACAGCGGCCCCGAACTCCAGCGCACGGGGAGGTGAGTCTCGGCGGTCGTGGCCCTTGCGGGGCTCCCCGTCGCCCACGCTCTCCTAGTCCGTCCGTCGGTCGATTGCATTTATTGAGCCCTCACTGCGTGCAGAGCACTGGACTCAGCCCCTGGGAGAAAACAACGCAACAGAATTGGTAGACATACTCCTTGCCCACAACGAGCTCAAGGTGTAGACGCGGAGACGGACGTGAATAAAAATGAATCAGTTTTGGATAGGAACATAAGTGCTGTGGGGGTGAGGGCGGGGAGAATGCCAGATGCCCAAAGGGCACGGATCCAAGCGCACGGATGACGGAGAAGAGAGACGTAGCCGGGGAAAAGAGGATTTAATCGGGGAGTACTTCCTCTCCCTCTGGGAACGCCGTCCGGACACGCCTTTGCCCTCTGAGTGGAGGGTGGCTGGATCTATGGGCCGGACAAGGCTCTGGAGGGGAAGATGGTATGGATACGGGGATCCCACTGGGCGTTTTATTTCGGGCTGCTGAGATGACAGAGCGTCTTCAAATCATCTCCCCTGATCCCGCTTGAATCGGCCGGGTCCTCCCCCTTTAACGGAGGCTCCGGCGAAGGTGGCTACCGGCCGATTTGGACCAGTTGGCAGCGGAGGGACGGCATAGCGAGAAGTCCAGGGGGTAGTGATGGAACGGAGAGTGTCCTGGCTTCAGAGAGACTTCAGAGGGAAGAGGGATTTCTGGTAGCTGTCGGGATCCACTGGGGTGCTTTTCCTTCGCTCACGCCCACTTGAGCGCGGGAAGATGCTCGGTCCCGAGATAGCCGTCTCTCTCCGGCAAATGGAAAAAAAAAAAATGCCAACACTGCTCATCCATTGGATGCCTCTAGTCCTCTGCTCACACTCTGAAGTGTGGGACTGACATTAACTTCCTTTTCAGTTGTGACTGCTCACACCTTCAGGTGGTAGTGGAAGGAGGAGGAAAGGTGCTTAGCGAGCGCCGTCTGGGGGCTGTGCAGTGGAGGAAGGGTTGGGGAAAGCACAATAATAAGAGACACATTCACTGCCCTCGGGGCGCTTACCCTCTAATTCGGGGGGTGTCCAGTCTACAGAAGGCAAGGTCTGTTTGTGGGACACCCCAACTCCCACTTCTAGCCGGGGAGCAGGAGCTAGGCCGTTGTCATCCTGGCTCCGCCGCCAGTCCGCTGTGTGACCTTGAGCAAGTCGCTTCACTTCGCTGTGCCTCGTTAACCTCATCTGTAAAATGGGGATTGAGACCGTGTCCAACCTGGTTGGCTTGTATCCACCCCACCGCTTAGTACAGTGCCCGGCACGTAGTAAGTGCTTAACAAATGCCATCATTATTGTGGAGCGTGGGGTGTCTGTGGGAAAATCACCCGGGTGATTTAGGTGGGCATTGGATTAGGAGGGGCAATCAATCAATCGATGGTATTTATTGAGCGCTTAACTGTTTGCAGAGTCCTGTACTAAGCGCTTGGGAGAGTACGATACGACAGAGATGGCGGACGTGTTCCCTGCCAATAACGAGTTGACAGTCTAGCGAACCCCCCGGAGAACTTGGCTGGGTCCGGCGGGCACGGAAAGCGTGGTCGGGGGGTGAGCGGGCGGCACGTGGGGTGCTTTGAGGGGCCGGGGGGTGGGTCTGGGTCTGAGCAGTCCCGGGGGCCTTTTGGGGGGGGTCCATGGGGTCCTCAGGCTGTTCGGAGGGCTGGTGCTGGACGTGAAGCGGAAGGCGCCCTGGTACTGGAGTGACTTCCGCGATGCCCTGAGCCTGCAGTGCCTGGCCTCCTTCCTGTTCCTCTACTGTGCCTGCATGTCGCCCGTCATCACCTTCGGGGGACTGCTCGGAGAGGCCACCGAGGGCCGCATCGTAAGGACGGGGGATGGCGCCGGTGGATGGGGGGCTCGGGCTGGGAGTGGGGTGGGGCCTGACCCGGCTTCTGGGCCCAGCCGGGGTGCCGTGTGACCTCGGGGGAGCCACTTAACCTCTCTGGGCCCCAGTTACTTCATCTGTAAAATGGGGATTGAGACTGTGAGCCCCATATAGTACAAGGACTGTGATCAACCTGATTACCTTGTATCTACACCAGTGCTTAGAACAGTGCTTGGGCACCTAGGAAGCACTTAACAAATACTACATGTGTATATATATATATATATATATATATATATATATATATATATATATATATGTCTGTCCAATGAGGAGAATAAGACCTGTCATCCTCCTCCCCCAATAAGAGTCGCTTTAGTAATTGTACTGTTTAAGCACTTACTATAAACTGGGGTAGATAAAGGAAATCAGATCAGACACAGTCCCCATCCCAGAATCACTCAGTGGTTAGAGCCCAGGTCTGGGAGTCGGAAGGACCCGTTTTCTAATCCCGGTTCCGCCACTTGTCTGCTGTGTGACCTCGGGCAAGTCACTTCACTTCCTTTGGGCCTCAGTTCCCTCATCTGGAAAATGGGGATGAAGACTGTGAGCCCCTTGTGGGACAGGGACTGTGTCCAACCTGATTAACTTGGATCTACCCCAGTGCCTGGCACATAGTAAGCCCTTAACAAATTCCTTAAAAAAGCCAAGCACAGAGACATGCAGCCCATTTAATTCCACTGCCGGGAGGGCTCAACACCCGTCCACCATTGGCAACAGGGTGACAGTAATGATGGCCACTGGCCCGGTTCTTTTGCACATTGTCCCAGTGGGCGGGTCAGTGTCCTTTGAGCATCCCGTATCGGCCTCGTACAGACTTTCTGAGTCCGGGGTGGGAGGACGGCTTCGTGGCGCATCCCGCAAGGTTGCCTGATGGGAGTCTCTGGGGGGCTGGGGAGCTCCGGGGGCCGGGGGAGTGAAGCGGACCCCGACTCCTCGGCCGGCACCGTGACGCCCACCCCGCGACCCCGGTTCCGTGCAGAGCGCGATGGAGTCCCTGCTGGGCGCCTCGATGACGGGCATCGCGTACTCACTGTTCGCCGGGCAGGCCCTCACCATCCTGGGGAGCACCGGGCCCGTGCTGGTGTTCGAGAAGATCCTGTTCAAGTTCTGCAAGTATGGCGGGCCCCTTCCCTCCCCCCCCGCCCTCCCCTGCTGGCCACCCAGCCCCGTGGCCAGTGGGAGGCCGCCCGGCCCCTCCGCCTCCAACTCCCAGCCGGTCGGGAGCGGTGGGTTGGGGTGGGAGGATCACGGGCTTCCGCCGCATCGAGGGCTAGTTGTGGCCCGGTGGGGGCTCAGGGAAGCACATGGGCCAGGGGAGATGCAGTAGGACCCATACGCGCACACACAGAAGTGGAAAGAAGGGCGGAGGGGGGAGAGGGGGCCTTGGACTGGCTACGCTGCGTGGGCAGGATTCGTCCCGGAGAGCTCCCCGGAGGAGGAGGAGGGCCGGGAGAGGCAGGCGGTATGATGGGGGCCGGTGTAGAGGAACAGCCCGGGGGTCCCCCGGCCCCTGGGAGCTCTTGGGCGGCAGGGAGAACGGCGAGCGGGAGCCGAGCCGGGCGTGACCAGGGAGCACGTGATCTCACGGGCCGCCGCGCCGCCCGCTTCCAGGGACCACGCGCTGTCCTACCTGTCGCTCCGCGCCTGCATCGGCCTGTGGACGGCTTTCCTGTGCGGCGTGCTGGTGGCCACCGACGCCAGCTCGCTCGTCTGCTACATCACTCGCTTCACCGAGGAGGCCTTCGCCTCGCTCATCTGCATCATCTTCATCTACGAGGCCATCGAGAAGCTGATTCACCTCGGGGAGACCTACCCCATCCACATGCACAGCCAGCTGGACCGCCTCAGCCTCTACTAGTGAGTCGGGGGGAGGCCGGCCCCCCGGCCCCCCACTCCCACCGGAATGGGGGCCGAGGGGGACGGTCTGGGGGTCCAGGGATCGCGGGGAGGATGGGTGACCCACGACGGCCGTTAACCGTTGGAAGCCAGTGAGCCCTCGCCCGGGGAGGCCGTCCCGGAAGTTGGGGCGTCGGACGGCCTGCCCCCCTCCGTCCCCCCGCGTGTTACGGTTGGGAAGCCGTGGGGGCGGATGAGTTGGGGCCCACATATACACTAATAATAATGATAATAGTAATGATAATGGGGGTATTGGTTGAGCACTTACTCTGTGCCAAGCACTGAACTAAGCCCCGGGGTAGAGACAAGGTAATCAGGTGCGGTCCCCGTCCGCTCCAGCTTCCCGCCTGCCATTCAGTAGGCGGCGGTTTTGGGGGGCGGAGGGTGTGAATGGGGAGGTTTGGGGGGGGGGACATCCCCGGTCTGTGGGGATCACCGGTGGGGGCGTTACTGGCAGAATGGGCGTCGTCGGTGGGAGGGATGGAGGGGGCGTGGACGGCGGTGGTCCGGGGCAAAGCTCTCCCCCTTTCCCCCCCGGCCGTCAGCTGCAGGTGCGCCCCGCCGGAGAGGCCCAGCAACCACACCCTGCAGTACTGGCGGGAACACAACATCTCCGCCCCCGAAACCAACTGGGCCAACCTGACCGTCACCGTGAGTGGCTGCACCGGGCCGGGGGGCCGGGGAGGGGGCGCCCCTGCCGCCCGGACCCCCGCATTTCTATTCCCCGCCTTCGGTGGGGCTGCCCCGGGTTGGTTCACCCCGCCCACCCGGGCCCCGCGGACCCCCACCGCCGGCAGGTGGTCCCGGCCTCGACCCCGTCGCTCCCGCCCCCGGAGCGGTGGCCTGGGAGGCGCCCGTCTGGGCACCCATCACCCGCCCGCTGCCCACAGGAATGCCAGGAGATGCACGGCCAGTTTGTCGGCCCGGCTTGCGGCCACCACGGCCCCTACGCCCCCGACGTGCTCTTCTGGTCCTGCATCCTCTTCTTCACCACCTTCATCCTGTCGGCCACGCTGAAGACCTTCAAGACCAGCCACTATTTCCCCACCAGGGTAGGTAGCCGGCAATGCCCCCGGCCCCCCCGGCCCCTGACGCAGCCCGTGCCACCTTCCGGAGAGAGCCCGGGCCTGGGAGGCAGAAGGTCGTGGGTTCTAATCCCGGCTCCGCCCCTCGTCTGCCCTGTGACTGTGGGCAAGTCACTTCACTTCTCTGGACCTCAGTTCCCTCATCTGCAGAATGGGGATGAAGACTGGGAGCGCGTCCAACCTGATCATCATCGATCTACCCCAGTGCTTAGAACGGTGCCTGGCCCCTAGGAAGCGCTTAACAAATCCCATCGTTATTAGCGATTATTATCGTTCTAATCCCGGCTCCGCCACTTATCTGCTGTGTGACCTTGGGCAAGCCAGTTCGCTTCTCTGAGTCTTGGTCACCTCATCTGGAAAATGGAGGTTGAGACGAGGAGCCCCGTGAGGGACGGGGACCGTGTCCAACCTGATGAGCTTGCCTCTACCTCAGCGCTTAGAACAGTGTCTGACACGTAGCAAGTGCTTAACAAATGCTACGATTAATATTTTTGGAGGAGATGGGTCTTGTGGGTGGATGGTGGGGCGGGCACCGCCTCTGGAGGACTCTTCGTGCCACCCTCTTTCCAGGGATTTCCCCAGGCACCCCTCCCCCCCCGACTCCCACCCCGCGTACCCAACTGACGGCGGCCTCTCGCACGACTCTCTCCGCCCCAGGTACGCTCGGTGGTGAGTGACTTTGCGGTTTTCCTCACCATCTTCACCATGGTGATTCTCGACTTCCTCGTCGGAGTCCCTTCCCCAAAGCTCCAGGTCCCCAGCGTGTTCAAGGTGACCGTCGACCGGGAAGGGGAGATGGGAGCGAGGAGGCCGGGCTGGGGCCGGGGAGGGAGGGGGAGAATCCGGAGCGAATGCCCACGCGGGTGACGACTTGGGCCTCGTTTCCAATTCCCGACGGCTCTCGCTGGAGTTAGTTACTGAGGGCACATCTCCTTGTCTGCTGTGTGGCTTTGGGCGGGTCACTTCACTTCTCCGGGCCTCGGTGACCTCATCTGTAAAATGGGGATCGAGACCGGGACGGGGACCATGTCCAACCCAATGTGCTTGGGTGCATCGCTGGCACATAGTAAGCACTAAAAAAATACCTCAGTTATTATTGTCTCTGCCGAGAGGCCTTCCCCGATTAGGCCTTCACGTCCTCCTCTCCCGCCTCCTTCTGCATCACCCTCGCTCTTGGATTTATTGGATATAATGGATTTAGAGCCATTATTCCTCCCTTCTTCCGCCCCACAGCGCTTATGTCCTTATGTTCTTCAGCCCCGCCCGCGCTTGGGGGTCCACCCCCGGCACCCGCTCCGGAGAGGGGTCCAGCGGGGCTGGCCGGCGGCCGGCTGAAGTCCCGTTTCTCCCCGTAGCCCACCAGGGATGACCGGGGCTGGCTGATCAGCCCCATAGGCCCCAACCCCTGGTGGACGGTGGGAGCGGCCATCATCCCCGCGCTCCTCTGCACCATCTTGGTGTTCATGGACCAGCAGATCACCGCCGTCATCATCAACCGCAAGGAACACAAGCTCAAGGTAACCGGGACTTGGGCCGGTGGGGAGGGCCTCGCCCCCGGGCCTCCCCCGAGGCGGGACGGGTGGGGGGTTGGGACCCCCCAGCTGGAGGTATGCACTTCGAGGGCGGGGATTGTACCTGTTCATTGTTCAATTGTACTCGCTCGAACGCTTAGTACAGTGCTTTGCACACAATAAGCGCTCAATAAATACGCTTGATTGCATGAATGAATGAATGCAGTCCTCTAGCTTGTTGTGGGCAGGGAATGTGCGGGTTTATTGTTTCTGTTGTCCTCTCCCTTGTGGGGAGTACAGTGCTTTCCACACAGCAAGCGCTCAATAAATACGATTGAATGAATGAATGAAATGACTCGGGCCACCCCAGGGGCGTTGGGGAGGGAGAGAGGATTTGCCTGCTGGGTGTCCTCGGACCGGCCACTTAACCTCTCCGGATCTCCATTTTCTCATCCGTAAAATGGGGATTCAGTAGCTGTTCTCCTTCCCCCTTAACCAGTCAGCCCCACATGGGACCTGGATTGGATCTGGACCGCTTATTCACTCATTCAGTCATATTTATTGAGCGCTTCCTGTGTGCAGAGCACTGTACTAAGCTCATGGGACCAAACTGATCAGTGGTATTTATTGAGTGCTTGCTCTGTGCAGGAGCACTTTACTAAGTACTCGGGAGCACAGACTAACAGAATTAGCAGATGTGTCCCTTGCCTGTAATGAACTTCCAGGCTAGAGGTGATCATCTTCGGTCACTTCACTTCTCTGTGCCTCAGTCCTCTCACCTGTAAAATGGGGCTGAAGACCGAGAGCCCCATATGGGACGAGGACCGTGTCCAATCCCATTAGTTTGTATCCACCCAAACGCTTAGCACAGTGCCTGGCTCATAGTAAGCACTGAACAAATACCACCGTTTTTATTATCGTCCCTATTAGGGGCTTCACGGGACACCGCAGCCCCGGGGAGGCTGGGAGCGTTCCCGGAGTGGCTGCCTGCTGTGTGACCTTGGACGGGTCGCTTCTCTGGGCCTCAGTTCCCTCCTCTGTAAAATGGGGATTAAAACCGTGAGCCCTATGTAGGATAGGGACTGGGTCCAATCTGATGGTCTCATATCTACCCCGGCATTTAGAGTAGCGCTTGGCGCACAGTAGACGTAAAAGTATCGCCATAGTAATAGTAATAATAAGGACGGGCCGGGTCTCTGGGGGGGCGTCGGGTAACCGAGGGCTCGTCTCTCCTCCCCCCCCCCGACCCCGTCCCGCAGAAAGGCTGCGGCTACCACCTGGACCTGCTAATGGTGGCCGTGATGCTGGGCGTGTGCTCGGTCATGGGCCTGCCCTGGTTCGTGGCGGCCACCGTCCTCTCCATCACCCACGTCAACAGCCTGAAGCTGGAGTCGGAGGGCTCCGCCCCGGGCGAGCAGCCCAAGTTCCTGGGCATCCGCGAACAGAGGGTCACCGGCCTCATGATCTTCGTCCTCATGGGCTGCTCCGTCTTCATGACCGCCGTGCTCCAGGTGGTGGCCCGGGCCGGGGGGGGGGCACCCGAGGCCGGGGGTGGGGAGGCGTCCCCGTGGGAGGACGTGGGACCGGCTGATGGCCGCCGCCCCTCTCCCCCTCCAGTTCATTCCGATGCCGGTGCTGTATGGCGTGTTCCTCTACATGGGGGTCTCTTCGCTAAGAGGGATCCAGGTACCGCCGGGGGTTGGGTGGGACTGTCTGTTCCTCCGCGGGAGGACACGTGTGTGCGGGGGGGTATGTGTGTAGGTCTGCCCGTGTCTCTTCTCCCCTCCACCCTCTCTTCCTCCATCCCCGACCCCTCCTGTCATCTCTCCCACCCAGCGAAGCCACAGCGGGTGGCTGGGCTGAAAAACCAGCCAGAACCCACCAAACGGGCAGGGTTTCGGACCTTTTTTCCTGGCCTCTCCCTGATTCTCTTGGGTCTCTCACATCTCCCTGGTCTCTTCCCCATCTCTCCTTGCCTCCTCTCTTCCATTCTTCAGTCTCCCCCACCTCCCAGACTCCTGGACTTCTCCTCTCTCCGCACAACACCGTCTCCCCACAACCTCCTGTCTTGATTCTATTTATTGCCATTGTTCTTGTCTGTCCGTCTTCCCCGATTAGACCGTAAGCCCGTCAGAGGGCGGGGACTGTCTCTATCTGTTACCGATTTGTCCATTCCAAGCGCTTAGTACAGTGCTCTGCACATAGTAAGCGCTCAACAAATACTATTGAATGAATGGATGTCTCAATCAATGGTATTTATTAAGGGCTTATGTGCAGAGCACTGTACTAAGCACTTGGGAGGGCACAACAGAAACAGCAGACATGTTCCCTGTCCAGAATGAACATACAGTCTAGAGTTGGGACGGATATCCTGCCTCCCCCAATGTCCTGCCTCCCCCAGGGTCCTGTGTCCCTCAGTGTCCCGTCTCCCCCACGTCCCGTCTCTCCCATCTCCCTGTGTCTCATCTGTTCATCTCCGTCTGCCTGTTCAGGCTTAGGCAGGCAAGGTGGGATTAAAATATTGACTGGTCTGAGGGCCCTTTCCGGGGTTGGGAGGAAGTCACGGGGCCAGAGGGAGCCACGGGGCAAGGGGGGAGAGCGGTGGAGTGAGTCTCAGAGAGGCACGGCGGGCAGCCACCGTGGGCCAGTCACGCCAGAGACCCCAGAACGGGAGGCTGGAGAGCCCGGGGAGACCTTAAGGCCGTGTCCAGACAGACCGGCCGGCGGGGCGGGCTCGGCTGGGCTCTGATGAGGGCGGGGGCGGCTGCTCTCTCGCAGTTCTTCGATCGGCTCAAGCTCTTCGGGATGCCCGCCAAGCACCAGCCGGACTTCATCTACTTGCGGCACGTGCCCCTCCGCCAGGTGCACCTCTTCACCCTGATCCAGCTCACCTGCCTGGTGCTGCTCTGGGTCATCAAAGCCTCGCCCGCCGCCATCGTCTTCCCCATGATGGTGCGTGGGGCCCGCCCCCCGAGCCCGACGCGAGGAGGGGATCCCTCGGATCCCGGGAGGGCGAGGGACCCGCCGCGGGGCATGGGGTGGGACGGGGGTGGCGGGTGGCGGAGGAGGAGGGCCGGGGCAGGGGGACGTTGGCCTTTAAGCTTCGGGGCAGGAGCAGCCTCCTCGCACCCCTCCTTCCCCCCCGACCCCTTCCCGGTCGCCGGGCAGGTCCTGGCCCTGGTCTTCGTCCGCAAGGTGATGGACCTGTGCTTCTCCGAGCGGGAGCTGAGCTGGCTGGACGACCTCATGCCAGAGAGCAAAAAGAAGAAGCTGGACGACGCCAAAGCCAAGGAGGAAGAGGTGGGAGGGGCGATGGCGTCACCCTCGTTGCGACCCGGGGTTTGGGGGGGACGGGGGGGAGCGGTAACGGGGATGACGTCACACCCCTCTTGACCTGACCCGGGGGCCGGGGAGGGCCTATCCTCGGACCCGGGAGGAACCGCGGCCCTCCTCCTCCCCTTCCCACAGGATTCGGAGAAGATGCTGGACCTGGGTGGGGATAAGTTCCCCCTGGAGACCAGGAAGCTCCTGTGCAGCCCCGGGAAGAACAACGGGGGCAGGTAGGGAGAAAGGCGACTTCGGCGCCCGTCCGACCCACGGCCACCAATGCGCAGGACACTGAACTGAGCGCTCGGGAGAGTCAACGGTTAGGTGACATGAACCCTGCCCTCTAGGAGCTTCCCGTCTAGCGACGCCCAAGCGCCTTCCGCGTCTCGGCCCGTGTCGGCCACGTCTCCCTCCCGCCAGGGTGACTTCCCCTCCTCTCCACCCCCCACACCAAGACTCCCCAGGGTCACGCTGGGGAGTGGGGCCAGGCGGGAAATTCATTAATTCGATTCATTCCACTGCATTTATTGAGCGTTTACTTTGCGCAGAGCACCGTACTAAGAGGTTAGGAGAGTACAATAGAACAACAGATACATTCCCTGCCCACAACGAGCTTACAGACTAGTGGGAGATGGTGGCTGCCAATTGATGACCGGATTCCAGACACCCTGGGGGTTCCCGAGGTCTACCCCGGTCCCCCCACCCTCCGCTTCCCCCGCCTCCCCGACCCTACATCCCGATGGTCCCTTCCAGGGGCGACCCTTCCGAGATCAACATCTCCGACGAGATGTCCAAGACGACGGTCTGGAAAGCCCTGAGCATGAATGCCGGGGGCGCCAAGGAATAGAGGTAACGGGAGCGGACCGGGACCAGGCGGGGGCCGGAGGGAGACCGCTTCTAGGCTCCGGTCTCCCCCACTCCCAGGGGCCGTCCCGGGGCACGGGTGGTGAGGGGTGTGGGGCCGGGCAGGGGCCCGGGAGTGGGACGGATTCCGCCGCCCCATGCCAGATCTGTCCTCCTCAGTGCCAGGCTGGGTGGGAGATGGGCGGCGGGAGCCAGACCGAGATAGTTTCAGCCCGAACGGGCCCTTGAGGTGCGGCGGGCACCGGGAAGGGGAATGGCTAAAGGGGGTTCTGACCCACTGGATTCTGACCACCGGACTGCACCAGGGACGGATTCGAACGGGAGGTGGGAGGACCAGGGAAGGACCCCCGGGCTGACTGGGGGGATTGGCAAGGGCTGAGGGGGTCAGGTTTGAAGCCCGCAGAAGTCTTCCCTTCCCCGACACTGCTCCGGAGGAGGCGGACGGCCCCCCCCCCCCCCCCGGGTCCCACTCTCCCCTCTAAACCCCGCCTTCCGGCCTGGATGCGGGAGGCCGCTCGGAGAGGCCTCGGGGAAGCGGGCGAACGATGCCGAGAGAGGAGCGCGTTTCCGGTGGAGGAGGAAACACCCCCGAGGGGCGAGTCCTGCCTTCCTGCCCCGAACGAGTGGGGCCGGCCTTCCGCCCTCTGCGTCGATGGAGCTCTGCTGCTCCCGGGGCCCCTCGGGGGGCCGAGCGTGGGAGCTTTCTCCCTCCTGCCGCTGGACCTCTACCCATTCTGGATGTGCCCTCAGACACTGACGCCGACTGCGGGGGCACGCCGGACCCTCCCCCACCCCTCCTACCCCTTGCTGTGGCCCCCAAGGGGGCCCCGGCCCCTTTGGACTGTAGCTTCCGATCCCCTGGCCCGAAACCTTGAGAGAGGGCTGACGTGGTGATGAGGAGAGATGGGCCCAAGCTCAGGAGCCCAAAGCCTCTAACGCCGGTCCTGGGACAGAGGTCCCCCCCGGGCCCAGGGGGCTGTTGTGCTGGGAGAGGAGAAGGCTGAGGACTTGGGTCCGGCGGGGGCTTGGAGAGCGGGCCTTGAGGGTCTGCAAGGTCCGCTAGAGCTTGGTTGCTAGGTTGCTGGAGCAGGCCTCTTCCTTCCCCTCTTCCAGCAATCTGCCCTGAGGCAGGGGGTTGGACTAGATGGACCCCCCCCCCCCAGGTTCCGCCCATGGCCGGACTCCACCCCGTTAGCCGGCAGAGGGAGAGGGCACCGCTTCCTGCCGATTCACCGCTTCCACGAGCCCTCTGAGGTCACACGTCCCCGAACGGCAGGAGGGCCGGTAGACCCGGCTCCATGGCCGCCCGAGGACCGACTCGCCGAAGGGGGCCGGAGGTCAGGGGCGGAACCACCGCTCTCATCCATTGCGGTCTCGGGGCTCAGGTGGAAGAAACTCACCCAGGGCTGCCCCTGGGGCCTGCTTCTCCTCCTGGCCCCGCCACCCTCTCCTCAACCTAAGTGCCATCCTCACACACGTGACCAGAAAGACCTAGAAAATGTCCACAGAAAAAGGGAAAAGAAACCATCTCCCCTGCCCAAACCAGAATCGACGCTGTCTTTCCTCTTCGACTGTAAGCCGGTTGAGGGCAGGCCCGCTGTCATCGTCCAACTGTCCGGGGAGAGGACGGAAACCTCCCGCTGGGAGCCGCGTGAAGTACCGACCCGGGACGGTTTTGATCGGCTCTGGGGCTCCCCTTCCGCTCCCCCACCCCCCCGGGGAGACTGAGGCACAAGCAGGAAAGCTGGGGATGTCGAGGAGAATTGGGAGGATCCGGGGGCTCGATAGGCCAGCCGTCTCATCCGCCCACCCGTGAGGACTCCTTCGGTCACCAGACACCCCCCCCGGCCGTGGCCTTGGGTCCTGCCCCAACCAAACTTGAGCAAGCCCCATCTCGCCCCGTCTGGGCTTCCTCAGGCGAGTGAGGGTCTCCACCCTCTACCCGCCTCTCCTTACCCCACAGCTCCCGGACCCCTCGATATTCCCCGATGGGCATCTCCGAGCCAGAAACGAAACAAATTCAGCAAAACCTCATGAATTTGGACCACAGTCGGGGATGGAGGGGTGGGTGTGTGTCCAAATTAGTGAAACCGCCTAAATGGTAAAAGTGTTTGGGAAGAAATGCAGTGTTGTTATTTTTCAGAAGCCGAGGTGTGGGCTGCAGACAGTAAAATGGGATCTGGTAGTGCCCGGGAAGGGGGGTGGGTTTGGTGTGGGGGAGACAGTTCTCCTAGGGCCTACTTACGCCCGTGTACCTTGTATAGCTGGAGAGAAAGAAACTATTAGTTTGTGACCTTTTTACTTATTCAGACTCAAGAATTCGTGCCTGAATCAGCAAAGTTCAAATTGGTGAAGTTTTTACGCCGTCCCCAAAAGGACGGGGGAAGAGTATGATACGAGTGATCCGACGGTCATAGTAATGGTGGTTTTGTTAAGCACTTACTATGTGCCAAGCGCTATATTAAGCTCTGGGGCGGAAACAATCAGATCAGATCCCGTCCTTGTTCCTCCCGGGGCTCAGAGTCCGAAGTAGGAGAGGGAACAGGTACTGTATCCCCACTTTTCAGATGAGGCAAGAGAGGCACGAGAAGTGAAGTGAGTTGCCCGAGGTCATGCAGCGGGCGAGGGGCGGAGTGGGGATTAGAACCCAGGTCCCCTGACTCCCAGGGCTTTCCGCTGGGCCACCCCGCCCCAAGCCTCTGGTTCCTGCCCTCAAGGAGCTTCCAGTCTTAGCAGGGGAGACGAATTGAAATAACTTCCAGTTCCGAGGAAGAAGGAAAGAGGATGCGGTTCGTGGTGATCTTGGTGTTGGCTTTGTGGAGCCACACAGGAGCAGTTTGGGGGGTGGTTATGGGGTGCTTTGAGGGGGAGACCAAATGCCCCAAATTGCTGAAGCCCTTCATCACCTCCGTCGACGTCCCCGTGGAAGTCGGCTGGCAGCTCCCTGTGGGTAGGGAACACGTCTTGCTTTCTGCTGCATCGAATACGGTTCCCTGCCCTCGGCAGGCTCTCGCTTAGAACGTGTCTGCCTTTCAGTGCCCCACCAGGCACTGGGAAAACAGCCAACAGAGACGTCCCGGCGGGACTAGTTTGGATGGGGGCGATCCAGCCGGGTCGATGGAAAATCTTCCCTGGCCACACTGGGGAGGGACTTCGAAAAGTGACTGAGCGAGAGACTTTCTCCGTAAGTGACCTAGCTTTAGTCGATGTTCTTCCCATCTTGCAGGTTTCGGGGGCGGCACGGGATGAACCGGGGTCTCGAGGGAACTTCCTGCGGCATGGTTGACTGCCAGGGGTGAGGGGCCGTGGCGTTGGCGCCAGGGTCTGGATCCTTGGATGGTCAAAGGGTGGGGCCAGAGGGGTGTGGGAGGGAAGAAAGGGGGCACACCTGGGTGAGGAGCAGCTCTTGAATTCCACAGGCAAGGCGGGTACTCCCGTCTGCCCCCGCATTCCCAGGCTGCCCACGCAAACCCGAGACAGTCCCGTTTGGCTGGATGGAGAAGTCGGCTTCTCCAGCTTAGGAGCTGGAGACGGTGTTGAGTTTCCACAATTCCTCATTCCCCTCCACCCGAGGCAGAGCCACCCCGGCCATGCCAAGGGCGGAGCAGAGCGCCCAGCTGCCCAAGTGGCTCTATCGACCCGAGGCCGGGAAGGACACCGGCCCGCTAGCCGGTCGACGAGAGAGACGAGTTTTGCCCCACTTCTCGGTTCCCTCTTCCCGCTCCGCGCCATGTAGTGTTAGAGATATTTTTGTTCGATGCCAGAGGCCGGAATCTTCTTTTTGCCCTAAGAAACGGAGCCCCGAGGCCCATCGAGCGGAAAGACCGTATCCCTGCCCCTCGTCCACGTCTGTGTTCGTGTCCGAAACGTTACCTGTTCCTCTGTTTGTGTGTGTGTGTGTGTGTCTGTGTGTGAGAGAGAGAGAAAAATGGGAGCCACTGGTTGTGATGTGCAAACACCTGGCCCTTTGGCTGCCCACGCTGGTGAAAAAATAAACGTTGTGTATAACCCTCCGTCTACCCCGGGCATTTCATAAGGCCAGCACTCTAGGGGGGCTGGGGCCTCGGAGGTCAAGGAGGAGGGCGGGGTGTGCGAGCAAAGAGAAAGAAGAAGGTTGAATCCATCCACCCGTCATTAGATCGATTGAGTCCCTCCTCTGTGCGGAGCACTGTGCTCAGCACTTGGGAGAGAACAGTAGAGGTGGAAGATGTTATTCGGAAGGACCTGGGTTCTAATCCCAGCCCCGCCACTTTGCTGTGAGACCTTGTGCAGGTCACTTCACTTCTCTAGGCCTCAGTGACCTCATCTGTAAAATGGGGATTAAGACTGTGAGCCCCGTGTGGGATGGGGACTGGGTCCAACCCGATTATCTTGTAGCTACCCCAGCGCTTAGAACAGTGCCTGGCACGGAGTAAGCGCTTAACAAATACCACAATTGCGTAGGAGTTTGCAGGGGAGTCAGGGAGACACAGATTTACAGATGAAACAAGGGTTTGCAGGTGAGTGAGTGCTGAAAGAACTGGGCAAATTGCAATGTGTAAAGGATTGTGTATTCATTCATTCAATAGTATTTATTGAGCGCTTACTATGTGCAGAGCACTGTACTAAGCGCTTGGAATGTACAAATCGGCAACAGATAGAGACAGTCCCCGCCCTTTGATGGGCTTACGGTCTAATCGGGGGAGACGGGCAGACGAGAACAATGGCAATAAGAATACATCTCATAAAAACAATGGCAAATAAATAGAATCAGGGTGATGCACATCTCATTAAACGAAATTAATAGGGTGATGAAGATACATGCCCTTGAGCGGACAAGTACAGTGCTGAGGGGGTGGGTCGGGAGAGGGGGAGGAGGAGAGGGAAAGGTGGGGGGGAGAAGAGGGTTTAGCATTGGAGGTATTGTATTGGAGGTAGGGGCCAGATTCTGGCCCTTTCCCTCTTCCCTTTGAGCTGTCCATTACAGAATCGAATCCTAATTGTAATATTTATTCAGCACGTCCTGTGTGCCAATCACTGTGCTAAGCCCTGAGGTGGATAACACGATATCCGACCTTCTGTCCCACATGGAGCTCGCAGTCTGAAAGGGGAGACGGGCGTCGTCGAGTCCCCATTTTGCAGATGAGGAAACTGAGACCCAGAGAAGCGAGTCACATTGAGAAGGGGCCCAGCGGGGAGCAGAACTCAGGCTTTCCGTCTCCCAGGCCAGGACTCTTCCCACTGAGCCGCGCTACTTCCTTCCCACTCCAGGATGCCCAAAGACTCCTGCCATTTTTCCTCACCTCCGAAGGGAAAGATGCTCCGGAGCTGTGCCTCGGGGACAACGGGAATTGGCAAGGGAGGGCAGAGGCCGGGGCCTGAGGGGGAAAGAGCCCGTTTCAACAGGTGGGGAAGGGGAGGGACAGACTGCACAGACTCTCTGTCCAGTCAGATTTGTGTTTTTATTGGAAAGACGCCTTTGGGAACGGCAAATTCCTTCCCGGGTTAATGACCGCAGTGAAAGCCACCATCACATCAAGGTCCCGGCTGACAGGAGTCTGACATTCTGCCCCCTCTGGATCAGCTCCATTCTCCCACCCCTCGGCAGTGGGTGCTGCGTTTCCTCGTGCCCTCCCCTCCCCCCCACCCCCGCCATCCCCCTCCCAACACAAACCCTCTGGGTCCTCTCCAGATGGGCCCAACCTCTCTGCACCTTATTGCTCCGCCGGGGTCCTGGGAGAGTATGGGGGAGTTCCCCCCTTGGGAATCCGCGGTCAAGTCTCTCTGTCCCGAACGCAGAAAACCAGGGTGGCGATGCAGTCTTGGGGTGGTGGGCGCCGGGCCAAAGTACCGGGGGGTCGGTGCTCTACCCAGGACGACGTCTGGGCTGGGCGGCTCTCGAGTCCTGAAAACACACCAAACGGGCCCTCGGGTATTTCGTCTCACGGGGACGGGCCCCGTCCGCCTACTCCCCACCCCAGCCGTCCCGGGCCGGGGGGGGGCCCTCCGGAGTGGGGGCCGGATGAGACTCCTGCAGGCCGTGGCCTTGGGTGATGCCCCCCTCTCGGGGGTCAGCTCGCTATCTCCAGCTCCAGCTTGGGGAAGACAGGCGTCAGCGGAGCCTCCGGGCTCAACCCAGCCCCAGGCAGGGTCGGGGTGTACCCCACAACAGGGCCCCATAATAATCATAACTGTGAAGTGCCGAGAACCGTACTAAGCGTTGGGGTGGATTGAAGCCCGCGTGGAGCTCTCAGAAGGAGAACAGGGACTGAATCCCCATTTTGCAGAAGGAACCGAGGTGCCCGAGAAGGGAAGTGACCTGGCCAAGGTCACACGGCGGGCAAGGATCGGAGCCGGGATTAGAACCCAGGGGGCGGCTTCCCTGGAGGCTTACCTGGTGCGGGACGTGGCCGGTGGGATTTCCCCGGGGAACCTGTCCGGGGGTCTCGGCGGCGACACCTATGGGGTCTGGCGTCCGGCCCTCAACGCAGCCAGGGAAACGACTCCTGGGAGAAGCCCTGAGGGACAGAAATTGGGATCTCCCATTTGGTTTCTGTGCAGGAATGGGTCTGATCCCCAACCCTGCTACGTACTACTCCCCCCCTCCACCGCCCTGACTGGTGGAGTGCTTACGGTGTGCACAGCACTGTTCTAAGCGCTCAAGAGTTCACTAGTCAGTAGACATCAACCCTGCCCTCGAGGAGCTTACAGTCTGAGAGAAGCGGCCGCTCAAATACAACAGGCCCCCAGACTCCGAAGAGTGAATCGAGCCTTCCCCCCCAGAAGGTCTGGAGCCAGCTCACATCCCTCGAGGGTCCCGAGCTGGGGACCCTGTTCCCCCACCTCCCCCTCGGCCCACCTGGGAGGCTTCTCCAAGGCGAGGAGTATCTTCACGTACTCCTAGTCTTTCCTGTGGTCCAGGAGTTATGTGAAGTCACTGGCGAAGGAGCCCTCGGTGGGCCGCTTGGCATCTGGCAGGTGATCCTGGCTATGGGGTCACGTTCTCAACTTGCCCCTGCAAGGGTGGAGAAGCCCATCAGGGTCCCTGGAACGACCCCCGACACACACACACCCGTCCCGCCCTCCCGGATACTCCTGCGCCGCCTGCCGCATCCGGCCCCGTTCCTCAATCCGGCCCGGGAAGTGCTTGGGAGATTCCCCAGGCTCCTAATATCCTCCTCCTCCTCCTCATGTCTAATTATTGTTCTATTGTCCTCTCCCAAGCGCTAAGTAAATGTTCTGCATAAGATAAGCGCTCAATAAGTACAATTGAATGAATGAATATTTATTGAGCACCGACTGTGTACCCAGCACCCTTCTAGGCACTTGGGAGAGGATGACAGAACAAAGTCGGTGTCCACAATGAGTTTACAGGGCGTACTGGGATTTTTACCCTTTCTTCACCCCTTCCTCAGCCCCACAGCATTTATGTATATATCCACAGTTCGTTTATCAGTATTAATTCCCATCTCCCCCTCTAGACCGTAAGTTCGTTAGGGACGGGGAACGTGTCTACCATCTCTGTGGTAGCGTACTCTCCCAAGATCTGACTACAGTGCGCTGCACACAGTAAGCGCTCAATAAATACCACTGACTGATTAGTCTAGAGAAAGCTAGACTCTCCCTTCTGCGTCATCTATGTGCTTGGTTCGTTCATCCATTCATTCAATCATACTTACTGAGCGCTTTCTGGTTCTGAACCCCTTAAAGCACTTTCATTTTCCTTTTCAGACCCCGGCCTGCTTCTCCGCACCCTCCATCCCTTACTCTGGGAGAGGTTTGTCAAGTCCAAACGCGGCCGTCTTTGGCAGGCCCTCTGCGGCCCAGCCAGGCCGCTTTCCTCACCGGCCACCCGCTCCCACCTCCACGCCGGCAGGCGCTTACCGAGCTAGCGGCTGCGTCCATCTGTGTCTCCTGCTCGCTCCGCCGCCTGCTTCTGCCGGGCCCCACTCCCTCCCTGGGGCTTTTAAAGGCTCATTAGCGGCGACCGGGTCCGGAAGCTCTGGGTGTCGGTCTCCCCTTCCGTGGCCTTGCCGGAGCAGGGGTCCTACCTCTGGCCCCTCACACCTCCTCCCTTCCCTCTCCGTTGGAAGCCCAGGCTTCCTTCCTGTCGACTTCAGGAGGAGAGGAGGGGATCAAAACCTAGCTTTCCTCCCTGTATGGCTTGAGGGCTCAACGCTGGCCAGTAGCCAGAATGGAGGGGGAAGTGTCGTGGGGAGAACAAGCGGTCAGAAGGGGGAGGGCGGTGAGAAGTGCGTCCTGATCGGGGGGAGTTCTGTGCCCCTCTGCCAGTCAGGTGGCACGGGGAGCCAGCCGGCCTGCGGCTGTCTTTGGGCTGATGCATTCCCGGTGCGACGGGGAACCGGAGACCTTGACAACGGCCGCTCTGGCTCTCTGGGCTCTGCGTTCCTGTCCCGGCTCCGATCGCCGAGTCCCGATTTGGAGGGGCATCCGGAGGGGGTGGGGGGGCGGCGTGGGGGGAATCGCGCAACAGCCGTGGCGCAAGCAGGCCGCGATATCCCCTCCCACCCCCAGAAATAGTCGAGGATGTGCCAACCTGGGGGACTACAGCACCACCCGCGGTGCCGTTCCGTGCCCGGGGTAACCCACGGGATATTTAGGGGGGAAACGTACCCACTATTTTAGAGGGCCCCCAGTGCTGGCGGGCCTGTCATTAACACCCGTCTAGGAAGCAGATCCCCAGGAATGGGGGCTCTTTTTGGAGTGTCCCACTCCGCTGAGTTCTGGTGGAAGATCACAAGTCTCTAGGAGCTGGCAATCTCATGGGGGGACCCTCAAAATGGTTTGCGGGGGAGAAAGGTGAACCCAGGAAGTGTTTACAAACCAAGGGTCCATAAAAGCACTCTAAGATTTGCAAGGAAAAGGCCGTTAAAACCACCCTTCCGGTGAACTCACGGTCCCGTCTTTGGGGGGTTAAGTTCTCCTTGTAAATGCCGGGGGGTGTCCTCCCCTACATTTTACCAACACCCTCCTCTTTCCCCAATAATTAGCTGTCCTTCTGGGACATCCAGAATCACCAATAACAATACCCATCGTAGCTTTCACCGAACGCTTATACTCTATGCCAAGTAGAGAGACAAGATATCAGATTGTTCACGGTCCCTGTCCCCCAACACACGGAACTCAGCCTATGGGGGGAGAGGGAAAGGGGTGCTTCAGTCCCATCTTCCGGCCGAGGGATCGCACCCGGAGAAGTGAAGATGGGAGCCAGCAGGCAAGTGGCCGAACCGGGATCAAGTCTGTAGGCTCCCGGGTCCGGGCTCTTTCCGCTAGGCTTTGCTGCTGAGAATGCTTTTCAAAGTCATTAGGAATAAAAGTTATAGACATTCAAACTTGACTAGACGGTGGGTGGGTCATCGGTTTGGGGGCAAGACGGACCCATTCCCGACTCGGATGTCCCGGCGACACCCCGAACGGAACTCATCTTCCCACCTGAACCTCGTCATCCCCCTGTCTTTCCCATCAATGTAGACACACCACCACCCTCCCTCCCCGTCTCACGCTCCCGCAACCTTGGCGTTATCCTCGACTCATCGCTCTCATTCAACTCACTTGTTCAATCTGTCACCGAATCCTGTCGGTTCTACCGTCACGACAGAGCCAAAATCCGCCCTCTCCTCTCCATCCAAACTGCTACCGTGCAGATTCGAGCACTTATCCCCTTGCATCAGCCTCCTCGCTGACCTCCCAGCCTCCTGACCTCCCCGCACCAGACCATACTTGATTCTGCTGCCCAGATCCTTTTGCTAAAAAACCATTCACCACTCACATCTCCCCCACCGTCCATTCCTCAAAAATCTCCGACGGTTGCCCAACCACCTCTGCATTAAACGGAAAATCCTCACTTTCGTCCCCTTCCTAATCTTCCCTCGCTGATTTCCTTACGATAGACGGAAACCCGGTCCGCATGCTTCGCGCTCCTCCAAAGCTGACCCACTCATCTTGCCTATCTCATCCGTGACCCCCTCTCACCCACGCCCTCCCTCGGGCCTGGAACTCCCTCCCCCTTCATATATGACAGACCATCACTCTCCCCATCTTCCCTGTCTTATAAAAGATCCCCCTCCTCCAAGAGGGCTTCCCCGACTGAGTCCTCGACTCACCGATTCCCCCTCTCCCTTCCGTATCACCCGTCGCAAGAATCCACCCCACACCCTCGGCCCCACAGCGTTTACATATAGAGCAGAGCCATAATTTATACTTATGTCCTTTTCCCGCTCTAAATCGTAAGCTCCCGGTGGGCAGGGAATGTGTCTACCTACTCTGTTGTATTATGCTCTCCCGAGCGCTTAGTCGAATGCTCTACACACAGTATGTGCTCAGTAAATACCACCGACCGACTGATGCCTGCGCTAGCGAAGCGGGGAAATGGGATTGTTGCCCGCTTTTTCTCCTTCGACTGTTGCCGAGTCTTGAAAGGCTGGCGGCACCTCCTCAGTGAGGCATGGGTTGTAGAAAAGTTCACACGGTCTCTGAAAGATGATCCACAGGTCCCGAAGGAGACCTAGTGCATACAGAGGCCGGATGTACTGAGATGCTTTCTCGTGGCTTTCCACGACACCTGTTACTTCCTCACAGGCGGGGACCGGGGTCTGGCCGATTATCTATCTTGGCGAGCTTCCTCCTCCCTCAATCTCTTTCGCTTTTAATGATCGCGCCCCACTGGCCCCGCACCTTTCTTAAACTTAATCCCACCCCGGCTTTTCCTAGGCCTCGGTTCTGTTGCAAATAGTTGTGGTTTTTTTTTAAATCTCTGAGTCATTTTCACCCAGTCAGCCTTGGCTCGGTCTTCTCCGCCGTTCGCCAACTGTGGAGGGGCTGCCTGGTACCCAAAGGGTTTCGCTGAGCAAATCCTATTCCTTGTCAATGCTCTGTTACTCTTAGCGGGTTCTCTGGTCCGACATGCTGCTCTAGATTTTCCTCATTTTCCAGGACCGTATGACAATTTAGCACTGGAAACGGCTGAGTAAATTTGGGCTTGTCACTCCATGGCACTTGGGATGGGACACTATCATTTTCCCCATTTCTCAGATAGGGAAACTGAGGCTGAGGTTAAGTGATTTACCCCCAACCGCCACCCACCTACAGGGCCCGGATTAACTCCAACCATCTCCTCCCTCCCTGCCTCAGGTTTTTTCCTATTTTTCCTGGTGGGCAGGGAATGGGTCTACCGGCACCGGATTGTACCCTCCCCCAAGCACTTACTACAGGGCTCCGCCTACAAATAAGTAATTAAGGATACCACTGATTAAGTGTTTAATGATAATAATTATGGTATTTGTTAAGCGCTTACCGTGTGCCAGGCACTGGACTAAGCGCTGGGGTGGTTACAAATAAGGTTGGACACGGGGTCCCTGTCCCACGTGAGGCTCACAGCCTTAATTCCCCAATTTACAAACGAGGTAACTGAGCCTCAGAGAAGTGAAGGGACTTGCCCAGGGCCACCCAGCAGCCGGGATTAGAACCCATGGGCTTTCTGACTCCCAGGCCCGGGCCCTGTCCGCAACACCACGCTGTTTCTCTACATGCCATCGCTTTGCTATATGCCAAATAAACACGTTCCTTAGCGCTGGAGGGAATCTCATCGGCCGCGGCCCTCCCCCGCCCCCCGCCTTGGGGTTCGCGGTCTAAGCAGGTGAGAGAACAGGTATTGAGTCCCCAGTTTTACAGCTGAGAAAACCCAGTGAGGCTCAGGGAAGTTAAGCCACTTGACCGAGGTCACACAGCAAGCAGGTGGGTGGCAGATCCAAAATCAGAACCCAGGTCCTCTGACTCCCAGGCCCGCGTTCTTTCCACTAGGCCGCCGGCCCCGTCTCCCACTCGCATTTCCTAACCAAACAAGCCGTCACCGGGGCTCGGGGTAGAGCTCGCTTTGGAATATGAGAGCTGCCCAATCAGCCCTCGGCACCCAGCTTTCTTTCTCGATGGCATTACCTAACCCTTCCTCCGAAACCAGGTCCTTAATGAATCCATCACCCCCCGCCATCTTCCCTGTCCATCGTTATCTCTGATCAGGGCAGCCTCCAAGAATAGACAGAGGCCCGGTGGGGGAAAAAAACACTGGTCTTTCTGCCACTCTCAAGGCGGAGGCAGAGGCGTTAAAAAAAAAAAAGAAAGAAAGTGCGGCACCATTACTCTCTGCTTGGGACATGCCGAATACCACAGATGGCACGTCCACGGAGGGAAATTTTCAGACGGGGTCTGGTCGTGAGGCGGAGTCACCAGCAAGGGTCAAGTACGGTCCGTTTCACTCCCAGAGAAGTAGACATCAACTTATCGCGGGGGCCTCGGGCTCACCGGGGCCGCCGGCCCCCTCCTCCTCTCCCGCCCTCGGCCCTTACGGATGGATCTTTGAAACTCCGATCCTTTCCCTTTCCCGTGATTCATTTTAGCGCGTCGCCCCAGCTAAACTTCTTGAGGCCGGGAGAGCGAGTCTATTAACTCGACTGTATTCTCCCAAACGCTTAGTAGACAGTGTGCCGTGCATTGAGTATCAATCACTTTCGGATACTCTCCGGTGACAGGCTTTGAGAAATGAGTCCCCGCCTTCCGCCCCCACTTGCGGGCCCCCATCTCTGTGTAAATCTTTAGGCTGCACTAAGGCGTTTCAGCCTGGCTTCTGAGGTGGGATTGCCCCAGCCCGTCTCTTTCTTCTGTGCCTTCTCCTTCCTTATGAAAGGCCTGAGCTTGTGCCAATGAGCAGACTCGTGGAAGAGACTCTACCTGGGAAGGATGCTGCCCGTGGAGCTGAAATGGTGAGAGATTAAGTGACCTAACTCCCCCTCTCACTTCCCCCGCCCCCCCCCCCCGGCCTCGGGTCCTGCCGCCCCCCGATGCCGACGGCTCCCTCGGCTCTAACCCCCCGATCCCGACGATAACGGTTCCCGCCGACCGTGCTGGGTCGAGGGGGCTCGGCCCCGACAGTCAGCCCCCGGCCTGAGTTCATGCAGATGCTCACTGAAGATATCGGGTAAGCCAGGGCAGATCGGTGTCCTTCTTTTGAGAGCCAGGGTTGGGGGCCACTTATGAGCCACCAGGTCACCCCCACCCCCGGACGTTAACATCCCACTCCCCTCGCCATCCCACAGACACACCCCACCCCAGGGGCTGCCTCTGACCCCTCCTCTCTCGGCAGACTGCAGCACAGAGAACTCAGCCCTCATTATCTGATAGAAGCGGAAAGCCCGGAGCCGAATATGTGGGGGCCTCAGCCCTGCCCACTGAAGAGGGGGAGAATGGAAATCCTCCCTTAAGCCTTTTTTACCCTTAGCATTTAGTTTGGATCGGTCCACATTGCCAGGGTCAGCTTGACCCCGGTCCTGGACTCCAGATCTCCCTACTATTTCTTCGTCAGTCGGGCCCTTGGGCCATCAACACCAGGGCCCCCTCTCGGGAAGGGGAGTCCACTAAAGGGTCAAGGCCGGACTGGGTTAAGGACCTCCTTGGGAAAGGTTCGAGACAAGGTCCATTTGTAGATCAAGCTGCTTTTCGTTTTTCAGAATTCCTTTAGAAATAGAAGCCAAGAAAAAAAAAAAAACCAAGAAAAGCAGCCCCACGGCAGTCCAGCCCCTCAAAACAGCTCGGGCCCCAGAGAGGGTGAGCCACCGACCACTCGAGAATACCGGCCGCTTCCCTTTCTCTGTAGCGCCGGGTGAGGGGACGGACAGGTCAACTCATAATCGACCACCCTCGTCCCACATCCCTCCCCTGACTGAAGCAGCAACTAAACCTCCACTTCCTTCCCCACAGTCAGCATTCGACTGATTTTCCACAGGAACCGGGTGATCTAAAAGCCAGGAAGAAGCCAGGAAAGTATGGGCGAGGGGGAGAAATTGGACCAGAGCCCCTAGGTCGGTGCAGAATTCAAGCAACCACCTTAATAAGCGCTACCCTAGGTCATCTTTTCACAGACCCCATCTCTGCTCTGCACACAGTAAGCGCTCAATAAATACGATTGAATGGATGAATGAATGAATGAATGAATGGGAAAGAGGGCCGCCTCCCACCTGGAATGGCAAATCCGCTTAGCCTTTCTACTCCTCATATTTCTTTTGGGGAGGCCTGACTAGATGAACTCGTCAATTTATTTTCCCCGACTGGCTGACTCCGCCACAGGTTCAGTTCCCCATTCGGCCACGCACTCGTTCCGACTGGCTTTTTTTTATTCCCCCGTCTCCCAGGACTATTTGCCAGGATCAGGGATGAGGCCTCTGCCCCTTCCTACTATTTTAACTTTCCTCCATTGACCTTCAACTTCTTTCTCCTTCTACTTGCATAATATTCCCTCCCGAGTCTTTCGGCTTTCCCTATTTAAAGGTTGTACGCCCTCGATAAACGCCATAAGTGATTCTCCCGATCTCCTCCCCACCACCTCAGGATCTGGTATAACGGTTCACGCACAGATGGTGAATGTGTTGAGGGAAGAAGGGGTCAGGAAGAGGCAGGCACTGATTATGTCCCGGGGGCTGGCCCCTTCAAACAACTGGGATTTATTCAGCGTCTGCTGAGTGCAGAGCACTGTACTGAGCGCTTAGAAGAGTACAATAGCACAGAGTTGGTAGGCTCCTTTCAGCTCATCACCCTCCCAGGTTTAATCAATTCTTCACCCTCTGGCGGCCCTACTTTGACTTCGGCTTCAGAGACCCAAAGGATTTTTAAACACGATGGTGGTTTTGAGTTGCTTAACCTCAACCTATTTTTCATTCATTTTTGCTTAATGTTCTACAAATCTTTGACAGCGAACCCTTCTTGGCTGGGGACTGTTTTAATTGACTCCCTTGCTGTTCTCCAGATTTTTACATACAATAGCTCCCACAATTACTGAAAATAACTCGCTTATTAAATTCTTCACACCCCAAATCCTCCTGTGACCTACAGCTTCACTCGGACTCAGGATGTTTGTGAGCATTTTTCAGTCGGAGCTGAATCTCAACTCGACCGTTTCTGAATCGAAGTGGAGAGGAACCGTGCCCCTCCCTACCACTTTCTTATTTTTCTCCGGATATCGTTATTGAACTCCAACCTCCTTTTCACTCTAATTGCATAATAGTCTCTTCTTTTAGTCGTCTTTCCAATTTAAAGAGTTTAAGCGCTCAGTAAATGTCACTGGTTGATTTGGTGCCTCTCTTAAAGCGATTCCCTTTATTCCCCTTCCCCCTCACCCCCTTTATTCCCCTTCCCCCTCACCCCGCTTTCTCGCACCAGGATTTACTACAGTAGTTCACACACAAAAACAGTCTAGCTCTGGTGCTAAATCTCTGTGGGTTAGGACCCCTTTTACCCTCAGTTTAAAAAGCCTTCGCAGCTTCTTTCAGCTCCCCAGCCCAGTCCTGCTTTGCCTGCAACTTCGCAGACCCAAATGATTTTTAAACTGAGCTCGGGTGGTAAATCTCTGCAGGGGAGGATCCCTTTTACCTTCAGTTTGGAAAGCTTCCTCAAGCTTCTGTCAGATCCCCCACCCCAGTCCTGTTTTGCCTACAGCTTCACAGACCCAAATGATTTTTAAACGGAGCTCGGGTGCTAAATCTCCGTGGGATAGGGATCCCTTTTACCCTCAGTTTAGAAAGCCTCCTCAGCTTTTTTCAGATCCCCACCCCAGTCCTTCTTTGCCTACAGCTTCAGAGACCCCAGTGATTTTTAAACCGAGGCCAGTCTGAGTTAATCTCAACCTATTTCCCCCATTCTTTTCGCTTAACGTTGCCTTCTGCTAATCTGGCGATTTAAAGAGATCAGGAAGGACTCCTTGACTTCCTTATTTTTCTCCCGGATTTACATAGAATAGTTTCACACAAACACTTAACAGCAGCTCACCCTCCAGGCCTTATTCAGCTATTCACACCTCAATTCCCGCTGTAGCCTACAAGTTTCACAGAGACCCATATTATTTAAATGTTTCCCTGCTATTTCCTCTCCCCCTCCACCCAGTTGAGCTTCATCTATTTTTCCTCATTGGATTTCCTACTGTTCCACATTCATTTCTCCCCTTTCGCTAACAAGTTGAACTTGATTGTCCCATTGTCCCCAGTGACCAAAGACTTCGTGCCTGGAACCGGTGAGGTATCCCAACCTTCCCAAATACTATTTTTTTTCTTCCCCCTGCTGTTACTACTACTGGACTTCAATCTCTTCTTCACTGTACTTGCAAAACCTCTCCTACAGGCCCTTCTTCCCGTACTAAGATTGAGCCGTTTGGTCGCCAAGGTAGCCTTTCTCCATCGGCTTCCTCTCCTCTCTTGTGAAAATTTACACTTAACCACCTGACGGGAAGGACGACCATCAGGGTTCGGGCTGGGTACCCCAACCGGCGAAGATGACGCCTCCTAGCCCGAAACCCAAAAAGGAAACAACCGCTGCGAATCTGGGTTTCCTCGGTTTTCCCTCAACTGGGCACCTTTCTACCTCCGGGAGGTGTCGGGCCCATCCCCGCCATTTCCCCTCACGGCCTTCGAAGCCCACCCCCTTCCTCCCTCCTCGAGAGTCCCTTCAGAAATGGGGAGGGGGTCAAGCTCCCTCATTTAAGGGCCGCCACTCGTCCTCTTCTGATTGGTCACCAACGGTCACCGTCCTCGAGGTTGGGCCTCATTGCCCGCCGGCTGGGACCTCGTGCTCTACTGGATTCAGCCCCGCCCTGTTAACGCCCAACCGCCCTTTTCTGAGGACGGGTCTGATTGGCCACCGGCTACAACGACCTATTTTCGAATCTGCCCCTTCTGAACCTCGCCCCCCCCCCCACCTGTTTTTCCTCACCAACTGTAATCCGTTCCATCCCCTCCCCCTCCCCCCCCAACGCCCCAGGGCTCAGAAGAGGAAAGGGTTAAGCTTTTACCACGCGCCAGACGCTGTAATAATAACATCTGTTAAGCCCTTACTATGTGCCTAGCTCTGTTCTAAGCCCTGCGGTAATCATAATAATAATAATGTTGGTATTCGTTAAGCCCTTACTGCGTGCCAAGCGCTGTTCTAAGCGCTGGGGGGGATACGAGGTCATCAGGTTGTCCCACGGGGGGCTCACAGTCTCGATCCCCCTTTCCCAGATGTGGCCCAGAGAGGTTAAGTGACTGGCCCCGAGTCGCCCCGCTGACACGTGGCGGAGCCGGCATTAGAACCCACGACCTCTGACTCCCAAGCCCGGGCTCTTTTCCACTAGGCCACGCGGCTTCTCTCTGCGCTCTTCTCTGTACGAAGCGCTGGGGCGGACACGAGCAAATAGGGTTGGACACAGTCCCTGTCCCGAGTGGGGCTAACAGTCTCAATCCCCATTTTCCAGATGAGGTCACTGAGGCCCTGAGAAGCGAAGTGAATTGCCCAAGGTCACAGAGCGGACAGGTGGCGGAGCCGGGATTAGAACCCATGACCTTTATACGTCCAGGCCTGTGCTCTATAATAATAATACGCCATTCCAAAGTAAAGGATGGGTGCAACTCTGCCCGGTCACAAAGACTTTAGGATATTCATTCATTCCATCTATTGTATTTCTTGAGTACTGTGTACTAAGCGCTTGGGAAAGTACCACGCAACAATAAACAGTGATATTCCCTGTCCTCAGTGCGGGGGGCTGGGGGGAGACAGACACGAATACAAATAAATAAAATGACAGAGAGGTACCTAAGAGCTGTAGGGCTAGGAGGGGGAAAGAGAAAAGAGAGAGCAGGTCAGAGCGGCGACGACGCAGAAGGGAGTGGGAGATGAGGAAAAGAGGGGCTTAGTCAGGGAAGGCCTCTCGGAGGAGACGGGCCTTCAACGAGGCTTTGAAGGGTCGGGGGAGCGTAATTATCTGTGGGATTTGAGAAAGGGAGGCAGGCCAGAGGCAGGAGGTGGGCTTAGGGGTCAGCGACGAGACAGGAGCGATCGAGGTACAGTGAGCGAGTTAGCTCTTATTTGCTCCTTCATTCATCCTCCTTCCCACCCGCACAGCACATATGTCTATATCTGTAATTTATTTGTTTATATTAACGTCTGTCTCCCGCTCTAAATCGTGAGCTCACTGTGGGCAGGAGTGTGTCCGCTTGTTGTTATAGTGTACTCTCCCAAGAGCTCAGTACAGTGCTCTGCACGCCATAAATTCTCAATAAATATGAATGGTTGAATAATAAGGTTGGTATTTGTTGGTGTTTGTTAAGCGCTTACTATGCGCAGAGCACTGTTCTAAGCGCTGGGGGAGAAACACGTGATCAGGTTGTCCCACGTGAGGCTCACAATCTTAATCCCCATTTTACAGGTGAAGTAACTGAGGCCCAGAGAAGTGACGTGACTCGCCCACAGTCCCACAGCTGACAAGTGGCAGAGCCGGGATTCGAACCCATGACCGCCGACTCCCAAGCCCGGGCTCTTTCCACTGAGCCACGCTGCTTAGGAGGGGGCAAGGTGACGGAGAGCTTTGAAGACAAGAGCGAGGAGTGAGGAGGTTTTTTGGGGGGTATGGAGGTGGATGGGCATCCGCTGGAGTCTTTTGAGGAGGGGAGTGACGTGCGCCGAACGTTTCTGTAGAAAAAGGATTCGGGCAGCAGAGTGAAGTTTGGACTGGAATCGGGAGGGAGAGACAGGAGGCTGGGAGGTCAGAAAGGAGGCTGATGCGGTAATCCAGGGGATCATATTAACGATAATAATAATAATGATGGCATTTGTTAAGCGCTCACTATGTACAAAGCACAGTTCTAAGCGCTGGGGAGGATACAAGGCGATCAGGTTGTCCCACGTGGGGCTCACAGTCTTCATCCCATGGGGCCCACAGTCTTCATCTCATTCAATGAGAAGCAGCGTGGCTCAGTGGAAAGAGCCCGGGCTTGGGAATCAGAGGTCATGGGTTCGAATCCAGACCCTGCCACCTGGCAGCTGTGTGACCGTGGGCAGGTCACCTCACTTCTCTGGGCCTCAGTGACCTCATCTGTAAAAAAAGTGGGGATTAAGACTGTGAGCCTCACGTGGGACAACCTGATTACCCTAGATGCCCCAGCGCTTAAAACAGTGCTCTGCACATAGTAAGCGCTTAACAAATACCATTTGATTTTACCATTTTTTTAAATAATAATTTTTAAATTTTAAACAATTTAAAAAATAATTTTAAAATAATTATAAAAATAATAATTTTGATCATTTTACCAGTATCCCCACTTCCCAGATGAGGTCACTGAGGCACAGAGCAGTGAAGTGACTTGCCCCAAGTCACACAGCTGACCAGCGGCGGAGCTGGGATTTGAACCCACGACCTCTGGCTCCCCAGCCCGTGCTCTTTCCACCGAGCGACGCTGCTTCTCCGTGGGAGCGGTTTGGGTGGAGATCAAAGGGTGGATTTTAATGATGTTGTGAAGGTGGGACCGACACGATTTGGTGATGGATTGAATATGCGGGTTGAATGACAGAGTGTTGTACTCTCCCAGGCACCCGGTACAGTGCTCTGCACATGGTAAGTGCTCAATAAATGCCATCGCTTGATTCATTGATCGGGAACCCTCGGAGGGGCTGCCCGTGATCTTCTCTGCCCGCCAATCGATGATATTTATTGAGCGCTTACCGTGTCCAGAGCACCGCACTAAGGTCTCGGGAGCATTCTGATTCTCTCTTATTGTATTCTCCCATGTGCTTAGTACAGTGCTCTACACACACTAAGTGCTCAATAAATACCACTGATTGATTGGTGAGTGATGCTTGGCACAGGGAACCGCCTCTGCTAATTCTGTTGCACTGTACTCTCTCAAGCGCTTAGTACAGTGCTCTGCACCTAGTAAGCGCTCAATAAATACGATTGATTGATTAACAGATACCCGTATAAAAAGAATTACAGATACATAAGTGCTGTGGGGCCGAGGGCGAGGTGAATACCAAGGGCTCGAAAGGAACAAACTCAAGTGCCAGGGTGATGCAGGATCAATTCATTGTATTTATTGAGCATTTACTGGGTGCGAAGCAGTGTGCTAAGCACTCGGAGGAGGACGGTACGATCGAGTTGGTAGACACGGTCCCCGCCCACAAGGAGCTTACAATCAAGTGGGGGGATAGAGGCGTTAATATAAATGAATGATTATGGATTTGTATAAAAGAGCCGTGGGCTGAGGGGAGCAAAATTAAATAATTGCTTGAGAACCCTCGGAGGGGCTGCCCGAGATCTTCTTTGCCCACCAATAAAAGGGTGTAAATTCAAGTGCGAGAGCAAGGCGGAATCAATCGATCAGGCTCAGAACAGTGCCGGTCACATAGTAAGCACTCGAAGACCACAATTATTATCATTATTATTATTTATTTCTGCGGCATTTGTTGTGTTTGTAACAATAATGATAATGATGGCGCTTGTTAGGCGCTCACTAGGTGCCAAGCACGGTTCTAAGCGCCGGTGGAGATAGAAGGTAATGAGGTTGTCCCCCGTGGGCCTCCGAGTCTCGATCCCCATTGTACAGATGAGGCAACGGAGGCACAGAGAAGTGACTTGCCCAAAGCCACACAGCGGACGAGTGGCGCAGTCGGGATCAGAACCCAGGTCCTCTGAATGCCAGCCCCGGGGCTCCTTCCACAAGGGGGCCCCACTGTGCTCTCCAAACGCTTAGCACAGTGCTCTGCACCAGTAAGCGCTCACTAAATAGGATTGAACGAATGAACGCATGCTTCCCAAGGGGCTCGGCTTTCCCACTTCTCTCCCGGGATTGTCGCATTTCCCTCTAGGTGGCATCTCAGATTCGTTTTCCAGGCTGGTGGTTTTCCAGGCCTGGGAGGGAGAAATCACCTCTACACATCGACCAAGCGGTCAGTCGATCGGTGGTATTTATCGAGCGCTTACTCAATAACCTCCTCTCTCGACTGTAAGCTCGTGCTGGGCAGGGAATGTGTCTGTCTATCGTACTACTCTACATCCCCAAGTAGAGTATTCAGAGGACCCGGGTTCTGATCCCGACCCCGCCACTCATCCGCTGCGTGACTTTGGGCAAGTCACTTCTCTGTGCCTCAGTCGCCTCATCTGTACAATGGGGAGTAAGACTCGGAGCCCCACGGGGGACAACCTCGTTACCTTCCATCTCCCCCAGAGCTTAGAACCAGTGCCCAGTACAGTGCTTTGCACCCCATAAGCGCTCAATAAATACGATCGAAAGTATGAGTGACAACCCCCCCTCTTCTCCCCACCGGATTTTAATCAATGAATCGATCGATCGATCGACCGATGGCATTTATTGAGCACTTAGTGCGTGCGGAGCACTGAACGGAGGGCTTGGGAGAGTCCAGTACGACAGCGTTGGCGGACACAAGCCCTGCCCACGGGGAGATGACAGTCCAGAGTGGGAGGCAGGCATGAAAATAAATAGATGTGGACATGAGCGTTGCGGGGCTGAGAGAGGGGTGAATATCAAGTACTCAAAGGGTACAGATTCAAGTGCTTGGGGGTCTCTCAACAGGTTGAGTTTTGGAGGTCAGGGTTCAGGCGAGATTTCTGCTTTAGCTGCACGGACAAACGGCCCCCATCCCCATTGCTAAATAATAATAATGTTGGTACCTGTTAAGCGCTTACTATGCGCAGAGCACCGTTCTAAGCGCCGGGGTAGACACAGGGGAATCAGGTTGTCCCACGTGGGGCTCACGGTCTTCATCCCCATTTTACAGATGAGGGAACTGAGGCACAGAGAAGTTAAATGACTTGCCCACAGTCATACAGCCGACAAGCGGCAGAGCCAGGATTCAAACCCAGGACCTCTGACCCCAAAGCCAGTGCTCTTTTCCACTGAGCCACGCTGCTAAATACCCTGTCCGCCCTCTGGTTACAGTGCAGATGCTTTAATTGGAATTATCTGGCCTTCACTGAGGGTGGGGGGGGGGGGTCCCAACCCAGGCCAACCTCCACCAGTTAAGATCCCTCCGTTAAGCTGATAAACGAGAGAATCTGATTCTAGACCGAACTCCGCCTCCTGCGTGTTGCGTGACCTAGGGGGAGTCACTTCACCCATTCCCCTCCGCCTCAGTCTCCTCCTCCTTTTTAGGGTATCTGATAAGCGCTTACCACAGTGCCAGGCACCGTACTAAGCGCCGGGGCAGAAACAAGTTAGCCAGGTTGGACACAGTCCCCGTCCCACATAGGGCTCGCTCATTCAATCTATTACTAAATCCTTCCGGTTCAACCTCCACCACAGCGACTGAATCCGTCCCTTCCTCTCCATCCAAATTGCTACCGCTTATCCCATCCCGCCTTGATTACCCCCTCAGCCTCCTCGCTGACCTCCCTGCCTCCTGTCTCTCCCCACTCCGGTCCAGACTTCACGCTGCTGCCCGGGTCGTTTGTCTACAAGATCCCGCAGTCTCCCCACTCCTCAAGAACCTCCGGGGGTTGCCCATCCACATCCGCGTCAAAAGGATGCTCCTCACCGTCGGCTTTAAAGCAGTCGACCCCCTCGCCCGCTCCTACCTCACCTCGCTGGTCTACCTATCCCGCCGTCGATCCCCGGCCCACGTCCTCCCGCCGTCCCGGAACGCCCTCCCTCCTCACCTCCGCCAGACTCACTCTCTTCAAAGCCCTCCTGAGAGCTCACCTCCTCCGAGAGGCCTTCCCGGACTGAGCTTCCCCTTTTCCCTCCGCTCCCTCTGCTCCCTCTCTGCCCCCTCTTCACCTCCCCTCAGCTCAGCCCCCTTTCCTCCCTTTCCCTCTGCTCCTCCCCCCCTCCCTTCCCCTCCCCTCAGCACTGTGCTCATTTGTCTAGATTTTTATGACCCTATTTATTTTGTGAATGAGGTGTCCATCCCCCTCATTCCATCTATCGCGATTAAGTTGTCTTGTTTTCGTCCGTCCGTCTCCCCCGATTAGGCTGTAAGCTCGTCAGTGGGCAGGGATGGTCTCTATCTGTTGCCGAATTGTCCGTTCCAAGCGCTTAGTACAGTGCTCTGCACAGAGTAAGCGCTCAATACGTACTCTTGAATGAATGGATGACTACTACAGTCCAGCCCGCACTCTTCGCTCCTCTAAAGCCACCTTAGTCACTGCGCTCCTATCTCATCTATCTCGCTGCTGACCCCTTTCCCACATCCTCTTCCCCACATCCCACATGGGAAGCGGCGTGGCTCGGCGGAAAGAGCCCGGGCTTGGGAGTCAGAGGTCATGGGTCCGAATCCCGGCTCCGTCACTCGTCAGCTGTGTGACCGTGGGCAAGTCACTTCACTTCTCTGTGCCTCAGTTACCTCGGCTGTAAAATGGAGATGAAGACCGCGAGCCTCTCGTGGGACAACCCGATGACCCTGGATCTCCCCCAGCACTTAGAACAGTGCTCTGCACATAGTAAGTGCTTAACAAATACCAACATTATTATTATTATTATCCTTCCTCTGGCCTGGACCTCCCTCCCCCTCCACGTATGCCAGACCCCCTCCCCCTCCCCATCTTCAAAGTCTAATTAGGGTCACATCTCCTCCAAGAGGCCTTCCCCAATTAAGCCTTCTTTTCCCCGCCTCCCTCTCCCTTCTGCATCATCTGTAAATGCATCATCTTAGATCTATGACCTCTGGGCTTTGTGGCTCAGTGGAAAGAGCATGGGCTTGGGAGTCAGTAGGACCTGGGTTCTAATCCCGGCTCCGCCCCTCGTCCGCTGTGTGACCTGGGGTAAGTCACTTCACTTCTCTGTGCCTCAGTTACCTCATCGGTAAAATGGGGATTAAGGCCGTGAGCCCCACGTGGGGCAACCCGAATACCTAAGAACAGCGCTCGGCACATAGTAAGCACTTAAATGCCATAATTATTATTAATCATTATTATTATTTTGGTGTTCACCTCAGCCTCAGCCCCACAGTTCTTATGTACGTATCTATAGATTATATTTGATCAATTCATTCTTTATATTAATGTCTGTCTCCCCGCTCTAGACTGGAAGCTCGCAGTGAGCAGGGATTATGTCTACCAACTCTGTTGTATTGCTTGGCACGGTGTTCTGCACACAGAAACTACTCAATAAACGCCACTGTTTGATAGGAGAATCTGTCTGCTGTGTGACCTCGGGCAGGTCATTTAACTTCTCTCTACCTCAGTTATCTCATCTGTAAAATGGGGATCGAGACCGTGAGCCCTGTGTGGGACAGGGACTGTGTCCAACCCGATTTGCTTGTATCCGTCCCAGCGCTTAGTACGGTGCCTGACACGCAGTAGGCGCTTAACAAATACCATAATAATAATAATAATAATGATAATAGGAGGGTGGCCTTCAGCCTGGCAGAAGGGAGTACACTAATTCAAATCATTTAAGGGTGTGGACAATTTTATGAGGCAGATCCTTGTGCTCTAATCCCCGGTGAGGTGGTTAAATAGATGCTTAGGGAGATACGTGAAGTATTTCAGACACTAGGGACCATTCGGTTCATTTCCGCCGCAAAGCACAGAATTCCCTAGGGAGGAAGCTTTCCTTAGAGCACGAAACCACTATCTGATGAAGAGGTGGATGGGCAACCCACCGGAGGTTCTTGAGGGGTGGGAAGATCCACATCTGGATGTTTTTGGAGAAAAATAATCCAGGTCAGCAGAGAGAAGTACGGACTGGAGTCGGGAGAGGTAGGAGGTTGGGAGATCAGCAAGGAGGCTGATGCGGCAACCTAGGCGGGATAGGATGAGTGATTGTTTTAACGTGGTAGCACTTTAGATGGAGAGGGAAAGGGCGGATTTTAGCGCCGTTGTGAAGGTGGGACCGACAGGATTTGGTGACGGATTGAATACGTGGGTTGAATGAGAGAGAGGAGTCAAGGACGACGCCAAGGTTACGGGCCCGGGAGACGGGAAGGATGGCGGTGCCGTCTACAGTGACGGGAAAGGCCGGGAGAAGACGCGGTTTGGGCGGGAAGATAGGGAGCTCTGTTTCGGACAAGTTAAGTCTGAGGTGACGGGAGGACATCCGGGTAGAGACGTCTTGAAGGCGGGAGGAGATGCGAGCTTGGAGAGAGAGAAAGAGAGAGAGATCGGGGCAGGATATGTAGATCTGGATATCATAAAAATAATAATAATGATGATGTTGGTATTTGTTAAACGCTTACTATGTGCAGAGCACTGTTCTAAGTGCTGGGGTAGATACGGGGTCATCAGGTTGCCCTACGTGAGGCTCAGTTAATCCCCATTTTCCAGATGAGGTCACTGAGGTACAGAGAAGTTAAGTGACTCGCCCACAGTCACCCAGCTGACCAGTTGCAGAGCCGGAATTGGAACCCGTGACCTCTGACTCCCGAGCCCGGGCTCTTTCCGCCGAGCCACGCTGCACAGAGATGGCAGCTGAAGCTGTGGGAGTGAACGAGTTCTCCAGGGGAATGAGTGTAGATGGAGAATAGAAGGGGACCCAGAACTGAACTTTGAGGGACCCCTCACGGTTGGGGGCGGGAGGCAGAGGAGGAGCCCCCAGAGGAGACTGAGGATGAACGGCCAGAGAGAGGAGAGAGAGGAGAAGCACAAGAGGACAGAGTCAGTGAAGCCAAAGGGGGGATAACGTTTCCGGGAGAAGGGGGCGGCCCACAGTTCAGAGGCAACCGGGAGGTCGAGGGGGACTAGGATGGAGTAGAAGCCACTGGATTTGGCGAGAAGGAGGTCACCGGCCACCTTGGAGAGGGTGGTTTCAGGGGAGTGAAGGGGGCGGGAAGCCAGATTGGAGGAGGCGGTCCAGAAAGGAATCGGAGGAGGGGAATTTGAGACACGGGGTGCAGATGACTTGCTCAAGGAATTGAGCGCCGTGAAGCTTCTCAGCGGGATAGATGTGTTCCCTGTCCACAAGGAGCTTGCGCTTCAGAGGGGGAGACAGACATCAGAATGAATTATAGATACGGACGGAAATGCTGTAGGGTTGAAGGTGGGGTGAATACGAAGTGCTTAAAGGGGACAGAACGAAGTGCATAGGTGACACAGAAAGGAGAAAGAGTAGGGGAAAAGAGGGATTAGTCAGGGAAGGCTTCTTGGAGGAGATTTTAATATGGTTTCGAAGGTCTAATGAGGAAGACAGTCCTGGTAATAACCCAGAAGCGCTTAAGAAGCTGAGGAGCGGTGTGGTCTAGTGGATAGAGCAGGGGCCCGGGAGTCAGAAGGACCTGGGTTCTAATCCTCGTTCCACCACTTGTCCGTTTTGTGTTACTTCGGGCGACTCATTTCACTTCTCTGGGCTTCAGTTCCCTCATCCGCAAAATGGGGATTAAGACCGGGGGCCCCGTGTGAGACACGGACTGTGTCCGACCCGTGTCTCTACCCCGGCGCTTAGTCCAGTGCTTGGCCCAGAGTAAGAGCTTGATGAATACCATAAAAAAGCGGCGTGGCCTGGTGAGTAGAGTAGTGGCCTGGGGGTCGCGAGGACTGGGTTCTAATCCCTGCTCTGCCACTCGTCTGCTGGGTGACAGTGGGCAGGTCACTTCACTCCCCTGTGCCTCGGTGACCTCATCTGCAAAATGGGGATCGAGAATGGGAGCCCCATGTGGGACGTGGACTGCGTCCAACCTGACTGGCTTGGATCTACCCCAGTGCTCAGTACAGTACCCGGCACATGGTAAGCACTTAATAAATACTATTAACCTCCCCCCCAAACCCAAATGGACTGAGTTGATTAATACTTTATCTACGCCTTTCCAGTCATGCCCTGCCCTCAGCAATTTCAGTCCTTATATTTAACTATTTATGTTATTGATTTTCTTATCCACTCACGTTCATTATTTATACCTACTTTCAGGTTCTTTTAACTGTGGGATATTTATCAATTGATGTCGGCTGGTCTCCCTCCTTAGGAAGCTCCTCGAAGGCCGGGCCGGGGTCCTCCACTTCTTCCGTGGCCTTCCTCCGACCCAAGTTCCCGGGGCAGTGCTCTGCACACGGTAGTCGCTCAGATCCCGAGAGAGAAGAGGGGAAGGAGCGGACGCTGTCGTGTCTCTTTCCTTGAACTTATCTCGCCGCCAATCACTTGCCCAAGTCCTGCCTCTGGCTCCGTACACCTTCCCTCCTCATATCCGACAGACAATTGCTCTCCCCACTTTCAGAGCCTCACCGAAGGCACAGCTTCCCCAAGAGGCCTTCCCTAAGCCCTCTTTTCCTTCTCTTCCACTCCCTTCAGCTTCGTCCTGACTCGCTCCCCTTTATTCATCCCCTCTCCCAGCCCCCCAGCGCTTACGTCCATATCCGTCCTGCATTCATTTGTATTAATGTCTGTCCCCACCCCCCCGGACTGTAAGCTTGTTGCGGGCAGGGACCGTGTCTGTATATTGTTGCATCGTACTCTCCCAGGCGCTGGGCACAATGTTCGGCAAACAGTGAGCACTCGATTTACGATCGACGGATTGCCTGACCAATCGATCGATGGTATTTACTGAGCACTTTCTGTGTGCAGAGCACCGGACTCAGTACTTGAAGAAGCAGCGTGGCTCAGTGGAAAGAGCCTGGGCTTCGGAGTCAGAGGTCATGGGTTCGACTCCCGGCTCTGCCGCCTGTCAGCTGTGTGACCGTGGGCGAGTCACTTGACTTCTCTGGGCCTCAGTGACCTCATCTGTAAAATGGGGATTAACCGTGAGCCTCACGTGGGACGACCTGATGACTCCGTATCTCCCCCGGCGCTTAGAACAGCGCTCCGCGCATAGTGAGCGCTTAACAAATACCAACATTATTATTACTTGGAAGAGTACGAAATAACAGAGTTGGTAGATAGGCTTCCTGCCCACAGTGAACTTACAGTCTAGAGGGGGAGACAGACTTCGAAAGAAATAAATGCCAGAGATATTCGTCAATGCCGCGGGGCTGAGGGAGGGCTGATTAAAGGGCAAAAATCCGAGAGCAAGGGTGACGCAGAAGGGCGTGGGAGAAGAGGAAAGGAGGGCTCAGGTCGGGGAAGGCCTCTTGGAGGAGATGGGCCTTCCATAAGACTTTGAAGGTGGGGAGAGTCACCGTCTGTTAGACATGGAAAGGGAGGGCTTTCCAGGCCAGAGACAGGATGTGGGCGAGAGGCCGGCGGCGAGATCGACGAGACCGAGGGGCAGCGAGTAGGTTGGCGTTAGCGGGGCGACGTGGGGAGTCAATCCCTTTTCCCCCTCCTCCTTAGCCCCATAATAATAATAATAATAATAATAACAATGTTG
Organism: Ornithorhynchus anatinus; assembly: GCF_004115215.2. Classification (NCBI taxonomy): domain Eukaryota; kingdom Metazoa; phylum Chordata; class Mammalia; order Monotremata; family Ornithorhynchidae; genus Ornithorhynchus; species Ornithorhynchus anatinus. The sequence continues at coordinate 55,542,945 of NC_041737.1, read as the reverse complement.
GTATTCGTTAAGCGAACTTCCTATGTGCAGAGCACTGTTCTAAGCGCTGGGGGAGATCCGGGGGAATCAGGTTGTCCCACGTGAGGCTCACCGTCTTCATCCCCCTTTTACAGACGAGGGAACCGAGGCACCGAGAAGTGAAGTGACTCGCCCACAGTCACCCAGCTGACAAGTGGCAGAGCTGGGATTCGAACTCATGACCTCTGACTCCAAAGCCCAGGCTCTTTCCACTGAGCCACGCTGCTTCTCTAATGATGTTGGTATCTGTTAAGCGCTTACTATGGGCAGAGCACCGTTCTAAGCGCTGGGGGAGATACAGGGTCATCAAGTTGTCCCACATGAGGCTCGCCGTCTTAATCCCCCTTTTACAGACGAGGTAACCGAGGCACCGAGAAGTGAAGGGACTCGCCCACAGTCACCCAGCTGACAGGTGGTAGAGCCGGGATTTGAACCCATGACCTCCGACTCCCGAGCCCGGGCTCTTTCCACTGAGCCAAGCTGCTTCTGGATGTGAACCCCATGCGGACGGGGACCGGGTCCAACCCGATAAACCTGTAACTACCCCAGCGCTTAGGAGAGTGCCTGACACGTGGGAAGTGCCTAACAAAAATAATAACCATAATGAGCATGTTGATAACAGTAATAAAGCAAGAGATGGGGCGGAGATTGAAGACCGCCAGCTGAAGGTCGGTGCTGTGCCCTCCCGGGGTAAACAGCTCGGTTCGGAGCGTTTCCTTCTTGGATGAATAGAGCTTTCCACAGCCACTTCTGCAAGCCTCCCGAGTCCGTGTGCCATCTTTATTTCTTTACCCCGCCCCCGACACCCAGGCTAGAGTTTTCCTCAGCTACTCCCCGCCACCCCTCTCAGGGTCGCACCCGAGAGCTTCCGGGACTCTACCGGTCTCGGCCAACGGGGAGGAGCGTCGAGCAGAGGCAGACCCGTTCCGTTCCTAGCCCGGGCAGCGGCTGGCCAGTGGAAGGCCACCCGCGACAAGCCAAAACTCCCCTGCGCCGGGCGGCTAGTCGGGGGCGGAGACCCGAGTTTACCGCGTGGAAGGAGGCCGCGGCAAACCCCCTTCTCCATCTTCACCGAGGAAACTCTACGGATCCACCCCCAGAACGACCGCGTCCCGGGAGAGATGTGCCCGCGGCGTCGCTACGGGTCGGAAACGGCCCGGCGGCCCGAGGCAAGACTCCCCGCTAAATTCTCCCGGGCGCGGAGCGTTCTGGGGCGACCCACCCCACCCCGGGGTGCCCTTCTCTGCCACGTCCTTGGCACGATTCTGGATTTCAGAGACCTGTGTTCTCCCTCGCCGAAGAATCTCTCCCACTAGACTGAGCCCTCCTGGGGCGGGGATCATACCTTTTAGTTCTACTGTACTCTAGCAAGCGCCCAGGACAGTGCTCTGCTCACCGTGCACGATGAATATCATCGAGTGAACGGAGAGATCTGGCCAGAGCGCGTCCGCCCGGTCAGTTGGTCTGTTGGTCAGCCCGTAAGGGGCCCCGGGGCAGACCCCCAACCCTGGGGAGATAGGAGGGGAGGAGGAGGAGCGGGAACAAGCCGCTCGACGGGAAGACTGTCAGATCTGATTATCTTGTATGGACCCCCCCAGTGCTTGGCACACAGTAAGCGCTTAATAAATACCGTGGTTATTCACACACAAATGAACGCCGATCAACTCTAGCACGACCACCTCTCAGGCACGTGGAGGGGGAGGGGGGCGGGGCAGTCGGGACTGACCGGGTTGCACTGGAGACGGCGGCTGGCCGGTCACTGGCGTACAGCTAAAAAGGGTATCTGTGGATCACCGAAGCGGAGCCAGGAGGTCACTGGAATGGGACTGGTCGGTCACTGCAATGGGGCCGAAGGATCGTCGGAACGGGGTTAAAGTGGAACCGGCGGATCGCCGCAGCGGAGTCGGGGAGGGTCGCCGGGATGGGACCGGCGGATCGCTGGATTGGACCGCTGGGTTTCCGGATGGGCCCGGGGGGGGATCACTCAGCGGGACTGGGTAGTCGCCGGGTGGGGCAGGAGGGTCACCGAGTGGGCCCGGAGGGTCATCGGGAGGGACCGGAGGGTCACCGAGCAGGACCGGATGGTCCCTGGGAGAGACCGGAGGCTCTCTGGGTGGGGCAGAAGGGTTGCTGGACGGGGCCGGACGGTCACAGAGTGGACACGAGTGTCACCGGGCGAGACTACTCGGTGAGCTCCCGGCGGGCAGGGAACGTGTCTGTTGATTATTACGCCGTACTCTCCCAAGCGTTTAGCGGAGTGCTCTGCACCCAGTAAGCGGCCGACCGATACAGTTAGATGAACGAGCAAATGAATAACGGGAGGGTCACCGGATGGGGCCGGAGGGTCATCGAGAGAGACCGGAGGGTCACCGGGAGCGACCGGAGGGCGGCCGGATGGGACGGGAGGGTCACCGGGATGGGGCAGGAGGGTCACCGGGAGAGACCGAAGGGCGGCCGGATGAGACGGGAGGGTCACTGGAAGGGACTGGAGGGGGCTGGATGGGACGGGAGGGTCACTGGGAGAGACGGGAGGGTCATCGGGGGGGACGGGAGGGTCACTGGGAGGGACGGGAGGGTCATCGGGGGGCACGGGAGGGTCACTGGGAGGGACGGGAGGGGGCTGCATGGGACGGTCATCGGGAGGGACTGGAGGGTCATCGGGAGGGACGGGAGGGTCATCGGGGGGCACGGGAGGGTCACTGGGAGGGACGGGAGGGGGCTGGATGGGACGGGAGGGTCATCGGGGGGGGACGGGAGGGCGAGCGGGGGGACGGGAGGGCCCGGGGGCCCCGGGATGCGCGCGGCCGCCGCAGTCCCGGCCATTACGCAAGCCCGGCGTCGGGGGCGCGCGCGGCGGGGGGGGGCCGCGGGCCGCGGGGGGGGCGGGGCGAGGCGCGGGGGGGGGGGGACCCGGGGGGGGGGGCAGCGCTCCAAGATGGCGCCCACCGCAGTCCCGCCCGTCGCCGCCGCCGCCGCCGGACGCCCCGGCGCCGCCCCCACGCCTCTGCGGGCCCGCCACCACGCCCGGGGCCCGCGCTAGGGACGCCCCCCCGGAACCCGGACGCCCCCGGACGCCCCCCGGACGCCCCCCGGACGCTCCCCCGGACCCCCGTGAGTCAGAGCCCCCGCCCCGGCTCCCCGGGCCGGGACCGGCCGCCCCTTCCTTCCTTCCTTCCCTCCCTCCGTCCCTCCGGTCCTCCGTCCCTCCGTCCTCCCCGCGGCCCCGCGGCCCCGCAGCCCCGGGATTCGGGGGGGGGGGCCCGCATTGGGGGACCCCCCGATGTCGGGCCCGGCCCTCCCTCCCTCTCCCCCCGCGATGCGGAGCCCGGCCCGCCCCGGCCCCTCCGCCCGCATTTCCTCCGCACCTCGAAGGACGGAGACCCCCCGCCCCCGCCGCCCCCCGATCTCCCACCCCCCCCAGACACCGGCGGACACCCCGCACTCAACTTCGCGGGGGCGGGGGGAGCCTTGGGAAAGACCCCCCCCCCCCCCTTGGATGCCATTAGCTTCCCAGGAAAAAAGGAGAATCGATTTTCGGGCCGATCGATAGCATTCCCTCCGGCTCGGCCTCTCTCCGTCTCTCCTTGTGTCTCCTCTCTCTGTCTCTCTCCGTCTCTTCCCTATCTGTCTCTGTGTCTCTCCTTCTGTCTGTCTCTCTCTGGGTCTCTCCTTCTGTCTCCCTCCTCTCTGGGTCTCTCTCCGTCTCCCTCTGTGTCTCCCCATCTGTCTCTCTCCTCTCTGTGTCTCCCCTTCTGTCCCTCTCCTCCCTGTGTCTCCCTCCGTCTCTTCTCCTTCTGTCTCTCTCCGTGTCTCCCCTTCTGTCCCTCTGTCTCTCCATCTCTTCTCTCGCTGTCTCTCTCTGTGTCTCTCCTTCTGTCTCTGTGTCTCTCCCGTCTCTCTGCCTCCTCTCCCTGTCTCTCTCCGTCTCTTCGCTTTCTCTCCGTCTCCCGTCTCTCTCAGTGCCTCTCCTTCCATCTCTCCCTCTCCTCCCTCTGTCTCTCTCCATCCCTTCTCTTTCCCTCTGTCTCTCCGTGTCCCTCCTTCTATCTCTGTCTCCTTTCTCTGTGTCCCTCCCCCCATCTCTCCGTCTCTCTGCGTGTCCCTCCTTCCGTCTCTCTATCTCCCCTCTGTTTCTCTCCTCTCTCCGTCGCCCTCCATCTCTTCCTCTCCGTCTCTGTGTCTCTCCCCTTCTGTCTCCCTCCTCTCTCCATCTCTGTCTCTCTCCGTCTCTCTCCCCCCCCCCCCCCCCCCAACCCAGCATCACCTACCTCGAAGGCCTTTTGCCGTTTCCCCGGATGCACTGCGCCGGGCGAAGGGAGGGAGCGAGGGGGCTCCGGACCTTGGCATCCTGGCGAATTCTGATGCTCCGGCCCCGGGGACCGGCGTCGGTACCGTCGGAGGTGTCGTCCTCTCCGGCCGGGGGAGGGCGGGAGGCGAAGGTTCGGTGGATCGGGGAGGGGACGGCGGGCGAGACGCGGGCCCCGTCCCTCGGAGCCCGTCTCCCTCCACGGCGGACACCTTGGGGGCCGGAGGAGGGGGCGGGGGGGTGGGGGGCGTCAAACTGGAAATGGCAAGCGGGGCCGGGCGTGGAGAGGTGGGCTTCGGGAGGGATGTCTTCCGGAACCGCTACTCGGAGGGTCTTTGAAGACGGCGCTCCCCGGGAGGGGGCTTCTTTTGGAGACTTTCCAGGCGCCATCGCAGGTGGGGTCGGTTTCGGGAGGTCTGTGTACGCCGCTCTTCGCCCCGCGTGGGTCGCGAGGAAGGGGGAGATGCCCTCTCCCCTCTCCCTTCTCTCTCTCCTCCTTTTTTTGATGTGTAATGCAAATGGATGGAACGGCATCGCTTCCAGGTGGGCGTCCAGAGCCGGGAGGAAGGAGCCGCCGCGGGGCCCGGGATTTAGAAGAGCCCCCCGGAAGGGTCGGGACCCTTTAAATGTAACCCGGTTCTCGAAACGCTGCAGCGGGTTTTCGTGGGTGGTCACGACCCGTCCAGCCCGCGCTGCCGGCCGAGGACGGATCCGGTCGCCGGGGGAGGGGACCGGGAGTCCAGGCGGTGCTCTCTCTGTCCTAGAAATCAGAGCTCTCCTTGGAGAGGAGGGTCCGGCCCTTCCCGGAACGGTCGACGAGGGTACGGGCGCTATCCTCCCGGCTTTTTCGGGGGGAGGGGGGAGGGGGGGCCGGAGTGAGGTCTACCGAAATAAACCCACAGGGTAAGTCAGCTGACTTTCTGGGTCTTAGCTGCAGAGTTGTGTGAGCTTTTCCACACGGCATTTTTTTTCTCCCCTCCCCCCCCCCCCCCCCCCCCCCCCCCGGCAGGGCTTTGATCGTCTGGTTGCGTTTGACGATGAAGTGAGATTACGGTAATCGTCCCCGTCGTCTCCGTTAAGCGCCGACCGCGCGCCCGGCGCCGTCCACGCTCGGCGGGCCGGGCCCCGGGCCCCGGTGGGACGCACGGACTCAGTGGGAGGGAGTGGGGTTGAATTCCCGTTCGACGGAGGAAACCGAGGCCCAGAGTAGTTAAGCGACTTGCCCAAGGTCACCCAGCAGGCAAGCGGCGGAGCCGGGAGCAGCCTCCAGGCCCTCGGGCCCCCCGGGCCCTTGCTCCCTCCGCCGGGCCGGGCACCTTCTCAGATGCGCCGCTCCGTCTGCCGGGGGTTGCGGGCCGGAGACGGGCCTTTCCCTCATACCTTTCCCGAGCGCCCGGTCCGGGCTCGAATGCCACCGTCGGCTGATCGGCGAATTGATCGCTCAACTCCCGGTTGCCGTTACGGTCTCCCCGGGGCTCTGCGCACCGTGAGCGCCCGGTGAGTCGGGTCGTCTCCCGGGACGGCGCCGCGGGAGCAGAAAGCGCTCGATAAATGGGGTCGATGGGTGGATCGATCGAGGCCCGGTGGCCTTTTGGCCCGTGGCGCCGAACGGATGCGGCTCGGTCACCCCCCCGCGAAGGGCCGAGGCCGTCGGGCGGCTGGTTCAGACCGGACAGCTCCCCTGGCCGCCGGGCCTCGTTCGTCCGGTCAGTCGTTCTTACGGAGCGCTCGCTGTGTGCGGAGCGCTGTACCGAGCGCTTGGTTGCGCTCCGCGACCGGTGGAGACGATCCCTGCCCGCGTCGGACTCGCAGTCGAGAAGGGGGGAGACAGGCCTCCAGACGAGTAAAAGGGCGTCGGTATCAAAAGATAGTAATAACCATGTTGGTATTTGCTAAGCGCTTACTCGGCGCAGAGCGCTGTTCTGAGCGCCGGGGTGGACACGGGGCAGTCGGGTTGTCCCGCCCGGGGCTCACGGTCTTCATCCCCGCTTTACAGATGAGGTAACTGAGGCCCAGGGGAGTGAAGCGACTCGCCCACAGTGAGAGCAGAGCTGGGATTCGAACTCACGACCCCTGACTCCAGAGCCCGGGCTCTTCCCACCGAGCCGCGCTCAGAATTAAATAGAATCACGGATGTAGTCACGTCATTCGTATAGATCGATTCTCCCTATCTGCTCCCGTTTTAATGAGACGTTCTTCCCCTCGATTCTTTTCACTGCCGTTGTACCTGGTCTGTCCGTCTCCCCCGATGAGACCGTCTCTATCTGCTGCCGATCTGTCCATTCCAAGCGCCTAGTACAGCGCCCTGCGCGTGGTAAGCGCCCGATGAATGCTGTCGAAAACGAATGAATAAAGCAGAATTAGAAATGGGCGCACGGGCTGTGGGAGGGGAGCGAGTCGGGGCGACGGGGGGGAGCAGAGGGAAAGGGGGGCTCGGTCTGGGAAGGCCTCCTGGAGGAGGTGAGCTCTCAAGCAGGGGTGCGAAGGAGGGAGATGTCCGGCGGATCGGAGGAGGCACGGTGAGAAGATTAGCGCCAGAAGAGCGGAGCGTGCGGGCTGGGCCGTCGAGGAGAGAAGGGAGGTGAGGTAGGACGAGGCAAGGTGATGGGGAGGAGTTTTTCCCAAGCCTCTGCGTCCTCGTCCCTTTTTTTTTTTTTTTTAATGGCGCGGGCTGAGCGCTCGCTGTGTACCAGGCCCCGTCCCAATAATAATCGTGCCATTTGTGGAGCGCTTACTCCGTGCCAGGCCCCGTACTGAGCGCTGGGGCGCACGCAGGCACACTGGATTGGACGCAGCCCCTGTCCCACGTGGGACAGACTCTCTCCGTCCCCGTTTTACAGATGAGGTCAGCGAGGCACAGAGAAGTGAAGTGGTCTCAGTTCGCTCAACTGTGAAATGGGGATTAAGGCCGTGAGCCCCGCCGGGGGGACAACCCGATCGCCTTGTATCTTCCCCGGCGCCTAGAACAGTGCTTCGCGCAGAGGAAGCGCTTAACAAATGCCATCGTTACTGGAGAAGCAGCGCGGCTCGGTGGAAGGAGCCCGGGCTTGGGAGTCAGAGGCCGTGGGTTCGACTCCCGGCTCTGCCGCCTGTCAGCTGTGTGGCCGTGGGCGAGTCACTTCACTTCTCCGTACCTCAGTTACCTCATCTGTAAAATGGGGATTAAGACCGTGAGCCCCACGTGGCCGATTCCCCCGTGTCTACCCCGGCGCTTAGAACAGTGCTCTGCACATAGTAAGCGCTTAACAAATACCAACATTATTATTATTATTATTAAGTGAAGTGACTGGCCCAAGGTCACACAGCAGACAGTTGGCAGAGCTGGGATTAGAATAACAATAATGATGGTAGTTAAGTGCTTACCGTGTGCAAAGCACTGTTCTAAGCACTGGCGGCGGGGGGGACGAGGTGATCAGGTTGCCCCAGGTGGGGCTCACGGTCTCAATCCCCATTTTACAGATGAGGTGACTGAGGCACAGAGGAGTTAAGGGGCTGGCCCAAAGTCACCCAGCTGACGAGCGGCGGGGCCGGGATTAGAACCCGTGGCCTCTGACTCCCGGGCCTGGGCTCTGTCCACTGCACCGTGCCGCTTCTCCAGGCTCTGGGGCAGGTACGGGACAGCCAGGTTGGACACGGCCCACGTCGCACGTGGGGCTCACTGTCTTCCTCCCCGTCGTACAGATGAGGTAACCGAGTCGCACTGATGGAGAGCTTACCGGGTGCAGAGCACTGTACTGAGCGCCGGGGTAGACGCAAGCCACTCGGGTGGACGTAGTTCACGGCCACCGTGGGGCTCGTGGTCTTGATCCCCGCTGAGGTAACCGAGTCAGCCAGATGCGTCACTGAGCGCTCACTGTGTGCGGAACACTATACCGGGCATTTGGGAGGGAACGTTACGGCGGCGTAGCAGACGCAGTCCCTGCCCACAACGGACCCGCGGTCCGGAGGAGGCCCGGAGAAGCACAGTGACTTAGCCGAGGTCCCGCGGCAGACGGATGGCGGATCCGGGATTAGAATCCAGGCCCCGGTGACTCCCGGGTCCGGGCTCTATCCCCTGGGCCGGGCCGCTCCTCGACCCTCCTCCGTCGGCCCCTCGTCGCGGCGTTCCCTCGGGGAAACGAGCTCCGGAGACGGCCCCGAGGCCGTGAGCTGGACGGTGGCGCCGTTCTCCGCCGGTCGTCACGTCTCAGAGCCCGGCGCCCACCGGGAGGATCCGGGAAGCGCGGAGTCGCCGACGGAAGCGGGTCGAAGGTGAGCGGGGCGGCGGCCGAGAGGGTCGCGAGCGGCTCTTCTCTCTCAAGCGGCGTTTGGCTCCCTGTCCCTTCTCGACCGGCCCCGGGGATAAACCGTCCCTCTCGCGCTTCGGCTCTTCAGCTCTCGGGGAGTTTGCCCTCCTCCCCCGGGAGACGCAAAAACCGGTGACCGTGGCCTAGTGGATCGGACCCGGGCCTGGGTTCTAATCCCGGCTCGGCCACTTATCTGCTGGGTGACCTTGGGCGAGTCCGGCCCTCGGTTTCCTCGTCTGCGGAACGGGGCTCCGATCCCAGTGTTAGAGCGGGAGCCCCACGTGGAGCCCGATGATCTACCACTCGGTGAAGCGCGCTTGGGATGAACCACGGTTCTTCTTCTTGTTGTTGTTATTAGGAAAGCGCTAAATAATTCTTTTCAGCCCTGAGCGGGCAGATCGTGGCTGAGGGGGCTGCGTTCGGAATCTCCGGTTGATTTCCTCCGGTTCACTGCCGAGGCCCAGCAGAGGTGAAGACGTAGGCCCGGAAAACATCGTAGGGAATCGGGTTTCTGTTGAGCGCTCACCGTGTTCAGAGCACTGGACTGAACGCTCGGGAGAGGACGGTACGACAGACTGTCGACACGTTCCCTGCCCCGCGGAGAGCTGCGAGCGTGTAATCATTGGGGTAGAAATGCGTGAACCTTGGGGTTGGGTTTTTTTTTTTTTTTTGCGATGAGTGGCCCGATAATTTCGTCGCTTGAAGTAACGATTGCCAGATACTTTACCTGTGGGTTCCTCGCTATCTTACTAACCACCGTCCCCGCTTCTTAATAATGTTGGTATCTGTTAAGCGCTTACTCTGTGCAGAGCGCTGTTCTAAGCGCCGGGGGAGATGCGGGGTCGTCAGGCGGTCCCACGGGAGGCCCACGGTCTTCAGCCCCGCTTTACAGATGAGGGAACTGAGGCACAGAGGAGTGAAGCGACCCAGCTGCCGAGTGGCGGCGGCGCCGGGATTCGAACCCGTGACCGCTGACTCGCAAGCCCGGGCTCTTTCCACCGAGCCACGCCGCTTCGCCCTGGCACCCTCCCCACCTAAAAGACTTCATGAAATGCCCAAAGCTGCCTGCCTCCTGGGAAGCACTTAAGCAGCCGGCGTAAGGCCGTGAACTCACTGCGGGCAAGGAATGGGTCTGTTTCGTTGCTGTACTGCACCCTCCCAAGCGCTTACAACAGCGCTCTGCACACAGTAAGGGCTCAGTAAATGCGACCGCGTGGCCGGGCGGCAAGAGCCCGGGCCTGGGAGTCGGAGGGCGTGGGTCCTAATCCCGGCTCCGCCGCTCGTCTGCCGTGTGTGGCCCCGGGCGAGCCGTTTTAACTTCTCCGGGCCTCAGTTGCCTCTTCTCTAAATTGGGGATTCGGCCGGTGAGCCCCACGTGGGACAACCTAATCACGTCGGATCTACCCCAGGGCTTAGAACGGTGCTTGGCCCATCGTAAGCGCTTAACGAATACCATCATCGTCCCGTTTTACAGAGAGGCCGCGTGGCCTAATCGATAGGGTCCGCTCCCGGGAGTCGGAGGGGCCCGGGTTCTAATCCCGGCTCCGCCACTTGTCGTCTGGGTGACCCGGGGCGAGTCACCTCACTTCTCCGGGCCCCTCAGTCGCCTCATCTGGAAATGGGGATAAGCGCGCGAGCCCCACGGGGGACGTGGACTGTGTCCAACCTGATTAGCCTGGATCTACCCCAGCGGTTAGTACGGTGCCTAGCACGTGGCAAGCGCCTAACGGACGCTAAAAGTAAATGAAAAAAATGGGAGAAACCAACTCCCAGAGAGGCCGCTGGGCTCGCTGCAGGGGACCCATGTCGTTGGGGAAGCAGCGCGGCGCAGTGGAAGAGAGCCCGGGCTTCGGAGTCAGAGGTCATGAGTTCGACTCCCGGCTCTGCCGCTCGTCAGCCGGGTGACGGTGGGCGAGTCACTTCGCTTCTCTGGGCCTCAGTGACCTCATCTGTAAAATGGGGATTACCTGTGAGCCTCACGTGGGACGACCCGATGACCCCGGATCTACCCCGGCTTAGAACGGTGCTCTGCGCAGAGTGAGCGCTTACCAAATGCCGCAATTTGGTTTTTTTATTTAGTGGATAGAGCCCGGGCCTGGGAGCCAGAAGGACCGGGGTTCCGATCCCAGCTCCTCCATTTTTCTGCTGTGGGACCTTGGGCGAGTCACTTCGCTTCTCTGGGCCTTAACCGTAAAATGGGGGTTAACAGCGCAGCCAACGTGATAACTTTGTATCTCGCCCCCCGGCTCAGTACAGTGCTTGGCCCCTAGTAAGCGCTTAACAAATACCGTCATCGTCGTCATTCCCGGGACTTAGTACAGGGCTCCGCACACGGTGAGCGCTCGGTGAATACGATTGACCGCCATTAGCCGTTATTATTCATTCATTCATTCAGTGGTATTTACTGAGCGCTTGCTATGTGCGGAGCACTGTACTAAGCGCTTGGAATGAACAAGTCGGCAGCAGAATTCCGAACCTCTCCCCGTCTTCGAAGCCTTATCGAAGGCCCATCTCCTCCAAGGGGCCTTCCCTGACTGAGCCCCCCCCCCCCCACTGCCTTCCGCGTCGTCCAGACTCTCTCCCTTCGTTCAGAAGCGGCGCGGCTCAGCGGAAAGAGCCCGGGCTTGGGAGTCGGAGGTCGTGGGTTCGACTCCCGGCTCGGCCGCTCGTCAGCCGGGTGACTGTGGGCGAGTCACTTCGCTTCTCTGCGCCTCAGTTCCCTCATCTGTAAAATGGGGATGAAGACCGTGAGCCCCACGGGGGACGACCCGATTCCCCCGTGTCTACCCCAGCGCTTAGAACGGTGCCCTGCGCGTAGTAGGCGCTTAACAGATACCAACGTCATTACCTCCTGTCTCCTCCGGTGCTTAATACGGGCGCGTGGCACGGAGTGAGCACTCAACCCGTCATTGCTATTAGTAATAGAAATGACAATAATAAATATTCTTCCTGTAGGCCGGAAGCTCCCGGTAGGCGGGGATTGCACCCGCCAACTACTCCGTCGCCTCGTACCGTCCCGGGCGCTCTGTCCGGTGCTCGGCACCCGGTAAGGTCCCGATAAATAAAACATCACGGTATCCGTTAAGTGCTTACTGTGTGTCGGCGCTGCCCTAAGTGCTGGGCCAAGCGGGTCAGACACGGTCACGTAATACCATCGATCGATAGATCTTCAGAGATCTGAACAGACGGGGCATCGTTAGCTGTCCCGGGAAATGGCCCTAGGAGCTGTTGAGCCCCGACCGTCGGCGGCCTCCTCCGAGAGGGCGGGGGGTGGGGGAGTGAAGAAAACCTGGAGAGAAGTGCTCCTGCCTCGAAACCGCAGCCCAGAGAAGCGGAGCCACCCGCCTGAGGTCACGCAGCGGGCAGTTGGCGGAGCCGGGGGGAGAATCCGGGGGCCCCCGGCTCCCGGGCCCGACCTCCGTCCGTCAGGCAACGTGGCCCAGTTCGTTCATCCGCTCGCGTCGTATTTATTGAGGGCTTCCAGGGTGCAGAGTACTGTGCCGAGCACTTGGGAGAGTACCCTGTATCTACCCCGGTGCTTAGAACAGTGCTCCGCACATAGCGAGCGCTTAACGAATCATCATTGCCATACAGCAGCAGACAGACACGTTCCCTGCCCGCCACAAGCTCGGAGTCTAGAGGGGGAGACGGACATTAATACGCATAAATAAATACCTGTGGCACTAGCGCTTAAAAAATACCGCGATTATTAGCACTGTATAGTCATCGTGGTATCTGTTGAGCCCTTACTATGTGCCAGGCACTATACTGATAATTACGGTATTGGTTAAGCGCTTACTATGTGCTGAGCGCTGTTCTAAGTGCGGGGGTAGATACAGGGTAATAATAATAATAATAATGTTGGTATTTGTTAAGCGCTCACTATGTGCAGAGCACCGTTCTAAGCGCCGGGGGAGATACGGGGTCATCGGGTCGTCCCACGGGAGGCTCCCGGTCTTCGTCCCCATTTGACAGGTGAGGGAACCGAGGCCCAGAGAAGCGAAGTGACTCGCCCACGGTCACCCGGCTGCCAAGTGGCAGAGCTGGGATTCGAACCCGGGACCTCTGACTCCCCAGCCCGGGCTCCTTCCACTGAGCCACGCTGATTCTCTGTACTCAGCGCTGGGTGGATACAAGCAAGTGGGGTTGGACGCCGTCCCCGTCCCCCCATAGGGTTCACAAGTCTCATTCCCCATTTTCCAGACGAGGTAACCGAGCCACAGAGAAGTGAAGCCATTTGCCCAAGGTTCCACAGCGGGGAAGTGGTGGAGCCGGGATTAGAACCCGTGACCTTCGGACTCCCAGGCCCGTGCTCTTTCCGCTACGCCGCGCCGCTTCCTTTTTATCGTCCTCCCAGCGTGGCTCGGTGCAAAGAGCCACGGGCCTTCGGAGTCCGAGGTCACGGGTTCGACTCCCGGCTCTGCCGCTCGCCAGCCGGGGGACCGTGGGCGAGTCGCCTCACCTCTCTGGGCCCCGGTGACCTCATCTGTCAAATGGGGATTAACCGTGAGCCTCCCGTGGGACCACCCGGTGACCCCGTGTCTCCCCCGGGCGCTTAGAACGGTGCTGTGCACGTGGTGAGCGCTTACCAAATACCATCATCATCCTGGGGAGCCTCGTAGCTGGGGGTCAGGAGTTTGAGTTGAATTTGAGAAGAAATGGGGAACGGATGGGGACGCTGGGGGGGGGGGGGGGGGGGCGGGAGGACCGGCGGTCGGTCGGGACGTGGAGGGGCTTATTTGAGGTGGGTTTTGTTACCAGAGGTGCCGTCTGCCCCTCTTGGCTTCTGCGGTTCTGCCAATTTGATCAGCAGACAGGTGCTTTCCCTCCCTCGGCTTCTGCTCCAGGCTCAGCCCCCAAGCGGAGCAGCAGAGGGTCTGGAACGGGGTCCTTCGCTCTCACGTGTCGGCCCCGTTAGGTGCAAACGTGACCCCGAAAGAGAGTCGCGACTCATCTGTTTCGGTTTTCCCGTTGTCTTTTACCGCCGTTTCTTCAACGCGTACTGCGTACCGAGCGCCGGGGCTGTGCGACCGCGGGCGAGTCACTTCACTTCTCTGCGCCTCGGTGACCTCATCTGGAAAATGGGGATTAACCGCGAGCCTCCCGTGGGACGACCCGATGACCCCCGGATCTATCCCAGCGCTTAGAACGGGTGCTGTGCGCGTAGCGAGCGCTTAACGAGCGCCAACGGTGTTATAAATGCAAGCTCCTCTGGTCCGACGCAGTCCGTGTCCCAGTCTTCATCCCCATTTTACAGATGAGGGGACTGAGGCCCGGAGAAGTGAAGTGACGTGGCCGAGGTCCCGCAGCAGCGGTCCAGTGGCGGAGCCGGGATTGGGACCCGGGTCCTCTGGACCCCCCGAGCCCGGACTCTATCCGTTAGGCCGTGCTGCTTCTGCTCTAGACTCTAGAGAGTCACTGTCTCTCCTTTGGGGAGGAGTTTCAAGTTCTTTCCTTTCCCGCCTGGAAATCTGTTCTTGTTTTTCCAAGTGAATTTTCCCTTTCCCCCTCCTTCCCGATTTCCAAGTCTGGTTTTCTTCCGCTCCCTTCTGCATCGCCCCGACTCGCTCCCTTTAATTCAGCCCCCGGCCCCGGCCCCGCGGCACTTACGTCCGTGGCCGTCATTTATTTATTTCCGTTAACGTCCGTCTCCGCCTTTAGACGGGAGTCCGTTGTGGGCGGGGAACGCGTCCGCGATATCGGTGTAGAGTAGTCTCCCCAGCGTTCAGTACAGCGCCCCGCGCACCGTAAGCGCGCAGTAAATAGGACCGGTGGGACTGGATACCTTCCATTCCCCTCGGCGGTTCTGCTTCCGGAGTGGTTTATCAGCTAACTGTTTGTCCTCGTGTCCTCCCGGGGGCCCTTTTCCTTTTTTAATGGGAATTTGAAGGCTAGCCTCGCGTTCTGTCCATCGCCGGTGGTATTTCTCGCGTGCCTACCGCCTGCGGAGCCCTGTACTGAGCGTTCGGGTGAGTTGGTAGACCCGCTCCCTGCCGAGCCGACAATCTAGCCGGACGTTAATGTAACGGGATGAATCCCGGATCCGGACGGAAGTGCCGTGGGGCCGAGGGAGGGGCGAATGGAGAACGGATCCAGACGTCAGGGAGCGGGAGGAGAGGAGATGAGGATTTAGTCGGGGAAGGCCTCTTGGAGGAGAAGGGCTTTCGCTAAGGCCTGGAAGCGGGGGAGCGTCGTCGGCTGCGAAGCGGAGAGTCCGAGGCCGGAGGTCGGACTCGGGCGGCGTCCGAGACTCGGGGTGTTGAAGGTCGTTGGGCCGGAGTAGACTTTTCCCGGTTACTTTTTCCGCTCCCCCGCCGGAGCCTCCTCTCCCGTGAGCCGGGCCCGGGACCCGCTTCGGACCCCCTGCCTTTCGGGGAGGGAGGGTAAAGGGGGAGGTCTCGAAGTCTGGCCACCCTTTCTGCTCCCGCGATGACGGCTGTCATCAGCTGGGAAGCGGCACGGTCCGGTGGAAAGACCCCAGGCCCGGAGGTCGGAGGAGCCGGGTTGTAATCCCGGCTCTGTCATTTAATAGTAATGATGACGATGAGGATGATGATGACGTTGGTATTTGTTGAGCGCCTCCTACGTGCCCGGCACGGTTCTAAGCGCTGGGGGAGATCCAGGGTCATCAGGCTGTCCCACGTGAGGCTCCCAGTCTTCGTCCCCATTTTCCGGATGAGGTCACTGAGGCCCCCGAGGTCGAAGTGACTCGCCCGGAGCCACGCAGCTGACGGGATTAGAACCCGTGACCTCCGACTCCTAAGCCCGGGCTCCCTCCGCTGAGCCGCGATTTGCCTGCCGGGTGACCTTGGGCCAGTCGCTTCACTTCTCTGGGCCTCGGTCCCCTCATCTGTCAAATGGGACCGGGAGCCCCGCGTGGGATAAGGGGCTCTGTCCAACCCGATAGCCTTGTGTCTACCCCGGCGCTCAGTACGGTGCTTGGCACGTAGTCGGTGCTTACCGGATGCCCCAGTTAATCAAAAGTCATTATGGTACTCACGTTCCGAGCACTCGGTACAGTGCTGTGCACATGGTAAGCGCTCAGTAAGTGCTGTTGAATGAATGAATATTGGTAGTAAGAATAATAACAATAAAAGGCAACGGTTGGTCGATAGTTCTCTGCCCACGAGAAGCTCACCGAGGCCCGATCTGCTCGCTGCAGATCGGCTCCATGTCTTTGAACTCTGTCCTTCGGCAGGCCGCCCCGTCTGCACCATCCAGTCGGTCGTGTCTATCGAGCGCTTACTGTGGGCCGCGCGCCGCACTAGGCGCCTGGGAGAGTACAGTGCAGCGGAGTTGGTGGACCCACTCCCTGCCCTGCGACGCTTAGTACGGAGTTCGCTGCGTGCCGCAAGCGCTGCCGTTGACGAGGGTGGCGGGCGCTCAGTAAATTCGCTCTGATTTATTTTTTCCTTTTGGATGGTATTTGTTAAGCGCCTCCTCTGTGCTAGGCACCGAGCCAGGCGCCGGAGATCGGGAAGCAGCGCGGCTCCGGGGAAGGAGCCCGGGCTCGGGGGTCAGGGGTCATGGGTTCGGATCCCGGCTCTGCCACTTGGCAGCTGGGTGACTGCGTGACGCTTCTCCGGGCCTCGGTGACCCCCATCTGTCCGATGGGGATCAAGACTGGGAGCCTCACGTGGGACAACCCGATTACCCTCCCCCAGTGCTTAGAACAGCGCTCTGCACACAGTAAGCGCGTGACACGTGCCAACGTGATTATTACAAGCTAAGCGGGTCGGACACGGTCCCTGGCCCACCTGGGGCTCCCAGCCTTAATCCCCATTTTGCAGAGGAGGGAACTGAGGCCCAGGGAGGTGAAGCGACTTGCCCGAGGTCACCCGGCAGCCAGCGGCGGAGCCGGGACGAGAACCCAGGTCCTTCCGACTCCCAGGCCCCGGGTCCGTCCGACCTGATGACCCCGTGTCCACCCCAGCGCTTAGAACGGTGCTGGGCACGTAGTGAGCGCTTAACGAATACCGACGTTAGCAGATTCCCTCTAGACGGGAAGCTCGTCGTGGGCAGGGAAGGCGTCCCTTCCGCTGTTGCATCGTGCTTTCCCGAACGTGGAGCGCGGTGCTCCGCGCACGGCAAGCGCTCGGTAAATGCGATCGACTGACCTCCTCCTGCTCCCCGTGGATTGCGCGCCCGCCTCCGGGCCCGGGGGGGCAGGGTTCGATTCCGGGCGGGCGGGGCCGGGCCGGAGAGCGGGAGGCCTCGGGTCGCCGACTCGAAGGAAGCGTCCTTCGGAGACGGGAGGAGGCCGGACTCCCCGACTGCCTTAGAAAGACCAGAGAGCCATTGATTAGACTTAGATCTTTTCCGTCTTTAACTTCAATTAGATCGGCTCCAACCCGTCCCTCGGGGGACGGTGCGGTTTCGCCGTAGGGCTTCTAAATAGCCGCGCCGCCTCCGATCCTAAAGGGCCCCCGGGGGCCGGGGGAGTCGCCGGCGGCTCCCCTTCCCCCGCGGCCTTCCCGGGTTTCGGGTGGCGGCGCGGGACGGTGAGGGCGTGCCGGCCCGGAGAGCGGGATTAATAATCCAGGTTGGTATTTGTTAAGCGCTTACTACGCGCGGAGCGCCGTTCTGAGCGCTGGGGGAGATTCGGGGTCATCGGCGGCTCACGGTTAATCCCCGTTTGCGGATGAGGCCGCCGAGGCCCAGAGAGGTGAAAGCGACTCGCCCACGGTCACGCAGCTGCCAGGTGGCAGGGCCGGGAGTCGAACCCGTGACCTCTGACTGCGAAACCCGGGCCCTTTCCACTGAGCCACGCTGCTCAGTAGCAATCACAGCGCTACTGGTTAAGCGCCCACTGGGTGCCGGGCGCTGTTCTAAGCGCAGGTCCGAGGCAGCCGAGCTGGACGCGGTCGCTGTCCCACGTGGGGCTCGCAGTCTCCATCCCCATCTCGTAGATGAGGCAGCGGAGGCTCATTCATTCGGTAGTATCTGCCGGGCGCCTACGATGTGCAGAGCGCTGCACTAAGCGCTCGGAACGGACAGACCGGCAACAGACGGAGACGGTCCCCGCCCTCTGGCGGGCTCACGGTCCGATCGGGGGAGACGGGCGGACGAGAACGATGGCGGTAAATAGGACCGCGGGGACGAAGAGCTCGTTAAAACACTAGCAAATAAAACTGAGGCCTAGAGAAGCGAAATGACTCGCCCGGGTTCACACAGCGGACAGTTGGCGGAGCCGGGATTAGAACCCATGCCCTTCTGACCCCCCCGGGCCCGTGCCACTCCGCCGTGCTCCTTCTCTGCGGTATAATGATGACGGCGATGGTGTTCGTTAAGGGCTTGCTGGGTGCCGGGCACCGTACTAAGCGCTGGGGGGGATACGGGCAGCATGGGAAGCAGCCGGGAAGCAGCGTGGCTCCAAGAGCCCGGGCTTGGGAGTCAGAGGTCACGGGTTCGAATCCCGGCTCGGCCACTCATTCGATGGTATTTATTGAGCGCTTACTGCGTGCAGAGCACTGTACTGAGCGCTCGGAACGAGCAAGTCGGCAACGGACAGAGACGGTCCCTGCCGTTTGACGGGCTCACCCCGTCGGCTGAGCGACTGTGGGCCTCGGTTCCCTCACCTGTAAAATGGGGACGAAGACGGGGAGCCCCACGTGGGACGACCCGATTCCCCCGTGTCTCCCCCAGCGCTCAGAACGGTGCTCGGCACGTAGTAGGCGCTTAACAAATACCAACGTCGTCGTTACCACAAGCAAATGGAGTTGGGCCCGGTCCCGGTCCCACGTGGGGCGCACGGTCTCCGGCCCCGTTTTGCAGTTGAGGGAACCGAGACCCAGAGAGGCCGAGTGACTCACCCGGGGTCACACAGCAGCCAGGCGGCGGAGCCGGGATTAGAACCCATGACTTCCCGACTCCCGGGCGCCCCGTCCGCGATATCGTGCCGCGGGGCGTAGTGCCCTCATCCCCCGCCTCTCCCTACTCCGTCTCAGTTCTCTGGTGCCCAACCAAGCGTCCAGATTCATTCAGCGGGGCTCAGTGGAAAGAACGTGGGCTTGGGCCGGGGGGGGGGGGGGGGCGGAGCAGAGGTCATGGGTTCGGATCCCGGCTCGGCCACTTGTCAGCTGTGTGACTGTGGGCGAGTCACTTCACTTCTCTGGGCCTCAGTGGCCTCATCTGGAAAACGGGGATTGAGACTGTGAGCCTCCCGTGGGACGACTCGATTACCCCGTTTCCACCCCGGCGCTTAGAACAGTGCTCCGCCCGTAGGAAGCGCTTAACGGACGCCAACGTCATTATTCATTCATTCTTTCGGTCGCGTTTATCGAGCGCTCGCTGTGGGCAGAGCCCCGCGGTAAGCGCCCGAGAGAGGACGGCACGGCGGGAGAGAGTCACGTTCGCCGTCCGCCAAGGGCTCACGGTCCGGAAGCAGCGTGGCTCGGTGGAAAGAGCCCGGGCTTGGGAGTCAGAGGGCATGGGTTCGAATCCCAGTCCTGCCCCTTGGCGGCTGTGTGACTGTGGGCCAGTCACCCCACTGGGTCTCGGTTACCTCATCTGTCAAATGGGGATTAACCGGACGAGCCGATCGCCCCGTATCTCCCCCGGCGCTTAGAACAGTGCCCTGCACAGAGTAAGCGCTTTACGAATACCAACGTTATTATTATTAGAAAGGGGGAGACGGACGTCAATGCAAATAAATGGAAATAAATCAGATTACGGGTGTGTGTACCGGTGCCTGCGTTGGTTCCTCCGGAGAGGGAGGAGTGCGCTCAAGCGGACGGAGCCCGGGCCCGGGAGGCGGGAGGACCGGGTTCTAATCCCGGCCCCGCCGCCTGTCTGCCGGGTGATCCTGGGCAAGTCCCTTAACTTCTCCGGGCCTCAGTTACCTCCCCTGGAAGATGGGGATTAAAGCCGCGAGCCGCGTGTGGGACCGACCCGACGATCCCGTGTCTGCCCCAGCGCTTAGTCCGATGCCCGGGGGGACGCTCTCCCCTGGGGGACTTAGCTTCCATCTCTCCGGCGGGAGAGTTCTGGATCTCGTCGGGACGAGCCCCCGGGACGGGAGGGGGAGCGTGGAAGCTTCCGAGAAGGCGGCCCGGAGCCGGAACGTCGGACCCGTTCCGCGACTCCCTCTCGGCCCAGTGGAGAGAGCCCGGGCCTGGCAGTCGGAGGACCTGGGTTCTGATCCCGGCTACGCCACTCGCCTGCCGCATCACCTTTCGCTCTTTCAGTCGAATGCATCGGGCGCTCACTGTGTGTAGGACAGTGTACCGAGCCCCTGGGAGAGTACAACCGTAACCACGTTCCCCGCCCACGGCGAGCTTACGGTCTGGGGCGGGGGGAGGCGGATGAGGGACAGGGACCGTGTCCGACCTGCTGAGCTTTCATCTCCCCGTCCCCATTCTCCAGATGAGGTAACCGAGGCCCGGAGAAGGGCGGCGACTCGCCCGAGGTCACCCGGCAGACAAGCGGAGGGGCCGGGATTAGAACCCAGGCTGGCGGCTCTCCGGCCTCCGCCTGTCGGGGAGGATGCCGGGAGATTGGGAGGATGCGGGGAAATCTGGCCTAGTGGAAAGCGCCAAGTCGCGGGAGCCGGGAGACCCCTTTTCTAATGCCGGCCCCTCCCCCCGGCCCCGCTGGGCGACTCGGGCGAGTCAGTGCCTCCGTTTCCTCCACTGACAGATTCATTCGATCGATCGTATTTATAATAATAGTAATGTCGGCATCTGTTAAGCGCCTACTCTGCGCAGAGCACCGTTCTGAGCGCTGGGGGAGATCCAGGGGCATCAGGTTGTCCCACGTGAGGCTCCCAGTCTGGATCCCCATTTGACAGGTGAAGTCGCTGGGGCCCAGAGAAGGGAAGTGACTCGCCCACAGTCACACAGCTGCCAAGTGGCAGAGCCGGGATCCGAACCCGTGACTCCCAAGCCGGGGCTCTTCCCACCGAGCCACGCTGCTTCCTCCCGCGAGCGCGTACCGTGCGCAGAGCACCGTGCCGAGCGCTTGGATTGGGAGCCGCGTGTGGACCGGGTACCGAGTGGCTTGCAGATTCCCCCGTGCTTAGCACGGTGTTTGTCCCCGCTTTACGGAGGGAATGACCGAGGCCCAGAGAAGTGAAGCGACTTGCCCAGGGTCACACAGCGGACTGGCAGCGCGGCCAGGGCCCTTCCGACTCCTTTCACTGGACCACGCTGACTGCCCCGAAACGTACCGCGCGCAGAGCTGGACGGGGCGTTTGGGAGGGAACGTGCGGGGAGTTGGAATGCGTGATCCTTGTCCTCCAAGAGCTTCCGGTCTAGTGGTCAGTCGGTCACATTTATCGAGCACTTACTGTGTCCAGAGCACTGTAGCAAGCGCTTGGGAGAGTTCAGTGTAACAACAGAACAGACACCTTCTCTGCCCACATCGAGCTTACGGTCTAGAGCGGGGGACGGACGTTAATAGAAATAATAATGTTGGTATTGGTTAAGCGCTCACTAGGTGCAGGGCACCCGTTCTGAGCGCCGGGGGAGATACGGGGGCATCGGGTCGTCCCGCGTGAGGCTCGCGGTTAATCCTCGCCCACGGGCCCCCGGCTGACAGGTGGCAGAGCCGGGAGTCGAACCCACGAGCCCTGACTCCGGAGCCCGGGCTCTTTAAAATTACAGATACGCGCGTAAGCGGTGTGGAGCTGGGACGGGGGTAAATACGGGGAACGGGTCAAGGCGACGCAGAAGGGAGTGGGAGAAGGGGAAAGGAGGACTCGGGGAGGGCCTCTCGGAAGGTTTCGAAGGCGGGGGGGGGGGTCACCGTCCGTCGGACGTGAGGAGGGAGGGCGTTCCGGGCCGGGGGCGGGACGCGGGCGAGAGGTCGGTGGCGAGGTGAGATGGAAGGACACCGAGAAGGTTCGCACTCGAGGAGCCAAGCGTGCGGGCCGGGTCGGGGGAGGAGAGCGGCGAGGTGAGGTAGGAGGGCAGGTTGACCGAGCTCTCCGCGGGCGACGGTGAGGAGTTTCTCTCCGTTGGACGCGAAGGTGGACGGGCAGCCCCTGGAGGGGGTCGAGTAGTGGGGAAATGTAGCGGGAAACCGGGGCGAGCCGTCCTACCGCGGAGCTGTCGTGAAAGGTCCATCCGTTCATTGTCGCATTTATCGAGCGCTCACCGTGTTCGGGGCGCTGCCCTAAGCGCTTGGAAAGTACAGTTCGGCAAGAAACGGGAGCGGCCCCTGCCCAACGAGGGGCTCACGGTCTAGGAGGGGAGAGACAGACGTCAAAACGCGCGAAGAGGGAACGGTTGACCTAGACCTAGTCCCCTGGAGACCCCCGTCCCGCTCGGCCCCCGTCTCTCGAGCGCTTGAAATCGGGCATTTTGGATTCAGAGGAAAGAGGGTGGCGGATGGTGGGAGGAGATCGTCCGTTAAAGGCCGTGAGCCCTCCGAGGGCGGGAGCCAGATTCCGGGCCCGCTTCTGTCGTAGGGAGCCGGGCCCGGGCATCCGAACTGTGTATTCCAAGCGCTTCGTACGGTGCTCCGCGCGTAGTAGGCGCTCGATATATACTACCGGATGAATGAATCGGGACGGGGGGTTCTCATCCCGACTCCGCCGCTTGTCTGCCGGGTGACCTTGGACGAGTCACTTCACTTCTCTGGGCCTCAGTTCCCTCATCCGGAAAATGGGCATTGAGACCGGGAGCCCCTACGTGGGACGTGGACCGTGTCCAATCTGACTGTCTCGTCTCCACCCCGGCGCTCGGTCCGGCGTCTGGCACGTACTGAATCGATACGCGGAACCGGCCGATACGGTCCCCGGGTCGATTTTCCTGCCGGATGTGGGCCCCGGGGCGCGGCGTGCCGTGCTTCGGGGTTCTCCGCCTGGCGGGCGCGGGGGGCGGTTGGCGGAGATCCCTTCGCGGCGAAGTTTGGGGCCCTGGGAGGCGACCCCCCACCTCACCCCCACCCCCTCGTCGTGCCACCCTCGGTCGGCACCATCCAAACTCCTAACGTGACGCGGGGATTCCGGCCCGCTCCTCCCTTCCCCCTCAGGCCGGATGCCCCCGGGGGGCCGGGGCCTGGGTCCCACCTGCCCGGGCCTCGGCCCCGGCACCCCCCGGGCCCCTCTGGGCGGGTCCCCGGCGGGCGGGCTCCCCGGTGGTCCCCTTGGAGCCGGCCCCGCCGTACCGCGGTCGGCAGTGCTGCAGTGCTGTTGCGTCAGTGCCGGGCCTCAGGATTTCTCTCTCTCTCTCCTCTCTTCCCTCTCCTCTTCCTCTCGCTCTCTCTCTCTCTCTCTCTAGCTTTCTCTCTCCTTCTCTATCTCTCTCTCCCCCATCTCTCCCTCTCTCTCTCCCCCGTCTCTCCCTCTCCATCTCTCTGTCCCCCGTCTCTCCCTCTCCGTCTCTCTGTCCCCCGTCTCTCCCTCTCCGTCTCTCTGTCCCCCGTCTCTCCCTCTCCGTCTCTCTGTCCCCCGTCTCTCCCTCTCCGTCTCTCTCTCCCCCGTCTCTCCCTCTCCGTCTCTCTCTCTCCCGTCTCTCCCTCTCCATCTCACCCTCTCCATCTCTGCCTCTCCGTCTCTCTCTCTCCCCCATCTCTCCCTCTTCATCTCTCCCCCATCTCTCCCTCCCCGTTTCCCCATCTCTCTCTCTCCCCATCTCACTATCTCTCTCCCTCCCCATCTCCCTCCCCATCTCTCCATCTGTCTCTCCCCATCTCTCTCTTTCTCTCTCTCTCCATCTGTCTCACCCCATCTCACTCTCCGCTGTCCCTCTCCCCACTCTCCCTCCCCGTGATATTAGTTTTTCTCTCTTCCCCGGGTGGCAGGTACCTGAAGTAGACACCTTCCTCCCTTCTCCCGTTGGTCTCCGAGCAAAAGGTGTTCACCCCCCGCCCCCCCCCCCCCCCCGGCTCTGTTTTGGGGACAGCCTCTGGGGGCAGGGAGGAGGGAGGGAGGGAGACTTACAAACCGTCCTCAGGCAGAGAAAGCCAAGATGCGTATGCTCGCGGCCTCCCCCGGGTCTGCAAGGGTCCGTTTCTCTTCTGGAAGCGGAGCTGGGGGACGAGGCGGGGAGGATTTAGGGGCGAATGGGATGCACCGGCTCGATCACCGAAGGAGAGGTGAGCCCCCTCCGGGTCGCGGGGCATCTCCCCGATTATTAGCCCCTGGTTCTGCCCCGTCCTTTCGCACCATTAGCGAAGCGGCGTGGCTCAGTGGAAGGAGCGCGGGCTTTGGAGTCAGAGGTCATGAGTTCGAATCCCGGCTCTGCCCCTTGTCAGCCGTGTGACTGTGGGCGAGTCACTTAACTTCTCCGGGCCTCAGGGACCTCATCCGGAAAATGGGGATGAGGACCGGGAGCCCCGCGTGGGACGACCTGATTCCCCTGTGTCTCCCCCGGCACTTAGAACAGTGCTCTGCACATGGTAAGCGCTTAACGGATACCGACATTATTATTATTACCGTAATAGTCGTGCCGCCTGGTAACGGGTCTGGTCACGTGAAGCGTGGTATTTGTTAAGCGCTCGTCGTGTGCCGGGCACCGTTCTCAGCTCTGGGGTGGATACAGGCTAATCAGGTTGGACACGGTCCCTGTCCCACGGTGGGCCCACCGTCGTCACCCCCGTTTTCCAGATGACAGAATGGGGGCCCGAAGAAGTGAAGCGGCTCGCCCAGGGTCACGCAAGCAGGCGTGTTGGAGGAGGCGGGATCAGAACCCCCGTCCTCCAACGGCTAAAATGGGGACTCAGTCCCCTTCTCCCTCCTACTTATTCGGTCGTATTTATCGAGCACTTACGGGGTGCGAGGCACCGTGCCGAGCGGTTGGGAGGGGACGACGTAACGACAGACGTATCCCTGCCCGCGGTGAGCTCCCAGTCTAGAGGGGGAGACGGACGTTAATAAAAATAAACAGATAAATGCTTAGACCGTGAGCCCCGTGCGGGACGGGGACCGTGCCCGACCTGACGATCTCGCCCCCCCCGGGTCCGCGCGCTCCAGCGGCGGGGAACTGACGGGGCGGGCGGTCCGTCCCCTTCCCCAGGATCCGCCCGGGCCCGGCCGCGCTCCGTCCGCCCGCCGCTCACTGACGGAGGCTGCCGCAGGATGAGAAGATGGCGGGCCGGCTGCTCGCACCCCCGGGCCCCGACAGCTTCAAGCCCTTCACCCCGGAGTCCCTGGCCAACATCGAGAAGCGCATCGCCGAGGACAAGGTCAAGAAGCCGCCCAAGCCCGACAGCAGCCACCGGGACGACGACGAGGACAGCAAGCCCAAGCCCAACAGCGACCTGGAGGCCGGCAAGAGCTTGCCCTTCATCTACGGCGACATCCCGCAGGGCCTGGTGGCCGTGCCCCTCGAGGACTTCGACCCCTACTATTTGACGCAGAAAGTGAGTGGGGGCCGGGGGCGGGGGGGGGACGGGACTCTCGCCCGCGCGGGCGATGGGTCGCCCGGTGCGATTTACCGAGCGCTCGCCACGCTAGGCATCCCGGGGTCAATCCGTCAGTCGTGCTCGTCAATCAGCGTGGTATTGGTGAAGCGCCCGCGACGTGCCGGGCGCCGGACTAAGCGATGGGGTGGGGACGGGCTGATCGGGTCGGACGCGGTCAGTGAGCGCTCACCGTGCGCCGAGCGCTGGCCGGAGCGCTCGGGAGAGGGCGGCGGGACGGTGAACGGGACGCTCCCCGTCCACGACGAGCCGGGACTCGAAACCGTGCCCTTTCCACCGAGCCACGCCGCCTCTCCGATTACGGAGACTGTGGAGAGGGGAAACAGGAGAGTGGCGTGGCGTAGTAAGAAGCGGCGTAGTGGATAGGGCGCAGGCCTGGGAGTCAGGAGGTCGCGGGTTCTAATTCTGCCTCCACCCGTCAGCTGTGCGGCCTAGGACGAGTCCCTTCCCTTCTCCGTGCCTCAGTCCCTTCCTCTGTAAAATGGGGATCGAGACCGTGAGCCCCACGTGGGTCAGGGACCGCGTCCAACCCAATTTGCCTGCATCCACCGCAGTGCCTGGCCCACGGTAAGGGCTTGATGAATCCCGTCATCGTTATTATTAACAGTAATAACGACGGTATCTGTCAAGCGCTTACTATGTGCAGAGCACCGTCCTGAGCGCTGGGGGAGATCCAGGGTCATCAGGTCGTCCCTCGTGGGGCTCCCAGTCTTCATCCCCATTTGACCGACGAGGGAACTGAGGCACGGAGAAGCGAAGCGACTTGCCCGCAGTCACACAGCCGACGAGTGGCAGGGCCGGGATTCGGACTGTTACTGTAAGCGTTGCCGGGCTGAATATCGAAACGGTTGATGTTTTCCGTGATCCGTGAGTGAATCCTCCGTGTCGCGTATTATCCACGAGTTGGGGATGGGAGGGGGGGTCTCGTTTTGTTTTTTAAGCCTTCGCCTCCCGAGTCCGATCTTTTCTCCCGCCGAGTGAGCGGGAGACTGAGCGAACGCGTAAGCGTGTCGAAGGCGGGGATCGGGTCTGCTACGTATTGTCCCCGTTATCTTGTCCTCTCCTGAGCGCTTAGCACTGGGCACCCGGTAGGCGCTCGGTAAGTCCCGTCGATGGATCGGTTGGTTAGGACTCCGGGGACTACGTCCGAGTGGTCGTCCTGGGCCCGCGAAACCTTGGGAGGGCCATTCACGTCGAACAGCGGTATTTAGCGAGGGCTCACCGGGTGCAGAGCACTGTACTAGACGCTGGGGAGTCGACCGGGAGACGCCTTCCCCGCCCGCCACGGGCTCACGGTTTAAAGGGGGAGGCAGACGTTAAAAGAAGTTAGGGATAAGGGCCGAAGCGCGGTAGGGTGGAGGGTGAAAAATCAAATGCTTAAAGGAGACCGATCCAAGTATATAATAATAATAATAATAATAATAATAACGTTGGTATTTGTTAAGCGCTTACTATGTGCAGAGCACTGCTCTGAGCGCCGGGGGAGACGCGGGGTAATCAGGTCGTCCCACGTGAGGCTCACAGTCTTAATCCCCGTTTTCCAGGTGAGGGAACTGAGGCCCGGAGACGTTAAGTATCTGTTAAGCGCTCACTATGTGCAGAACACCGTCCTAAGCGCCGGGGTAGATATAGGGTGATCAGGTTGTCCCACGTGAGGCTAAGAAGAATAATAATGATGTTGGTATTTGTTAAGCGCTTACTAACAGTGAGGCTCACAGTGAATCCCCATTTTAATAATAATAATAATAATAATAATGTTGGTATTTATTAAGTGCTTACCGTGGGCAGCTGGGGTAGATACAGGGTCATCAGGTCGTCCCACGTGAGGCTCACGGTCAATCCCCGTTTTCCAGATGAGGGAACCGAGGCCCAGAGAAGTGAAGCGACTCGCCCACGGTCCCACAGCTGCCAGGTGGCCGAGCCGGGATTCGAACCCACGACCTCCGACTCCCAAGCCCGGGCCCTTTCCGCTGAGCCGCGCTGCTTCTCTGAGTAGGGGAGATTAGGGCTTAGTCGGGGAAGGCCCCCTGAAGGAGGTGATTTAGTACGGTGCTCTGCGCACAGTAAGCGCTCAAGCAGCGTGGCTCAGTGGAACCTCCATTGAGGTGACTGAGGCCCAGAGGAGTGAAATGACTTGCCCAAGGCCACGCAGCCGACCGGCGGAAGAGCCGGGACTGGAATCCGTGACTTTCTGACTCAGAGGCCCGTGCCTCTATCCACGGGGCCCATAATAATAATGATGTCGGTATCGGTTAAGCGCTCACTATGTGCAGAGCACCGTTCTGAGCGCCGGGGGAGATACGGGGTCACCGGGTGGTCCCACGGGAGGCTCACGGTCAATCCCCATTTTCCAGACGAGGTCACCGGGGCCCAGAGAAGCGAAGCGACTCGCCCACGGTCCCCCGGCTGCCGAGCGGCAGAGCCGGGAGTCGAACCCGTGACCCCTGACTCCGAAGCCCGGGCCCTCTCCACCGAGCCACGGGCCCACGCCGCTTCTCAGGCTGTCGATCCGAGTAGGAGGGAGGACCGGGATCGAATCCCCACTCGAGGCCACCGAGGCACAGGGAGGTTACGCGACTCGCCCGGCCTCACGCAGCGGAGAAGCGGAGGAGCCGGGACGAGAACCCGGGTCCCGGGCAAGTGGTCGACGGGAGTCGAGGCCCGCGGGGGAGAAGGTCGGAGCCGTGGGCGGACTGGCGGGAGGGGATGAGATCCTAATAATAATCGTGGTGTTCGTTGAGCGCTTCCTCGGCGCCGGGCCCCGTACCGAACGCCGGGACGTGCAGATTGGGTCGGACACGGTCCCCGTCCCCCACGGGGCTCGCGGTCTCGACCCCCCGTTTTCCGGAAGGGGGCCCCGAGGCCCGGGGAAGTGAGGTGACCCGGCAGACACGTGGCGGAGCCGGGATTAGAACTCATGACCCCCCGGCTCCCGGGCCAGTGGTCCGTCCCGACGGGCTGCCGGGGGGTTTCCGTCGGAGACCGGCGCCGGAGCGCCCCGGTCCCCGGGGAGTCGGACCGGGTTCTGGCCGGCGAGCGTGGCCACCTCACACCCGCCGCCGGCCCCGCCCTGGCCCCGTCGGGATGAACCCGGGCGGCATCGAGGGGGCCCAGACCGGCCGCCGCCGGACACCGGGTCTTCCCGCCGGGGGCTTCGGTCTCGAAGCCGCGGACGCCGTCGATGGGTCGACTGGCCATCGCCCCCCCCGGCCCGGGCCCGTCCGTCGTAGCAATGTCGGTATTCGTTAAGCGCTTCCTACGCGCCGAGCACCGTTCTAAGCGCCGGGGGAGGTACGGGGTCGTCGGGTCGTCCCACGTGAGGCTCGCGGTCAATCCCCATTTTCCAGACGAGGTAGCCGAGGCCCGGAGAAGTGAAGCGACTCGCCCACGGTCCCCCGGCTGCCGAGCGGCCGAGCCGGGGTTCGGGCCCGTGCCCTCGGACTCCCAAGCCCGGGTTCTTTCCACTGAGCCACGCTGCTTGACGGGAAGCTCCCGGCCCGCTTCCGTCTCCTCCCGAGAGGAGAAGCGGAGGGCGGCAGGCCGCCTCCTCCGGAAAGAAGCGAGTTCATCCCGTGAAATTTCCAGCGGGAGAAGCGGCCTGTCCCGGCGGGGAGCGCGTGGGCCCCGGAGACGGAAGGACCCGGGTTCTGATCCCCGGGGGGGGGGGGGGGGGGGGGGCCGCCTCACTTCTCTGGGCCTCGGTTTCCGCGAACGTAAAATGGGGCTACGTGTTCTCCCTCCTACCTGGACCGCGAGCCCCGCGTACTTAAATTGTTCCTGGCCCAGCGCGCAGACCAGTGTTTGACACGCAGTGAGCGAGCGCTCAATAAATACCACTGATCGAGCGATTACACCATTAAGCGAAGCAGCGCGGCTCAGTGGAAAGAGCCCGGGCTTGGGAGCCAGAGGTCATGAGTTCGACTCCCGGCTCTGCCGCCCGTCAGCTGCGTGACCGTGAGCCTCACGCGGGACGACCCGATGCCCCCGTATCATCGCTTAGAACGGTGCTCTGCACGTAGTAAGCGCTGAACCGATCCCGGCATCGTTATTATTATTACACTATTAAGAGAAGCAGCGAGGCTCAGTGGAAAGAGCCCGGGCTTGGGAGTCAGAGGGCGTGGGTTCGGATCCCGGCTCCGCCACTCGCCAGCCGACTGTGGACGGGTCACTTCACTTCTCTGGGCCTCGGTGACCTCGTCTGTCAAATGGGGATGAAGCCCGTGAGCCCCGCGGGGGACCACCCGATGACCCCGTATCCCCCCCAGCGCTTAGAACGGTGCTCGGCACAGAGTAAGCGCTTAACGAATACCGGCACTGTTATCACTGTTGTTGCGCTCCCCCGAGCTCGTGATGCCGTGCTCTGCAGGGACTTAATGAATGTCATCGACTGACTGACATCCAGTAGGTAGAGAGGCGGCGCGACCCGGTGGCTGGAGCCCGGGCCCGGGAGTCAGAAGGACCCGGGTTCCAATCCCGGCCCCGCCGCTCGTCTGCCGTGTGACCTCGGACGGGTCACTTGGCTTCTCTGGGCCTCGCTGACCTCATCTGGAAAATGGGGGTTAAGACGGCGAGCCCCACGGGGGACGGGGACCGTGTCCATCCCGATTAGCTTGGATCTGCCTCGGCGCTCAGTACAGAGTCTGGGGCCTGGTGAGCGCTTAACACGTACCACAGTTATTATTATTGTTGAGAAGGAGAAGGGGCTGGAGGGGCAGCGGTAGAGCTCAGTGGACTTGGGAGCCAGCGGTCGTGGATTCGAATCCCGGCCCCGCCGCTCGTCAGCCTCAGTTCCCTCATCCGTAAACGGGGGTGAAGCCCGGGAGCCTCGCGGGGGACGACCCGATGACCCCGCGTCCACCCCGGCGCTTAGAACAGTGCTCCGCACGTAGTAAGCGCTTAACAGATGCCACCGTTATCATGCACAGGGGTTAGGGCTTAAATCACGAGCTAGGCGCGATCCAGATTTTACCCGCGTGCGTGACGTCGGCTGTCCGGACCTAATCGTTTCTCTGCCCTCTCTCTCCCTTTCTCTCTCCGCAGACCTTCGTAGTGCTAAACAGAGGGAAGACGCTCTTCCGATTCAGTGCCACGCCTGCCTTGTATATTTTAAGTCCCTTTAACCTGTTGCGGAGAATAGCTATTAAAATTCTGATACATTCATATCCTTTTCGGCGAGGGGGCCGGGAGGGACTCGGGGGGGTTTCGGAAGCCCGGGCCCCCCCGGCCCCCCCCGGCAGGGGGAAGGGTGGATTGGAGCTCAGCCTGGGGAAACGGGGTCTCTTCGATCCGGGGTCGCTCGGGACGCCTGGGCTTTGACTTCCGAGGGACCTGGCTGGGTGCGGGACTCTCCCGGTGCCGGGAGCGTCTCGTTGACGTGGGACCCCTGCGGTCGGGCCTCCAGCTGTAACGACCCCACCCCCCCCACCCCCCTTCCCGCTTACCCCGCGAATCTCCGGAAATCCGAGCGGGGAAGCCGTCGGAGAGGCGCCCGCGAAAGTAGCCGGCGGCGGTCGAGGAGCGGCGCGGCCCAATGGAAAGAGGACCGCGGTTCTCGTCCTGGTTTCGCCGTTCGCCTGCTGGGTGACCTTGGACAAGTCACTTCCCCCCTCTAGGCCTCAGTTTCCTCCTCAGCAGAGTGGAGATTCCTGGCTTGTCCTCCCTCCCCAGGGGCCAGGGGCTGTGTCTGACGTGATGAACTCCTGTCCACCCCAGCGCTTAGAAGAGCGCTTGGCCCATAGGAGGCACCGGATCGCAGTCACCACCCTGGTTTTTAATAATAATAATAATAATAATAACGATGTTGGTATCCGTTAAGCGCCTGCTAGGTGCCGAGCGCGTTCTGAGCGCCGGGCGAGATAGAGGGGGATCAGGTTGTCCCACACTTCTAACGCCCGTTTTACAGACGAGGGGACCGAGGCACGGAGAAGTGAAGCGACTCGCCCACGGTCACGCAGCTGACGAGCGGCAGAGCCGGGAGTCGAACTCACGACCTCTGACTCCGAAGCCCAGACGCTCGGAGGCCGTGGTGCCGGTAGGCGGTCATCGCGGCCTCCGGGGAGCGCCGCGCTAAGCGCCGAGCCGGGCACGGTCCCACCGGACGCGGTCCCCGCCCGGCGTGGGGCTCACGGGGCGAGGGGGATCGGGGGTCGGATCTCCAGGTGAGGAGACTGTGGGCCCGGAGCAGTTAAAAGAGACCTGAGGTCGCAGCCCAGACGGACGTCCATCCAGGCGGGAGCCCCGCGCCCACCGTCGGTCCACGCGGCCCCCCGGATCAGCCGCCGCGGCCTCTCGCGGGCGGGCGCTCGGCCGGCCGTCCCGGCGGCAGAGGCCGTCGATTCCCGCCCGTCCGCCCTCGGCGGGGGGCGCGGGGAGGGCGGCCCCCCGAGGCCGGAGACCTCTTCCTTGACTCCTCGGCACAGTGTTCAGCATGATCATCATGTGCACGATCTTGACCAACTGCGTCTTCATGACCTTCAGTAACCCCCCCGAATGGTCGAAGAACGTGGAGTGAGTAGTCCCCTTCCGTTTCTTTTGTCGGCCGAGCGCTCGCCTCGTGCCGGGCGCCCGTGTTGAGCGCCGGGGTGGGTGGAGGGGTGATCGGATGGGACCCGGCCCCCGGCCCGCGTGGGGCTCGCCGTCTAAGCTGTCATTAGTTAATTAAGTAGACGGGGAGATGGGGCCTCTCCCACCTCCATCCCCCAGGAAAACCGTCAGGCCTTCCTCTCCGACCGAGCCCCGGGGGACCGATGGGAGAGAGGAACTTGGGCGCCGGCGGGCGGGCGGCCGCGTCGGATTAATCCTTTTCAGAACGATGTCCGTTGAGCGCCTCCTGTGTGCCCGGGCACTGAACCGCGCGCCGCGGTAGATACGAGCTAAGCGGATTCCGCGTCCCCCGGCGGGCTCGCCGTCTCCCCGTTTGTCAGCTGAGGGAACCGAGGCCCTCAACAGACCCGTGGCGGAGGCCGGGATTAGCACCCAGCTCCTTCTGACTCCCAGATCTGGGCTCTGTCCACTGGCCCGCACGTACCGATGATATTTACTGAGTGCCTAGAGCGTACAGGGCAGTGTGCTAAGCACTCGGGAGAGGGCGATTCAGCGGAGTTGGGCCCTGCCCACGAGGGGCATCCAGTCCAGGCGGGGTATTAAAAAGAAATAATAGAAATAAATAATTTATAACGTGATGTAGAGATATCGGACGGGGCCCCGTCGTCCCGGATGGGAAGGGAAAGGCTAACGCCCCCCCCCCGCCCCCGGTTCCCTCCGGGGCCCCGGTGGGCCAAGTCAGATTCGGTGGTATTTGTCGAGTGCTTACCGTGTGCAGAGCACTGCGCTGAGCGTTTGGGAAGGTAGAATACGGCGATAAAGGCAAATGCCACAAAGCGGAGGGCGTGTCGAACCTCTGGACCCCGAGCCATCGCTCATCCCACTCTGGGGACCCCCCTCCCCGAGCCCCCTTCCCCCTCCCCTGGGCCCTCCCGGCCCCCTCCCCTTCACCTCCCCGGCCCCCCCCCCCCCCCCCCCCCCGGAGTTTCAGGGCCGTCGCCTCTCCCAAGTCCTCCGTCATCCGAAGCGGCGTGCCCCGATG
Organism: Ornithorhynchus anatinus; assembly: GCF_004115215.2. Classification (NCBI taxonomy): domain Eukaryota; kingdom Metazoa; phylum Chordata; class Mammalia; order Monotremata; family Ornithorhynchidae; genus Ornithorhynchus; species Ornithorhynchus anatinus. The sequence goes on along the minus strand of NC_041737.1, from coordinate 55,510,385 downwards.
GATAGGGCCCGGGCGTCGGAAGGTCACGGGTTCTAATCGCGGCCCCGCCGCCTGTCTGCCGCGTGACCTCGGGCGGATCACTTCTCCGGGCCTCAGTTCCCTCATCCGTGAGACGGGGAGACAGGGAGCCCCGTGTGGGACTGTGTTCAACCTATCCCGTGTCTACCCCAGCGCTTCCAACAGTGCCCCGCACGTAGCAGGCGCTTAACGGACACGGCTGGTGATGACGACGATTATCATCGCTGGCGTTCATTGAGCTCCTACCGTACCGAGGGCCTCGGTGGAAGCCGAATACCCACTGACGGAACGTGGCCCCCCGGGGACCACGTGCCGCCGGTCGCCGTTTCCCCCTCCCTCCTCCCCTCGGCGGAGAACGGAGTTCAGATGCGGCCCCTCCGTCCCATTCGAGTCCTTGAAACGACCCGAGCCTCGTCCCCCCCGGGGCGGGGGCGGCGGCCCGCGCTGAGCCGTGGCTTTCCGGGCCAGGTACACGTTCACGGGGATTTACACGTTCGAATCGCTGGTGAAGATCATCGCGAGGGGTTTCTGCATAGACGGCTTCACCTTCCTCCGAGACCCGTGGAACTGGTTGGACTTCAGCGTCATCATGATGGCGTGAGTTTTCCCCCATCCGCTTCCCGGGCTCGCCTCCCCTCCGGACCCTGTATCGGACTCTCCCGGGCGCTCAGCGCGGTGCCCTGCACGCAGGTGATAGTGGTACCTCTGAAGCGCATGCTGTACCGAGTGCCTCCGGGCACTCGGTACAGTGCTCTGGAAACACCGTAGTAAGCAGTTAAGTGCTCACCGTGTGCCAGGGACCCTACTAGACGCTGGGATTGAGATAAGAGAATCGGGTCGGACACGGTCCCCGTCCCCGGGGGTGTTATTGCCCCTCCTTTGGACTCTCCCAGGTGCTCAGGACGGACGCCCGTTTGATTTCTCTGACCATCTGACCAGGGGAGGGAGGACCGACCGGCCGGGGGTCGGGTCGGGCCGGCCACGGGGAAACCGTCCGGACGGGACGGCTCGGCTCCGGTCCGACCCGGAAAGCGTCAGGGAGGAGGAGGCGGGGGAACCGCGGGGCCCGGGCGGCGGGTCTTCTCGGGGCTCCGGGGGGACCCCGTGGCCGGGGCCGCTTTGGCCTGTCGATCCTCCCTCTCCCCCTCAGGTGATCGGAGAAACCGAATGAGCGTCTGCAGATCCGGAAGGGGGGCCTGGGGTTCTCCTGCGGACCCGGCGTCCGCGGGTCCAGTCCCCCCGCCGAAAGCCGGGTACACGGGGACCCCACGATTACGGAATCGATTGCCGGGATAGGCGATCCCAGTTGCCCCTCCTCAAGCGTGCCCCCCCCCAGCCCCCCCCCCCCCGTAGGAGGGACGGATCTCAGATCCGCCGGCAGCCGATCCCGACTCGGCCTATCCCTGCCCCGCGCTCGTTTGACGGATCCCTGGGGGAAGACTCAGAGAGAAATAGGTCTGGCCCCTCGGTTCCCTCCGAGGCCAAAGGAGCTCGGGCTCCCGTGTCCGCGGGGAGAGAAGCGGCCCGGGCCTGGGCGTCGGAAGGGCCTGGGTTCTGATCCCGGCTCCGCCGCTTGTCCGCCGGGTGACCTCGGGCGGGTCAGTTCACTTCTCTGGGCCTCCGTTACCTCGTCTGGAAAATGGGGCTTGAGACCGGGAGCCCTATGCGGGACGGGGACCGGGTCCCACCCGATTATCCCCGGGACCCCTTTAATTTCCAAATGAGAAGACGTTAAAGGTGCTTCTTGGTAGCCCCCGTCCCCTGCTGGGCGGTACCGAGTAAATGCTCATTCTGGTTTGATCCTGCAGGCGTAGGACAGAATTCACTGACCCGGGTGGTGTCTCAGCACCGTGCCCTCACGGGGGCTCCGAGAGCAGTTTCGGTAATCGATGGGTGGTATCCGTCGAGCGCTTCCTACGTGCGGAGCCCTCTGCCGAGCGCCGGGGAGAGGATGCCCCGACAGAATCGGCAGCCGAGACGTGCCCCCCACGGGGTGGGCGTCAGCGTGCCGTCGCGTTCCTTCCCTGTTCCGTCGAGGTGGCTTCTCTCCTCCGCGTCTTTGTCACCGTGTGTTTTGCGCCTCCTCCCCACCCCGCAGGTACGTGACGGAGTTCGTCGACCTGGGGAACGTCTCGGCGCTGAGAACGTTCAGAGTTCTGCGAGCGTTGAAGACCATCTCCGTCATCCCGGGTGAGCCGCCGCGTCGCCGGCGGGCGGGCCCGCCCCCCGCCCCCCGGCCCCCGCTATCTCAAACGCGGGCGCTTAGGGGATGCCCCCCGCCCGTCCCCTCACCACCCGCCGCCCTCGGCTTTCGGAAGCCGGCCGGTTGTCCAGGTTGAAGGGAGGCGAGGGGGTGGAGCCCCGGGGCGCGCTAACCGGCCGACCGGGCCCCCGGGGGCGGGGACCGAGGGGCGCGTACGGTCGCTCGGGGTCGGAAGGGCCCCCGGGACCCCACCTGGCCGAGAGCCTCCGGACCCCGGAGCGGGACGGTAATACCGACCGCGTTTATCGCGGGCCCGTTGGGCGCGGCGCACTTTGGCTCGTTCGTTCGATCGCATTTATTGGGCGCTCGCCGTCTGCAGAGCACCGTGCTAAGCGCTAAGGGCGGGGAATTGGGTGCTCTGGAAGTACGAGGAAGCGACAGGTTCCCCGCCCACGAGGAGCGTCCGTTCTAGCGGTGGGGAAGAGCCCGGGCTTGGGAGTCCGAGTTCATGGGTTCGAGTCCCGACCCCGCCGCTTGCCAGCTGTGTGACCGTATGAAGTCGCTTCACTCCTCTGTGCCTCAGTTACCTCATCTGTAAAATGGGGATTAAGACCGTGAGCCCCACGAGGGACAACCCGATCACCTTGTTTCCCCCAGCGCTTAGAACAGTGCTTTGCATAGTAAGCGCTTAACAGATACCACCGTTTATTTATTTTATCTTATTGGGAGGCAGATGTCAAAGCTGCTCTCCAACTGTGGTCTTTCCTACGATCCTCTGACTCCTCAGGTCAGTTCTGTCCGGGTAAAGGGACGGTCGGTCAGCCAGTTGTATTTAATCATCATAATGTTGGTATTTGTTAAGCGCTTACCAGGTGCAGAGCACTGTTCTGAGCGCTGGGGTAGTTCCAGGGTCATCAGGTTGTCCCACGTGAGGCTCGCAGTCTTCATCCCCGTTTACTGAGCGCTTACTGTGCGCAGAGCACTGTAGTAAGGGCTTGGGGGAGTCCAATAGAACCTACATTTCCCGCGCGCAGTTAGCCCCCAGCCCAGACGGGGAGAAAGACATAAATAAAAATAGGATTACGGATACGTACATCGGTGCCGTGGGACAGGGCGGGGGGATGGATGGAGGGAGCGCGTCAAGGCGATGCGGAAGAGAGCGGGAGAAAGGGAAAGAAGGATTTAGTCGGGGAAGGCCTCTCGGAGGAGAGGTGCCTTCAGTAAGGCTTCGAAGACGGGAGGGTCGTCGCCTGTCGGGTATAATAGTGTCGGTACGTGTTGAGCGCTCACCACGTGCAGAGCACTGTTCTGAGCGCCGGGGGAGACACGGGGGAATCAGGGTGTCCCACGTGGGGCTCACAGGCTTCAGCCCCATTTTACAGATGAGGGAACTGAGGCCCAGAGAAGTGAAGCGACTTGGCCGCAGTCACCCGGCTGACAAGCGGCAGAGCCGGGAGTCGAACCCATGACCTCTGATCCCAAAGCCCGGGCTCTTTCCACGGAGCCACGCTGCTTCTCTGATATGAGGAGGGAGGGCGATCCAGGCCCGAGGCGGGACGGGGACGAGGGGTCGGTGGCGAGAAGGGCCTCCCTCATCCCTTCCTCTTCGTTTTAATGGTCTCGGTTAAGCACTTGCTATGCGCCAGGCACCGTACTAAGCACTGGAGTAGATACCAGCTAATCAGGGCGGACGCAGTCCCTGTCCCACTATGGGGCTCCCAGTCTCAATCCCCATTTCACGGATGAGGTCACCGAGGCACGGAGAAGTTAAGCGTCTGGCCCGAGGTCGGGCGGCAGGCAGCCGGTGGAACGGGGATTAGAATCCCGGTCCTTCTGTCTCCCGGGCCTGGACTCTATCCACTAGTCCTCGCCGCTTCTCTTAAGCGCTTAGCACAGTGCCGCGCGTCCAGGAAGCGCTCGGTAAGTATTGATCGATTCCTAGATAGATGGGGATCGCCCGCCCTCCCCCGGCTCTCGTGACCTCCATTCCCCTCCGGGATGGTGGCCGGGACCCCCCCCCCCCGGCCCCGAGCCCCCCAGCGAGGCCCCGCCGGTCTCCGGGTCACCCAGCCAAGAGCGCGCCGCCGCCAGCCCACTGGCCACGTGACTGCAGAGGCCACTGACCTGCGGAAACGGCCCCGAAACCCTCCCCCACGCGTAACGGGAGCCGTGGGGAAAGACGGTCAGAGGAAGCTGAGCGTGAGCCAGGTGTCCTTCAGCTGGAGGGGAGAGGGGACGAAGGGGAGGGGGAGGAGGGGAGGAGAGAGGGAAGGACAGGACCGCTAAAGGAAGAGAGAGAAGGACGTTGCAGAATCGATTAGCCGCCGAGTGCCGCAGCCGCCTTTCTTTTAGCCCCGTTCAGGAGCATCAGCGAACCGGCGGGGCCCGGTGGAGAGAGCCCGGGCCCGGGAGTCGGCAGGACCTGGGTTCTAATCCCGGTTCTGCCACGGGAAAGTCACTTCTCAGGGCCTTAGTGACCTCATCTGGAAAACGGGGATTTAAAAAAAAAACGTTGGTATTTGTTAAGCGCTTACTATGTGCAGAGCACCGTTCAGGCCGTCCCACGTGAGGCTCCCGGTCTTCATCGCCATTTTACGGGTGAGGGCACGGAGGCACAGAGAAGGGACTTGCCCACAGTCACACAGCTGACAAGTGGCAGAGCCGGGATTCGAGCGATTAAGACGGTGACACCCCCCCCCCCCCCGCCGTGGGTCGGGGCCGGGGTCCAACCCGATGATCTTGTATCTACCCCAGCGCTTCGAACAGCGGCTTGGCATGTAGTTGGCGCTCAACGGGTACCATTTTAAAGAAATGACACTCCCCGCACCCCATCTCCTTCCCCTTCCACGTTCTTCCCCGGAGATACAATCCGCCGAAGCCGGTGAGTCGGTCGGTGGTGTTTTTCGAGCACCTACTCCGTGCGGAACCCTGGACTAAGCGCTTGAGAGAGTACGGGACAGTGGAGTCGGCCGATGCCGTGCCTACCCACAGAGAGCTCGCGGTCCACGGGGGAAGACGGACAAGACGGCGAGCTCCCTGTGGGCGGGGAATGTGTCTGCTAACTCTTGCACTCTCCCGAGGGCTTAGTACGGTGCTCCGCACCCGGTAAGCGCTCGTTAAATACGGCCGGTTGATTAAATTACACGTAGGGGGAAATGGGAAATTATCGGGATGCGGACGGGAGCGCTGCGGGGCCGGAGATGGGGTGAATATCGAAGGGGACCCACCTAAGGCCGTAGGTGATCTCGAGGGGGGAGCCGGATCCGGAGAGGAGGGAGCAAAGGATGAGTCCCCTCCCTTCCCTTCCCTTCCCCTCCCCAGTCCAGGCATCGTCACCCTCCGGTCTGCTGCCGTGCCCCCCTCGCCTTCCCCGGGCCACCCGGGAAGGTCGTTATCCCCGTCGGGCCCACGAGGAGACCGGTTGTTTTTTTCCCTGGAGTATTTAAGCGCTTGCAGTGTCCCGCTGCTGGGCTTAGCGCTGGGGTAGATCCAAGGTAATCAGGTGGGACGCGGTCCCTGTCCCGCACGGGGTTCACCGTCTTAATCCCCACTGTACAGATGAGGGGACCGAGGCTCGGGGAGGTAAAGCGACTCGTCCGAGGTCACGGAGCCGACAAGTGGCAGAGCGGGGCGGGGTGAGGTCGCGGGACGGTTCCCGAACCCCGGGAAGTCACGACCCCCGGGGACACCCCCCCCCCCCGTGCTCCGGGAAACGGATCGTTGCCATCCCTCCCCATCCCTACCGCCGCCTCCGTTGATCTCCCCGGGCCACTGGGCGAGAAGAAAGACCCCGCCCCATTCCCCCGGGCCCGAGCCCAAACGGGGCAGGTCGGCGGCGATTTGGGGCGGGGGTGGGGCGGCCAGGCAAGAACCCGGACGGCCCCGTCCTCCCCTTCCCACCCCAGGCCTGAAGACCATCGTGGGAGCCCTGATCCAGTCGGTGAAGAAGCTGTCGGACGTGATGATCCTGACGGTGTTCTGCCTCAGCGTCTTCGCCCTCATCGGGCTCCAGCTGTTCATGGGGAACCTGAGGAACAAGTGCGTCATCTGGCCCATCCGCTTCAACGACAGCTTCCTGGACAACGGCACCCGCGGCTTCGACTGGGACGAGTACATCAACAACGACTGTAGGTGTCACGCGTGCGGCTCGGGCGGGCGGGGGGCCGGCCGGGGGAGGCCCCGGAGCCCGGGGGGCCCCGAGCGGGGAGGGCCCGGCTCCTTCCCGGCCCCCGGGGGCCGGGGGGACCCCCCCCCCCGCGGTCGCCGAGGTGGTGCCCCGAGACGTGGGTGTTGAGCTTCGGACCGCGCGGGGCCTCCCGGGGTGGCCTCCGAGCTTGGCGTGGGGTGGAAGAAATGCCCGGTCGGGAGGCGGGCACCGTTCCTTTGCCCGCCCTGCCCTGCTGGAGGAAGACCTTCCGGACCAGAAGCTCACCGCGGGCAGGGGACGTGTCTACCGCCCCTGTTGTATCGTCCTCTCCCGAGCGCTTAGTACGGTGCTCTGCACAAACGCTCGGTAAATACCGTCAGTGGATCGATTGGGTGAGGCAGACGAGCAGCGTGGCCTACCGGAAAGGACAGGGGCCCGGGAGTCGGAGGACCTGGGTTAATAATAATAACAATAATAATAGTAATAATGTCGGTATGTGTTAAGCTCTTACTGTGTGCAGAGCACTGTTTTAAGCGCTGGGGTAGACGCAGGATAATCAGGTGGTCCCACGTGAGGCTCCCAGTCTTCAACCCCATTTGACAGATGAGGTCACTGAGGCCCAGAGAAGTGAAGCGACTCGCCCACGGTCACACGGCTGCCAAGCCCGGGCTCTCTCCACTGAGCCACGCCTGGCTCCACCGGCTGTGATAAGTCGCTTCTCGTTGCCTCGGTTGCCTCGTATGTAAAATGGGGATTCAGCCGACGATTGAATGAATGGAATTTATTGAGCGCTTCCCCTACTAAGCACGAAGCACTTGGGAGAGTCCAGCACAGCAGAAGTAATAACGTTCGTATTTGTTAAGCGCTTACTACGCGCAGAGCACCGTTCTAAGCGCCGGGGGAGATACGGGGTCGTCGGGTCGTCCCACGTGGGGCTCACGGTTCATCCCCATTTTCCAGACGAGGTCGCCGAGGCCCAGAGAAGTGAAGCGACCCGCCCACGGTCCCCCGGCTGCCGAGGGGCAGAGCCGGGAGTCGAACCCATGACCGCTGACTCCCAAGCCCGGGCTCTTTCCACCGAGCCACGCTGCTTCCCTAATTACCAGACGCGTTCCCGGTTCGTAATGAGCCGACCGTCTGGAGGGGGAGACGGGCGCGACTGGGCTATCGATGCCCGTTCTCCCTCCTCCTTGGACTGTGAGATGATCTGGTATCTGCCCCGCCCTTAGAACGGGGCTTGGCACGTAGCAAGCACTTCGCCGACACCTGCGAAAAGGGGAGGGGGAGGATTTTCCGGCAAGTCGGCGTGGGGCTCCTCGGGGGTCACCGTCCGTGGAGGGAGGGGGCACGCGACGCGGCCGGGGCTCAGAGGGCAAGAGCCGATTCGGCGGCTACCGCTGGGAGGGCCGCCGTTCTCCAGACTGGAAACTCACTCTGGGCGGGGACCGCGGCCGCCGACTGGGTCGCGTCGGACTCTCCCGAGCCGCCCGTCGGAAGCGCTCGGGGGATGCCATTTAATTGCCTCTCCGGGGCCGACACCTGCGGACCTGGCCCGCCTGACACCGCAGTCGCTCAGCCGAAGGGGTATCTGTCGGGCGCAGGGCAGCGCGTGACCCCGGGCGCTCCTCTGTGCCTCGGTTACCCCTCCTGTAAAACGGGGATTGAGACTGGGAGCCCCATGTGAGATGGGGACTCCGTCCAACGCGATTAGCTCGTGTTCACCCCGGCACTCATCGCGGCGCCCGGTACATAGTAAGCGCTTAAGAAATACCACCGAAAGCGGAAAAAAGCCCCGGCGGAGCCGGGATGAAAACGTGGGGCCCTCCCTCTCCTCGGCCGGGGCGCCTTCCGCTACGCCCCGCCACCCTCCCGGGTACCCGCCTTTTACCGAGCACTTGGGAGAGGCCGACGGAAGCAAGGGGAGTGTTTCCGGCCCCCGCGGGACCGATGCTGCGATGGGGGCCGGCGAGCGGGGGCCGTCCGAGGCCCTTCGCCCCCGAGACGCGTGCCCTGCCGGGCCTTGGTTGGGCTCAGGACTGTGATCGGGGTTCCCCTACACCTCTAAGAAAAGCAGGGTGGTCTAGTGGAAAGATCCTCAGCCCTGGGAGTCAGGGGACCCGAGTTCCAATGCGGCCCCGCCGCGTACCTGCCGTGTGACTTCGGGCCGGCCGCTGCGCTTCTCTGGGCCTCTCAGTTCCCTCAAGTGCAAAATGGGGATTCGATACCTTTTCCCCCTCCTCCTTACGTCGTGAGCCTCATGTGGGACAGGATCCAGCATTTAGGATCCTGCTTGGCCCCTAGTGAGCGCCTAACCAATACAAGTATTATCGTTATTATTATTGCTGTTATTATTATTCTAATCATTACCGGGGGCCTCCACCTGGCCGAGATGCATCCAGAGAAACCAAATTTGTGGCAGGACACTAGACCCTCTCTCTCTCTCTCTCTCTTTCTCTCCGTCTCTCTTCCTCTCCCCATTTCTCTCTCTCTCCCTCTCTCTTCTTTAACGCTATTTGTTAAAAACTTACTAGGTGCCAGGCACTGCACTAAGCACTGAGGAAGATAGGACCTAATCGGGTCGGACGCGGCCCGCGGCCCACACGGGGCTCGCAGTCTTAATCGCCATTTTCCAGATGAGGGAACTGAGGCCTAGAGAAGTGAACTGCCTTGCCCGAGGTCACCCGGGAGTCGGCGCGGGGAAGAGCGTCCGTAAGCCCGGTGCGGGAAGGGATCGTCTCTGTTGCTGAACTGTACTTTCCAAGCGCTTAGCGCGGTGCCCCGCGCCCAGTGAGCGCTCAGTGAATGCGACCGGATGAGTGAGAGCGGAGGCGGGATTGGAATCCAGGTCCTTCCGACTCCCGGGCCCCGCCGCTTCTCTAACTCCGTTCCTCTTCCAACTCTCGCAGCCAATTTTTACACGATTCCCGGGATGTTGGACCCTTTGCTCTGCGGGAACAGCTCCGACGCTGGGTGAGTCCCTCGTCCGCCCGCGGCGGGGGCCGGGGGGGGGGTAGGGGGGACGCGACGCGCGGCGGGCGGGGGGGGCGGGTCCGTCCCCCCGGGGCCCCCGACTCCCCCGCCGCCGTGAGCCTCCGAGCCGGGGCCTCAGAGCGGCCGTCCCCTCTCCCGTCCCGTGTCCAGCCAGTGCCCCGAGGGCTACCTGTGCATGAAGGCGGGGCGGAACCCAAACTACGGCTACACCAGCTTCGACACCTTCAGCTGGGCCTTCCTGGCGCTGTTTCGCCTCATGACTCAGGACTACTGGGAGAACCTGTACCAGCTGGTGAGTGCTGGCGGCGGCCAGAGCGTCTCTCTGGGCGCCGAGGGCCCAGCCCGGGGGCGGCGGCGCTCGGGGGGGGGGGGGGCTTCCGGGAGGCGGTCTCTAAAGCGAGGAGGACCCGGGTTCTAATCCCGGCCCCGCCACCCGCCTGCCGTGGGACCTCGGGCAAGCCGCTTCACTTCCCCGGGCCCGGAAATGGGGATTAGGACGGCGGGCCCCGCGTGGGACGGAGACGGTGTCCCATCCGACCGTCCTCGGTCTACCCCAGTGCTTAGAATAATGTTGGTCTCTGTTAAGCGCTTACTTTGGGCAGAGCACCGTCCTAAGCGCTGGGGGAGATACAGGGGCGTCGGGTCGTCCCACGTGAGGCTCCCGGTTAATCCCCGTTTTACAGATGAGGTCACCGAGGCCGGTGCCCGACACCTTCGCCTCCCCTCTGCCGAGCCCCCTCTCCCTCTGCTCCTCCCCCTCTCCCTCCCCCTCCCCTCGGCGCCGTGCTCGTCCGCTCATTTGTATATATTTTTATTCCCCCGTTTATTTTGTTTTATTAACGAGGTGTACGTCCCCTTGATTCTATTCATTGCTGTCGTTTCCGTCCGTCTCCCCCGACTAGACCGTAAGCCCGCCGACGGGCAGGGAGCGTCTCTGCCTGTTGCCGAATTGTCCATTCCAAGCGTTTACTACGGTGCTACGCACGTAGTAAGCGCTCGGTAAATACTATTGAATGAATGAACGACTCCTGGTAAGCACTGAACCACTTTTAGCCCCGGAGCTGTATTTTCCTGAAGATCGACGGTCTCCCGGGCCCGTTTGCTAGACCGGGAGCCCACTGAGGGACGGGGCCGTGTCCTCTTCCCTCTTTCCCGGAGTTTAGAACAGGGCCCTGCAGCGTGGCTCGGTGGAAAAGAGCCCGGGCTTCGGAGTCAGCGGTCATGGGTTCGACTCCCGGCTCTGCCGCTCGTCAGCTGTGCGACTGTGGGCGAGTCACTTCACTTCTCTGGGCCTCCGTTCCCTCGTCTGTAAAATGGGGATTAACTGGGAGCCTCACGTGGGACGACCTGATTCCCCTGTATCGACCCCAGCGCTTAGAACAGTGCTCTGCACGTAGTAAGCGCTTAACAGATACCACCGTTATTATTAACAACTACCGGAATTTATTATTATTATCCGGGCCTCGGGGTCCCAGCCGGAGAAGGGGTGAGTTGGGTTTTTTGCACTTGGTACCTGCCACTTTCCCAGCTGGGCCTAAGTAGTGATCGGACTTTTTCAGCGCTTCCTGGGTGCAGAGCACTGTTCCGGACTCTGGGAAAGAGGAAACGGGACACGGCCCGGTGCCTCAGTGGGCTCCCAGTCCAGCAGACGGGCCCGGGCGAGCGTCGATCTTCAGGGAGCTACGGCTCTGTGGCTAAAAGAAGCAGCGTGACATAGTGGTTAGAGGATGGGCCTGGTTCTAATCCCAGCTCCGCCACTTGTCTGCTGCGTGACCCTGGGCTAGTCACTTCCCTTCCCTTTGGCTCAGTTGGAAAATGGGGACTGAGTCGTGATCCCCCGAGTGGGACAGGGACTGGGTCCGACGTGACTTGCTATCCGCCCTACCACTCGGTATAGCGTCTGGCACATGGTAAGCGCTTAACAAATACCATTATCGTTATTATTATTACTACTAATAATAACAAAAAATGGGTTTGGTTTCCTTAGCTAACTCTCAAGATCAATCAATGGCATTTAGCCAGCGCTCGCTGTGTCCAGAGCACTGTACTAAGCACTCGGGAGAGTATAAGAGAATAATAAACGGACACACTCCGTGCCCTCAACGAGCTTACGGTCCGGGGCGGGGGGTGGGGGGGGCGGCAGACGTGAATATGAATATAAAATAATAAACTACACTAAGCACTCTGGAGACGCTCTTACGGCGGAGCCGGTAGGCACGATCCCTGCTCTCCAGAAGTCTGCGTCAGAGAGAAGCAACATGACCTGATGATGATAATCCTGGCTCCTCCACTGGTCTGCTGGGTGACCTTGGGCAAGTCGCTTCACTTCTTTGGGCCTCGGTTGCTTCATCGGTAAAATGGGGACGAAGACCGCGAGCCCCACGTGGGACAGGGACCGCGTCCAACCCGATTTGCCCGGCTCCAGGGCTTTGTGCGGTGACCGGCTCCGAGTGCCTACCGATTGTGACCACAGTTATCATTCGATAGTATTTATTGAGCGCTTACCACGTGCAGAGCACTGTACTAAGCGCTTGGAATGGACCAGGGGTCGTGAGAGTTCCCAGGCAGGGATCACGGGGGTGGGGCCCGTCGGCCGGGTGGAGCAGGGGGTGGGGGTTTTCCCGGCCCGGAGACCCCCGGATGAGCGGCAAAGGGCCGTGTCGTCCGCAGACCTTACGTGCCGCCGGGAAGACCTACATGATCTTCTTCGTCCTGGTGATCTTCGTGGGGTCGTTCTACCTGGTCAACCTGATCCTGGCCGTGGTGGCCATGGCCTACGAGGAGCAGAACCAGGCCACGCTGGAGGAGGCGGAGCAGAAGGAGGCCGAGTTCAAGGCCATGCTGGAGCAGCTGAAGAAACAGCAGGAGGAGGCCCAGGTGAGCCAGTGCCGGGGGCGGGGGTCGTCGCTTTGGGCTCATCCCGTCCCCGGGGCTTCGGCGACCAGGCCTCCGCACCCGCAGCGGTCGGGGAGGTGCGTCGGCTTATCGACGTGTCGTCCTCTCGCGAGCGCTTAGTTGGGTGCTCCGCACCTAGCGAGCGCTCAGTAAATAGGATAGAATGAATGAATGCGCTCCGCGTACAGCAAGTGCTCAGTAAATAGGATAGAACGAATGAACGGATCTGCCGAGCACCCACGGGGTGCCGAGCACCGTTCTGAGCGCCGGGGGAAAGCGGGGGGGGGGGGGGCGGTGTGCCCGGGTGGGAAGAGCCCGGGCCTGGGAGTCGGAGGACCTCAGTTCTAATCCCCGTGGGGCCACGCGCCCGCTGGGCGACCTCGGAGGGGTAGCTTCACCCGTCCGGGCCTCGGTTCCCTCGTCCGTCAGACGGCGGTTGAGACGGCGAGCCCTGTGTGGGACGGGGCCTGGGTCCGACCCGACCGTCCTGTATCTGCCCCGGTGCCTCGTACGGTGCCTGCCACAGAGTAAGTGCTTAACAGATGCCGCCGTCGTAATAATAGGGTTATTGTTTTATCACTTCACTTCTCTGGGCCTTAGTTGGGGAGCCCCAGCGGGACCTGATGATCTTGTGTCCACCCCGGCGCTTAGTACAGTGCTTGGGACATAGTAAGTGCTCAACAGATACCGCAGTTAGTATTCTTGTGGTACGGCGGAGTTGGCAGAAGTCAGCCCTGCCCACAGGGAGCTTAGAGTCTCTCTTCCAAGGCCTCCCACTGGGGCCCAAAGCAGCGCGGCCCGGCGGAAAGAGGCCGAGCCTGGAGTCAATCCCGGCTTCCCCTCCCGACTCCACTACCTGCCTGCCGGGTGACCTTGGCCAAGTCACTTCACTCCTCCCGGCCTCACTTTCCTCAACTGTAAAATGGGGATTCAATCCCCGTCCTCCCTCCGGCTTAGACGGGGAGTCCCGCGTGCCGCCGGGACGGCGTCCGACCCGACGACCTTGGATCCAGCCCAGCGCCGAGGCCAGAGCTGACCCCCGTCGAGCTCAGTAGACACCGTGAGAAATGAATAATAGGTGAAGTCGTCACTCCCCATCGCAGCTTAGTGTTACCTCACGGCGTCTGGGTGCCTTCACCCTTCCGACTAGACCGGACGCTCCTTACGGACGGACGCTTCCAACTCTGTTGCGCTGCAGTCTGTGAAGTGCCCGGTACAGTTCCCTGCGCGCTGGAAACGCTCGCCTCGATTGGTCCCGGCTGATGTGAGCAGAGCCTGGGCCCCGGGCCTCCCCGTGTTTTTTCTCTCTCATATGGTATTTAAGGGCTTACTCTGTGCCAGGCACCCTACTGAGCGCTGGAGTAGATCATAATTATGGTGCTTATTAAGCCCTTATCACGTGCCGGGCGCCGTTTCGACTGCCGCGGTGGACGCACGTCGATCAGGTCGGACGCGGTCTCTGGCCCACCTGGGGCTCCCGGTCTGAAGCCCCGCTTTCCTCGGAGGCCCAGAGAAGTGAAGCGACTTACCCAAGGTCACCCAGCAGACAAGGGGCGAAGCTGGGATCGGAACCCAGGTCCTTCTGGCTCCCAGGCCCGGGCTCTAGCCACTAGTCCATGCTGCTTCGCCGCCGTGTCGGGCGGAGACGGGAGTTGAGACGCCCCACTTGCGAAACCCGAGAACCAGGCAGGACCCGCGAGTCGTCTCCCAAAGCGCATCCCGCCATCCCCGCTCCCCCCAACCTTCCCCGTCCGCTCCCTTTCCCCTCCGCCTGCCGCCTCCGGAGCTCGGCGCCGATGATCCCCGGCCGGTCTCGGATCCCGCCCCGCTCCCTCTCCCCTTCTTCCTCCTCCTCCGCAGGCGGCCGCCATGGCCACGTCGGCCGGGACGGTGTCCGAGGACGCGGTGGAAGAAGAAGGCGGCGGCAGGGGGTCTCGCAGCTCCTCGGAGATTTCCAAGCTCAGCTCCAAGAGCGCCAAGGAGCGGCGCAACCGGAGAAGGAAGCGCAAGCAGAAGGAGCTCTCCGAAGGGGAGGAGAAAGGGGACGACGAGAAGGTGTTCAAGTCCGAGTCGGAGGACGGCTTGAGAAGGAAGGGCTTCCGGCTGCCCGACAACCGGATCGGGAGGAAGTTCTCCATCATGAATCAGGTACGGTCCGGCCCCGAGCCCTCGGTGCCGCCCCGCGCCTCTTCTCCTTTGTGACGGCGTCTGTTAAGCGCTCGCTAGGTGCCGGGCACCGTTCTAAGCACTGGGGTAGATACAAGTTAGTCACGTTGGCCACAGTCCCACGTGGGTCTCTCGGTTGTCATCCACCGTTTACAAATGGGGTAACGGAGGCCCAGAGGAGTTTAGTACCTCGCCCGGGGTCACACGGCAGACGAGCGGCGGAGGAGGGATCGGAACCCAGGTCCTCCGAATCCACGAATCCATGAGGCCGAGCCACGACCGTGGGGGGTGGGGGGTCGGGTGGGGGGGTAGGCGGATGGTGGGGCGGGCGGGCGGGCGGGCGGATGGGTAGATGGGCGGGTAGACGGGCGGACAGATGGCGGGGCGGTCGGGCGGGCGGAAGGGCGGATGGGCAGGTAGGCCGACGGACGGCCGACGGATGGATTGACGGTGCGGCGTCTCTGCTGTGTGTCTCCCCACCTCCCACCGCCCCCAGTCCCTGCTCAGCATCCCGGGCTCCCCGTTCCTCTCTCGCCACAACAGCAAGAGCAGCGTGTTCAGCCTGAAGGGGCCGGGCCGCTTCCGCGACCCGGGGTCGGAGAACGAGTTCGCCGACGACGAGCACAGCACGGTGGAGGAGAGCGAGGGCCGGCGCGACTCCCTCTTCCTCCCCGCGCGGGCCCACGAGCGGCGCAGCAGCTACAGCGGCTACAGCGGCTACAGCCAGGCCAGCCGCTCCTCCCGCATCTTCCCCGTCCTGCGGCCCGGCACCAAGCGCAGCAGCGCCGTCGACTGCAACGGCGTGGTCTCCCTCATCGGGGGGCCCGGGGGCCCCGGCCGCTTCCTGCCCGAGGTCAAGGTCGATAAGGCGGCTCACGACCACAGCGTAAGGACGGCGGGGAGTGGGGCCGAGAATCTCCTTCAGGCCCGCTGGGCTCTCCCCCGCCGGTCCTCCACGAGACAGAGTGTGTGTGTGTGTGGTGGGGGTCTCTCTCCATCCCCCCGACACACCTCTTCTCCCTTTCCCTGCTGGGTGCCCCCCCTCCCCCTTTCTCTCCCTGTCTCTTTCTCCGTCTCTACATCTCTTCCTCTCTCCCTCTCTCTCCCCTTCTCTCCCCTTCTCCTTTTATAGCTCTCCTTTTCCTTCTTCCTCTCTCTCCCCCCTCTTCCTCTTCATCCCCTTCTCTATTCCCCTCTCACTCCTCGCTCCCTCTTCCTGTCTCCATCTCTCCCTCCCCTCTCTTCCTCTCTCCCTCTCCATCTCCCTCTCCTCTCTCCCTTCTCTTCTTCATCTCTCTTCCTCTCCTCCCTCTTCATCTCTCCCTCCCCTCTCTTTCCCTCTCTCTCCCCTCTTTCCTTTCTGCCCGTCTCTCCTCCGTCTTCCTCGTTCTTTCCCTCCCTTCCCCTTCTTTCCCTCTCTCTCTCCCTCTCTTCCTCCCATTCATTTCCCTCTTTCTTCCTCTCTCCCTCTTTCTCTTTCCCCGTCTTCCTATTTCTCATTTCTCCCTCTCTATTTCCCTCCTTCTCCCCTTCTCTTCCTTTCTTTTTCTCCCTCTCCCTCCACTCTCCCTCCTTCTTCCCCGTCTCCTTCCCTCTTTTTCTTCCTCTCCTCTCTTTTTCTCCCCCTTCTTTTCCTCTCTCTTTCCCTCTCTCTTTCTCTTCCTCTCCTCTCTTTTTCTCCCCCTTCTTTCCCTCTCTCTTTCTCACCTCTTTTTCTCCCCCTTCTTTCCCTCTCTCTCCCTCCCTCTTCATCTCCTGCTTCTCTTTCGGATTTTCTTTTTGCAAGCCTCTTTCTCTCCATGTCTCTTCACTGTTTTCTCCCGTATTCCCTCCCTCCCTCTCTCCACCCCTCTCTCCCTCCATCTCTTTCTATCTCTCCTCTCGTTCATTCTCTGTCTCTCTCAACTTCTCCCTCCCATTGCCTCTCCCATGCTATCCCGTCTGCTTTGCTTTTCTCCTCCCATTTTTTTTTCTCTGCTTCCTTTCTTCTAGGTTTCCCGTTCTCTTCCTCATTGTATCCTTCTTTTTCACTTCCAGTCCCTGCACCCTTCTCTCGCTCCTCCTCCATCTTCATCTGCCTCTCCCATTTCCTTCCCCCACTCTCTCTCTCTCCACCGTGCCCTCTCTCTCTGTCAATCCGGTGTATTTATTGAGCTCTTACTGTGTTCAGGGCACTTCTACGAAGCGCTTGGGAGACTACAGCGTAGCAATATGACAGACACATTCCCTGCCCACAAGGAGTTTACAGTCCAGAGGACAGTCTCTCCCCTTTTCCTCTTTCTCCTCAGACACATAGTGAGCACTTAACAGATACCATTAATATTATTATTAGAGGAGCAAAGTGTGCGGGCTGAGTCGAAGTAGGAAAGCAGGGAGTGAGGGAGGAGGAGGCGAGGTGATTGAGTGCTTGGAAGCCAGTGGTGAGGAGCGTGTTGGATGTGGAGGTGGATGGGCAACCAGTGGAGGTTCTTGAGGGGTGGAGAGCGTGGACCGAACGTTTCTGTAGAAAAACGATCCGGGCAGCAGAGTGGACCGTGGAGTCGGTCGGAGTGGGGATAGACAGGAGGCCGGGAGGTCAGCTAGGAGGCTGCTGCCGGAATCAAGGCGGGAGAGGATGAGCGCTTGGATTAGCGTGGTAGCTGTTCGGATGGAGAGCAGAGGGCGGATCTGAGCGTTGCGAAGGCCGAACCGACAGGATTTAGGGCAGACTGAAATACGTGGGCCGGATGAGAGAGACGAGTCAAGGACTCGTGCTCTGTCCGTTAGGCCACGCTGCTCCCGTGGCCCGAGGGCGAAACCAGCTCCCTGAGCCGTGATCCGAGAGGACGTGGCTCCTTTTGGCCGTTCGGTCTCGGGGGTGGGCTTCTCAGGAAAGGCGGGACTCAGGGATGGGGGGCCCGGCCGCCCCTCCTGGGGAGAGCCGCTCGTGAGGGAGATTGGGCAATCCAGCCATCGGTCAGGGGCTCCTTCTAGACCCGTCCCCCCTCCCCCCCACGCCGGCGGAGCTCAGGCCGAGCCGTGACGCGGAGGGGTGGCTACCAGGCCGGCCGAAGCCCCCCGACCCGCTCCCTGCCCCCTTTGCAGGCCACCACCGAGGTGGGAATCAAGAAGAGGGGCCCCGGATCACTCCTGGTCTCCATGGATCAGCTCAGCGCGTCCTTCGGGCGGAAGGACAGAGCCAACAGCGTCCTGAGCGTGGTGACCAACACCCTGGTGGAAGGTCAGTGCCCGGGGAGGGCGGCGGGGGACGGGAGGAGGGGGAGGTGCACGGGGCCGATGGGGTTGCGTCTCTGAGCCTCCCTTGATATAATAATCCTCATCCTCACCGTGGTCTCTGTTAAGCTCTGACTACGCGCCAAGCACCGCACTGAGCACCGGGGTAGAGTCAAGACGATCAAGTCGCACATGGGGCCCGCGGTCTGAGCTGGAGGGAGAACAGGGATTGGGGCCCCGTTTAGCGGACGAGGGGACCGAGGTCCAGCGAAGTGACTTGCCCGAGGTCCCGCCGAAGGTCAGTGGGGGAGCCGGGATTAGAACCCAGGACCTCTGGCCCTCAAGCCCGGACCCCTTCGGCTCGGCCGAGGAAGACACCCGTAACTGGTTTCCGGGTTCGCCTCTCCCGTTAGGCTGTGAGCTCCTTGACCTCAATCAACTCTACGGAAGTGTCCCAAGCGTCCGGTACAGGGCTGCGCGTACAGTAGGCGCTCAGTCGATGCTCTCGATCGAGTCTCCCTCAGCCCCACAGCACCTACCTCCGCGTCCGTAATTTATCTGTCTCCGTTAATGTCCGTCTCCCCCCTCTAGACCATCAGGGAGGGCGGGTCTGTCTGCCAGCTCCGTTCTGAGGAGCGGCGTGGCTCAGTGGAAAGAGCCCGGGATTGGGAGTCAGAGGTCATGGGTGCGAATCCCAGCTCTTCACTTCTCTCCGCCTCAGTTCCCTCATCCGTAAAATGGGGATGAAGACTGTGAGCCTCATGTGGGACAACCCGATTACCCTGTCTGCCCCGGCGCTTAGCACAGTGCTCTGCACATAGTAAGCGCTTAATAGATACCGACAGTATTATTATTATTATTGTTCTGGTCCAGCGCTCTGCACGCAGTAAGCGCCCAGGAAATCTGATGGATCGATTGATTGACTGGGACCCCCCCCCCCCCCCCCAATCCACGAGGGCAGCCCGGCTTTCCGACTGGGAACCAGAGCCTGGCACAGGCCGGGAAATAGAAGCAGCGCAGCCTAGCGGATGGAGCCCGGGCCTGGGAGTCAGAGGGACCTGGGTTCTAATCCCGACTCCGCCACTTCTCTGCCGGCCGACCTCGGGCAGGTCCCTTCCCTTCTCGGGGCCTCAGTTCCCTCGTCTGGAAAATGGGGATCAAGACCGTGAGCCCCATGCGGGACGGGGACTCTGTCCAACCCCAATATCTGGGTATACACCCTAGCGCTCAGAACAGTGCCTGGCGGCACGTAGTGATGATAATGTTGGTATTTGTTAAGCGCCTACTATGTGCAGAGCACCGTTCTAAGCACCGGGGTAGACACGGGGGAATCAGGTCGTCCCACCTGGGGCTCGCGGTCTTAATCCCCATTTTACAGATGAGGTAGCTGAGGCACAGAGAAGTCAAGTGACTTGCCCACAGTCACACAGCTGGCAAGCGGCAGAGCCGGGATTCGAACCCGTGATCTCTGACTCCGGAGCCCGTGCTCTTTCCACCGAGCCGCGCTGCTAAGTAAGCACTTAGCAGAGACGACTCTATATATTTTGTAAGGTGTGGAGGGCGGGAGGGGGAAGAGGAGGCTGGGGAGTCGGGAAGGTGGGTTTCCCGACCTGTCAGGCAGCGAGCGCGTCGACCCCCGTCTGAATCGGTGCATCGGTCGATCCGCGTCTCACCCCAACTCCTGCACGTTTTGCAGAGCGATGTGGTGTAGCGGAAAGAGCCCGGAAGCGGGAGTCGGGCGACCCGGGTCTCATCCTGACTCCGCCGCTCGCCTGCTGTGTGACCTCGGGCCGGTCGTTTCTCCTCCCCTCATCTGGAAAATCGGGATCGGTCCCCGTCCTCCCTCCTTCTTGGACCGTGAGTCCCACGTGGGACCCGATCATCTCACGTTTACCCCAGAGCTTACTACAGTGCTTGGCGCATAGTAAGCACTTCCCAGATGCCACAGTGATTATCCGTACAAGCAACGTGGCCTGGTGGGAAAGAGCACGGGCCTGGGAGTCGGAGGACCCGAGTTCTAATTCCAGCTCTGCCGCTTGCCTGCCGGGCGACCGCGGGCAAGTCGCGTCACTTCCCTGTCCCTCGGTCTCCTCACCTGCGAAAGGGGGATTCGGTACTTAGCCTCTCTCCTGCCTAGACCGTGAGCCCGCGAAGGACCGGATGATCTTTCCCGGTGATTAGTTCAGTACTCGGCACGTAGTAAGCGCTTAACGAAAGCCGCCGCTGCTGTTATTATTAGGAAGACGACGATTACCGTCGTCGTCGTCGTCATTCTTTCGGAGCAGGCGGGTGAGGGGAAGGTCTCGAGGAAGAGGGAGCAGGAGAGAGACCGAGCCCTGCCTCCGGGGAGGAGAGTCGAGTTTCTCCCGGGAAAGGCACCGGGGGAGAGCAGACTGTGCCCCCAGCCCCCACTTTCTCCCTCCCCGTGTTGCCTGTGAACTTCTTGAGGCCTTTTGAGCGTTCCCCTCGGAGAAGACGGTGCTCGTGCATTTTGATTGCACCCTAAATCGGTCTCTCATCAAACACCCCCACGGCCCCAGAAATACCCTGGATGTGTGAATAGGTAAAGCGAAGCTCCTCTAATCCTGGGCGCGCCCCAGCGCTGAGGAACGGCAGCCCCGGGGTGAATCATGGAGCGTGCGCGGGCCGAGGCCTGGGCTCGGGCCCACGGGGGACAGGAGGCTCCTGCGTGACTGGCTGTAGGGTGGACCCCTCCCGCCCAGCCTGCCCAGTCTGCCCCCGGGAGACTCACAGAGCCCCGACCTACCCCGGGAGCCTCCCGTCCGGCTCATCCCGCCCCCGGGAGCCTCCCGTCCGGCTCGTCCCGCCCCGGGAGCCTCCCGTCCGGCCCGTCCGGCCCCCGGGAGCCTCCCGTCCGGCTCATCCTGCCCCCCCGGGAGCCTCGAGGGGAGAGCCCCGGCCTGCCCCAGGGAGCCTTCCGTCCGGCCTAAAGGAGCCTCGCAGAGAGAGCCCCGACCCGCCTCCCCATCTCGGCTCCCGCCTCGGCCGGCTGGGCCCGGGGAACGGGGCCGGGGCGGGCGCGTGCCGGGAGGAGGCAGACGCTCCCAGCCGGGGGCGAGAGAAAACGGAAGCGGATCTCCGTACGTGTGCCGCGCCATGGGAGGAAACGAGAGGGCCCGGGAGACCGGAGTGAGAGAGAGAGAAATGGAGAGAAAGGGTGTTTTTCTTCTCTTTGGGGAAGAAACCTAAATTTACCTTGAGGGGAGGGGCGCGGGGAGGCTGGGGGGAAGCCAGGGCACAGACTTCCTCCCCCCACGCGTTCGCCCACACGCCCCTCCCCGTGGCCCGGGAGTCGGTGAAACCAAGGCAACCGTCCTCCTGGCAACCGGGGGGCCAATGAGAAAACCCAGGAGAAGGGCCCCCCCCCCCCCGACCGCAAATAAGGCACCCCCAGCACCCCCCCCACCCCAGAGCAGCTGGTCTCGGTACGAGGTGGTGCACAGCCAGTCGAAGGGGGCAGTCAGGCGCCCGAGGGAACCTTTCCCAACGTCACCTTTTCCTTTTAAATGGTATCCGTTGAGTGCTTACGATGCGCCGGGCACTCTTCTGAGCCCTGGGGTAGACGCGAGGGAATCGGGTTGGACGTGGTCCACGGCCCGTGTCCCACGTGGGGCTCACGGGTCTTAATCCCCGTTTTACAGATGAGGGAACGGAGGCGCAGAGAAGGAGAGTGAGTTGCCCAAGTTCACACAGGAGGCAAGCGGCGGAACCGGGATCGGAACCCGCATCCTTCTGACTCCCGGGCCTGGGCTTTTTTCCACGAGGCCACCTTGACCGAGATATTTAGGTGTGCGCGGCCTCGGACGAGGCACTTGATTTCTCTGTGCCACAGTTACCTCATCTGTAAAAAGAGATTTAATACCGTGAGCCCCACGTGGGACGTGGACCGTGTCCTACCTGCTTAGGTTGTACCTACCCGAGCACTTAATACGGTGCCTGGCACCTAGTAAGTGCCCAACAGATACCGTTAAAAAAAAAAAAAAGATTAGACGCAGTCCATGGGGCTCATGGTCTAATAATAGAGCGATGGCATTTGTTAAGCGCTTACTATGTGTCAGGCGCTGGAGGGGTGCAGGGTAATCAGGTTGTCCCGCATGGGGCTCTGCTCCCATTTTACAGACGAGGGAACCGAGGCACAGAGAAGTGACTTGCGGATTAGAACTTAGTCTACACAGGAGGGAGGACGGGTAGTGAATCCCCATTTTTCCAGATTGAGGAAACTGAGGCCCAGAGAAGAAAAGTGACTTCGCCGAGGTCACCCAGCAGGCAAGCGGGAGATCCTGGATTAGAATCCAGGTCTTCCGACTTCCAGGGCCGGGCTCTTTCCACCGGAACGTGCAGGGCATCCCGTCGACGATACGAGCGTGAGCGACGGCGAGCGAGAGAGCGAGTGTGTGTAAAACAGACCGGACAGCGTCTAAAACCGCCTTAGACCATGAAACACTGTGTTACGAGAATGACGCGTTCAGATGACAGTCTGTAACCCGCGAGGGTAAAAATCTCCCAAACGCCTCCTCTCGTGGGAAGAACCCGGGTGGTCGTCCCTGGATGCCGCCGGGATCTATCGTCCCCGCGGGGGCTGCCGGGATCTGTCGTCCCCGCGGGGGCTGCCGGGATCTATCGTCCCCGCGGGGGGCTCCCTGTGGCGAACGCGAGCGTCCCCCTCCGTCCCGGTGCCCCCTCCAGCCTGGGGGAGATCCTAACCCGCTAGAAAAGCAGCCTGGCCCAGCGCACAGAGCCCCAGCTGGGAGTCGGAAGGTCACGGATCTCAATCCCGGCTCTGCCGCTCGTCCGCGGTGTGACCTCGTGCGATTCGCTTCGCTTGTCCGTGCCTCGGTCTCCTCAGCTGTAAAATGGGGACGGAGACCGTGGGACGGGGACGGTGCCCAGCCCGATCTGCTCGCATCCACCCCGGCGCTTAGCGCGGCGCCCGGCCCGCAATAAGCGCCGAGCAGACGCTACGGTCAGACGTGGGTTCGAATGCCGGCGCCGCCGCCAACCTGTCAGCCGTGTGACTGCGGGCGAGTCGCGTCACCTCTCTGTGCCTCAGTTCCCTCATCTGTAAAATGGGGATTAGGACCGTGAGCCCCACGTGGGACAAGCCGATCCCCCTGCGTCTACCCCAGCGCTCGGAACGGTGCTCGGCACATAGTAAGCGCTCAACAAATACCAACGTTAACGCCGCGATACCCGCCGGGTCCTCCTTCCCCCTCCACTCTGCAGAGCTGGAAGAGTCTCAGAGAAAATGCCCCCCGTGCTGGTACAAGTTTGCCAACACCTTCCTCATCTGGGAGTGTCACCCGCACTGGATCAAGCTGAAGGAAATCGTGAACATGATCGTCATGGACCCGTTCGTGGACCTCGCCATCACCATCTGCATCGTCCTCAACACCCTGTTTATGGCCATGGAGCACCACCCCATGACCCCCCAATTTGAACACGTCTTGACTGTAGGGAATCTGGTAAGAGCGGGGACGCCCGGGAGGGCGGGAGCGGGGACAGACGGCACTCGGAAGGGGTGGGGTAGGGTTTGGTGTGGTGGTTCAGGCGGGGAACGTGCCTGTTTGTTGTTCTGTTGGACCCGCCCCACCGTTCAGTACAGCGTTCTGCGCGCAGTAAGTGCTCAAAATGAACGAATGAGAGCATGCCCCGCTGGGAGCCCACGGGGATCGGGGCGGGGGTTGGCGTAGAGCGCTTCTCCTGTTCTCCGAAGTGCGTCCGTCGGGGAAACGGTGTGGCCGAGCGGAAAGGGCACGGGTCTGCTAGTCAGAGGATCTGGCTTCTAATTCCCGGCTCCACCCCTTGCCTGCTGGGTGACCTCAGGCTGGTCACTCCACCTCTCCGGGCCTCAGTTCCCTCATCTGTAAAAGGGGGATTAAACCCTGCTCTCTTTGACTCTATTTATCGCCATCGTTCTCGTCCGTGCGTCTCCCCCGATCAGACCGTAAGCCCGTCAGACGGCAGGGACCGTCTCTGTCTGTTGCCGACTTGTTCGTTCCAAGCGCTTAGTACAGTGCTCTGCGCACAGTAAGCGCTCGGTAAATACTGTTGAATGAAGATGGAGTGAATGAGCTTAGATTACGAACCCTACGCGGGACGGGGACCGGGTCCAACCTGCTGAGCACGTATCTTCCCCGGCTCTTGACACGGAGTAACTGCTTAACAGATAGCTTAAAAAATGATCACTAGTATGTACTGAACGCCTGCCGGGCTCAGTGGGACGAGCCCGGGCTTGGGAGTCGGAGGTCACGGGTTCGAATCCCGGCTCTGCCACTTAGCCGTGTGACCGCGGGCAAGGCACTTCGCTTCTCTGGGCCTCAGCTCCCTCATTTGTAAAATGGGGATGGAGACCGTGCGCCTCACGTGGGACAACCTGATGACCCTGTATCTACCCCGGCGCTCAGAACAGTAGTAAGCGCTGAACAGATACCAACGTTATTATCATTATTATTATTACCCTGGGCCGAACACCGTACTGAGTGCTTGACAGAGTGTCGGAGCAGTAGATCTGATCGGTGCTCTCAAGGAGTTTGCAGCTGATGGTCCAGGAAGTGCGAATAATAATAATAATAATAATTGTGGCGTGTGGGAGCCCCGCGGGGGACGGGCCTGTTTTGATCAGATTGCATCGGATCTATCCCAGCACGTAACAGAGTATCTCAAACACTTAAAAACCGTGACGACGTCCGTTATTAGGAGATGATAATAATAATAATAGCGTTCGTTAAACGCGGAGGGAGTGCTTTAGTTTTCCTTTGGCCTGTTAGGAGCAGTGACAGTAAAGATCTCTTCTTTCCTCTCTCCTCCCTCTCCCTTTTCTCTTTCCCCTCTCTCCCCTCTTTCTTCTCTCTCCCCTCGTCCACCTGCTGCCCAGGTTTTCACTGGAATTTTCACAGCGGAAATGTTCCTGAAGCTCATAGCCATGGATCCCTACTATTATTTCCAAGAAGGTTGGAACATTTTTGACGGATTTATTGTCTCCCTCAGTTTAATGGAACTGGGTCTAGCAGACGTGGAGGGGCTTTCCGTGCTGCGATCTTTCCGATTGGTATTCCATGTTTCTCCAATTTCTTTTCAAGTTTCCTCTCTTGCAGCTGCTAGAAAAATCCTTACGCTTTAAGTTAGTCCGGTGGTGGGGTGGGGGGGGGAACAACCAAAACTCAGTCATTGCGTTTTATCCCTCCCCACTCCCCGCCCCCTCCCCCCCGCCCCCCAAAATCGGCCCGGTTATAGGATATACAAAGGGTGTCATGTCTTTTTAAATCGAGCCTGGGCAGGGGTGGGTTTTCCCGTTAAAGCCATGGAATCATCCGTTCTCGGCGGGGGTTGGAGGTCGTCAACGAGGCCAGTCGTTCGGTGACCCCGGTCTCTCTCCGGGCACCGGCCCCCCCCCCCCCCCCTTCCCCGGTCTCCGTTCGGTGCTACCAGTTTCCGGGTGGCCACGGTGGCTTGTATATCCCTGCCCGGGGCAGCGTCCCGAATGAAGCGGAGGGGAGAACGTTCAGGGGAGTGGGGGGTTGGGCCACTTGTCTGAGTAGGGCCCGTGTCCTCCCCTTGCACCCCCTGACCTGAAGTTGGACCCAGAAGGCAGAAAGGAGTGTGTTGAGCGGGGGGTGGGTCCCAGAGCCGCCCCTGGCTGGGGTGGGGGGGGTCCAGGGGAACTGGACCCAGTAGGGGAGACCCGCTAGCCCCAGGGGAAAGGCAGGAAGACCTCAGGCCCTTTTGGCTGTAGTGCTGTCTCCTGCCCGCCTTCAAATAGAGGGGTGCGATAGGGTCCCCCCACCCAAACCCAGCAGAGTCTGCCCAGAATGGGGGTCTCCGGACAGTGGGGTACCCAGGGGTTCTCTGCCCGGCCTCCCAGGGAGAGGACCGAGCTTCAGCTTTTCTAAGGGAAGGTGAGGGGGACGGTGGCCCCGGTCGCTCCTGGGATCCACTCAGTGCTCTAAACCCCACGAGGTCACGTCCAACGCGGGTTTGGACCCGCTCCCCTTCAGGAGGATCCGGCCCGCTTCCCCCGGGGACTCGGATCGCGGAGATGCCACCAGACGGCCGGGAACCTCGGCCCTCTGGTCCGGCTGTCCCTTCCCCACCACGCTGGGAACCCACCCGTCCCCTCGACCTGACTGGCCACGGGTTGTGCCGAGCTTCCTCCCCATTTCCCCGTCCCCTCTGATGCCCGTCCCCCTCCCGCCAGGCTGGGGGCCCTCGGGCAGTCCCAGAGTCCGCAAGGCCCGGGATCAGACCCCGGGGAGGCCCGCACCCCGGCCCCGCTGTTTCTCGGGGGTCAGGGCGAGCTGAACTTTGGGTAGAGCTGCCCGCCGTCATGTCAAGACGAGGCCGGGTCCTCAGGGGTGGGCCCGTTCGACTTGTCACGGACTCAATATAATGATGGTTTGGGGCTCCCCGCGGCCGACCTCGCCTCCCAGTTAGAGGGCTCCCCCGAGACTCCCAAGACGCGGGCCTGGTCCAGTCGTGGGCAGTCTAGGCCACGGGGCGACACCCCTCCCCCCCCCCCCCGCACCCAGGGACCCCGCCTGGCACCCCCAGCTTCTGGCCAATGTCCGGTCATCACCACCTGAGCTTGCCCACCGCATCCCTTCCGCTGCTTCCCCGCCCGCCCCTCCGTCCCAGAACCCTCTGCTCTCCTCTGCCCGCTTCTTCCTCCCTCAGGCGGCAGGGCCCCCCGGTACCCCCCTACGCCTGGGGCCAACGGCACAGCCCAGTCCAGATGTGGCGGGGTCCCTCGTCCAGGCCGGCCCGAGGCCTCCGCGGAGACCGTTCTGACCGCGGTGTCCGCTCACCGGGGCCTCTCGCCTCCGCTCTTGGGATCCGGGCCCAACCTGGCTGCCCGGGGAAACGGTAACGGGGACCCCAGCTTCATTCGTTCATTCGGTCGTATTTATCGAGCCCTTACTGTGTACAGGGCGCCGTACCGAGCCTTGGAAGAGTCCCGTACAAACAGTAGACGCATTCCTGGCCCACAGTTTGCTCAGAGTCTAGCGAAGCCCCCGTGCCCCGTAGCCTTTCCCCACAGAGCACCGATCGCTGAGCGGATGGTGTCGGATGAAGATCTCGCCGCCGTCGAAAATCCGCTCGGCTGCTTTTCGGGGCGCCCCGACTCGAGCCCTAGTCTGCTGCTCAGAGAGAGGGAAGGGAGAGCGTGTCAGCCTCGGACGGGCCGGCCCGGGAGAGGGATGAAATGGCCGCGGGGGGCCGGCCCCCCTCTTCCGCTCTCCTCTCGGGCCGCCCTCTCCCTCCCGTCAGTTTCCCGAGGCGGACAGTTGCCGGGGCAGCGGCGGCTCGTGCCAGCCCTTTCGGGCTGGGGCTAGAGGGTCCCGTATTCTCGGTGGCGTCGGTCTGTGGGAGGCACCTAGAAGGGTCCCAGCGGGTTCCGCCCTCTTACCCAAATCCCCGGTAGGGAGGAATCTAGGGCGTCCCCTCAGGGTCCCCGAGCGCCTGGCACGGCACCAAGCGCTCAGTACAGCGCCCGGCGGTACTCTTCAGGGAAGTCGCCGGACCGACTCGGTCCGCGGGGTCCCCCCGGTCCACCCGGGGTGGGAATCCACGGCCTGACCGAGCTCCCGCTCCGGCCTGGCCCGCAGTCAGTCCGTCAGTGGTATTTATCGAGCGCTTGCCGTGTGCAGAGCGCTGGGTGAAGCGCTTTGGGAGAGGACAGTCCAGCGGTCTCCGCTGGGTGGGAATCGGCCGGTAGCCTCACCCGCAGGAAGTGCTGAAGTGCTGGGAGGGGAGGGCGGGCCCTCGGGAAGCGAGTCCCCGACAGTTTCGGAGGCGAGGACGGAGCGCCCGCCGAGACGGCCCAGACCTGATCGAAGCGACCCAGCTCCGAGGCCCAGACCCACCGTGACCACTAGGCTTCCCGGCCCGGTCGGGGCAGCTTACCCTCCGTGGGCAACCCCCAAACCCCCCGGTAGCGGCCCCGGAGCCGAGGGCAAGGACTCCCGCCCACCCGGGGGAGGGCAGAAGGGGCCGCCCCCCCCCCACACCCCCCCCGTCCCCCCGTCCCCACCCCCGAGACGCTCTCCGCCCTCCGACCTCCGCGCTTCATCTTTTCCACCGTGTCCTCGGCTCCACTTGGCGGGAGGTGGATCGAGGGTCCCGCCCCCCACCCCCCGTCATCGGCCTCTCCTCCTCTCTCAGCTCCGAGTCTTCAAGCTGGCCAAGTCGTGGCCGACGCTGAACATGCTGATCAAGATCATCGGCAACTCGGTGGGCGCCCTGGGCAACCTGACCCTGGTGCTGGCCATCATCGTCTTCATCTTCGCCGTGGTGGGCATGCAGCTGTTCGGCAAGAGCTACAAGGAGTGCGTGTGTAAGATCAACCAGGACTGCGTGCTCCCCCGCTGGCACATGCACGACTTCTTCCACTCCTTCCTCATCGTCTTCCGCGTGCTGTGCGGCGAGTGGATCGAGACCATGTGGGACTGCATGGAGGTGGCCGGCCAGGTCATGTGCCTCATCGTCTTCATGATGGTCATGGTCATCGGCAACCTGGTGGTCAGTGACGATCGATGATGTTCGCGGTTTCCGTCACGCGCTTACTTGGTGCCGGGGACTGCACGGATAAGAATGCGGGGCAGACGATACCGTCGGTATTCGTTAAGCGCTTACTGTGTGCAGAGCACCGTTCTAAGCGCTGGGGGAGGTACGGGGCGATCGGGTGGTCCCACGCGAGGCTCACAGTTAATCCCCATTTTACAGATGAGGGAACTGAGGCACAGAGAAGTTAAGCGACTTGCCCGGAGTCACACAGCCGCGAAAATCGGGTTGGGCACCGGCCCTGTCCCGCGTGGGGCTCCCGGTCTTACTCCCCATTTTACGGGTGAGGGAACTGAGGCCCAGAGAAGCGAAGTGACTTGCCCTCGGTCACGCGGCCGACGAGTGGCGGAGCCTGGATACGAGCCCAGGACCTCGGACTCCCAAGCCCGGGCTCTCTCCACTGAGCCCCGCTGCTTCATGAGGTCACTGGTGCAACATCATCGGGATCAATAGAATCGAGGAGATATTCATTCATTCAGTAGTGTTTATTGAGCGCTTACTATGTGCAGAGCACTGGACTGAGCGCTTGGAATGGACAGTTCGGCGACGGAGGGACACCAGCCCGGCCCAGTGACGGGCTCACGGTCTAAACGGGGCAGACGGACAGCAGAGCCAAACAGAACGAAACGAGACAACATCATCAAGATAAAGAGAATCAGGGAGATATACAACCCATTAATAAAATAAATAGGATAATAAATAATACATATAAACGAGCACAGCGCTGAGGGGAAGGGGGAAGAGCGGCGGGGGTTGAGCGGAGGGAGAGTTGCCCTGCAGTGTTTCACAAAGACCGTGGTCATTATTATTATTGTCATCGTTAGCATTATTAGTTGAAATGACCTCTGAAGAAGGGACCCCCCCCCCCCAACCCGGATCAATAAATCGGTAGTATTTACTGAGTGCTTACTGTGTGCAGAGCACTGTAATAAGCCCTTGGGAGAGTCCAACAGAGTTGGCAGACATATTGGTCGACAGTTGGTAGTTGGCGATGGGTTCTGATCCCGGCTCCGCCCCTTGTCAGCTGTGTGACTTCGGGCAAGTCACTGCACTTCTCTGTGCCTCAGTGACCTCGTCTGGGAAATGGGGATTAAAACCGTGAGCCCCACGTGGGACAACCCGATCCCCTTGTACCCCCCCCCCCCCAGCGCTTAGAACGGTGCTTTGCACATAGTGAGCGCTTAACAAATGCCATCATCGTTATTATTATTATATTTCCTGTAGGAACTTACAGTCTAGAGGGGGAGACAGACGTTAATATAAATAAATAAAGAGAACACAGAGGCAGAGTGGCCTGGGTGTCAGAAGGACCCGGGTCTTAATCCCGCCTCCACCTTGGGTCTCCCCCCCGGATTAGACCGTGAGCCCCTCAGAGGGCGGGGACCGTCTCTATCTGTTACCGATCTGTCCATTCCAAGCGCTTAGTCCAGTGCTCCGCATCTAGTAAGCGCTCAGTAAATACTATTGAATGAATGAACGAAGGAGCCAGTCGGTTCGCTTGTCTGGGCCTCAGTTCCCTCACCTGGAAAACGGGAATTCCGTCTCCGAGCTCCAGGTGGGACCTGGAGGGCGTCCACCCGGATTGGTTTGTAACCACCTCAGCAGTCAGCACAGCGCCTGGCACGCAGTGGACGCCAAGCAGATCGATCAACCAGTCAGCGGTAGCGAGCGTCCACTGTCGGCCGAGCGCCGTCGTATCCGTCCGTTAAACGGTCGGTGGTATTTATTGAGCGCTTGCGTGCAGCGCACCGTACCACGCGCTCGGGAGAGTCCACGAGAACAGAATCGGCGGACACGTCCCCTGGTCTGTTGGCGTAGCTTACTCTCCCGGACGCTCCGCACACCGTGAGCGCTCGGTAAATGCGACCGAACTGACCGGGGGAACGAGCTGACGGTCTAGAGGTGCCGTAGAAAAACAACAACCGCCGGTCACGGACGCAAGTGCGGTGGAACGGATGACTGAAGGACGCGGATCCGGGGGCGGAGACGCAGGAGGGGGCCGGGGACGGCTCTCGCTGTTCCGGACCCCCGAGCCTCCCCCTCCCCCCGTGCCCCCCGCCCAGGTGCTGAATCTGTTCCTGGCCCTGCTGCTGAGCTCGTTCAGCGCCGACAACCTGGCGGCCACGGACGACGACGGGGAGATGAACAACCTGCAGATCTCGGTCATCCGCATCAAGAAGGGCGTGGCCTGGACCAAGGTCAAAGTGCACGCCTTCGTCCAGGCCCACTTCAAGCAGCGGGAGGCGGACGAGGTGAAGCCGCTGGACGAGCTGTACGACCAGAAGGCCAACTGCCTCGCCAACCACACCGGGGTGGACATCCGGCGGGACGGCGACGGGCCCAAGAACGGCAACGGCACCACCAGCGGCATCGGCAGCAGCGTGGAGAAGTACATCATCGACGAGGACCACATGTCCTTCATCAACAACCCCAACCTGACCGTCCGCGTGCCCATCGCCGTGGGCGAGTCGGACTTCGAGAACGTCAACACCGAGGACGTGACCAGCGAGTCGGACCCCGAGGGCAGCAAGGACGTGAGCGGCGGGTTCGGCCCCGGGGGGGGATGGGGGCCGGGGGGGGGGGGGGGGCGGGGGACCCCCACCGCGCCCGCCTGGAGCGTCCCGTGGCCCCTCTGGGCCCGGCCTCCCGCGCTGCCTCGGCCCGAGACGGGGACCCTAACGATAGTGACGATAACGGTGCTCGTTAACTAGCACCCGGTACGGCGCCCGCTACGTAGTAGGCGCGTAACGGACGCCGTTATCGTCACGCGCTCATTACGTTCTGAGCGCCGGGGTGGAGTCCGAGGGAATCTGGTCGGACACGCTCACTGTCCCCCCCCGGGGCTCACGCTCGTAATCCGGTTGGGAGCCCGGTGAAGTGACTCGCCCGGGGTCACGCGGCAGACGCGCGGTGGAGCCGGGATTAGAATCCGGGCCCTCCTGGCTCCTAGGCCTGCGCTCTATCCGCTGGGCCACACTGCTTCTCGCTAACTCCCCTCAAAGGGGGCAGGAAGCAAATCCCCTGCCCGCGTTGCCTTCGGCGGTCCCCTCCACTTCGCGGTGCCCTTGTGAGAGCCCTCCTGGTCGGTCCCGAGCCCCCCGGGCTCCCCCGGCGTCGGGCGGGTGCCGGGACCGGGCCGGACCCGGTCGGGGAGCGCCGGGAGCACCGTGGCCGCTGCTCCCCGAGGGCGGGGGCTGGGTGGGTCCGGCGGGGGGGAGGGGCCAGGCCGCCGGTTCCGGAAGCTGCGGGGAGGCGGCCGCCCCGGGGCCCGGGTCCGACGGGCCGCTGCCGCCCGGGCTTCTAGAAACTGGACGACACCAGCTCCTCGGAGGGCAGCACCATCGACATCAAACCCGAGGTGGAGGAGGTGCCGGTGGAGCAGCCGGAAGAGTACCTGGACCCCGACGCCTGCTTCACCGAGGGTGAGCCCCGCGCGGGGACCGTGCCCGGCCGGACGCTCCGCCCGCCCCCCCGGGGCCCCGCGGGCCACTTGAGCCCAGAGGAGGAGGGATCCCTCCCCTCTCCCTGCTCGGCCTCCCCCTCCACCCACTTCGTCCTCTCCTCCACGGCCGCCCTCCCTCCTCTTTCGGCCCGTGCCGAGGAAACCTCGGGATAACGCTGCCGACCGTGATGGTTCCTGTCAAACGCTCACTGCGCGCTAAGCGCTGGGGGGAGATGCGGCCCGGTCGGATCAGACGCAGCCCCACATGAGGCCCACGGCGAAAGGGGGAGGGAGGACGGATGTCGAGTCCCCAGTGTACAGGAGAGGAAACCGAGGCCCAGAGAAGCGAAGTGATCTGCCCGAGGTTCACACGGCAGGCGAGTGGCGGAGCGGGGATTTGAACCCGGGTCTCCCAACTCCCGGGCTTGGGCTCTTTCCGCCGGGTCCTTCCTGTGGTCCTGGTCTTTCCCCTCCTGTCCCTTCCACGTCCAGAAGTCCGACCCTGTTGGCCTTGCTTCAGAGCACCGTCCCCCGCTTTCGTATGAGCCTTTACCCGATTGGCCAGTGCCACCGTCGTGCCCCTCCTTTTTTTAAAAAATACAGCATCTGTTAAGCACTCGCCACGTGCCGAGCGCTGCACGAAGCACTGGGGTACATACTAATTAATCTGGATAGGCACAGGCCCCGTCTCACACGGGGCTCCCAGTCGTAATCCCCGTTTTCCAGATGAGGTAACCGAGGCACAGAGAAGCGACTTGGCCCCGGCCACGCGGCAGACGAGTGGCGGGTCTGGGATCAGAACCCAGGTCGTCCTGACTCCTAGCCCCGGGCCCAGTTCAGGGCAGGAGGGACAGATGGCCCTGAACGGCGGCTACGGGGCACCTGAGCCCCCGGGCCTGACCCGCCGACCCCACCCATTCCAGGCTGTGTTCAGCGCTTCAAGTGCTGTCAGGTGAGCATCGAGGACGGACTGGGCAAGTCCTGGTGGACCCTCAGGAAGACTTGCTTCCTCATCGTGGAGCACAACTGGTTTGAGACCTTCATCATCTTCATGATCCTGCTGAGCAGCGGGGCTCTGGTGAGCCGGGGGGGGGGGGGGGGGGCCCGGGCGGAGGGACCGTAATAATAATGATAATGTCGGCCTTTGTTAAGCGCTTACTGTGTGCAGAGCACCGTTCTAAGCGCTGGGGGTCGTGAGAAGCTGCCCCCCTCCCCCCCCGGCCCGAGCCCACCAGCCGAAGTCCCGGCTCCCGTCAGGTCAGGGGGGAAGTGCCCTGGCAGGGAGGCGGGCTCCGGTCCAGCCCAGTGTAACCTCCCGGTCCAAACCTGTCTCCCGCCACCATCACCTCCAGCCCCGGAGAGCTGGCCCCGTCACGGAGAGCGGGTCATATCAAATCTGGCTACTCTACCCTCACTTCAGTGGCTGGGACCCCGAGCCGGAGGAGAGGGGAGGAGAGGGCGGAGGCCGGTGCCAGTCTGCCCTTGCGGGGAGGTCCTGCCCTCAGCCTGGGCGCGGGGCGGTGTTTACTGGGGTGAAGGGACGGTAGGATGGGGGTTGGGAGGCGGAACGGAGACATCTTGGCGGGAATAGGAATCGTCCGGAGGGAAAGCGGTCGCAGAGAGCCTGAGGGGGCAGAGCGGGCGGCCGGACCGGAGCGGGAGAGGGGGGATTGCCTCGGGGGGACAAGGCAGCCGAGGGATGGGGTAAGCGGGGAGCCCGCCGAGGGCCACTCGCCCCTCGCCGGCAGCGGTCGGCCTCGTCACCTCAGTCGGGCGGCGGCTGCTTCTCCCCCAGGCCTTCGAGGACATCTACATCGAGCAGAGGAAGACCATCCGGACCATCCTGGAATACGCGGACAAGGTCTTCACCTACATCTTCATCCTGGAGATGTTGCTCAAGTGGACGGCCTACGGCTTCGTCAAGTTCTTCACCAACGCCTGGTGCTGGCTGGACTTCCTCATCGTGGCGGTACGCGTCCCGCTTTCCGGCCGGGGGTCCCCGCGGGGCGGGAGGGGCCCGCGGGGAGCCCCACCGCGGAGTTCCGGCAGGGCGAGGGGCCAGGGCCGGGGGGGGGGGGGGGGGATCGGTCGGGAGTCCCGAGGGCTGGAAGCCCGGGGCAGCTGGGGCTAAGTTCCTGGGGGGTGGGACGGAGGGGAGAGGGCCTCTCGGCGTTCTTCTCCCGGCCCCCGAGGCTTTCCCCCGCCCCCCGGGTTTGCCGGGGAGCGGGAGCTCTGTGTCGAAGCCGAGAAATTCCGGGGCAGACGTAGCGGGGAAGCCAGGCCTGCCGTCGGACGGTTTAGGAAAATCAACCGGAAGAGAATCCCTTCCTCCTGCCACCCCCTCCCCCTCCCGCCCCTGCCCCATCCCCACTTCTCACCACTTCACAGGTCCTCCGGTTTTCTCTCCAGCTCGGTGCACCCCGTGGGGAACTCAGGAGATGCGGCCTCGCGGGTTCTTTTCCAGGTCTGGGATTTCTAAACCCTCCCCCAGCCTGACACCGGCCTCCCTGGCGGCTTCGTCGGCGGATGAGTTTTGTTTCCCCGAAATAACCGAGATGTTCCCTTCCAGGCCGGCCGGGTTTGGAGGATGGGCAACACGGAGGAGGGGAGTGGGGCAGGCCGAAGCCCTCGGGGGTTCGCTTGGAGCCCCGTAAGCGATGGATCAGTCGTACTTATTGAGCGCCTACTGTGTGTGGGGCACTGTGCTAAGCGCTTGGGAGAGGACAAGATAACAGTTAACACTTTCCCCGCCTACAGCGAGCTTACAGTCTGGGCGGGTGGGGAGGTCCAGGCACGTGGTCTTTAGCGGGTCCGTCCAGCCGGTGAGGGGAGACGCAGGGTGGAGCTTCGTGGGAGCGAGGGATCGGGGGCTCGGCAGCGGGCAGTGGCCTGGCCCAGCCTCCCATTTGACCCACCCCTATCCCCCGCCGCAACTTTGGTGGCATCGGCAGGGACGGCTTTTCATTTTGAGCTTGGAAGGGCGTGAAAAGGAAGCGGGGTTTTTAAGGGACGACGAGGAACGGGAAGGCGCAGAGAGCGAAGAGGTCAAAAAAACCAATCACTCATTGATCGATTGATGGCAGGCCGCCATTTTGGCCCTGCCTGGAAACTCCCGGGTTTTGTCGGAGACCCGGAATGGGCAGGTCTGAAAGGCGTGCTCGGAGCCGTGGGGACGTCCACCCCTCCCCGCCCCGTGGGCACCGAAGGCTGGCGTCCGACCCGGGTCCCTTCCAAGCTGGGAGCGGGGCTGGGCTCCGATGGGTGGAAATCCCCGCCGAGCCTGCCCGGCCATCCTCATTGGCCGGGAATCTGGCACCTCAGCCCACAGTCGGAAGAGGTAGCGTGGTAATTATAATAATTAAGGGATTTAGCGAGCATTTACTTACCACCAGGCAATCAGGAGTATTTATTGAGCACTTACTGAGCATTTATTGGGCAAGGGCCCCTTCTGAGTACTTGGGAGAATTCAACAGGTAAGTAGACGAGATCTCTACCCTCCTGCCCCAAAGACGCGTGCAGTGTGGCGGCCAAGACATTCGTTCATCCGGTCGTATTTATTGAGCGCTCGCCGTGTGCGGACCGGCACCGAATTACGGGCAGGAGGAAATGGTGGCATAAAGAGAAGCAGCTTGGCCCAGTGGAAAGAGCCCGGGCCTGGGAGTCAGAGAACCTGGGTTCTCATCCCGGCTCTACCAACTGCTTGCTGTGTGACCTTGGGCAAGTCGCTTTACTTCTCAGTTTCCTCAACAGTAAAGTGGGGGTTAAGTACCCGTTCTCCCTCCTACGTAGACCGTCCGCCCTACGTGGGATAAGGGACTGTGTCCGACCTAATGAATTCGACCTAATGAGCTCGTACCTTCCCCGGCGCTTAGAACGGTGTTGGGCACCCAGTAAGTGCTTAACAAATGCCATTGAGAAAAAGGGCCAGAGGGAGGACGTGCGAGGAAAACTCGAGCATCTGGGTGACGGCGGAAGGGATGAAATGGCCGTGGGGCTCCCTCTAGACTGTCAGCTCACTGTGGGCAGGGAACGTGTCTGCCAGCTCTGCCAGCTTGGACTCTCCCAAGTGTTTAGCAAAGTGCCGGGCACGTAGGAAGCACTCAATAAATACCACTGATGATGGGATGGGGTTGGGTGGTGAGTGGAGAGACTAGAAATTAATCAGGCAAGGTCCCCTGGAGGAGACGGGCTTCCGTTCGGCCTCCTACCACCTCCCTCCCCCGTCCCGGGACAATTTACTGTCTGATCGCGTCCGTTTTCCCTCCAGGTTTTCCTCCCCGTGTCCGATAGCAGCCGGGTCGGAGGTTTCTAACCACCTTCTTTTCAGGCTGTGGGTCCGGACGATCGCTCTCTCTCCCACCCCGCCTCCCCGGCGGCTGGGGCCTGACACCCCCCCGCATCCGAGCCGGGACCGCGCTCTTCAGGGTCAGCCTCTTCCTCCTCTCCTTCCAGAAACCCGACTTCTCAGCATCCTCTTTGGGCCTCTCGGGATCACCCAGACACTTCCTCCAGGTGAAAATGGCCCGGGCCGGCCCGACCCTCTCGTTTCCGCTCGAGACACCCCAGATGTTTGCCTCCTCCCCGATGTCACTCTAGGTTCGATTCTGCCCGCGACCCAAGTACCCTACCTCAGGCCGGGGTTCACGAGGGCATCCGGGCACCCTCCCCACCCCGAACCCAGGAGGCAGAGCCCGGCACCCCCTCTGGCCCCGTCTCCGGGGGTCTCGGCGAGGTCGGCCGGCCGAGCGGTCGCATCCGGGGTCCGCCTCGGCTGCTCCTCCGCCGCCGGGGGCCACGAGGCCCGTTTATTTCCAGGTGAACGGGCCGCCCTCAGGAGCTCGGCCTCGGAACCGGATGCGGCCGGGGTGGGCCGGTCCTTTGCCGGGGGTCCCCTTCTGACAGTTGACCAGGTTCTGCTTCTCGCTCCGGGTCCTGTGGGGAGCGGGCCGGTGGGCGATGGAGGGGCAGGGCTCAGGCAGGTTGGCTGGGTTGAGGGTGGTGAAGGGAGTGACTCTGTTTACCCCTCCCGAGGCCCCCGGGGAGGGCAGGGCTAGGTGGGGAGACCTCCCCACGGCCCCAGCTTGGATTTCATATCGAGCGGGACCCCGCCCGCCTCCGTCTGCGGTAACAAGTGCGAGTAGCCCCGGGGAGGCATCAGGGCTCTCCACAGAGCCCGACCCCTGGACCGCCCTCTTCCCTCACCTGCAGAGGCCGAGGCAGGCCACGGAAGATTCTGGGTAGTCCCTTCCGCCGTCCGGGAACTTGGCTTCCAGCGCCCCGCCCTGGGGCCAGAGAGAAGGGAACGGTCCTCGATGGGCCCCGGGTTCCGAATGTTCCCCGGCTCGCTCCTTGGGCTGGTCTGGCACCCGGGGAACTGGGAAATCTCTTTGTCCCGTCTCGCCTGTCTTGCACTCTCCCCTTGGTCCGGCAGCCTTCCGGGTATCCAGTTGCCCATTTTAAAAAAAAATCACGGGCTCCTCTCTCCGCCTCCCGTCTCCCGCTTCCGGCCCGTTGCCCGGTCCTTTCCCTCCTCCCGCCATCCGCCGTGCCCGGCCTCCCGCGAGGCCCAAGTACTTGGACCAGCAAAAGAAATGTCATCTCTGAAAAAGCAAAATCCACCCAGTCTAGGGCGCCGCCTTACCAGCGTCACACGCCCCAGTGGTGCCTGCCAGGCGGAAGGCAGAATTCGTAGGGGAGACCCTGGGACCAGCGGGTTTCCCACGGGCCGTGGGGATGCGGGAGACGGTCACCCGGGGGCCGGAGCTCCCCAGAGCCGAAGCAGGGCGCCGAGCAGCCCTTGGGGCCGGACTGCGGCTCCCGCCCGGTCCGAGACCGGGGCTCGTGCCAGCCCCGAGCGACTGGGGCAGGAAAGCGTAGGAGGCCGGAAGAGAAGGACGCCCCGGCCCCAGCGGCGACCCGGTTTCCGATTCTCCCTCGCTTCGGAGCCAGCCCATCTGCTCTCCGTCATCCGGGGGCCAGTTACCCCGGATCATCCGGAAGCCTGGCTTTCCCCCTTTCCTCCTCCTCTTCCCCTTCGCCGCCGACGGCCGCCTTCGGGCCTCGTTGCCGCCCGGGAGCTCCGGCACCGTCGAGGCCCGGAAATGCAACGGGCTGGATGGGGACCTTCCGGATCCCTACCCCGTCCCCATCCCCGCTGCCCTGGGAGCTGCCGAGATCTTCCGGCTGGGGGTGGGTCTCCACTCCCGGTGCCCGCCCTGGCCGCCACGGGCCGCCGCAGGGGTCTGTCGGCGGTTTCGCGGTGGTGCAGACCGCCGCCCCCTCCCCGACCCCGTCTCTCCCCGAGAGTCAGGGCAGCCGGGGTCCCCGGCCCGACCCCGGGAATCTCCCGGCGAGCGAGCCGAGCAAGGGAGTCGCCGCTGCCGGGGCCCGTATTCGCCCGTATTCTTGCCCGTAGGGAGCCTTTAAATTTGTCTGGCTTAATTTAATGGGGACTACTGAGACCCGCAGAGACTGTAAAGGGCGAGGGTAAGGTTCTTGTGATCTCTTCAGGCTCCTCTCCTTCCACCGGAGATGTTCTGCCCCTCTCCCCGACCCCCCCCCCGCCCCCGGCGGCCCCCTCCCCCTTCCCGACCATCTGTGTGTGCGTGACGCGTGCTACCTTTCGCTCACTTATCTCTTCCTTCCGTGTGTTTTGGTTTTTTTTGAAAAGATTTTCCTCTTCTCCCTCCCTCCGCCGCCTCTCAGCCGCCTTACCTTCCAGGTCCTTTGAATCGAGTCGAAGTAGCTGGTGTCTCCGACCACCCCCTCTCTCCCGCCCACCCCACCCGCCTCCCTACCTCAAGACCACCCTCCCCGCTTCCCACCCGCCCCCAGCCGGGGGCCCCAGTCTGTGTTACTCAGCGTTAGGGGCTTTATTCTAATACTCTGGAACCTCTGTGTTCTTTTTTTTCTTTTCCCGTTGTTGTTGTTGTTGTTTTTGTCCGTCCGTTTGTTTCTTTTTCTTTTTCTTTTCTCTTTTTCTCTCCTGTTTCCGTGTAGGTCTCTCTAGTCAGCCTCATAGCTAATGCCCTGGGCTACTCGGAGCTAGGGGCCATAAAATCCCTTAGGACTCTAAGAGCTTTGAGACCCTTAAGAGCCTTATCACGGTTTGAAGGGATGAGGGTAAGACGCGGACAGTAGCTGGTCCTTCCGCATGCCTGTGGGAACCGTTCAAGCATGCTAGAACCGATCACACCGGTGGAAGGATCTTTTTTTTTTTTAAAAGACAACCTCGTGATGCGCCTGCGGACTCGATCCCCCCCCACGTTTTTATTTTCTCCCCCGCCACTCGTCCCCCCCCCCCCCGCCCCCACCGCCCCCGAGCCAGGGGGGTCCGCGTTAGGCTGCCTCATCCCATCGATAACAGGCCGCCCAAGTCCATCCGCCACCCGCAGACGTGTGAACGTTGGCTGACCTCATTGGCCTGGCTTGCACCTCTAGCACGCACTTGAGACGGCTGTTTTCTCGAGAGCGAGAATCACCAGGTGGGAGAAAGAGGAATTGGCGCCCTCGGACCCGTTTTCGGGAGCACGGTCGGGGAGGGCGGGGGGCGGGGGCGGGGGAGTCGGTCCGCCACCCGTCGGCAGAGCGGCCGAGGCGGGCCGGGGCTCCGGCGACCTCTGGCCCCGCGGGGCAGGACGGGCGGAACGTGGCGGGCCTCGGGAAGGCCGAGCCCGCCGGTTGGGTTGCGTTTTCCGGTTGGAATTCCTCTTCTCGCCCCTGGTCGTTCTCCGCCCGGTCCGGCGAGGACGGGCAGCCTCTGTCTGATAGCTTCTCGTCACCCCCACTCTGGTCCCCTGTCCCGATCAGCGTAGCAACAAGGCCCGATGCCAAAGCATTGAAGGTCTGCTCTGCAGAGGCCGCCCACCCCCCTCCTCTCCCCTGGTCTGGAACTCGCGGTTCCGAAGCCGGGACCACCGCGCCGGAACCCGAGGGGCCCAGCGCGCTCCTCCCGTTCCCCTTCGGGTGTTCAAGCGTACGAGAGAGAGGGCCGGAGGTCGCCCGGTCAGGCGCAAGGGCACTTCTCAAACGGGACCCGGGCCCGGAACGGAAAACAGGGCCCCGGGTGCCCCGCAGATGGGGAGGGGAAGATTTTGCGCTTCCCTCTCTGGGGTGACCTGGGGGAATCTCTGCTCATCCCGCCAATCGCCGCCGGCCGCCCGACTCCGGCCCCGTGACAGTCGGAGTTTGGTCTGTCGTCGCCTCTCCGGGACGGCAGTCCCCCGCGGCATCACGGGACTTGACAGCTGTAGAGGAGTTGGTTCGGCGGCACCTCCCCACCCCCACCCCAGCAACCTGGGGGGGTGACGAGAGAGATGGGAGCCCTTCAGCCCCGGGGGCGGCCCGTGAGGGAGAAGGGAGGCCGGGGACGGGGCTTGAAGGGAAAGAATACCGAATGGTAATAACAACTGTGGTATCTGTTAAGTGCTTACTCTGCGCCAGGCGCTGTACTAAGCCCTGGGGTAGATGTAGATACGAGACGATCGGGTTGGGCGCGGTCCCCGTCTCACCCAGGACTCTCAGTCTTAATCCCCATTTTACAGACGAGGCAACCGAGGCCCGGAGAAGCGACTTGCCCTAGGTCACACAGCCGACACGGCGGAGCTGGGATTCGAACCCTGGCCCTCCCGACTCCCGGGCCCCTGCTCTATCCACTGGGCAGCCTCCCCGAAAACCAAATCCCCACAGAGGGGTTTCGGGCGGCTCTTTTGCAGCGGAGAAGATGGGTGACGTGGAGCAGGCTCCGTGGGGTCCCAGGGAGGCACAGAGCTATGGAAGGTGGGGCCCGAGGCCCTGAGCCCGTCCCACCTGGCACCCTTAGGTGCCAACAAACCTTCCTTTCTGCCTGCCCGCTCGCTGGACAGCCGGCGGCGCCGGCGGCAGTGAGGCACCGCCCCGCCGGCCTCCTGCCAGCCGGGCAGCGCCCGGACCCGGTGAGCCGGGCAGGCTCTCGGGGGCTCATATTAGGGTCGGCCGTAACATCTGCACCCTTCAGTCCCCGGGCAGCTTCCCCGGGGTCAACGTTTCCTCGGCGTGGCGGGATCCGGGGGTCACAAAAGCACAACCCCCTCCCCGCACAGGGTCCGGATGGGACAGAGAATCCATCTTGGAGCCGCGAGCGGGGATTTTATGGACTGTGCCAGCTTCCTTAGGTGGCGTGTATGTGAGTAGGGAGAGGGGGACGGCAGTCCGTCAAGTAAGAAGTTGTACTTGTTGAGTGCTTACTGTGTGCGGAGCACTGTTCTAAGCCCTTGGGTGAGGACAGTGCAAGTCTACAGAGCAGGCCAGACCCAGCCCTTTTGCCCATCCACAGATGGAAATTTGGGGACAGTGAAAGTACGGGGTGGAGATGGGGGAGAAGGAAGAGCCCCTCATTTCCCCCTTCCTCCCAGAAACCCCCTCAAGACCCCAGGGTGCAGATGCCGTGACACCAGAATGGCTTTTTTTTTAAAAAAAATGGTGTTCGTTAAGTGCTTACTCTGTGCCGGGCACCGTACTAAGCACTGGGGTAGATTCAAGCTAGTCGGGTTGGACACCGTCCCTATCCCGCACGGGGCTCTCGGTCTTCATCCCCAACCAAGGATTTCCCCCGGGAAGGAGATTCAAGTGTTTGAACGACCACAGCCGGGCCTTTGAAAGAGAAATGACCCAAAGGCCTTGGTATCGGGGAAATGATTTTACGGGGGCGGGGGTGAACCGAGTCAAACCCTTCCATCCCCGGGTTGTTGAAGCCCAAGCAACCGAGGGCAAGATGGGAGGGGGCATCTCTACCAGAGCCCACTACCCGGGCTGCTCCCCGGCTGCCCTGATCTCCAGCATTGGCAGGGTGGGGAAGCCCCCCGCCCACGTCGTCAGCTCCCAGATTGGGCCCAGCCGATGCCTAGGGATACGAGTTTCCGGGCAAGGGAGTTGGATCGGGGGTGTTCCGGGATGCGTCTCGAGAGGATGCTGAGGTTTAATAAGTCAAGCAAGCAGGAGCAATTAGTGTGGAACAGAGAAGCAGTGTGGCCAAGTGGAAAGAGCCTGAGCCTGGAATTCAGAGGACCCCTGGCTTCTAATCCCTGCTCCACCTCTCGTCTGCTTGTTGTGCAAGTCACTTCGCTTCTCTGTGGCCCAGTTGGCTCATCTGTAAAATGGGGATTCGACGCCCGTTCTCCCCCTGAGACTGTGAGCCCCGTGTGGGACCTGTTTATCTGGGATCCACCCCAGCGCGAAGCACAGTGGTTGGCACGTAGTAAGAGCTTAACGAATACCCCAATTATTATTATTAACTAAGTACGTGGGAGAGGACGCTCACTGGGCCCGATCCCTGCCACAAGGAGCTTACAGTCTAGCCGGGGAGACGGTCATAATTTACGGGTAGGCTTACCACGAGGTGATTTTTTTTTTTTTTAAACCCTCTCCCGCGACCTTGGAAGTCAAAGCTCAGAGAGACCCCAGAATCCCTTAAGTAAGAATTCCTTGCCAGGGACCCTCAGGAATCCCAACTGCAACTGGGCTATTCCAGAGTGAAACTCAGAGCCCACCTTCCGGCAACCCCATCCTGTGAAACTGATTTGAGTCTCCTCTCTCCTCCTCCTCCCTCTCTCTCTCTCTCTCTCTCTCTCTTTCTCTCCAAAGAAGGGAAATTTGGAAAAAACCAAAAAAAAACCCCCTGCCATCTGCAAAGGAAACCTTGAGCCTATTTCTTTGCTTTCCTGTCTGTCACAGCACTGGGCTTTTTAAAGTCTCCCCATGCTGCCGAGGAGTCTGACGAAACTGCTCTGACAGCTGCATGCCCGTTAGTCAATTGTCACCGCGCCAAACTGCACGCTAAAGCCATATTCCCTCCACCCCAGGCTCAGAAAACTGCTTGATTCAGAAGATTCCTGAACCCATGGTGGGGGGGGGTGGGGAGGGGTGGAGGCGGGGACCCCCCTCCCGGCAAAAGCCCGGACCCTGCCTGCCGGGACCCTCAATTC
Organism: Ornithorhynchus anatinus; assembly: GCF_004115215.2. NCBI lineage: Eukaryota > Metazoa > Chordata > Mammalia > Monotremata > Ornithorhynchidae > Ornithorhynchus > Ornithorhynchus anatinus. The sequence continues at coordinate 55,467,771 of NC_041737.1, read as the reverse complement.
TAAAGGGGAATTCGCTGCCGCGTGGAATTTAGTGACTCCCGCAAGGGTCGATTCAATTTCATTCAGGAGGTGAAGGAGCCATATGGAGACGGCGATCGCCATCGCGTCACGTTCCCGGGGTCGGGAGCCCTTAAATCAATCGATCGGTGGTATTTATTGAGCGCTTACTACGCGCAGAGCACTCCACCAAGCACGGAGAGGGCACGATACAACGGGATTAACAGATCCGTTCACTGTCCACAACGAGCTGCCGGTGTAGAGGCAACGGGGATTGGATAGTGAGGAAGAGGAGACAAATTGGGGTTTAATTAGAGTCTGCTTTCTCCCCCTGCCCCATCTCTGGCCCCGCTTGGTGGGCGTAGAGATTTTGAATCCCACTGGCCCTCGATTGTAAAAGAGAAGCAGTGTGGCTTAGTGGAAAGAGCACGGGCTTGGGAGTCAGAGGACGTGGGTTCTAATCCCGCCTCCGCCACTTGTCTGCTGTGTGACCTTGGGCGAGTCACTTGATTTCTCCGTGCCTCAGTTATCTCCTTTGTGAAATGGGGATTAAGACTGTGAGCCCCGTGCGGGACAGGGACTGTCCAATCAGATCGTATCTACCCCAGGGCTTGACACATTGTAAGGGCTTAACAAATACCACACCTGAATATTATTATTCTTATCGTCATCGTTACGAAGGTAATGAGGGTTTAATCAAGTTACCCAGATCACCTGCCATCTAGATGTGGAATTGGAGTAGGCCCTGGGTTGAAAAACAAGTTTTCTCTCCTCTTGAAGGATGTTTTCCAGCTTCTCAGACATTCAGGAGTATCTGCTGAGCTCCTACTGTGTGCAGAGCATGACTGAAAAGCTTGGGAGCGGAAAATTAGAGTGAAAAGGAGTTATGTATTGAATGCCCATTTTGTGCAGTGCTTGGGAAGTAGAAAATAATAAAGAGGTACGTTCCATGCCCACAAGAAGCCTACACTCTTAACAGGGAAGACAAAACAATAATATTTATGGCATGGATTAAATACTATGTGCTGGGGCAGATACAAAGTAGCGAGAGTGGCCACAGCCCCTGTCTTGCACGGGGCTCAGTCAGTGAGTGTGGCCAGCACTGTTCTAAGCGCTGGGGTAGATAGATCAGATCCCTTCCCTGTCCCGCATGGGGCTCAGGGTCTAAGTAAGAGAAAGATCAAGACCAGATTGAATCCCCGCTTTACAGATGAAGAAACCGATGCCCAGAGAAGTGAAGTGACTTGCCCAAGGTTATCCAGCAGGCGAGTGGCGGAGCCGGGATTAGAACCCAGGTTCTCTCCCAGGCCCGGGCTCTTTCCAAGGCTGCTCCAGTCTCATCTGTCTCTCGCCCCCATTTTACCAGTGAAGAAACCGAGGCACAAAGACGTTCGGTGTCTTTGGGGAAGGGGGGTAGCCAGTAGGCTGTAGCTTTGATACCTGCCCTCAAGAGCTTTCTAATCTAGAGGGGTTTCCTAAATGCTTGGGAGAGCCATTTCCCTCCTCCCAACAAACACTCAAGCTTCCCCAAAATTGTCTCCTGACTCGAACCGAAGCAACAGAAAGCAGCCAGAGCCAAATCGACGTTATGTCCTGTCTCTGAGCCTGCAGAAAGTGATGATTTCAAGGTGACGTGGTGGCTTTTTACCACATTTTCCGGCCCTCATTCCGATTTCTTTCCCTTCTCCCACCCCAGATTCACCACTCATGACATGAGACTCCCCCAGAACCAAGAAGCCTCAAGGGGCAGAAAGGGAAATAGTTAAGCAGTGGACGCCTCCCGCGGTTCTTGTTCGGATCACCGTCTCTCGGTCGGTGGTATTATTGAGCGCTTACTGTGTGCAGAACACTGTACCAGGTGCCCGGGAGAGGACAGCAGAGGTGGTAGGCACGTCGGCCCACGAGCTGACAGTCCAGAGGGGGAACTGAGCGCTTAACGGCGCGAAGAGCGTTAAGCGCTCGGGAGAGGACGACTCAGTGTCCGTGGACACGTTCTCTGCCCAAAATGAGCTTACAGTCTAGAAAGGGGCAGATATCAATCAATCATGGGGTTTATTGAGCTCTTACTGTGTGCAGAGGGCTGTGCCAGGTGCTTGGGAGAGGACGGTACAATAGAGTGGGTGAAAACGTTTCCTGCCTACAGCATGCTTCCTTCCTTGTTCGGGCAGGAAGATGTCCCAACGAGGATCACTTGGCCTGTGGTCGCCTCAGGGAAACACAAAGTGCCTTTGAAAAATCCGCATACCCTCACACCTCCCCCGCCTCCAAACCTGCTGAGACCGGAAGAGAAAACTTTCTATTCTCCCCGTTTTACAGCTGAGACACCTCCCCCCCCAACTCCACCCCTATTGCCCGCCGGAGCCCAGAGAGGTTAAGCGGCTTGTTCAGAGCCACCCGGGAGGTTAGCAGTGAGGCCAAAACCAGGCCTCTCGACCCTCGGGCCAGGTGACCTGTTGCGTCTCTGTCACCCTTGGAGTGAGGGCTCGCCTTGAAAGTGCCTTAAATTCCTCCAACGGAAGGTTAAAACGTCCCCCGACGGCCCAAACCAGGCCGGGCCTGGAAAACGAACAGCTGTCCCCTGATTCCAGCCACAGGCCACTACGCTGAACTTTTTCGGTTTCTTTTTGTTTTTAATATTTATTTAAAGATGAAAACTGCCAGAGAGGTCTTCCCTAAGGGCCTTGGCCCATTCCCAGAGCAAAACCAGGCACCTCGTCGGTTTGGGGACTGCGGGGGAAGCGTTAGGCGGTTGGGCGGGGGCGACAGGGCGGGTGGGAGAGACGGGCAAGAGCAGGACCACCCCCTCCTCCCACAAGGAGAGGAGGAGAGGTCTGTCCATCCCGACCTGGCTTTATACTCGGTAGAGGGAATATCGCTTTGGAACTTAAGCCTGCAAACTATGCATGCTCCACCCACTGCCTGAACCGGAACCGGCGGGGGCCCCCCCCGTGCGGTCCCCAAAAGACTCCCGGGTCCCGTCGGCCACCCGTCCCCGAGGGCGGTGCCCCGGCTCCAGTCCAGCGGCCGGGGCCGGGTTAGCGGTGGGGGCCGGGGTTGGGTGGGGGGGGCCGGGGGGGATGTCTGTGGGGAGGTGGGGCCCTCCCGGGTTAGGGCTCGAGGACGAATCCGGGATTGCCCTTCGGGCCCCGCTCCCCGACCCCCTCCCCAAGGTGGGGAGGGGTAAGAAGGGCGGGATGACCGTTCTGCCGCTTTTCCATCTGGATCTGAAGGGATAGACCATCCTGACCCTTCCTCGCGGGTGGGGGAGGCGGGAATCTCCTTGAACCAAAACGGTGGGGAAAAGTAGCAAAATGGCACCCCAGAGCTCCGCTCCGGCCCAAACCACCGGAGGTCACCCCGATGTCATTCCCCCCCGGCCACCCTGGAAAACGGGGAGCGCTCCCCTCCGGCCCCGTCCTGAGAACTCTCGCCTTCCTCCCCCATCCCGCCCTCCTCCATCCCGCCCCCTCCCCCCCCCCCCGGCAGGTGGTGGTGAACGCCCTGGTTGGGGCCATCCCCTCCATCATGAACGTGCTCCTGGTCTGCCTGATCTTCTGGCTCATTTTCAGCATCATGGGGGTGAACCTGTTTGCGGGCAAATACCACTACTGTTTCAACGAGACGTCGGAGGAGCGCTTCGAGATCGAGATCGTCAACAACAAGTCGGACTGCGAGAGCCTCATGTCCGAGAACTCGAGCGAGATCCGCTGGAAGAACGTGAAGATCAACTTCGACAACGTCGGGGCCGGCTACCTGGCTCTCCTGCAAGTCGTAAGTCTGCCGGGTCGCGGCCCCGGGGAGCCCCGCTTGAGATTCGGCCTCTTCCCTCCCAGTCAGTCGATCGACGGTATTTATCGGGCGCTTACTGTGGGCTTGGAAGAACGCAACGGAGGCGGTAGACTGTCGGCTCGTCGTGAGCAGGGAACGTATCTGTGTTTTGTCGCATCGTACTCTCCCAAGTGGCCTACGCACAGTAAGCACTCAATAAATACGCCGACTGACTGGGGGCAGTCTCTGCCCAAAAGGAGCGTAGAGTCGAGGGGAAGACAGACATTAAAGGACTTGACTGATCAGTCGATGCTGTGTACTGAGCGCTTCCGGATGAGGACCCGAGACCCTGTGAAGTGACTTGCCCAAGGTCCTACAGCAGGCAAGTGGCAGAGTCAGGATTAGAACACAAGTCCTCTGACTCCCAGAACCAGACTCCTTCCACTGGGTCGTGCTGCTTCTCTACTCTGTTACTTCCTCCTGTCCGGAATGTAGTTCAGGGCCCGTCTCCACGGCTAAGACCGTAAGTGAGCTCCTCGAGGGCGGGAAGGAGCATGGCCTAGTGGAAAAAGCCCGTGCCTGGGAGTCGGGCGACCTGGGTTCGCATCCTGGTCCTGCCGCTTGCCCCCAGTGTGACCGTAGGCGAGTCACTTCATGTCCCTGTGCCTCTGTTTCCTCATCCGGAAAATAACGATGTTGGTATTTGTTAAGCGCTTACTATGTGCAGAGCACCGTTCTAAGCGCTGGGGTAGACACAAGGGAATCAGGTTGTCCCACGTGGGGCTCACAGTCTTCATCCCCATTTTACAGATGAGGGAACTGAGGCCCGGAGAAGTGAAGTGACTTGCCCACAGTCACCCAGCTGGCGGAGCCGGGATTCGAACCCATGACCTCTGCCTCCAAAGCCCGGGCTCTCTCCACTGAGCCGCGCTGCTTCTCTATGGGAAAATGGGGATTCACTACCTGCTCTCCCTCCTACTGAGTCTGCGAGCCTCTTGTGGGACAGGGACTGCGTCCGACCTGATGATCTTCTGTCTGCCCCGGTGCTTAGTACAGTGCTTAGCGCATAGTAGGGACTTAACAAGTAACCTCATTATTGTCAGTGTTATTATTAGTAATGATAGTAATAATAAAATGCTGTCAAGTTAAAGGACCCCTTGTCACCTCCTGGGAAGGCTCTTTCTCCTCCTCCAGGATCCTCAGTCAGTCAATCAGTCGGTCGTCTACTCCCTGCAGAGCACTGTACTAAACGCTTGGGAGAGTACAGCGCAGCAGAATTAGCAGGCAAGTTCCCTGCCCATAATGAGCTTACGGTTTAGAGGGGAGACAGACATTAATATGAACAAACAAGTAGCTTATAATAACGTATAATTAAAAGGTATGTACATAAGTGCGATGGGGTTACGGTGGGATGAATATCAAACGTCCAAAAGTCACAGATCCAGGCGCATCGGTGACGCAGAGTGCCCTGCACATGGTAAGCGCTCAATCAATGCTGGTGCACGAGAGCAAGCTGTGGAAAAGAGGGCTGAATCGCGGAGGGCCTCTGGGAGGAGATGTCGACCACCCGGTCAACTCGAAGCGTCGGTAGCAGTGATACTATTTATTGGGCATCCAGCCTGGCCGAGCGGATAGAGCCCGGGAGTCAGAAGGACCCGAGTTCCAATCTTGACTCCTCCGCTTGTCTGCTGTATGACCTTGGGCAAGTCACGTCACTTCTCTGGGCCTCAGTTCCCTCATCTGGAGAACGAGGATGAAGACTGGGAGCCCCATGTGGGACAGGACCCGATTAGCTCTTCTGTCCCCCAGCGCTTAGAACAGTGCTAGACACACAGTGCTCCACAAGTGCCGTCGTTATTATTAGAAGCATTGTGGCGTGATGGATAAAACAGCGGCCTGTGAGTCAGAAGGCTGTGGGTCCTAATCCCGGCTCCACCGCTCGTCTGTTGCGTGACGTTGGGCGGGTCACTTCACTTCTCAAGGCCTCAGTTATCTCGTCTGAAAAATGGGGATTGAGACTGAGAGCCCCGTGTGACCCAACCCTATCTGCTTGTATCCATCCAGTGCTTAGTGTACAGTGCACGGCACACAGTAAGCGCTTAACAGACACCGCAGTTATCATTAGTAGTATTATTATTATAATTATCACTAAGGGTAGAACACTACTAAGCGCTCGAAATACACCAAAGAAGTGACCCATTTGCTGCCCCCAAGGAGCTTCCTCTCTCCCAAGGAGTGGGAAGGGGCGGGGTGGGGGGAACAGATAGGATTATTCACAGAAAATGCCCAGCTAGGACGGGGTCCCCGGCCCCCCGCCCCCCGTGCGACCAAGTCCTTCCTTTGGCAGGCGACCTTCAAAGGCTGGATGGACATCATGTACGCGGCCGTCGACTCCCGAAAGGTAAAGCCCTCACCGCCACCGGGGCCCAAGGGGTGGACGACCACTGGAATTACCACGTCGGCGGGGCCCTAGGGGCTCCTGGGCCACCGGGGTGGCATCTGTCGAGCCCAGCCGGCGCCGGGGGAAAGGCAGAAGTGGAGCCGTGTTTTCCGCCCTCAGGGAAATGGGATTCGACCGACCCGTGGGAAACCGGGAGAGACCAGGCCTGGGGTCGGGGCTGGGGACTGGGCAGCGGTGAGGCTAGGGTGCTGGGTATTTAGTGCCACACCAGCCGTGCCGGGCCCCGGAGGGGCAGGTGTGTCCGGAGGAGGCCGCGCAGGGAGGGCGGAGGGCGACGGTCGCACCCGGCCTTCGTCCTCGCCTCTCGGCCCCAGATCTCTCGTCTACCCGTTGCACGATTAGTGAGGGCAGCGTGGTGGGACGGGCCCCTTGCCCCTCCTTGGGACCCCATGGGTTAGGGGGAGAGGGGTCTGTCGGGAAACCTCTCCCCCGGGGGCGCTGACCAGACCTCCCCCCCCGTCTCTCGACAGCCCGACCAGCAGCCCAAGTACGAAGACAACATCTACATGTACATCTACTTCGTCATCTTCATCATCTTCGGCTCCTTCTTCACCCTGAACCTCTTCATCGGTGTCATCATCGACAACTTCAACCAACAGAAGAAAAAGATAGGTTTCCTGGCCACCCCTTGGGCGGCGGGGTGGCGGGGAAGGGGAGGAGGGGGCGAACCACGAAGCGGGGGGAGGCGGGGCGGCCACGCCAATCTGTCCGGCCTCGACCTTGGCCGTGAGACCCGATCGGCCAGTTGATCGAAGGTATTTACAGATGAGGGAACTGAGGCCCGGAGAAGTGAAGTGACTTGCCCACAGTCACCCAGCTGGCAGAGGTCATGGGTTCGAATCCCGGCTCCGCCAGCTACAGAGAAGTGAAGTGACTAGCCCGAGGTCACAGAGATGACAAGGTGGTAGGACCGGGATTAGAACCGAATTCCTTCCGACTCCCGGGCTCGTGCTCCATTCCCTAGGCCACGCTCCTTCTCCCTGCCGGCGTCGGTCTTATGGTATGGAGGGCGAGACAGGCAGTAAAGTCAGTGTCAGCTATGAACACGAGTGCTGTGGGGCTGAGGGTGGGGTGGATGTCAAGTGCTTAAAGGGGACAGATCCAAGGACGTAGGGGATGCAGGAGGGAGAGGGGGTAGGAGAGAGAAGGGCTTAGTCAGGGAAGGCTGCTTGGAGGAGATGGGAAGGTCAGGGAGAGGACGGAGCTGCGGGCTGGGAAGTGGCCGAAGGTTGCCGCCGACCCCCTGGCCCACGTTCTGCCTCTGGCCCGGACTCAAATCCGATTGACAGTGACTCCCCCCTCCCTTCTTCGAACCCTTGTCGAAGGCACATCTCCTCCAAGAGGCCTTCCCAGCTTAAGCCCCGCTTTTCCTCATCTCCCACTCCCTCCTGTGTCATCCTGACTTGCTCCCTTTGCTCTTCCCCCATCCCAGCCCCACCGCACTTACGTACATATCTGTCATTTCATTTATTTGTGTTTATGTCGGTTCCCCCCCGCCCTCCCAGACCGTAAGCTCGTGTGGGCAGGGAACGTCACTGTTTATTGTTGGGCCGTGCTTTCCCGAGTGCTCAGTGCACTGCCCTGCACACGGTAGGCGCGCAATAAATACGACTGAATGAATAAACGGGGAGAGGATGGAGCTGGGGATCAGGGGAGAGCAGATGGGTTCCCAGCTCCAGCTCTTCTGCCTGGGGCGACCTCCCACCAGCCACCCTCCACAAGCCGGGACACCTTCCACCTTTCTCACGGGTCTCACCTGGAGAATGAAGCCACGGGTTCTTTTCCCGGCAGGGTGACCCGTGGAGGCTGGCCTCGAAATGCTCACCGGGAGACCCCGGAGGGAGAGCGGAGAGCAACGGAGGGCTGCTGGAGGGGCAGAGACCTCCCTACTTCCATCTGCCGGGTGGTTTTACCTGGGGCCGAGGGGCCAAAGAAAGCCAGACCCAACTCACCCTGGCCCGCGCAGAGTCCGGCCCTGCTGGGACTGTCCCAGGGAGGCCGGTGGGGGGCCGGCGGGGGCCCGCGAGTAGGGGCGGTTGTCCCAGATGGACGCCGATGTCCTCCGGGTGGGCCAAGGGGCTGCCCCAGGTGGGCGCTCCCCGTGGGCTTGGGGGCTCTGCCCCTGTTGGGCGGTCCTAGCCGGCTCCCCGGCCCGTTTCGCTCGGGGGGGTGTTGACTGGGACCACCCTCCCTCCCACAGGCCCGGCCACGGCCACAAGATCCCCCTTCACATGGCCCACTCCCCTCTCTTCCTCGGCCGGGCGGGCACCCGCCCAGACTGCCCCTGCCCGGCCCGGGTTGAGCTGGTCTCAGCCGGCCTCGGGGGCAGCCGGGGAGTCGGGGAGCCCACGGTTTTTCCGGGAGGTGCTGGGTGGCGGGGAAGGGCCGGTGGTAATCTCCTTTCTGCCTGGTCCCCCTGTACTTCGGAGGGCAGGACATCTTCATGACGGAGGAACAGAAGAAGTACTACAACGCCATGAAGAAGCTCGGTTCCAAGAAGCCTCAGAAACCCATCCCGCGGCCCCTGGTGAGAGCGGGGGGCGCTGGGCAAGGAGGGAGGGGGAGGGGACGGGGGTCCGGACCCGCCCTGGACCCAACCAGCCACGCCTGGAGGGAAGCGGTCGTCCCCTGCCGTTGGCTCAAAATCCTATTTCGAACCATGAGGGGCTGGAGCCCAAGGAATCACTTAATCGACGGTATTCATAGAGCACTTGCTGTGTGCAGAGCACTGTGCTAAGCACGTTTTTATGGAATTTCTTAAGCGCTTACCGTGTGCCAGGCACTGTATTCAGCACTGCAGTAGACACAGGGTAATCAGGTTGGACACAGTCCCTCTCCCACATGGCGCTCCCAGTCTCAATCCCCATTTTCCAGATGAGGGAACTGAGACCCAGAGAAGTGAAGTGACTTGCCCAGGGTCACACAGCAGACAAGTGGCGGAGCTGGGATTAGAACCCAGGTCCTTGTGACCCCCAAGCCCGGGTTCCATCCACTAGGCCACACTGCTTCTTAGCGCTTGGGAGGGGACAGTAGAACAGAGTTGGTAGATACTTCCCTGCCCACAGCGAGCTCACGGTCTAGAGGGGCCGTGAGGACAAGGTATTCCTCCGCAGCTTCTGCTCCTCCCCGAGCCACAGTTGAAGCAGCGTGACTCAGTGGAAAGAGCCCGGTCTTGGGAGTCAGAGGTCATGGGTTCGAATCCCGGCTCTGCCGCTCGGCAGCTGTGTGACCGTGGGCGGGTCACTTCTCTGGGCCTGATACCTCATCTGTAAAATGGGGTTTAACTGTGAACCTAACATGGGACAACCTGATGACCCTGTATCTCCCTCAGCGCTTAGAATAGTGCTCTGCACATAGTAAGCGCTTAGCAAATACCAACATTATTATTATTATTATTATTATTATTATCATTATTAATGTCCTGGGGCTGTGACCGGCTCCCTCGACCATGGCCCCTGGGGGTCCCGGCCCTTGGAACAGAGATGGCAGGGGAGGGGGAAGTCACCTCCCTCCCCACTCCCCCAGCCGCCTGGGAATTCAGTCAGTCAGTCAGTCGTATTTATTGAGCGCTTACTCTGTGCAAAGTACTGTATTAAGCACTTGGGGGAGTCCAGTACAATAAACAGTAAGCTAGGAAGACAACCAGGAAGACCAGGTGCTTCAAGGAAACCGGACAGGGGGCCCAGTGTTAAACCAGACCTAAAGAGAGCCAGGCTGCAGGCAGCCCAAGGCTGGGAGTCAGAGGACCTGAGTTCTAATTCCGGCTCCAACATATAAAATACCGTTAAAAAAAAAAATCCATCAGAATCATTCATTCAATAGTATTTATTGAGCGCTTACTATGCGCAGAGCACTGTAGTAAGCGCTTGGAATGTACAAATCGGCAACAGATAGAGACGGTCCCCGCCCTCTGACGGGCTCACGGTCTAATCGGGGGAGACGGACGGACGAGAACGACGGCAGTGAATAGAATCGAGGGGAAGAACATCTCATTAAAACGATAGCAAATAAATAGAATCAAGGTGACGTACATCTCATTAACAAAATAAATAGGGTAACGAAGATATATACAGTTGAGCGGACGAGTCCCCACCCCATGCCTCGGGGTTCACGGTCCAGAAGCTGGGGGGAGGTGGCTGTCGTCCCCATTTTACGGAGGAGGAAACCCTAAGAGGCTAAGTGACTTGCCCAAGGCCGGCCGGCAGCTCCCAAGCTCACGCCCCTCTCCCTCTGCGTCTCCCCCGTCCTCGGCAGAACAACATCCAAGGCGCCGTGTTCGACTTCGTGACCCAGCAAGCCTTCGACATCGTCATCATGATGCTCATCTGCCTGAACATGGTGACCATGATGGTGGAGACGGACACGCAGAGCAAGGAGACGGAGACCATCCTCTACTGGATCAACCTGGTGTTCGTCATCTTCTTCACGTGCGAGTGCGTGCTCAAGATGTTCGCCCTGAGGCACTACTACTTCACCATCGGCTGGAACATCTTCGACTTCGTCGTGGTCATCCTGTCCATCGTCGGTGAGTCAGAGGGCTGGGGGCGAGGGGCCGGGGGGACAGCCGGCTCCGGGAATCGGGCTGGGCTCGCTTCTCTCCGGACGCCGGGGAGAGCCCCTCCTCGCTCACCAGTCCTCCCGTCCCCGGGAAGGAAGCGCCGGAGGCTGCGGTGGCGGTGGAGAATTTATCCGGAGGCCCCGTCCCCGGCCGTCGGCCGATCAGTCGTATTTATCGAACGCTTATCGTGTGGAGAGCACGGCACTAAGCACTTGGGAGAGCAAGCCTTCGCCTCAGCCTCCTCTTCCCGGGCCGGACGGCCCCACCTCCCTTGGCCTTTCCTTTCATTCATTCGATCGTATTTATCGAGCGCTTACTGTGTGCGGAGCACTGTACCGAGCGCTTGGGTGAGTGCAGGACAACAATGAAAAGACACGTCCCGCCTAGGACTCATCCCCCAGTCCTCCCTTGGCTCCCACCGGAGAGCTCTCCGTGAACCCTCTTCGCCAGGGCCGGTGGAACCGGGGTCCGGGCCCGGAACCGAACCCCGCTCTGCCGATCCCGTGGCCCGGACGTCCCGGAGACTCGGGCGAGTCTGGGGAAAGGGGACGGGCCCGCCGGCAAGAATCGGGTGGCTCCCGGCCCTCGGGTGGGCAGGCGGAGGCGGGAGGGGGCACGCGCTCTTCCGGCTTGCCCGTGACCCACCCCCTCCCCCTCCCTGCCCCGCCGCCCGCCGCCCCTAGGCATGTTCCTGGCCGACATCATCGAGAAGTACTTCGTGTCCCCGACCCTGTTCCGGGTGATCCGCCTGGCCCGGATCGGGCGCATCCTGCGGCTGATCAAAGGCGCCAAGGGGATCCGGACGCTGCTGTTCGCCCTGATGATGTCGCTGCCGGCCCTGTTCAACATCGGCCTGCTGCTCTTCCTGGTCATGTTCATCTTCTCCATCTTCGGCATGTCCAACTTCGCCTACGTGAAGCACGAGGCCGGCATCGACGACATGTTCAACTTCGAGACCTTCGGCAACAGCATGATCTGCCTGTTCCAGATCACCACGTCGGCCGGCTGGGACGGGCTCCTCCTGCCCATCCTGAACCGGCCCCCGGACTGCGACCTGGAGAGGGAGCACCCCGGGAGCGGCTTCAAGGGGGACTGCGGGAACCCTTCCGTGGGCATCTTCTTCTTCGTCAGCTACATCATCATCTCCTTCCTGATCGTGGTCAACATGTACATCGCCATCATCCTGGAGAACTTCAGCGTGGCCACGGAGGAGAGCGCCGACCCGCTGAGCGAGGACGACTTCGAGACCTTCTACGAGATCTGGGAGAAGTTCGACCCCGACGCCACCCAGTTCATCGAGTTCTGCAAGCTGGCCGACTTCGCCGACGCCCTGGAGCACCCGCTCCGCGTGCCCAAGCCCAACACCATCGAGCTGATCGCCATGGACCTGCCCATGGTCAGCGGCGACCGGATCCACTGCCTGGACATCCTCTTCGCCTTCACCAAGCGGGTCCTGGGCGACAGCGGCGAGCTGGACGTGCTGCGGCAGCAGATGGAGGAGCGCTTCGTGGCCTCCAACCCGTCCAAGGTCTCCTACGAGCCCATCACCACCACCCTGCGGCGCAAGCAGGAAGACCTCTCGGCGGTGGTGCTCCAGCGGGCCTACCGGGGCCACCTGGCCCGCCGCGGCTTCGTCTGCCGCCGGCCGCCCGCCGACCGGCTGGAGAACGGCGGCGCCCACCCGCCCCGGCGGGAGAAGAAGGAGGGCACCCCCTCCACCGCCTCCCTCCCCTCCTACGACAGCGTCACCAAGCCGGACAAGGACAGGCACGCCCGGGCCGAGGAGGGCCACCGGGAGCGAGCCAAGAGGCCCAGAGACGTCAGGGAGTCCAAGTGTTGAGCCGGGGGGCGGGGGGAGGGCGGGGATCGATCGGGGGATCCGCGGGGGGGAGGGCGACGCGCACACACACACGCACACGTACGCACGCACGCACGCCTGCCGGAGACTCTCCGAGCGCGCTCCTGTCCGGGTCTCCGATCGGCCCGCGGGAGGTCGTCTACGGACTCCCCGGAGGCCAGCGGGGCCGAACGAGGCAGCAGAAGATCCGGACGGGTGGTCCGCTCTCTCCGCGTGCCCGAGGCGGCACTCGGGGCGGCGAGCGACCGACCCGCCGGGATGGGGAGGGGCCGGGGGGATGGGGCGACACTCCGGACCCACCTGGACTTATACACGGATCCTCTTCTGAGGCTCGGGCGGGCGGCTCGCCAACTGCATGCTCCACACATCAGCCCGGACAACTTAGGATGAAAACCTAGCGGGACCGACTCTCCCCACCCCTCCCCCCCAGATCAGACGGACCGCCCCCCGCGCCCCCCACCCCAGCTACAACAGAGAGGCTCCCGGAGACCTGCCTCCTTCCTCCTCGCTGCATCTGGCGGGTTTCTTTTCCTCTTGGGCCCGGAGCCCTTGGAAGTGGAGAGAACTGGCCATTTCCAAGTGGGTTGGTTCTTGCGAACTCTTTTTTTTTTTTTTTTCCATTCTGACATTAGTTAAGCAGCAAAAAAAAAAAAAAAAAAGCAAACCAAGAAAAACGAGGAAAGAAAGAAAGGAAAAAAAAACATTTAGCCCGTGCCACATCAAGGTCAGTTTCTTCGGTTTAAAAAAAAAAAAAAGCGCCTTTTCTACCTGGGCTTAATAGGGTTTGGAGGGGGGGTGGGGGTGGGGGGCTGGGGCGGGGCGGGGGGAGGCGGGGAGGGGGAAAATAAACAGCAAAATCAGGTTTCTTCAGGGTAAGGAGAACTCGCTCAGGCCAATTCCGAACATTGTGCTCGTTCAATGCATAGAAATACTTTGCATGATGGCATGCTGTGATCAAAAGTCATGCATGAGAGTCATACACCCCAGGACACCGATACGTTAATCCGTCCAACGCCCCCGGCCCCCTCACCCTTCCCCCGCGTACCGAACCGGGAGAGAGCGCGGCGGGGGGACCCCCCCTACCCCCCACCCCCTCCTCTGCGAGGGCTGGACCTTCCCCTCCCGACCAGGGAAGACCGACCGACCGGCGCCAGGGACCCTCCCCTTATCCCTCTCCCCCCGGCAGGCAGACCCCCGTCGTGGGCGCGTGTGTGTGCTTGTGTGTGTGGGTGCGTTTCGTGCGGGTGCGTGTGCGGGTAGGCCCAAGGCTCCGGTGCGAATGGCTCGCGGTCGAAGCGTCCCGCGCGAAAGCCAGGTTCCGGGGCCCTAGAGAGGAAGAAGAAAAGCCCCCTCCCTACGTGGACCCCGTAGCCTGGAGAGAGAGGATGGAGACTCGAGTGTGTGTTGTGGGGGGGGTCACTCGATGCAGACTTTGGGGGCTCCCCGCCCCGCAGCGCTTTCTTGTTGGGGGTGCGGGGGGAAAGGGTGCGGATGCCCCCACCCACGGTGGGGTGCGGGATCCCCGGAGGGAGGATGGAGTGGTTTGTCGGGGGGCGGTGCGGGCCGGAGGGCTTCGCGCCCCGGGCCGCCGGCCGGTCCTGGCCGGGCGGGGTCCCCCCGGGCCCGGCACGCGGTCGGGAGGTCACGGGGGCGAAGCGGCCGCCAAACCCCCGGGGTCGATCGATGGACGGTATCGGTTGGGCGGCCGGGATGGGCAGGGCGCCGAACTGAGCGCTCGGAGGAATTCGGTAGAGGGAGAAGATGCCCTCCCCAAGCCCCCCTCCGGACCCGTCCGGTCCAAGGCCCGGACGGTGGGGCGGGTTGGGGGGGGGGGCGTCTCCTCCGCCAAACGGACCCAGGTTGTCCCCCCCGCCCGCTTCCACAGCCCGAGGGGAGTGGGGGGGGGGGTCCGCGGACCCACCGGCTCGTTTCGCTTAGACCGAACCCCGGGGGGGTCTCTTCCCCTCCCATCCCCCCCCTCCCCAAAGCCGCCCCCGCTGCGGTGCGAAGTCCCGCACGGGGCGGGGGACGGGGTCACCTTTTCCCGCGCCCCCCCGCCCCGGCTTCTGTTGCCCACAGCACAGCACAAAACCAAACAGGAGGGTCGAGACGTGTGGTCGAACTTTTTAAGAGAACTATAAATACTGTAAGATATCCTTTTATTTTATCGGCATGCCTCTTTTTGTAAATACCAGAGGACTCACGAAATTAAATAGGAAATGGCTTCCGGCTCCCGCCGTCGTCCCGTGGCTGTTATCGTTCTTCACGCCTCCCCCTTCTCCGCCGGGCCTCGACCCCAGCCGGACAGACCTCTCCCCCGACCCCCCCCCCCCCCCCAGACGGACAGACTCGGAGACGCGTCCCCCACCCCCCTTTTCGATCGCCGAGGGTCTCGGGCCGGACGGCTTCCGTTTGAGGTCTCCCGACGGGCGATAAACCGGAATCCTTTCTATGCAAGATTGAGCCGGGCTTCCGACCGGTTCCCGGGTCTTGAAGGGGTCGGGGGGCGTCCGGGCTCGGGGGGCCAGGGAGCCGCCGGACCGTTTTCGGGGCAGCTCCCTGAGGTCCGGTTGAGGTCTTGTGTGGTTGTCGTCGTCTTTTCTCCCGCCCCCTTTCCCTCCTTCCCCTCTTTCCTCCCCCGACCTTCCCCGGGCTCCCTTCTGGCAAAGCAAGGGCTTCACGCCCCCCACTCTCCCTCCTCCTCCGGCCCCCCAGCTCTTGGTAGCACGTGACGCCATCACCAGCACCGGCTCCCACCCGCCCTTCCCAGGCGACCCCCGGCCCCCGACCGGGGAGAGCCCACCCCGACATCTTTTGTATCTTTTCGCCCGGGCGGGAGAGCGGCTGAGCTAGGCCCGAACCCCGGGGTAGTCGATCCGAAAACATGCCCGCAGCAGCAGCAGCAGCAGCAGCAGCACCGCCACCTCCCCTCTCTGCGCGCACACACGCACACGCACACACACACACACACGTATATATATATATAGATATATATATAAATATATATAGATATATAAATATAATATAAATATTTATTTTTTTGTAGCCAGGTCCTTGGTGCAGTATTTATACTCCGGAATCCACCATTTAAGAGGACGCACACGCACACGCCCACGCACACACTCCAAATTGAAGCCGGACCGTCCCACGCCCCCGTTCCGGGCCCGCTCCGCCCCGGTGGGTGAGTGCGGGTGGGAGACGAGGGCTGAGCCCTCGCTTCCGCCCACCCGGCTCGGGGGCGGGGGGAGGGGGTGTCGGGGAGCCGGTGACCTCCGACCTCCCCGGCTCGGGGGAGCGGGGAGAGGGTGTCGGGGAGCCGGTGACCTCCGACCCGCCCGGTGGAGACTTCGGGTCTGGCCCCGGGCCCTCTTTCCTCTCCCCACGGTGGACCCGTTTGAGCGATAGCAAAGGGCCCTTGTTAGAGAACACATAGAGGTCGATGCTGCTCAATCCAGAACCTCCCCCTTGCCCCTCTTCTTCCTTCCCCTTCCCCCCCCCACCCGGACCTCCCCCCCCCCCCCAAGTCCCAAAGCCTTCCACCTGCCTATGTGCCGATCGGAAACCGAATAAAAGTTACCCTTTTTACCGCCCGAGGACGGCTGTCTTAGTGTCAGATTTGTCGCTCGGTCCCTTCGCCGGGGAGGGGAGAGAGGGGGTCTTCAGGCTCCGGCCGGGGGAAAAGGCGGATCGGGAGGGTCCGCAGGCCGGGCGGGGGAGCGGAGCGGGACAACCAGGTCCTGCTGGACAACCAGGTCCCCCGGGGGTGTCCGGGGTTGGGGGACCCAGCACTCTCCCCACCCCCCCCGCCCAACCCACCCGTGACGGTGTTCGGGAGCTTGTGAACGGCTGGCCCAGCCCCCAGCCAAAATCCCAGTCCCCCTCTGATCACGCCCGCCCCCCGCCCCCTGCCTGCTGCATCAGGCTCCGGGGGGCATCCCGTGCCCCCCTTCTCCACCCCGGGTCACCCCCTTCCTCTTCTCCCCGGCCCAAGGGCTCTCCCTCCGGGAGGCTCGGGAAGGCCTGCCCTCCCCTGCTCAGCTCAGGAAGCCGCCGTCCCAGAGGGTCGCGGGGTCGGGAAAACCCGGGCCCACGGCGGAACCCGCCGCCCTGCCGGTGGACCCCGGGGTTCGTGCAAAAAAAACCCCAAACAACCCAAAAAGTCTCGTCGGTTCCTGGTTCCTCTCTCCCCTTCCCGTGGCGGGGAAGGCCCCGGCCCAGGCCAGGGCAAGGGAGCGATGGGAAAGGGGACAGAGGGAGCGAGGGGGTGGGGGTCTCGGGGCCTGGATCGTGTGGAGGGAGAGCTGCGACCCCCACCCCCGGGTTGTGTGCGTTGGGGGGAAGGGGGGATGGTCCCGGGGAGGGGAACCCAAAGGCGTCGGTGACCGTGCGCGGGTGACGGGGGCGATGGTGGACGAGGGGAGTGTGGCCCGGCGGCCCCAGCCAGAGGGCAGGACTGCCGGGTCCCGCCCTTCCCCCTACCCCTCCCCCCAACTCGGCCGCCGGCGCGCTGTGTGACCTTGGGCAAGTCGCTTAACCTCTCTGTGCCTCAGTTTCCCCATCTGTAAAAAGGGGAGAATACTGCTGACCTACCTCACAGGGCTGTTGTGAGGCTTTAACCCATTCCATGTGGGGGTGGGGGCGGGGGGGTGTGTGTATACGTGCGCGCGCGCGCGCGCGCGTGTGGGTGTGTGCGTGTTCAGCGCTCTGGACCCGTGGGGCCGAGGCACTAAGGAAGAGCCCAGTGTAATTCTTGAATGGAAGAGGTTGAAATGCTGCTATTTACGAGAGCCATGTTACAAAATGCACTGCTCCGATCCCTTCCCCCGCGCCCCCCACCCCCGCTTATCATCATCAGGCCGTCGAGTCGAGGAAAAAAATGTCTTTCTTTTCACTTGCTTCCGGAACCTGTGCTATCCAGACTAGGTAGAGAAGAGAGATCTATCGATTGATGATTGATTGATTTTTTTTTCCCCCGAGCCTCCATTTTCCCTCCCCCTCCTCCCCACCCCCGGCCCCAATCCCCGTCCCCTGGATTCGTTCCCTGTTTCGTCGGGGCGGAGAAAGGCAGAGTTGCTTGAGAAAACTGAGACTGTATCAAGCGGGTTGGAAGTTTACGGTCTGAAGTTTCGATTTTCCTTTGTACTGTACATCTTTTTACTTTAGAATTTGCAATAAAGGGAAACGTCGATCTTGTTTTAAACTCTCCTCTCGGAGCGGCCTGCCTTCTGTCATCGCTGTCCGGCGGGCCGGGGCCCCTCCATCTCCCCTCCCTCAGACCCGTCCGCCCCTCTCTCCTCCGGGGCCCCGGGACCCGGGCCTCGGCGCGAGGAGGACTCCGCGAGTCCGGTCCGTCCGGGACTCCGTGACCCCGGCCCGGCGGGAGGTCCCGACCCTCGGGAGGCGACCGGAGTCGGGCGAAGACTCCCGGACCACCTCTCCCCCTCCCCTCCCCAGACCCCCATCGCGATCCGGAGTCGCCACCGAACTTGGGGTCCGGCGAACCGTCCGCCCGGCGAGCCCGCGGTGTCCGCCCCGCGAGGTCGTTTCCCTCCGGGGGGGCCTTGGCGACCCCGCTTTGGGCCCGGGGTGGCGAGGGCGAGCGAGGTCAGGAGCGCGGCCGGACGGGGGGCCAGCCCCGGGCAAGGGCACGGGCCGCGGGCCAACTCCACCGAGCGGACGAGAGCAGGGCCGCGGCGCCGGCCGGGGGAAGGGGCGGACGGCGCGGTGGGCCTCGAGGGACGCCCCCGGTAAGCGTCGCGTCTCCCGGGCCCGGGAGCCGCGAAGAGGCGCCGAGACGCCGCCGCCGCGGTCGGGGCAGGCGGGAGCGCTATCTATTGGCCGCCGGCGGCGGGGAACCCGAGGAGCGGCGCCTCGGGGGAGCCCGGATCCATCGCCTCGAGGGCCGGCCCGGGGCCGTCTCCGCCGGCGAGCCAGAGCGTCAGCGGGACGAGCAGCGCCCCGACCCCCAGGGCCCCCACCAGGCCGGAGAAGAGGCCGAGGGCCAGGGGCTCGACCCAGCCCAGCGGGCTGCGCTCGTAGCGGCCCGGGGGCGGCCGCTCCACCACCGGCTCCAGCTCGTCCCACGACGGGGCCCGGGGCCGGCGGGGCGGGGGCCGGCCGGGAGGGGCCCGCGGGGGCCGCTTGGGGGTCGGGGTGGAGGCCTTGAGGTAGCGCCTCCCGTAGCGTCGCAGCTCCAGCGCCGTGGCCTGGTTGAGGGTCTTGCCCAGCTCCCGGGCCACGTCGGGGCGGCCGCTGCGTCGCAGGGCCCGGGCCACGCGGTCCCACGTCAGGCCGGGGCCCTCGGCGTCCAGCCGGCCGGCCAGGGACTCCCTGCAGCCGGCCCGGCCCGGCTGCACCTCCTCCTCCTGGTCCTGGTCGTGGGCGGCCCGGGCCTCCCTCCGGTCCCGGGCCCGGTCCCGGTGCCGGTCCCGGTCCTCCCCGTCGCTCCGCGCCTCCTGCAGCTGCGGCTCTGGCGCCGCCAGGTGGACGCGGAAGGCCTCGCACTCCTCCGGGCTCAACAGCGCCGCCAAGCGGGCCGTCAGGTGGGGCCCCAGGGCGTCCCCGGCCCCCGCGCCCGCGCCCAGGGCGCACAGCACGCCCAGCGCAAGGCTCAGCGCCCGCATCGGCCGGGCCCGGCTCCTGCGACGGACCCTCGGAACGCCGAGGAGATGACACGCGATGGGAGGGGAGGGGACGGGGGGAAGCGCTCGATCGATACCAACGACGGTGACTGTGATGATGATGATGATGATGATGATGATGGTGACGGTGGTGATGATGACGGCCCCTCCTCGCTGCCCTCCCTCCCCGGTCCGCTCGGTCCTGGGCGGGACCCTCGGAACGCCGAGGAGATGACACACAATAGGAGGGGAGGAGGCGGAGGGAAGCGCTCAATCGATACCACCGATGATGACGATGACGATGACGATGATGGCCCCTTCTCACCTCTTCCCTTTCTCCCCCCTCAGGCCCAGACCACCTCCAGGCTGCCATGCCTTTTGGTATCCGTTGGTATTTGTTAAGCGCTTAAGCCAGGCACTGTTCTAAGCGCTGGGGGAAGATACAAGGTCATCGGTTGGTCCCAGGTGAGGCTCGCACTCTTCGGCCCCATTTTACCGACGAGGGAACTGAGGCCCAGAGAAGGGAAGTGGCTCGCCCGAGGTCACACAGCCGACGAGTGGCAGAACGGGGATTAGGACCCTCGACCTCTGACTCCCAAGCCCGGGCTCTTGCCACTGAGCCACGCTGCCGCTGCTGGGTGTTGTTTTTTTTTCCCTCAGTGGCATTTGTTAAGCACTTACTGTGGGTCTAGTGCCGTTCTAACCATCAGGGTAACTCCAAGGGCGTCAGATTGGGCACGGTCCCTATCCCCCAGGGGGCTCCCAGTAGGAGGGAGTAGGATTCAATCCCCATTTTACAGTTGAGGAAACTGAGGCCCAGAGGAAGTGACTTACCCGAGGTCACACGGCAAGCCATTGGCAGAGCCGGAGTTGGAACCCAGGTCCTCTGACCCCCCCCCCCCAGGCCCCGGGCTCTTTCCGCTAGGCCGTGCCGCCTCGCTCAAGGCTCCAGACCGGGGTCCGCTCCCGCGTCAGTCTTTACCGTCTCTGGCGGCCGCCAACGGCCTCTGCCGGTCTGAGAGGGGCCCCGGTCCCAGCTTGCCTCTCCTACTCCCCGACCCCACTGCTTGAGCCCTTCTCCCCCACCTCCCCGGTCTCCCACTCCCCAGCCGTGGCTCGGGCCTCCCTCCTCTCTGACCCTCTGTTCTCTCCCCTTCCCTTCCTCCTCCACTCGGCAGAGCCCCGGCGCCCCACCTGCCCCCCCCCCCATGCCCTCCTCCAGCCCCAGCCTTTCCCCAGCGCGGCTGCCTCCCCGTCTCCCTCCGAAGAAGTACTCGGCGACGCAGCGGCTCGACAGCTCCGTGTAATTTCTTTTAATACTGCGTAATACTTTCTCTTAAAATACAGTCTTCTCTGAGGTAGACCACCTGCAGGAGCCCCCGGCCTCCGCCTTGACAGTAGGCCCCCGGGAGTCTGCGTACAATCCATCGCAAAATGAGGTAGAAATGGTTTCAGAGGCCCAGCAGTGTCCAGTGTGACAGACGGGCTCGGTGGCCCTCTGGGGTCGGAAGGAAGAGGAGAATGGGGGCGGGGGCCGGAGTCAGAGGCACCGGGCCTCCCTCTTCCCCCCGACCGGGCCCAGGAGACGGCCCCTCTCCCCAGGCTTCTTTGGTACAAGGTCTCTGGGTGAGAGATTCCCCCCCGACCCTCGCCGCCCCAGTCGTGACTCCCTCCGTGCCCCTCGCAGCTCCCGGTTGAGGTGGTCGGCCTCCACGCGCCCACGGGCCAGGCGAGTCGACTGAGGTTGGGCCGAGGACCCTGAGGGACCCAGGGCCTCGCCTGTCTCTCTCCATGTGCAAATGGGCCGGGCCGTGGGGGCGGGAGACGGCTAGGAATTCCTGGTTCCCTTTCCGGGGCCGGGGGGGGGGGGGGGGGG
The DNA here is from genome assembly GCF_004115215.2 of Ornithorhynchus anatinus. Lineage (NCBI taxonomy): Eukaryota > Metazoa > Chordata > Mammalia > Monotremata > Ornithorhynchidae > Ornithorhynchus > Ornithorhynchus anatinus. The sequence continues at coordinate 55,446,633 of NC_041737.1, read as the reverse complement.
GGCGCTTTAGGGATGGGGGGGGCAGCAGGAAGTAGCAGGGCCAAAGTGCAGACTAGCATCAAACCTGGCAGCCGGTCTGCCCATCTGACCCTCCTGACCCCCCAACCCGACCCCCGGCTGCTCACCGCCAACCAGGCTGCGGGAAAGGCCTCCGCTGTCCCCCTTCTCTCCCCCACATCCCTGCCTTCCCCTCCGGACAGTGTCTGGGCCGCATCTGCGGACTCACAGCTCTGGGGAGAAGGTGAGGGGGCCGGGAGGGGAGGAGAAGGAAGGAGAAGGGAAGGGGCAGAAGGAAATGAGAAACAGGAAATGCCCCTTCCCTGGACCCTTGAGAGGGGTCAGGTCCCTTTTCTGGGCTTCCCGCCCACCTGGGACTCACACCCCATCAGCAGCTGCTTTTTCCGGCAGCGGCTCTACGGGGGACAGGGACGGAGGGGGCAGGACCGGCCCCACCCCCGGGAGACCCCGGCCCCGAGGACACGGGAGGGAAGGGTGGGCTTACGGGAGGAGGACGCAGGGCCGTTCCAGCCGGTGAGGGTCCCCACCGCGGGCCCGGGGTGGACGCTCCCGGGCTTAGCTCGCTAGTGGGCCAGCGACCTACTGAACGGCTGCAGCGGGGGTGTCCCCGGCCTCGGCCCAGACCCATTCCCCACCCCACTCCCGCCCCCCCCCCCAGCAGGTTCCTGGAACCGGATCCGAGGGAGAGTCCCCCTCCTCGGAAAGGCCCTGCCCCTGTCCGGAGAGCCCCATGGAGCTGAGGGCGGGGGTGGGGGGGGGGCCTGCAGGATGGACGGGGAGGACCAGCTTCCCCAGACTCCCGTTTCCTCCCCGCGAGGGGCGGCCTCCAGGCGGGGCACCATCCGCATCCTCGGGGGCGGAGGGGGCCGCCTGAGGGACATAGCATAGAGGCAGCAGGGGGGGTGGGAGGAGGAAAGGACGGAAGCCCCCCGTCCCACCCCCCCTCACTCTACGGGACAAAGGCACGAAGGGGTGGGGGGACGGGGAAAGCGGTCAGAAAGGCGACCTGGACGCCCCGCCGCCCCGAGCCCGCCCCCTCCTCTTCTACTAGGGCCCAAAGGGGCAAGAACCCAACCCCTCCAGCCCCTTCCTTGGCCGAGGCTGAGCTGGGTTATGACCTCCGGTCCCACCCGGGCCCCTCTCTTCCCACGACCCCCGTCCCCTTTCCACCCCCCCCCAGCCTGGAAAGTGGGGAGCAGACCCGGCAGCCCGGGGTTCGGGGGCGGGGGAGGGGGCCTCAGTCTAAAACTCCCTTGCCCCTCAGCTCCTCCCTGCCCCGAGAGAGGCGGCATCCCCAGCGTGGAGGGGAGGGGGGGGGGCTCCCTAAACCCGAGTCGACCCTCCCTTTCTGGCTCGGGCCTTTGAAGACACACAGCCAAGAGCCCACGCCGGGGGAGGGACACGGGGGGCGGGGGGCCGTGGGCGACAGCGCCGGAAATACATTCAACGCCCAGCGGCGGGGGGGGGGGAGCAGATTCAAGTTTTGGGGGGTTGGTTATTTTCTGGGGGAGCGGGGGGATGCTTCCTTCTCTCCTCTTCCCCGGAGGGCGCCTGGCGGGGGACGGGGGAAGTCGGGCGCGGGCACATTCGCTCTGAGGTATAGGGTTTTCCTGAGTCGTTCAAACAGAAACAGCGATTTCTACACAAACGTACAAAAATAAAAGGGGAATCGACGGGTTGACTGACGAGGTTTTCTCCCCCACACCTCCCTTCCGGAGGGGGGGGGTCTTCTTCTCTTGGGGTTCTCCCCCTCGGCCCGCCCCCGAGGGGACCCTGGGGGCTCAGCTTCTGGGCCGAGTTCGGACGACAGCAAAGGGGGATTCTGAGGGCCGATCCTCGGGCCCTGAGGGGTCAGGGGGCATCTGTCGGTCCGTTCGTCTTGCCCCGGGGTGTCTCTGGGTCCGGGTGAGGCACAGAGACACAAGCCAGACGGATGGGAGACACGAGAAAGAAAGAGACCGCCCCCCCCCCCCCCCGGCGAGGGAGACAGACAGGTGACTAGAGAGGCACGGGCCAGAGAGACGGAGACGGGGGTCAGAGGGATGAGGGACAGCGGACACGAGCGACGGAGGCGGAGACGGAGAGACACCGATCGGAGGGACGAGGGGCACAGAGAGACCCGGGCGACAGAGACACATGAAGAGACACCAGCCGGAGATGGAGAGAGGACCCGGGCGGGGGTCGAGATGGAGACCCAGACAGATGGGAGAGAGATCGGAACCAGAGACCCCCCCCCCCCGACCGGAACCCCGACTCGACCCCGGGGGAGGGGGGCGAGGGTGTGTGTGGGGGGGGGCTCGGCTGCCGCCCCGGGTGTTGGTGGGGCTCACGGGGCGGGGGCGGGGGCGGAGGGGGAGCCAACCGGTCATAATAAATAGAAGGATCCTGAGTGAGGGCCCAGAGGGCCGCGGGGACCCCCGCGGCCCCTGAGCAAAGAACGTGACTTAGGGCCAATTCCCTGCCCCCGATCCCCCTCCCCACCTTCGTCGTCCGGGGGGTCGGGCGGGGGGGTCTCGGGGTGTCCGTCAGGGCCCCGACCCGTAGACTCTGTCCCACTCCACGTAGAGGTCCACGTCCTTCTGGGAGGCCCCGGGGCGCACCTTGCGGAAAGCGGCCTCGAAGTCCTCGTAGGAGGGGGGCCGGGGCCGGGGCCCGGGCCCGGGCCCGGCGCCGGCGGCCGCCTGCTGGCACAGCCGCACCAGCTCGCCGCCGGAGAAGCCCTCGGTGGTGCGGGCCAGGGCGGCCAGCTCCCGCTCGCCCAGCCTGCCGCCGGCCGCGGCCAGGGCCCGGTGCAGGATCTGCCTCCGCGCCGGCCCGTCGGGCAGGGGCACGTAGAAGCGGCGGGCGAAGCGGCGCGGGGCGGCCCGGTCCAGCTCTCCGGGCCGCGCCGTGGTGCCCACCACCAGCAGGCCCTCGGCCGGGCGCTCCAGCAGCTCCAGGAGCTGGGCCCGCAGCCCGCCGCCCCCGCCGCCTCCTCCGGCCCCCGGGCCGCCTCCTCCGGCCCCCGGGCCGCCTCCTCCGGCCCCCGGGCCGGCCCCGCCGTCGTCGCCGGGCCGGGCGGGCAGCAGCGCCTCCAGCTCCCCGAGGAGCAGCAGGGCGGGCGGGCGGCGGGCGGCGGCGGCCAGGAAGGCGGCCCGGAGGAGGCGTCCGGCCTCCCCGGGGCCCTGGGCGGCCAGCGCGGCGCCGCTCAGCCGGAGCAGGGGGCAGCCCAGCTGGGTGGCCAGGCAGCGGGCCAGGAGGGTCTTGCCGGCGCCGCGGGGGCCGAAGAGCAGCACGGTGCGGGGCCGGGGGGCTCCGGCGGGGGCTCCGGCGGGGGCTCCGGCGGGGGGTCGCAGCGCCGGCCACACCAGCTCCTCCTCCAGCGAGGCCTTGAGGGCGCCCTGTCCGGCCACGTCAGCCCAGTGCACCGGGGGGCCGCGCTCGCCCATCTTGGCGCTGACCAGCTCCAGGGCCCGCGCGTCCGGCCCGCCGTAGCCCCGGCCCCCGGGCCCGCCCTCGCCGTCGGCCGCCGGGGCCGAGTCGTCGAAGGCCGGGGCCTCGCCGGGCGCGAAGGGCGGGGAGCCCAGCGCCTTGAGCCCCGCGGGGGGGACCCCCGACTTGCGGGCGGCCGGGCCCCGGTCGGGGCCGTCGTCGGGCCGGGGGTAGCCGTTGCCCCGCCGGTCGCCGTCGGGGCCGGGCGGGGGGTAGGGGGCGGCGGGGGGCGGCGGCCCGTCCGGGGCCTCGTAGCCGCCCTTGCGGTAGCGGCCCTGGCCGGACGCGGGGTCCCCCCCGCCCCCGCCCCCGCCCCCGGTCCCGGTCCCGGTCCCGGTCCCGGACAAGGCCTTGCGCTTCAGGCCGCCGCCCGCCGGTCCGGGCGCTTGGAAGGGGTAGCCGGCGGGGGGTCGCGGGGCCGGGGCCAGGTAAGGGGCGGGGGGCGGCGGCGGAGGAGGAGGAGGAGGAGGAGGAGGAGGAGGATGGGGAGGAGGGGGCGGCGGGCCGTGGAGCCCCCCGAAGGCGGGCTGGGGCGGGAAGCCCCCCGCCGGCGGGTAGCTGTAGAGGGGGCTGGGCGGTCCGTAGCCGGGCACCAGGGCGGGCGAGGCGTGGGCGGCGTTGGGCAGGAGCCCCGGGGGGCCCAGGCCGGAGGCCCCCGCCTGCGCGCAGTAGGCGGGGGGCAGGTAGGCCGCCCCGTAGGCCGCCGCCGCCGCCGCCCCGAAGTCCTGCGGCGACCCCCCGCACGGGACCCCGGGGTAGAGGGGCTCCGACAGCCCCCCCGGGGAGGGCGGGGGAGCCGCCCAGGCCCGCGGGGGGCCCGGACGCCTTGGCGCCCAGCAGGCCGTCGTGGATGGGGGGCAGCGGGTAGGGCGCGTCCGGCCCGGGCCCGGGGGCCGGAGCGGGGGGGCCGCCTCCTCCTCCTCCTCCTCCTCCTCCTCCTCCTCCTCCTCCTCCGCCTCCGCCTCCTCCGCCGCCGCCCCCCGCCCCCCACGGCTCCGGCTCCCCCTTGGGCCCGGGCAGCGGCCCGAAGGGGCCGTCGGGGAAAGGAGCGGCCGGCGGCCGGTCGTAGGGCGAGTCCAGGGCGGCCGCGTACTTGTCGGCGTAGCGCTTGAGGAGGGCCGAGGCGGTCAGCGCGGAGATGTCGTCGTTGGCCCAGGCGTAGTGGCAGCGGGGCCGGCCGGCCGGGCCCGGGGCCGCCTTGGGGCCCCCCGACGGCGGCGACGTGCTGGACGACACGTCCAGGTGCTGCTCCGGCCACTGGCTGAGGGGCTGGGCGTGCTCCGGTGTCCAGTGCATCTTCGCCGGGGCTGGGCCCGCCACGCCCGCGGACGGAGGGAGGGAGGGAGGGAGGGAGGGAGGGAGGGAGACGGAGACCACCGTTAGGACACACGCACGCTCTGGGTCCCCCCTTCTTAGCCCGTCCACTCCTTGCGAGAGCGGGGCGGGGGGGCCTCTACCGTAGCCCGCCTTCCCGAGCACCGAGCTCGTCTCTTCACTGTCCTAGCGTCCTCTCCCGACCGCTTAGTACGGTGCCCTGCACTCGGTAAGCGCTCATTCCGTCGCTTTTCTTCAGCGCTTACTCCGGGCGGAGCGCTGTACTTACTGAGCGCTGGGAAAGGACGGCGCTAAGATCGAAGGGATGGATCGAGACCGTGATTCGGGTCGGGGTTATCGTTAGGTAATTATCATTAGGGTTACCGCATCGGGAAAAAGAGGACGAAGACTGTGAGCCCCGCGGGGGACAACCCGATTACCTTCTATCCACCCCAGGGCATCGAGCGGCGCTTGGCACGGAGCAAGAGCTTAACGAAGACCTTCCCAGATGAAGCCCCCCTTTTCCTCTGCTCCCCCTCCCCATCGCCCCCACTCCCTCCCTCTGCTCTACCGGCGTTTGTGTATGCGTATGTGCGTATTTATAATTGTATTTATTATTCTCGATGATGCGTATCTCTCTCTAATTCTATTTATTTATATTGCGGCTATAGATGCCTGTTGACTTGTTTTGCTGCCCGCCTCCCCCCCGTCTCGACTGTGATCCCGCCGTAGGCAGGGATGGTCTCCATTTGTTGTCGAACTGTACTTTCCAAGCGCTTAGTATTCATTCATTGAATCGCATTTATTGAGCGCTTACTATGCGCAGAGCACGGTACGAAGCCCTTGGACCGGACGATTCGGCCACGGATAGAGACCATCCCTACCCCAAAACGGGCTCACAGTCTAGAAGTGGGGAGACGGACGACAAAACAAACCAAGTAGACAGGCTTCGCTGCCATCCAAACAGATAAATAGAACCACAGAGAAGTGCACATCATTAATAAAATAGAGCGATAAATATGTACAGATATATATATATATATATATACAAGTGCCGTGGGGCGGGGAAGGGGGTAGAGCAGAGGGAGCGGGGAGGAGGAGCAAGGGGACAGGGCTCTGCACACAGTTAGGGCTCAATAAATGCGATCGATTATTATTATTAGTTATTATTATTATTATTATTATTTTTACTTGAGACAGGCTGGCCAGGCTGCCTTCCAGCCGCCAGAGGGAAGTGACGAGCAGCCGGAGGGGACGACCCCCTTCTCCGGGGCGGCCTGGGTCGCACGCCCCTTCCCCCCACCTCCCCCCAGCCCAGCAGCCAATCACCCCCGGAGCAGCTGCGACCCTCCGCAGCACGTTTATATATGTGTCTGTATGCGTCACCTGTAATTTATTTCTCTATTTATTCAGTCATCTCCATGTCCCTCTCCCCCTCTAGGCTGTGAGCCCCTCGTGGGCAGGAAATGTGTGTCTTTGTTATTCTGTTGTCCTCTTCCAAGCGCTTAGTACAGTGCTTTGCACGCAGTACGATGGAATGATGAAAGAGAGCCCAGGCCCTTTCCTCCCCAGGGCAAGGGGGTGAGGCGGGGAGGAGGGGCCAGCTGTCCTCCACCTCCATTATTGTGATTCTCCCGCTCCACGCTGCACTTTTTTTGTTGTTTTTTTTTTTTTTAGTGCTTCCTATGTAGTAAGCGCTGGGATAGATGAGAGCTAATCAGGTTGGACACAGTCCATGTCCCACATGGGGCTCAAAGTCGTAACCCCCATTTTACAGAGGAGGGAACTGAGGCCCAGGGAAGTGAAGTGACTCGCCCAGAGTCGCCCAGCAGACGAGTGGCAGAGGCGGCATTAGAACCCAGGTCCTTCTGACTCCCAGGTCCCTGCTTCATCCGCTGGGCCACGCTGCTTCTCGGCCCCTCTCCCATTTCCTCACACCTTCCCCTTCCCTGGGGGTTTTCAACCCCAATCCCGGCAAGGTTTCTGGGGGAGATCCCGACTCCGCCTCTCCCATCTAGCCCCCACAAAGTAATAACTGTTAGCGCTTACTCTGTGCCGAGCACTGGTTCATTAGAACAAAGGGTGTCCCTGTCCTACATGGGGTTCGCGGTCTAAGGGCAAGGGAGGAGGGGAATTTAATCCCCATTTTACAGGTGAAGAAAGTTCACACGAGTTAAGGGACCCGTCCGAGGTCAAGGAACCTTGGTCTCCTGACTCCCAGCCCTGCACTCCTTGCTCTGGGCCACACTTGCTCTCTTTCCAGCCAGTCCTCCCCAACCCAGAAGCTGCTATCCACCACCTAAGGGTCTACACTACACCTCTGTCAATCGATCAATCAATCGATCGGTGGTATTTATCGAGCGCTTACTGTGTGCGGAGCATTGTACTCAGCGCTTGGGAGAGTATAGTTCCAAAGAGGTGGTAGACGCGTTCCCTGCCCACAGCTATCGAGAGGCCGGAGGGATGGAGGGGTCACAGGGATCCCTCCCACCCCACCAGGTCACAGGGACCCCTCCCATTCCTCCCCTCGGTCATCCCCCAGCCTCCACGCCCTACCCCACCCATAGCCCGAGAGTCAGGGGCCAATAGGTTCTCTGGGGAAGGGTCCTCAGCCCCCTTCAAGCACCCAGACCAGGGTCCCGCCCCCGACAGATGGGAAATTCTGCCTGATGCCTAACCTCCTGCAATTAGACTCCGGACCCTTGACCTTTCACCCCAGCTTCAGCGACCCCCCACCCCCCCCACCAGCCCCCTCCGAGTTGAATCTCCCTTTCCTCTCTGCTTCCTGCTGCCAAGCTCCCCAGAGATCTCCCCACCCAAAGAATCACCACGAACCCCACCTGGAGGAGAGAGAGAGGGAGAAACGAGCTGCTTGGTTTCTACTGCTCTGCACGCTGAGAGCTCCCCTCCTCCAAGAGGCCTTCCCAGACTGAGCTTCCCCTTTTCTTTCTGCTCCCTATCTGCCCCCCCCCTTCACCTCCCCTCAGCTAAGCCCCTTTTCCCCGCCTCTTTCCCTCTGCTCCTCCCCCCTCTCTTCCCCTCCCCTCAGCACTGTCCTCATCCGCTCATTTGTATATATTTTTATTACCCTATTTATTTCGTTAAGGAGCTGTACATCTCCTTGATTCTATTTATTGCTATTGTTTCCGTCTGTCCGTCTCCCCCGATTGGACCGTAAGCCCGTCGATGGGCAGGGATCGTCTCCATCTGTTGCCGAATTGTCCATTCCAAGCGCTTAGTCCAGTGCTCTGCACATAGTAGGCGCTCAATAAATACTATTGAATGAATGACTGAATAGTGAGCGCTCAACACACTCCATTGATAGATTTCCCACCCTCATCTTGGTTTCAAGTACTTGGGGGCCGACTTAGGAGATGGGTGGCCCTCGGGCTCAATTAGAGAAGCAGCATGGCCTAGTGAAAAGAGCAGAGGACTGGAAGTCAGGAGCCCTGGGTTCTGAAGCTGCCGACTCCATCTGCGGTGTGACATTGGGCAAGTCACTTCAGTTCTCTGAGTCTCAGTTTCCTCAATCTTAAAACTGGGGATTAAATACCCATTCCCGCTCCTCCATAGCTCGTGAGCCCAGCGTGGCATGGGGATTGTTACGCATCCAATTATCCCGCATCACCCTGACGCTTGGCACATAGTAATTGCCTAAATACAACAACTATCGTTATTATTTGGCTGGGTGGCAGGTCGTGAGGGACAGCGGAAGAGGGGTGTTTTGCTGCCCCGTTCCCGCACCGCTCTCAACCAATCCCGCTGGGCCTGGGCTGAGCACTCCTCTGGACCGACAACTCGTTGTGGGTAAGGAACGTGTCTACTGACTCTGGTCTCTTCTCGAGCACTTAGTCCAGTGCTCTGCACACAGTAAGCACTCAATAAGTCAGTCAATTGTATTTATTGAGCGCTCACTGTGTGCGGACCACTGTACTAAACGCTCGGGAGAGGACAATATAACAATAAAGGATATGGGTTCTAATCCCAGCTCTGCCACATGTCTGCTGTGTGACCTTGGGCGAGTCACTTCACTTCTCTGGGCCTCATCTGGAAAATGGGAATTAAGACTGTGAGCCCCGTTTGGGACAGGGACTGTATCCAACCCGATTACCTTGTACCTACCCCAGGGTTTACAACAGTGCTTGGCACATAATAAGCTTTAAACAAATACCACTGTTATAAACAGACACAATCCCTGAGCGCAGTGAGCTTACAGTCTAGATGGATGGACGGACGGATGGATAGCCGGATTGGGCGGGGGGCCAACCAAGTGAGCTGAGATTTGGTGGGGGCATCCTGCTCCTCGCCACCCCCCTCACACTTCCTCCCACGCCCCCCGCGCCCCTTCCCTGGCCACAGCTGGAGTGGCAGGGGTGGGCTGGGCAGGGAGCAGGTGGCAGGGGAAATCATTCATTCGGTCGTATTTACTGAGCGCTTACCATACGCAGAGCACTGGACTAGGCGCTTGGGAGAGGACGATACAACAGCCACACATTCCCTGCCCACAGGGAGATTACAGCCTACTGGGGGAGGCAGACATGAATAGAAATAAACGACAGATATGGACATGAGTGGTGTGGGCCTGGGAGGGCCGGGAGAGAACAAAGGAGGCCAGTCAGGGTGACACAGAAGGGAGCGGGAAAAGAGGAAAGGAGGGTTTCGTCAGGGAAGGCCTCTTGGAGGTGATCGGCCTTCGACAAGGCTTTGAAGGAGGAGAGAGTCATTGTCGGGTTTGAGGCGGGAGGCCGCACCAGGCCAGAGGCGGGACGTGGGCCAGGGGTCCGCGGTGAGACGGAGGGACGGGGAGAAGGTTGGCATTAGGAGAGCAAAGTGCGGGTTGGAGTAGGAGAGCAGCGAGGTGAGGTAGGAGGAGGGCGAGGGGACGGAGGGCTTTCAAGCCGACGGTGAGCAGTTTCTCTTTGACGCGGAGGTGGATGGGCCACCACGGGATGGGCGATCCAAAGGCAACGGTGGCCAGACGGTGAGGACGGGAGAGGGCCCTGCCCCGCGGTGAAGGCCAAGAGAAGCTCCTAAGGGCCGGTCGCCCTCGGCCAAGCGCAGGAGCCCAAGGCCCCCACCGTCTTTGGTCCCCTCCCCCCACGGCCCCCTCCCCCCACGGCCCGCCCGGCTTTGTGCCGCTTCGGCCAATCCCGGCCGCAGCTCGGACAGACCCCCGGGGGACCGAATTAGCACTGGAGCCTGCGAGGAACAAAGGCCGAGGCGGGGAGAGAGGGGACTGGGGGGGGGGGACAGGCCCCTCCGACCCCGCTCCAATTAAAGGGAAGAGCCGGGGGGATTGGAGGGCCGCTGAATTGGGGTCGAATGCCTCGTGTTTGCCACCTCTGCTGTATTGTATCAACCGATCTTATTAATGATACTAATAACTGTGGTATTTGTTGAGCGCTTAACTACGCGCCAGGCTCCGTACTAAGCGCTGATGTGGATATTGATGCCTGTCTACTTATGTTTTGTTTTGTTGTCTGTCCCCCCCCCCCCCACTTCCAGACTATGAGCCCGTTGTTGGGTAGGGATCGTCTCTGTCTGTTGCCCAATTGTACTTTCCAAGCGCTTAGTCCAGTGCTCTGCACACAGTGCTCTGCACAATCATAAATACGATTGAATGAACGCCGAGTGCGGAGCACTGGCCGGAGCGCTTGGGAGACGCTACCGCGGCCGAGCTGTCCTCTCCCAAGCAATTATTATTATTATTACTGATAATAGTGGTATTTATTGAGCGCTTACTACGTGCCGGGTTCTGTACTAAACGCTGGGGTGGATACTGAGTGCGGAGCGCCGGCCGGAGCGCTTGGGAGGGGCTACCGCGGCCGAGCTGTCCTCTCCCAAGCAGTTAGTATTATTATTATTAATAATAGTGGTATTTGTTGAGCGCTTACTACGTGCCGGGATCTGTACTAAGCGCCGGGGTGGATACTGAGTCCGGAGCGCTTGGGAGAGGCTACTGCGGCCGTGCTGTCTTCTCCCGAGCGCTTATTATTCTTGATCCCAATAACTGTGGTATTTGTTGAGGGCTTACAACGTGCCGGGCTCTGTACTAAGCGCCGGGGTGGGTACTGAGTCCGGAGCGCTTGGGGGAGGCTACTGCGGCCGAGCTGTCCTCTCCCTAGAGCTTCTTCGAGGGCCGGGGCGCCCCGTCAATGATGAAGACGACAAGGAGGTGGGAGGCCCTTCGTGTCGGGGACCCAGGCGTCCCGGCTGCCGCTCCCCCAAGCCTCGCCAGCGCGGAGCCTCGGGAAGGTCAGGGGCGGCCCCGGCATCTGCCGTCCGGTCAGAAAGCCGAGCCCCCCCCGCCCCCTTCCCGTCCCCTCCCCCCAGGACACCCCCTCCCCAGTCCCCCGGTCCCCCCGGTCCCTTTGTCTCCCGGAGCCCGGTGACTGACAGCTCGTTTTGTGCCGCCTCGGGGCCTCGTCGCTGCCACTAATGGCTTCTCCAGCGCTTTCCCCCCCTCTCCCCCCGCCCCATCCCCCTCCCCCCCCCTCCGACCCTGCTGCTCCTGCGACCCCCGACCCCCACACTCCGCCCTCCGCCAGGCCCCAGCCGCTCACAATCCCGCTGCCCCAGAAAACCCCCTTTCGAAGGCACCGTGTGCCCCCACGGAAGGCCCATCTCCTCCAGGAGGCCTTCCCTCTCTAATAAGAATAATAATAATAATAACGACGATGGTATTTCTTAAGCGCGTCCCCCCTTTTCTCTTCTCCCACTCCCTTCTGCGTCGCCCCGACTCGCCCCCCTTTATTCGTCCCCGCCCCACAGCTCTTCTATCCATCTCTGCCCTTTATTTATTTCTCTTCACGTCTGCCCCCCGGCCTCAGACTGTAAGGTCACTGTGGACAGGGAATGTGTCTCTTTATCATTGTATCATCCCAAGCGCTTAGTCCAGTGCCCTGCACGCAGGAAGCGCTCAATAAATCCGACTGAATGAATGGACGAGCCCCCTGCCCCGTCCCCTGCTCCTCCCTCATCTCCAAGTCGTCCCCTCCTCTCCCGCCACCGACCTGTCTTCGGTCCCCGCAGAGCCCCCTCCCCTAAGGGGGAGCCCACCCCGAAACGGGGTTCAACTCTTTCAGGCCCTCAGGCTGAATTTTATCAAGCTCACTGTGGGCAGGGACGTGTCTGTTGATTGCGATCTTGTACTCTCCCAAGCACTTAGTACAGTGCTTCGCACACCGGATGCACTCGATAAATCCGATTGACTGACTGAATGAAGCCCTCTACCTGATTTCTTTGTAAGCCCCCCAACGAGTCAGCAAAAGATAGTTCTACATTCCTCCCTCCCCCAGCTCCCGCCTCCTCCACTAGGATCCCATAATAATAATAATAATACAAGTGATGATATTTGTCAAAGTGCTTACTATGTGCCGGGCACTGTACTAAGCGCTGGGGAGGATACGAGCAAATCGAGTTGGACGCAGTCTCTGGCCCATGTGGGGCTCACAGTCTCAATCCCCATTTTACAGTTGAAATAGCCGAGGCATAGAGAAGTGAAGTGACTGGCCCAAGGTCACACAGCAGGCAAGTGGCGGAGCCGGGATTAGAAGCCATGACCATGCCTTAAATCCTTATCACCATCGTCAGGGCGCTTACTGTGTGCAGGGCCTTGTGCTAAGTGCTGGGGAGAGTAATAGAGTTGGTAGGCTCATCCCTGCCCACAGTGAATTTACAGTCTAGAGGGGAAGACTGACAATAAAATAAATGATTTAGAATATATAATTGTCACGGGTCCGGGACCCCAGAGACTAGGGCTATTTCCTCGACCTGTGCCTGGCCTGGGGGGGGGCAGACGCCCCCCTTCAGGGGCATCTCCCTAGAAGGGACTCAGCCCCGGGGGTGGGGGGTGGTGATGCGGAGAGAGGACTCAGTTAAGGGGCCACTACAGAGGGATCGCCTGTACCCTCTGCCCCTGTTCCCCCCGATAATGGCCCCGCTTCTAGGTAACTGCGCAGACGCCCCTGCCTGACAAATGGAAACATTTCTCCCTCCCGTCTTCCCCATTCCCAGGGTGCGGGCGAGGCCAGGTTTCAGTGGCCTCCCCCAGTGTAGGACTATCCGATCCCCTTCGCCTCACATGCTGTGTGACCTTCCACCTGGGACTGCCCTCTCTGGTGCACAGCTAAAGGACCCAGACACCACCCCTTCCTGCAGGGATGGTTTGAGGGCAGACCCAGGGAAATGCACCTGTCAATCCATCAATTGCATTCACTGAGCACTGCGTGCAGAGCACTGGACCAAACACTTGGTAGAGGACAATACAATACAATGCGGATAAGATCCCCGCCCTCAAAGAGAAGCAGCATGGCCTAGTGGATAGAGCCCGGGCCTGGGAGTCAGAAGGACCTGGGTCCTAGTCCTGGCTCTGCCACGTGTCTGCTGTGTGACCTTGGGCAAGCCACTTCACTTCTCTAGGCCTCAGTTACCTCATCTGTAAAATGGGGATTGTGAGTCCGAGCCCCATGCGGGACAGGGACCGTGACCAACCTGATTACCTTGTATCTACCCCTGTTGGGGATTTCAGTGGCCTGGCACCTGGGGCACACCTCTGGTGGTTGGGAGAGCACAGATGAGAGGCTGCTTATAATAATGATGATTGTGGTATTTAAGCACTGATTATATGCCAAGCACTGGTCTAAACCCTGGGATTGAGTTGGACACAGTCCCCGCCCCACATGGAGCTCGCCGTCTTAATCCCCATTTCACAGATACGGTAACTGAGGTCCAGAGAAGTGAAATGACTTGCCCGAGGCCACCCAGCAGAAAAGTGGCAGAGCTGGAATTAATGCCCCCATCCCTTTGACTCCCAGGCCTATACTCTTGTCCACTAAGCCATGCTGCTTCCCTTCTTCCCCCATCTATTTATTTTGTGTCTCTCTCCCTACTAGTTTTTTTTAAGTTGCTTGAGAAAGGGGCGGGAGAGAGCGTCCAGGCCCGTGGAGACAGGGGGCTGGACCGGGTGACCTCTCGAGGTACCTTCCTGGTAATGATGCTGATTCGGGTGGAGCTGGGACACGGAAGAGAGGACGAGGGCTGGGCGGGAGGGTCTGCGCTCCGGGGTCCCCTAGACGACCTCCTCGAGTGCCCCAGGTCTGGGCCCCAAAGGGGACTCACTAGCCCAGCTGAACCGAGCCCAGATTGACCCAGAGTTGGGGCAGGCGAAGCTCCAGGGGAGAAAAGGTTTGACTCTGTCTCCACACAGTCCGGATTGGGTGCCGGGGGTCAAGGGACTGGGTTCTAATCTGATTTATATATGTAATTATAAATAATCTAATCTCATCTCAAACTAAGCCCCCTTTTCCTCAGCTCCCCCTCCCTTCCACATCACCTCAACTCGCTCCCTTTGCTTTCCCCCCGCGCCCATCCTAAGGCACTTATGTATATATCTATAATTCTATTTATCTATATTGATGCCTGTTACTTGTTTCGTTGTCTGTCTCCCCACCTCTAGACTTTGAGCCCGTTGAGGGCAGGGATTGTCTCTCTTTCTTGCTATATTGTACTTTCCAAGTGTTTAGTAGAGTGCTCTGCACACAGTAAGCGCTCAACAGATACAATTGAATGAGCGAATTAGAACTGGGTTCTAATCTCCGCTCTGCCACTTCTCCGCTGTGTGATCTTGGGCAAGTCTCTTCACTTCTCTGGGTCTCAGTGACCTCGTTTGGAAAATAGGGGTGGAGACTGTGAGCCTCACTTGGGACAGGGACTGTATCCAAACTGTTTCGCTTGGATCTACCCCAGTGCTTAGTACAGTGCCAGGCACACAGTAAGTGCTTAACAAATACCATTAAAAAAAAGTCACTTCATTTCGGTGGGCCTCAGTTTTCTCATCTGGAAAACGGGGATGAAGACTGTGAGCCCTACGTGGGAGAGGGACTTTGTCCAAACTCATTAGCTTGTGTCTACCCCAGCCCTGGGCCTCAGTTCCCTCATCTGTTAAATGGGGATGAAGACTGTGAGCCCCATGTGGGACATGGACTTTGTCCAAACTCATTAGCCTGTGTCTACCCCATGCTTAAAACGGTCCCTGACACATAGTAAACGCTTAACAAATACATAAAAAAAGGGAGGCCCATGGAAACCACCTCCCGCAGCTCAGAACCCGGATGGGGACGACCACATCTGGGGGTCTTGGAAAAGGAGGTTCCGGTGCTTTAGACTATAAGCTTGTTGTGGGCAGGGACTGTGTCTGTTTATTGTTACGGTGTACTCTCCCGAGCACTTAGTACAGTGTTCTGCACACAGTAAGCGCTCAGTAAATACAAATGACTGACATGGCGGCGAGAATCCCAAAGCTAGGAGGTCACCCAGGCTAGCCCTCTGCCTCCGGGCTGGGATGGGGGCACCTAGAACTGTCATTTTGTAAACCCGTGGGAAGGGCAGAAAGGCTGAGGGGCAGGTCCGGGCTGGAGGCGGCGGGACAGAAATTTCAGAATGCGGCTGGGCAGGTCCGACTGAGGGCCGGGGCCGGGGCGGAGCCGGGGCCGGGGGGGACGCCGCAATGCGGACACACAGGTCTGGGCTGGCCATGGTGGGTGGGGGAGGTGTCAGCAGCCCCCACGGCTCCGCCCGCCCCCCTCCCGGCAACCTTGAAAATGCTGACGGAGTCAATCGATCATTGATTTTGTTTTGTTTTTTAATGGTAGTCGTGCAGCGCTTACTATGTGTCAGGCACTGTACTGAGTGCTGGGGTAGGTATTGGTTCAGTCGTATTTATTCAGTCGTATTTATCGAGCTCTTACTGTGTGCAGAGCACACAGGTACAAGATGAGCAGATAGGGGACAGTCCCTATCCCACGTGGGGCTCGCAATCTGAATCCCCATTTTACAGATGAGGGAACTGAGGCCTCAGAGAAGTGAAGTAATAATAATGATAATAATAAGGTTGGTATTTGTTAAGCGCTTACTAGGTGCAGAGCACTGTTCTAAGCGCTGGGGGAGATACAGGGTCATCGGGTGGTCCCACGTGAGGCTCACGGTCTTCATCCCCATTTTCCAGATGAGGGCACTGAGGCACAGAGAAGTTAAGCGACTCGCCCACAGTCACACAGCTGACAAGTGGTGGGACCGGGATTCGAATCCATGACCTCTGACTCCCAAGCCCATGCTCTTTCCACTGAGCCACGCTGCTTCTCTAAGTGACTTGCTCAAGGTCACAGGGCGGACAAGCAATGGGGCCGGGATTAGAACCCAGGTCCCCTTGAAGCCCCAGCCCGTGATCTATCCACCAGGCCATGCTGCAATCAGTCCATTAGTGATATTTGCTTACTGTGTGCAGAGCACTGTGTACTAAGTGTTTGGGAGAGTACAAAAGAGTTGGTAGACACGGTCCCTGCTCACAGGGAGCTTAAAGTCTACAGACTCCCTCTCTCTCTCAGTGGTATTTATTGAGTGATTACTATGTGCAGAGCACTAGGCTAAGTGCTTGGGAGAGAGATGATGATGATGATGATGATGATGATGATGATGGAAGACACGATTCTTACCCGCCAAGAACTCAGGGCTAGAGGTGGAAATAAACGTAAAAATTAACTTCACATGGATATGAGTGCTGTGGTGATGGGGTGAAAATCAAGGAAGTGTTTAACAAATACCCCGATGATTATTACTAATATAATAACTATTAGTACTAATAACAATAATGTTCCCCACTCCACTTGTGGGCAGCCCTTAACCCTTCCACGGCCAGTCCCACCTCTTGAGATTTGCCATTCCCCCCAGGAAGGAAAAACCAAGTCCCAGAGAGGCTTGGGCGGAACAAAATCACACAGCATGTCAGCAGAACTCGAACCCAACACCCGCCGCTCTAGACACAGCCCCGCTCCACTGCCTCCAGGGCATCCCCTCCTAATAATAATAATAATAATATATGGTATTTGTTAGGCGCTTACTATGTGCCAGGCACTGTTCTAAGCGCTAGGTAGATATAAGGTCATCCGGTTGGACACAGTCCCTGTCCCACAAAGGGCTCACAGTCTTGCTTCTCATTTTACAGATGAGGGCACTGAGGTCCAGAGAAGGGAAGTGACTTGCCCAAGGTCACCCAGCAGACAAGTGGAGGAGTTGGGATGAGAAGCCACTTGTCAGCTGGGTGGCTGTGGGGAAGTCACTTAACTTCGCTGGACCTCAGTGACCTCATCTGTAAAATGGGGATGAAGACTGTGAGCCTCAGGTGGGACAACCTGATGACCCTGTCTCTACCCCAGCGCTTGGAACAGTGCTCTGCACATAGTAAGCGCTTAACAATTACCAACATTATTCTTATTAACCCAGGTCCTTCTGACTCCCAGGACCACGTGCTATCCACTAGGCTTCTCGTTCCTCAGGCTGGGCCCTGAGCTGGGAAGGCCCCGTTCCGACCGGACTCCCGCCTTCAGCCCTGGTCTCGCCCCATGGCCGAGGCCGTGGCCTACCAGGCCTCGAGGGCTTCGGCTTTGCCCACTGAGGACGGTAGGAGACGGGTGGAAAAGGGGGTCTCTTGGGGGGCGTCCGGTGGGGTCTCCCTTCCCCCGCCTTCACCTCCGCCCACGTCTCCATTCACCCCCTTCCCCACCTCAATCAATCAGTGGTATTTATTGCGCGTTCCCGGGTGCAGAACACTGCACTAAGGGCTCGTAAGCTTGTAAGCGCGCCGTGGGCGGGGAATGTGTCTGTTTATCGTCCTCTCCAAAGTGCTCAGTACAGTGTTCCTCACACAGTAAGCGCTCAGTGGATGAATACTAGGCAGCAGAGTTGGTAGACGTGATCCCTGCCCTCAAGGAGTTTACAGTCCAGCCTCCATTCCCTTGTGTCCCGGCTGCACCTGTCCTTCCCGACTGATCGCTTCCACCCTGGCCTTCCTCCCAGATTGGAAGCCCCCGGAAGGCAGGGCCCAAGGTCACGCAGTAAACCAGTGGAGGAGCCGGGATTAGAACCCAGGTCCTTCTGCCTCCCAGGCCCAGGTTCTATCCACTAGGCCACGCTGCTTTTCCTTCCTCGGGCCGGGCCGTAGACCCTGCCCTGGCCGGACTCCCGCCTTCAGTCTCGGTCTCACCAGCGGCGACAGCCTGCCAGGGGCTTAGGGGGCTTCGGCTCCGACCCGCTGAGGACGGTGGGAGATGGCGGGGGCGGGACAGGGGGATGGATGGAATGACCCTGGGGTCTCACTTGCCCCGGATCCAGGGGCACAGGCCCGGTCTTCCGTGAGGCTCCGGGCCTCGGGATGTCAAGAACACAAGGGAGGAAACTGGAAACCAGTCTGTGGATGTTTTTCATGGTATTTTTTTAAGTGCTTACTATGCGCCAGGCACTATGACAAGCCCAGAGGTAGATGATACGGTCCCCGTGCCTCATGGAGCTCACAATCTTAATCCTCATTTTACAGAGGAGGGGACTGAAAAGAGTGATGTGACTTGCCCAAGGTCACACAGAAGACAAGTGGCAGAGCTGGGATTAGAACCCAAGTCTTTTTGAGGCCCAGCGCTCTATCCATTAGGCCACACTGCTTCTCTGTGGGTTTTAATACCGTCTCTGCCACGTTTGTGTGTGACCGTAAGTTACTTCACTTCTCTGTGCCTCAGTTACCTCACCTGTAAAAATGGGGTTTGAGACAAGGTTCTCCATGTGGGACAGGGACCGCGTTCAACCCGATTATCTTGTATCTACCCCAGCGTTTAGAACAGTGCTTGGCACCTAGTAAGCGCTTAACAAATACCACAGTTACTATTATAATGATGATTATAATAACAATATCTATCTTTCGGACCCTATCTGAGCCTGAAAGAAATGGGGTTGGGATTCAAAGAAATGGGGCTGTGATGGGCCTGTGGGATGGCTAGTGTGAGGGGATCAGGGGGTCCAAATCCCCCCACCCCCTTGACCACACGGCCTGTTTCAGGGGGCAGTCAAGGAGGGAGTGAGATTACCTCCATCCTGAGTTGGACCAGCATGGTCTAGTGGCTAGAACCCAGACCTGAGAGCCAGAAGGACCTGGGTTCTAATCCTGACTCCGCCACTTGTCTGCTGTGCGACCTCGGGTGTGACACCTCACTTCTCCGGGCCACAGTTCTCTCATCTGTAAAATGGGGATTAAGACTGTGAGCCCCGCGTGGGACAGGGCCTCCGTCCAGCCCAATTCGCTCATTTACATCGGAGCGTTTAGCACAAGGCCTGGAACATAGTAAGCGCTTAACAGGTAGCACAATTATTATGATTGTTGGACCGCGGGCAGCTAAATCGGTCCCGTCCACCTCTCCCCCTGAGGGTCTCCTCTCAGGAGAGGAATGAGTCTGGGTGGGGGCGGGACTGGGAACGAGACTCCACCAGCAAGTCCCCCTCGATTTCCTTCAAACAACCTTTCTCGGGGCCTCAGTTACCTCATCGGGAAAGTGGGGATTAAAACGGTGAGCCCCATGTGGGACAGGGACTGTATCGATCCCTGCGCTTAGTACAGTGCCTGGTACGTAGTAAGTGCTCAACAAGTACCACAATTATTATTATTATTAATAACCTATGCATTGAACCACCCCAACATCTCTCCCTCCCACTCCTTGCTCCCGCCCTCCCTCCTCCCTGGAAAATCTCTCCCCCTTCACATTGGACAGACTACCGGCTTTCTCCGTCTTCAAAACCATCTCCTTCAGGAAGTCTTTCCCGTTGGAACGGCTAATCGCTCCACTCCCCAGCTCCCACAGGATGATTTTTGCACCACCTAAGCACTTAAGTACTCATGACTCCCCCAAGCACTGATGACTGTATCTTAAATACTTTATAACTTTCCCCGTCTGTAATTCATTTTAGTGTCTAACTCCCCGGCTAGGTGGTAAGCTCCTAAAGGGCAGGGATCCTGTCTATCGACTGAATTGTGCTCTCCCAAGTACTTAGCCCGGTGCTCTGTCATTCATTCCTCCATTAGTTGTATTTATTGAGCGCTTGCCGTGCAAAGCACTTTACAAAACTCTTGGGAGAGTACAGAACAACTATAAACACAATAGGTGCTCAATAAATAAGATCGATTGCTTCCCCGAGTCAGGTGATCAGAACCAGAACCAGAATCTGTCGATCGATCGATGGTATTCACTGAGTGTTTATTGTGTCCAGAGCACTGTACTCAGAACTTGAGAGAGAATAATACGATAGAGGTTGTCGATGGAGTCCTCCAGCTCTAAGTAGAGTGCTTGACACATAGTAAGTGCCTAACGAATTCCATAAAATCTACTGTGTGACCTTGGGCAAGTCACTTCCCTTCCCTATGCTTCAGTTACCTCTTCCGTAAAATGGGTTTTGAGACCGTGAGCCCCATATAGGACAAGGACTGTGTCCAACCCGATCTGCTTGTATCCACCCTGACACTTAGTACAGTGCCTGGCACATGGTACGCGCTTAACGAGTACCCCAATTATTATTATGATGATGATTTCAAAAGCGGGGAGCTTCCAGTCTCGAGCATTCCTCTCTCTGCCCTCCTCCTTGGTCACACTCAAGTTGCACCCCCATGATAGGCTAACCTGACTCCCTCTTACTTCAAGTCCAGTTCTCCTTGTTTAACCCCCAAGCCCGGCGGAGGCAGGAGAGGACCCCACCCTGCCGGCCAAGGCATCGGGAGTGATTTGGGGGAAAAAGACCAGCCGTGAAGAGAAATCAGGCAGTGTGCTTAACAGAAACCAGACAGTGGGTCTAAATGATATGGGGTGATGAGGATAACAGAAACCAGGAGGTGGGTCAATCACCCCTCGAGTATCCTGAGGGCAGGGAATGTGTCTACCAATATTGTCCTGTCCCAAGAGCTTAGTACGGTGCTCAGCACAGAGTAAGCGCTCAATAAATACCCTTCATTCATTCAATAGAACTTATCGAACCCTTGATGGATTGAATGATTGATTATCCTCACGCTGGGCATCTGCCTGTAGAGTCTTCCGCTCCCCAGAGCCTCCACTCTCGCTCTCCTGGACGGGGTTTGGGCAGAGGGGTCAGACACTTGCAGGCGGGGGGTAAAGGGGGACAGACCATCCAGGGCCAGTGGAATCTCGGCACCCCCCCGTTCTGAGTGTGAGATGGGGAGAGGAGGGGTCGACCTGCATCTTTGCCCAGTGGCCTTAGAGAAGGGCTGGTTCTGGGCCAAGTTCTGAGTTCGAGTGCCAACCTACCCCATCCTTGCTGACTTAGGGGGTAGGGTGGGGTTGGACACAGTCCCTGTGCCGCAGAAGACTTACAGCCTCCATCCCCATTTTACAGAAGCACAGAGAAGTGAAGCGACTTACACCAAAGTCACTCGGCCTCTGCCCCGGGAGCCTGGGGATACCCGAGAAGATGCGGGGCTAGACTGGGCCCTCAGTGAGCCGGAGGAACCGGGTTCCCAAACCTTCATTCAGTCAATCAATCGATTGCATTTATGGAGCACTAACTGTGTGCAGTACAATGTAAGAGAGTTGCTAAACACGTGCCCTGCCCACAACGAGCTGACCGTCTAGAGCCAAGGGCAGGTCCAGGGGCAGCGGGGAGAGCAGGTGGCCCCTGCTGTGGTTCTGGGGGGCCAAGGGGGGGGGCGGAATCCCCTTTTCCCACCCACGGAAACCGGCCTCCCTTTGCCTCCACGCCTCCAGCTCACCCGGGAGACCAGGCTTATGAGGGCAGCGCGCCCCGCACTGACTGACCCCTCTGGACACATACACATATACATATACACACAAACACCAGGTGAGGGGAACACCCCCCCCCCCAACTTTCCACCAGGGCCATCTTTTTCAGGTAACAGGAGGGGGTACTGTAGAGGGTGTCCCCCACTACTCTCTAATACACTTTTAGGAGGGTCCAGGAAGGACGAAGCTTAACTCGGGAGACACTAGAGGCTCTGGGGCAGGTGGGGGGTGTTAGCCAGGAGAGAGCCTAGCCCCCCCGGGGAAGCCTGGCGCCTTCCACTGACCCCTCGCAGCACCCCATGTCACCCTTGCCAACATGCCCCAGTGCCAGGTCTTTTTCTTTTATAGTGTTTGTTAAGGGCTTACCGTGTGCCAGTCACTGTGGGTAGACACAAACTAATCAGGCTGGACCCAGTCCCTGTCCCGCCAGGGGCTTACTATGTGCCAGGCACTGTACTAGGTGCTGGGGTGAATACAAACAAATTGGGTTGGACACAATCCCTGTCCCACGTAGGGTTTGCAGTCTCAATCCCGATTTTACAGATGAGGTAACTGAGCCCCAGAGAAGTGAAGCGATTCACCCAAGGTCAAACAGCAGGCCTGTGGCAGCACTGGGATTAGAACCCAGATCCTTCTGACTCCAGGCAAGGGCTCTATCCACTAGGCTACGCTGCATCTCAAGAAGTCCTCAAGACAGAAGGGTCTGGATCATTTTAACCCGCTAAAAAATCTGGTTTGGTCTCCTTCGCTTTATTTATATCGGTAAAGGGATTTTCTGACCTCGGCCACGCTGTTAGAGAAGCAGCATGGGAGAGTGGATAGAGCGTGGGCCTGGGAGTAGGACGGTCACGGGTTCTACTCCCAGGTCCACCACTTGTCCGCTGGGTGACCCGAGGCAAGTCACTTCACTTCTCTGGGCCTCGGTTACCTCATCTGTAAGTGGGGATTGTGACTACAAGCCCCTGGTGGGACGGGGACTGTGTCCAACCCAATTTCCTTGTATTTTCTCCCCAGTGCCTAGTACGGTGCTTGGTACATAATGAGTGCTTAAGAAATACCACAGTGATTTTATTTATTATTTATTTAGGAGACCCAGAGCCTTGTCACACCGCTCCTCTGTGGACAATTCCGCCTTCTACCCACACCCCCACTGGACTCACACAGTGCTCTGCAACAGTAAGCACTCACTAAATACAATTGACTGACTCAGTCTCCCTTCTGCTTCTTTCTTCCCCCCAGGCCCACCCCCAGACCCATCCCCAGGCCGCACGAGGGGCTTCGATCACCCGAAACCTGGTACCTCAGCCTGGGGGTCGAGGGAGGGATGGGGGCAAGGGCTCGGGGGAGGCAGGAGGGAGCCTCATGTGGCTCCTCCGAATCCGGGGAAGACCCCCTTCGGGGGCCCAGACACCGGGTCTCCACAGGCCAGAAACCCGCATCGTTCTGACCACCGGTGGCCCTGGGAATTATCTGGATGATTCGGAAGGCAGCTCTCAAGTGAAGCCCAGGAACTCCGGGGGTCTTGCCAACCTCCTTTACCCTTGACGCTGGCCCGGAGGCTTGGGGCGAGCCCTGAATCCCCCATCGGGGTCGGCAGGAGGCTGGGGGGAAGGGGAGAGGAGGACCGGGGGGGAGGGGCCACCAGCTGTCAATCGGGAGGACTTCTGGACAATCGGGAAGCCGAGGGACCCTCTCCACTAGCCCAACCCGCGGTTCCGAGATGAGATCCCCCCCCCCCCATACACCCTCACTCCCCACCCAGCAGTTACCCGCCAAGCCCACTTCTGCTGGAGGCTGTGGACATTTTTAAAAAATGATCTTTGTTAAGCGCTTACTACAGTGCCAGGCATCGTCCTAAACCCTGGGGTAGATACAAGTGAATCAGGTTGGGCACAGTCCACGTCCCACTTGGGGCTCCCAGGCCAGGCCTAATTCCCATTTTCCTGATGAGCTAACTGAGGCCCCAGGGAAGTGAAACGACTTGCCCAAAGTCACATAGCAGAGAAGGGGAGGAGGCGGGACATTGGAGTAGGCGCCTCCTATCTCTTTCGAAACCGGGGCAGTTTGCCGGCTGCGGATTTCACTGATCCCCCCGGGGCCGATTGGGGGCGGGGAGGGGTTGACTGAATCCATGGTAGTCATCGATTAATCAGTGGTATTTATTGAGCTCCAACTGTGCGCAGGACACTGTACTAAGTTCTTGGGAGAGGACAATATAACGATTTTTACAGACACCTTCCCTTGCCCACAACGAACTGAAATAATTGCCTGCCCAATCTCCTGTCGCCCCAACATCCCACTTCCTAGCATCCTCAGCGAACGCCCCCCCTCCCCATCTCAAACCCAGAAGGCAGCGGAGGCAGGGGGATGCCCGGGAGCTCGCTGTGGGCAGGGAGCGTGTGTCCCAGCTCTGTCGTCCGTCCTCTCCCGAGCGCTTACTCCAGTGCTCAATAAGCGCTCAGTAAATACGAGCGATCGATTGACTGACTGATGCCCTTTTAGGCCCCGAAGACGGAGGCAGCCTGTCCTCCAGACCCTAAGCGGGGGTGTCGTCCCCCAACCCACCCATCAGTGATGGGGATGACTCGTGGGTCCCCCCCCCAAACCCACCAACAGGGATAGGACGGGCCGCGGCCCCGACCCCCGACCCCCGGCCCCGGCGCGCTATCGGAGTCACCAAGCGAGGCCGGAGCCTCCGCAGAGAAACCAGGGACCCAGGCATTCTTCCGCTCCCCTCCAAACCGGGTCTCCATGGAGACGGGGCCTGACAGCCCGGGAGCCTAATCCTGATTTAGTGACGGTCCCTTTAACAGCCCACCCCTGCGCCCGCCCGGGGGAAAAAGGGGAGGGGGCGGGGGGTGGGGAAGGGGAGGCCAGGGGGCCTCTGCTGTCCAGCTCTGCAGCCCCAGACTGGGGCCTGAGCTTTCATTGCTCGCCTCTAATCGAGTCCGCCTGGAGGGGAGACCATCTGGGGGGCCGGGGAGGCGTCCCTTCTGTAGGCCGGGACCCTCTCAGGCCTCTGAAGCCCGGACCCCACTTGGGGGGGAGGGGTGCAGGTTGAGCCCTCGTGGGGAGGGTCTCCGCAGCCCCGGCCCCTCTTGGAAGTGGGGAATGGGGTCCCCCGCATCCTGGATCCCTCTCTGGGAGCCGACTCTGCGGCCTGAGCCCTTCTGGAGGGTCCTTGCAGGTCGGGTCCTTCTTGGGGATGAGGGGGCTTCTGGATCTTGAAGGCGTGGGACTGTGGACTCTGAAGCCTAAGTACTCGCGTGTGTGTGTGGGGGGGGGGTGTCTCTGCAGCCCATCGTGGGGGTGGGGATGGGGTCTCCTGAAGCCTGGCCCTCTCTGAAGGTATCCATCTCACGGCAGAGGAGTTGGGGAGAGGATCCCTGGAGACGAGAGAGGCCCAGAGGAGCCGTGTTCTTCACCCCCCGACCCCCCCCCCCCAGCTCCGGCGGTGGTCCAGGGTGGGGGGGAGAGGAGTGGGAGGGGTTCAGGAGGAGGAGGAAGGGTCTGAGGAGTTTCAGGAAGCCTTTTCTCCGAGATCCTTTCCCCTGTCACACTGACCCCTGAACGAGCAGGCCCTCACCCGCCCCCCGGCCCCCGAGCTGGACAAAGGCCAGGATAGGAGGGAGGGAGGGGGAGGGAAAGGCGGGGGGGAGGGGCTTGGGGTCCAGGACCTCAGGTCCGGGGCTGGGGAGCCCGAGTCCCCGGGGACCATCTGGCATCCGCATCCCCCCCTCCCCCCTCCCCAACCATCCCCATCCCCGGGCCCCCCGGCGCCCCCCGCCCTGACCCCACTGGGCTGCTGTGGGCCCAGCTGCTGCCCTCCACCCCCCAGAGCCAGCTGCACGCCCCCCCCCCCCCCCCCCGGGGGCCACGGGGGCCACGGGGCGGGGGGCCCGGGAGGTGTCCGGGACCCGGGGGCTCGGGGGGGTGGGACTCACCCCGGGACTGACAGCTTCCACCCCCGGGACCGGCTGTCCCCTCGGACGCTCTGGCCCCCGCCCTCCCCTCCCGCCCCGAGGCCGTCCACCGCCACCCGCGGATGATCCGGGCCGCCGCGTCCACCCGAGGCCGCCCCTCCCCATCCCGGGGCAGCCCCCGACCCCCGGGGCCCGACCCCCCTGTAGCCCCCCGCCCCCGGAGACTCCTACCTGGGCATTCCGGGCCCGGCTCTAGGTCAGCGTGCGGGCCCCGGGGGGTCTGCCGGCCCGGGGCCGGGGGTCGTGGGGCCGGGGGTCGTGGGGCCAGGAGCCCATCCTCGGACTCCGCCGCCGCCGCCGCTGCCGCTCCTGGTCCGGCCGCGGCCGGAGCGGTGGTGTCCGGGGCCTGAGGGGGGAGGGGAGGGGACGGGAGGGGAGGGGGGGCGGTCAGGAGGCGGCCCGGCCCCCTCCCCCCGCGGCCACGACCCCCTCGGCCGGCCCCCTCCCCTGCCCTCCCCTCCTGCTCCTCCCCCTCCTCCGGCCCCGGCCTCTCCCTCCTTTCTTCTCCCCTCCTCCCCCCTTCCCGGGCCCTCCCCTGCCCCCTCCCCACTTCTCTCAAATAAATTAGCAGCGAGGAAGGGGCCAGAGTGAGCGGTGGGGCGTGGATGGGGTGGGAACGGGGTGGCCGGAGGGCCCCACTGGACTGTCAGAGCCACGGGGCGCGGGGGGAAGGGGCCTGGGGGTGCGGGGGCTGGGAGAGGGGTGTGAAGGGCCTAGAGACGGGGGAGGGGGGGACCCGGGGAGGGGGAGAGGGGGTGCAGGGGGGAGCTGGGATGCTCAGGGGGGAAGGCTCGGGGCCTGGAGATGGGGCGGGGTCTCCTCTTCCCCTGCCCCTCGGACCGGCCTGGGGTTTCCCGACGGAGTGAGTGACCAAACGGCCCCCCGGCGTGAGGGAGGAGGGGACAGGCGCCCCCCGGCCCTTCCCCCTCCCCCGCCCCCGGCCCCCCAGCCCCGGCCCGGACCTGATTTGCACTCTGTCCCGGGACGAGGGAGGGGAAGGGAGGTCACCGAGGACCCGGGGCGGGGGGGGGGGGGGTCAAGAAGTCCAGTCCCCTGCCTCCGACGACCTCCGGCGGAGACCCCCCCCCCCTCCGGCTTGGGCGGGTCAGGGGGGTCTCCGCTTCCCACCCCCGGGGGCTCCCATCTCCCCATATCGGAGGCTAAATAGTTATCGATCGCCATCGGCCAGGGAGGAGGGGGAAGGGGGTCGCGTGCCCGGAGCCCGGGGGGGGGGGGGGGGGCCAAGGCCGGGGAGTCCTGGGGGGGGGGCTCATTTGCATCGACACCTACTATTGGCTCCTTATTTCTCATGTGGGGGTGGCCTCATTTGCATGCCCCTACCCGATTGGCTGTTTCAAGCCCCGTTCCGTGGGCCGCTCCTGTCGATTGGTTAAAAGCCATCTGGGCCCCGCTCATTTGCCCGGCCTGGACCTCCCCGCCGCTTTATTCGCCCCGTCCCGTCGATTAATTATCGATTAAACTCTTCTACAAGGGTTTAGGACGGTGTTCTGCACTCGGTACACGCTCCATAAATAACGGTGATGATGATAACGATGGTATTCGTTAAGCGCTTACTATGTGCCGAGCACCGTTCTAAGCGCTGGGGTAGACACGGGGGAATCAGGTTTGTCCCACGTGGGGCTCACCGTCTTCATCCCCATTTTACAGATGAGGGAATCGAGGCACAGAGAAGTGCAGTGACTCGCCCAAAGTCACCCTGCTGCTGCTAAGCGGCGGAGTCGGAATTCGAACCCACGACCTCCGACTCCCAAGCCCCTGCTTTTGCCAGTAAGCCACGACCGAATCACAGGTGGGGGCAGGGAGGACACCAAGACCCTTTTTTCAAAAAAAAAAAATAATCCAGGGATCCCGGATTTAAGCAGAGCGCGGATCCCACCCCTCAAAGTGACCTGGGACTCGGAGGGACCTGGGTTCTGACCCCGACTTCACCACCTGTCTGCTGTGTGACTCAGGGTAAGTCACTTCGCTTCTCTGGGCCTCAGTTCCCTCATCTGCAAAATGGGGATGAAGACTGGGAGCCCCCAGGTGGGACGAGGACTGTGTCCAACCTGCTTACGCTGCACCTCCCCCGAAGCTTGGTACAGTGCCTTGCACATAGTAAGCGCTTAACAGATATCACTATTATTATGATCCATCAGTGGTACTTACTGAATGCTTACTGTGTGCGGGGCACCAGGCTTGATGGCGGGTGGCCATTAGCCTCACTGATGCTTTATGCAAGTTTGTGTAAATCACCACCCCGACTGTTTTTTTCTAAATGGTACTTGTTAAGCGCTTACTATATGCCAGGCACTGTACTAAGCGCTGAGGTATATACGGGATCATCAGGTTGGACACAGTCCCCGTCCCCCGTGAGGCTACAGTCTTAATGTCCATTTTACAGTTGAGGGAACCGAGGCATAGAGAAGAGAAGTGACTTGCCCACGGTCACATAACAGACAGGTGGCAGAGTCGGGATTAGAACCCAGCTCTTTCTGACTCCCAGGCTTGTGCTCTATCCGCAAGACTCTGCTGCTTCTCGAATATAGCATTTGTGCATTCATTTATAGTCATCCTTAGCGCTTATATGCGCGTATTCACGTGTAGATTCAATTATTTATTTCGATTAGTTTGCAAATATTTTGATGCTTGCCTCCCCCATTAGAACGTGAGCTCGCTGTGGACGGGGAACAAATTAGTTCTTTGATTTGTACTTCCCAAGGGCTGAATACAGTTCTTTGTTCCTAGCGGCTACTCAGTAAATGCTATTACTATTATCCATCAGTGGTATTTATTGGTTGACCCGCTCCCTGGCCACAAGGAGATTCCAGTTATTGGCCTAGAACCGGGGGAGGGTGGATCTGGGAAGGCTTCCCGGAGGAGGTGAGTGTTGGCAGAATTCAGAAAGAGAGGAGGGTCTGGGCAGGGGTGAGGAGAAAAATAAGGGTCTCTTCTGCGTCGCCCCACGCGCTCGAATCGATCCCCTTTTAGGCACTTGATACTCACCCCACCCTCAGCCCCACGGCACCTACGTTCATAGCCGTCCTTGATTTTATTGCCTGTCTTCCCCTCTAGACTGAAAGCCCTTTGTGGGCAGGGAAAGTGTCAGCTAGCTCTGGTTTACTGATCTCTCCCCAGCACTTAATACAGGGCTCTGCACCTAGTAGACACTGAGTAAATACCATTGATTGGGTGGGAAACAACCGACCGATCGTATTTATTGAGCGCTTCTTGCGTGCAGAACACTGTACTAAGCTCTTGGGAGAGTGAACAATGTAACGGACGCGGTCCCTGCCCACAGCGAGATGACAGTCTAGAGGAGGAGTCAGACATCCATAGAAATAAATAAATTACGGATATGGATATAAATGCCTTGGGGTTGGGAAAGGGCTTTGAGATCCCCAAAGGACGAGATGGCAAGGGATCCGAAGGAAATCCGTCCCGGGGGGGAGTGGGATGGGGAAGAGGTCGCTCGGGGGGTTTTTTCCAGGTTTCATCTCTGTCCCTGTGTCTAGCCTCACTCCCCCTTCACCGACCCCTCCTCCAGCTCCTGCTCCTTCTCCCCTTCACCAGCCTCCAGTCTCCCGGGGGAACTGATGGATATTCTATGGCCTGGATTGTTTCATTTCGCTGATTTATTAATGGGGCACCAGGCCATCCCCTCCCCCCGCCCCCCGCCCCCCACCTCCTCCTCTCCAGCCTGTTTCCAGACCCTTCAGACCCTCTCCTGGTCTTCCTTTCCTCTCTCCTCCTCCCTCCTCGCATCCTTTTTTCCCTTCCCCATTCCACCCCATTCTGTCCTCTCCTCCCCCCCGCCCCCCTCAGCCTCCCCTCGGCCCCTTCACCCCCTCTGCCCCCTGCCATCCCTCCGTACCGGGGGGCTCCCCTCCGTCCAGCCCCCAGGCCCCACATCTGGTAGTGTTTAGGACGGAGTAGGCCGCTGCCGATCGGCTGACCCTCCCCCACCCCGGCCCTCAAGCCTCGGCCCCTGGTTTTCCCTGCCCTGGTCATTTCCCTAAAGCCTAACCGGAAGCCTTCTGCCTCCTCCAGGAAGACTTCTGGGATGGAGCGGGAAGGCTATCAGGAGAAGGTCCCCACGGAAGGGCCTCTGATCAGGCTGTGTGACCCCGAGGGACTCGATGCCCTCTCTGGGCTGCGGGGATGATGCAGGCCCGCGCTCGTCTGGGGGTGGGACGACCCCTCGGCTCCAGGCAGGACGGATTCCCAGGTTCCGGGGAGCTTGGGAATTGAGGGAGAAGGGGCTGCGGGGGACCGGGACCCTGCAGACAGAGTATGGAGGTCGTGGACCTCTTGGGGCGATGAGGCCTTGGAGAGCTGGGCCGAGCCACGAGGGTGGGAGGGTGGGCAGGGAATGGGGGTCGTGTTCCAAGCCGCCCTGCCCCCTGCCCCCGCCCCTTCCCAAGGGCACAATGGAGTCCTGTTGCCAGTAACCCGACTCCGGCCCCCCGCCGCCGCCACTGCGCATTCCACTGCCGGACAATGGCCCGCACGGCCTGGCTGCGGAATGTCGGGGGGCTCCTCTCTCCACCCCCATCCCACCAGCCCGGGCCTTGGGCTCCCCCTTTCCAGCAAAGCGCCGGCCACCGGGGAGGGCAGACTTCACCGTGCCCCCGCCCCGCGATAAGTGGGGTCACCCCAGACCCACCAGGCCCGGGGTCCCCCCCGGTCGCCCCCACCACTCCTGAACCCACCCAACCCTCCCCAGAGCCCTCGCCCCGTCCCCCGGCTCAGAGGCGCCCGGGCCCCCCCACCCCCAGTGTGAAGCCATGCCCGCGGACCTCCATCCAAAATAGCATCCCACCCTCAATTCTCTGTCCCCCACCCCGAGAAACCGCTGCAGACACAGATGAGGACAGACCCTACCCTGGGAGAAAGAGACCCAGAGAATCATCGACGGTCCCGCCAGAGAGATGGCGATCAGTGGCATTTGTTGACCGCTTACTATATGCGGAGCCCTGTATCGAGCACTTGGGAGAGTATGATAGAATTAGCAGACACGTTCCCTGCCCACCGAGATAAGTAGGTAGATGGGATGGATGGATAAATAGATAGATGCTGCCTCTGGCCTAGAACACCCTCCCTCCTCAAATCCACCAGACAATGACTCCCCCACTTCAAAGCCTTTTTAAAGACCCGTCTCTTCCAAGAAGCTTTCCCAGATCAAGCCCCCCCCTTCCTCTTCTCCCACTCCTTTTTTCATCATCCTGACTTTCTCCCTTTGTTCTTCCCCCCTCCCGGTCCCACAGTACTTATGTCCATATCTGTCATTTCTTAATTTCTATTAATGTCTTTCTCCCTCCTTCCGCCCCGCCCAGACTATAAGCTCGTTGTGGGCAGGGAATGTGTCTGTTTTTTGTTGTATTGTCCTCTCCCAAGTGTGTAGACGGTGCTCTGCACGCCGTAAGCGCTCAATAAATACGATCGGATGGTTAGATAGATTCCTCCGCTAGACTATAAGCTTGTTACGGGAAGAAAATGTGTCTGCTAATTCTGTTGTACTATACCGTATATGTATAGTACAATATATGGAGAGAGAGAGAGAGAGAAAGAGATTGGGAGGGATGGAACAGAGATTAGGGAGGAAGGGGTCCTTTTTTTTAAATAACCCACTGCCTGGTTCTTTATCCAGCCCGCCTAATTCCTTCCGGGGCTAACCCATCCACCCCTTCATCGATGACCTAAGCACAGTTTTGTCTTCCTTCCTCTTCCTACAACCCCCAGTAAAGAAATAAATTGTTCAATTAATGCGACTGAATGAATTGAGTGAATGAACCCCAAAGAGGCTGCACGGGAAGCCCTGTGGACCCTCAGTTTATCAGTCAATCAATCAATTAACCAAATCTATTGAGCGCTTACTGTGGGCAGAGCACTGTACTAAACACTTGGGAAAATACAATAATAAACAGACACATTCCCTGCCCACAACGAGCTTACCGTCTAGAGGGGGAAACAGACATTAATATTAATATAAATAAATGATACATTCCCTGACCACGGTAAGCTTAAAGTCTAGAGGGGGAGATAGACATAAACAGAAAGAAATGAATGACAGCTACGGACATAAGTGGCGTGGGGCTGGGCGGGCGGATGAATAAAGGGAGCGAGTCGGGGTGACGCAGAAGGGAGAGGGAGAAGAGGACAGGAGGGCTTAGTCAGGGAAGGCCTCCTGGAGGAGATGGGCCTTGGATAAGGGGAGAGTCAATGTCCGTCGGATTTGAGGAGGGAGGGCGTTCCGGGCCAGAGGCAGGACGTGGGCCAGGGTCGGCGGTGAGATATGGGGGCACAGTGAGAGGTTGGCACTAGAGGAGCGAAGTGTGAGGGCTGGGTTGGAGGAGGAGAGCGGTGAGGTAGGAGGGAGCAAAGTGATGGAGTGTCGGGTGTGAGGACAGCGATCCGTCGCACGGGAGCTGTGGTGCCTGCGAACCGCCCGGACCCACGGGACCTGGGACAGAGGCCGGCCCCGACCTTGGGACCCCGGGACGGGCAAGGCTTCCGTCCAGCTACGCGGCCGCCCGGCTGCGGGGGCGGGACTGGGAATCGTCTCTATTTCAGCAGCATCCCGGCGCCCCTGCCGCCCCCCGGCCCCCACGCCGCTATAATAGAAAGTCATCCCGACATCTGGGGAGGGGGGTCCGGGCGGGGGGGCCGGCCGAGAGGGGCCGCGTTCCCAGCTCGGCGGGGTCAGTGCAGCCACGCTAAATCCTTGACCTTTGACCCTCAGGGTCGGGTAGAGTTCAATAGAGCACTCCAGTCCCATTCAAGCCCCTTTCAGGCAATAAAACCGGCCTGGGGGAAGCGGAGGGGCTTTGGGACCCACGTGGGTGTTGGGGGCGGCCGGGGCCCGGGTACGTGAGTCGGCCGCAGGGGCGGGGGATCTGGGGGGAGAAAACGATAGGCCCCCGAGGGGCTAAGCCCCTGATGAAGCCGGAGTCCTCCAGGCCACAGGGGGCTGGGCGAGAACTCCACCCACGGACCCTCCCCCGCCAGATGGCCCCATATTATAATAATAATAATAATAACAATAATAATCGTAACATTTGTTAAGCGCTTACTACGTGCTAGGCACTGTTCTAAGCTCCGGCGTAGATACAAAATAATCAGGTCGGACATGGTCCCTGTCCCACGCCGGGCTCGCGGTCTTAATCCCCATTTTACAGATGAGGGAACTGAGACACAGAGAAGCGAAGTGACTTGCCCGAGATCACACTGCAGACAATCAATCAATCGTATTTACGGAGCGCTTGCTGGGTGCAGAGCACTGTACTGTGTGGTAGAGAACTGTAGAACGGTGTTGGTAGACACATTCCCTGCCGACGACAAGCTTATAGTCTAGAGGAGGGGGACGAGTGGCGTAGTCAGGATTAGAACCCAGGGCCTTCAGATTCCCCGGCCCGTGCTCCCTCTACTAGGCCACACGGCTCCTCTCTTGCCATTTTCTCCCCCTTTTACCTTCCATTCCGTTCATATGGGGTTTCGAGATCTGTCACTAATGAGAAGCAGCATGGCGGGGTGGACGGAGCACCGGCCTGGGAATCAGATCATGGGTTCCAATCACCACTTGCCTGCTCTGTGACCTTGGGCAAGTCACTTCCCTTCTCTGGGCCTCAGTTACCTCATCGGTAAACTGGGGATTGAGACTGTGAGCCCCATGTGGGTCAGGGACTGCAACCAACCCAATTGGCTTGAACCCACCCCAGCGCTTAGTCCATCGTCTGGCACGTAGTAAGCGCTCAACAAATACCGTGATGATGATTATTTTGTCGCTATCCTTAAAAGACCCGGGGACCAGATCTGAAAACCTCCCCAGTGCTTAGTGCAGGGCTCTGCACACTGTAGACACTCAATAAATACGAATGAATGAACGGGGCCAGTGAACCAGAAGGAATTGGGTCCAATCAAGTGATCTTGCTGGGGTCGGGGTCTGGGCCCGCTCTTCTTTAACGTGGCTCGGACAGATTTACAGGGCGGCTGGGCGCTTTCGCTCCGTGAATCGGCTGGAGACCCCGGCCCTCCTGGGTTCTCTCGGGGAAGGCGAGCGGAGCTTCATTCCATCATGTTCCTCCAGCGTCTGCCGTGTGCAGAGCACCGTTCGAAGCGCTTGGGAGAGGACAGTAGAAGAATAAACAGGCGCGTTCCCTGCCCACCATGAGCTAAGAATAGGTCAGGTTCTGGGGACCTGGAGGCAATGGCAGAGGATGGAGACCTGATTCTGTCCGACCTGATGACCTTGTATCTACCCCAGCGCTTAGAACAGTGCCTGGCGCAAAGTAAGAGCTTAACGAATGCCATAAAATAAAAAATTGCAACGGGCGTGAGCCGCAGGGGCATGCAGGGGGTGGGACGGGAGTACCAGCTGCCTCCTGACCTCTACCCCCTCTCCGGCTTAGCCTCCCCCTCCCCATGGGGAGAGCCTGGGCCCGGCCAGGGAATGGCACTGTTTGTTGCTGTATTTTAGTCTCTCAAGCGCTTAGTAGAGTGTTCTGCACAAAGTAGGCGCTTAATAAGTACGGTTGAATGAATGAATAAATCCCGCAGCCGCGACCCACGAGGTCCGTGGTGACGATGGGGCCGCGTCAGGGCCGGCTCGGGTCCGAGAGCCCTGGGCCCCCTCCCCCCCAATCCTGGGATGTGATTTAGGGTCCCGGGGAATGGGGGGATAACAATGTTGGTATCTGTTAAGCGCTTACTATGTGCAGAGCACTGTTCTAAGCGCTGGGGGAGATACGGGGTCATCGCGTGGTCCCATGTGAGGCTCACGGTCTTCATCCCCATTTGACAGATGAGGGAACTGAGGCACAGAGAAGTGAAGTGACTTGGCCACAGTCACCCAGCTGACAGGCGGCAGAGCCGGGATTAGAACCCATGACCTCTGACTCCCAAGCCCGGGCTCTTTCCACTGAGCCGCGCCGGCAGGCCCGAGGTCAGGCTGGTCAGAACACCCCACCCGCGACCCCTCCCCGGCCCTCACCGGACCGGAAGAAGCAGACTGACACTACAGCGGGAGGGATGGAGGTGAGAGTCAGGGAGAACTCCGGGGGTGACGGGGAGCACCCGATCTCTTAGAGAGGATGCGGAGGGAGGGCTGGGTGACCTTTAGAATTCGCTCTTTCGTTCATTTGTACTTACCGAACGCTTACCGTGTGCAGAGCACTGCACTAAACACTTGGGAAAGCACAATATAACAGTCAACAGAGACCTTTCTTTCCCCCAACGAGCTTACAGTCTAGAAGCTCAAGGCTGGAAATTTGGAAATGAATCTTTGGGACAAGGGGGATCGGGGAGGTTTCTCTCCAACCCCGTCACCGTCTCCCCATCTTTGTCCCCCTCTCCCACACCGAAACCCCCTCCACGCACACCCACTTTCCTTTTTCCCTTTCAACAACTCACTCCGGAAACAGAAAAGCAGCCTGGCCTAGTGGAAAGCGCGCAGACCTGGGAGTCACAGGACCTGGGTTTTAAACTTGCCTCTTGTCTGTCGTGGGACCTTGGGCAAGTCATTTCACTTCTCTGGTACTCGGTTACTTCATCTGCAAAATGGGGATCAGGTCTGGGAGCCCCACGCGGGACCCGGACCGCGTCCACCCTGATTAATTTTTATCTATTCCGGCACTTACTACAGTTCCTGGCATAGAGTGAGAACTTAACAAATACCGTAAAAATGCACATACGCACTCACTTATAGGCGATTGTAGAACGACCCCACACGTAAAACAGTGCTTCGCATATAGTGAAGTTCTCAATCTTGGGTAAGTCACTCAACTTCTCTGTGCCTCAGTTTCTTCAACTATAAAATAGGGATTCTATACTTGTCCCCTTCCTACTTGATTGTGAACCCAGTGTGGGACAGGAACTAATTTCTACCTTCCAGCACTTAGAATAGTGCTTTATTAAAAAAATGATATTTGTTAAGCACTTACTATGTGCCAGGCACTGTTCTAAGTGTTGGGGTAGCTACAGGGTAAACAGGTTGGACACAGTCCCTGTCCCACATGGGGCTCGCAGTCTTAATCCCCATTTTACAGATGCAGGAACCGAAGCACAGAGAACTAAAGTGACCTGCCTAAGGTCACACAGCAGACGTGTGGTGGAGCCGGAATTAGAACCCAGGTCTATTCTGACTCCCAGTGGCTCTGCTGTTTCCCTCCACGTGGGACGTGCACTTTGTCCGACCTGATTAATTTGTATCGACCCCAGCGGTTAGAACAGTGCTCGGCACATAGGAAATGCTTTACAAATGCCATTAAAAATATAAATAAATGTGATCGATGAATTGACCGCAGAGCCCATGAAAGCACTCGTCATACCCGCTCCCGTCCCGCTCCTCTCCCGAGACTCCCCACCCCCCCGGAAGCAGCACGGTGAAGTGGATAGAGCGTAGGCCTGGGAGTCAGAAGGTCATGGGTTCTAATCCTGACTCCGTCACCTGTCTGCAGTGTGACCTTGGTCAATTCATTTTACTTCTCTGGGCCTCCGTTCCCTCATCTGGAAAATGGGGATTGAGACTGTGAGCCCCACACGGGACAGGGACTGTGTCCCACCCAATTTGCCCTTACCCACCCCAGCGCTTAGTACAGTGCCTGGCACATAATAAGCTCTTTTAACGAATACAACGATTATTATTATTACCCCAACCCTCTAAGTTGCCCCTCCAGCCCCCCTCTGAAGAGTGCAGGGAGATTCGGGGAGGTTTGGCGGGGGCCGGGGGGAGACGTAGGAAGAAGGGCAGAGGAAAACATTTGCGCAAAGGGGGAGGGTTCCGGGTCATAGTCCAACCCGATTTAAGCAAATCTTTTTGTAAATCAATATACAAATGAGGCTTCAGGAGTGGATTGCTAGTGATGCCTGTCTAGGGAAGCAGCGTGGCTCGGTGGCAAGAGCCCGGGCTTGGGAGTCAGAGGTCATGGGTTCTAATCCCGGCTCTGCCGCTTGTCAGCTGTGTGACTTTGGGCAAGTCACTTAACTTCCCTGGGCCTCAGTTGCCTTATCTGTAAAATGGGGATGAAGACTGTGGGCCCCACGTGGGACAACCTGGTCACCTTTGTATGCCCCCCTCGCCCAGAACAGGGCTTGGCACATAGTAAGCGCTTAACAAATGCCATTATTAGAAGCAGCGTGGCTCAGTGGAAAGAGCACGAGCTTAGGAGTCAGAGGTCATGGGTTCAAATTCCGGCTCAGCCGGGACTTTGGGCAAGTCACTTCATTTCTCTGTGCCTCAGTGACCTCATCTGGAAAATGGGGATTAAGACCGGGAGCCCCACGCGGGACAACCTGATGACCTTGTATCTACCCCAGCGCTTAGTTAGTTAGAACAGTTAGCAGTTAGAACGGTGTTGGGCACACAGTAAGCACTTAACAAATACCAACATCATTATTATTATTATCATCGGTTTTGTTTAGTTGTCTGTCTCTCCTCTGCTAGACTGTGAGCCCGTTGTTGGGCAGGGATCGTCTCTGTTGCTGAATTGAACTTTCCAAGCGCTTAGTACAGTGTGTAAGCCCGTCAAAGGGCAGGGACTGTCTCTATCTGTTACCGATTTGCACATTCCAAGCGCTTAGTACAGTGCTGTGCGCATAGTAAGCGCTCAATAAATACGATTGAATGAATGCTCTGCACAAAGTAAGAGCTCAATGAAGACGATGGAATGAATGAATGAATGAATGAACGAACGAACGAATGAATTAATGAATGAACGAACAAAAGAACGAATGAACGAACGAATGCATGCATGCATGCATGAATGAATGAATGAATGAATGAATGAATGAATGAAACGGAGGATTGGGATTTGCCTGGAGTCCGGCCTGCTGCCCTCTGGTGGCCGCCTGAGGAACAGCGCCCTCCTCCCCGCACCGCCTTCATGCCTTCCCTTCCATCCTATTTATTTGAGCAATTACTGATTTGACAATTGCCAAAAATAATACAAATCGTCACCTCTGTGGGGTTTCCAGTGCCGGTGTATGGCTGCGAAAACCTGACAGTGAAAAAACATCGATTCTTTTGAACGATGGGATTGGAGAAGGCTTCTGCGAATACCATGGCCTGCCTGGAAAAAACCAAACACATGGATTTTGGAGCAAATGAAATGATAATAACGATGATGATGATGGCATTTGTTAAGCGCTTACTACGTGCAAAGCACTGTTCTAAGCGCTGGGGAGGATACAAGGTGACCAGGTTGTCCCACGTGGGGCTCACGGTCTTAATCTCCATTTTCCAGATGAGGTAACTGAGGCACAGAGAAGTGAAGTGACTTGCCCAAAGTCACACAGCTGACAAGGGGCTGAGCCGGGATTTGAACTCATGACCTCAGACTCCCAAGCCCGGGCTCTTTCCACTGGTATTTGTTAAGCGCTTGCTATGTGCCGAGCACTGCTCTAAGCGCTGGGGTAATACTTTCCCAGCATTAGTGTCTTCTCCAGAGAATCAGTCCTCCTGATTACGTGTCCAAAATATGCCCGTCTAAAATGAGTCACTCGGCCTTCCAAAGACCACTTTGGTTGAATGGTTTAACTTCTCACCATTTGTGATGAGAAGCAGCATGGCTCAGTGGAAAGAGCATGGGTTTAGAAGTCAGGAATCATAATAATAATAATGTCGGTATTTAAGCGCTTACTATGTGCAGAGCACTGTTCTAAGCGCTGGGGGATTTATAGGGTAATCAGGTTGTCCCACGAGAGGCTGAGTCTTCATCCCCATTTTACAGAGAAGGTCACTGAGGCCCAGAGAAGTGAAGTGACTTGCCCACAGTCACACAGCTGACAAGTGGCAGAGCTGGGATCCCGAGTTCCTCGACGACCTGGCCGACGGGTGGGATGTCCACGACGGACCGGTGGCCGTCGGCCACCGGCGGTTCGACGCGGTCTTCCTCCTCGGTCTCTTCTCCCTTTTCGCCCCACCCCGACTGGCTGCTCTGCTTCCTGCGGGCCCGGAACTTCGACGTCCAGGTCCCTGCGCCGTGAAAATCCGGGAGTTTCAGAGTCACCTCCAGAGGCGGCGGGACGTTGGCTTCCCACCCCTGTGGGCGGCCGCCACCGGGGACTGCCCGCCCTACGACCGGCAGGGCAAGAGGCCAAGAGGGACCATGAGCCCGCTGAGCGGGAGACCTAGCGGAGCCTCTTCCACGTCATCACGGACAACCTCCAGGCCCACGTGGAGGCCCGCTTCGCCTCGTTCGAGGAAGCTCAAGTTCTTCAACCTGCTCGACTGTACCAAGTTCTGCCTCCCAGTCCCAGGTTCTACCCATTAGGCCACGCAACTCTAAGTGCTTAGCCCATCTATCCGCATCGGAGGTCTTCGCTAAACGCTACTGTTCACTGATCGGTGCCAAAGAGCAGAATACCCCATCCCGGTCCTTTAGGAGTTTTGCCAGCGAATGGGAGAAACGGGGCCCAGGCGGTTCAAATGTCCCCCCACAGCAAATAGTAATAATAAGAATAATAATGGGTGAAAGAAGAGGGCAGGCCAGGCACAGTTGCTCTCTTCACCTCTTCCCACCTTGCCTGGGAAATGGTCTTTGTCCTTGACTAATAATGAATAATTATGGTGTTTGTTAAGCGCCTACTAAATGCCAAGCAGATAATAATAACGATAATAATAATTGTGGTATTTGTAAAGTGTTTGCTGTGTGCCAGGCACTGTACTAAGCGCTGGGGTGGATACAAGCAAATCGGGTTGACGGAGTCCCTGTCACACAGTGGGGCTCACAGTCTCTATCCCCATTTTTACACACGAGATAACTGAGGCCCCAGAGAAGGGAAGTGACTTGGCCCAAGGTCACCCAGCAGACACCCAGGCCCCATGGCTGGGACCTGACCGTCATCTTTCCTGTGACCTTCCGTGCCACTCTCCTCTCCCAAGCCAGAGGTCAATCAATCAGTCGTACTCGTCGAGGGACGGTGTAACAGAATTAGCGGACGGGTTCCCTGCCCACAATGAGTTTACAGTCTAGAGGTCCTTCTTATCGTACTCTCCCAAGCGCTTAGTGCAGTGTTCGGCGCTCAATAAATACGACTGACCGATGGATCGGTCCTAACGCCCCAGGCCACTGGGGAAGTTCTTCTGGAAATCGAACTCGGATCTCCATTCATCCAGTCGTATTTATTGACGCGCTTACCGTGGTGCAAGCACCGTATTAAACGCTTGGGAGAGTACAATAAACGGTCACGTTGCCCTGCCAGAGCGAGCTTTACAGTCTCTTGCTGTCAGCTTAATTTTTTGCTTCCTTGGCGGAAGTGGAGGATGGCAAATTTATGGGGGCTGGCAGTTTGGGGGGAGGGGGGGTGTTACCTGCCTCAACTCTTGGCTTCCCTCCTCCCATCCCTTCCCGCGCCCCCATTCCACCAGTGCACACTGTGACTCTGCGAGGGGCCGGGCCTTTATTGAAGGGTAGCGAACGGAACACCTCCAGAGTCGAAGCAGGAGGAGCTTAAACCTGGAGGGTTTTGCCCACCAAGAGGCAGGGAGGGGTGCGGGCGGGGGTCTGCGGGGCGCTGGGCAGGAGAGAGAACGGGGCCGTCTAACACTTTCCACTGATCGAGATCGTCGTTGCAGAAGGGCTGCCAGGCTTCCCTGGGGGTGGAAAAGAAAGGGGACAGAGTGAGTTTGGGCAACAGGGCAGGGGGGAGGAGAGTGGGAAGGGAGGAGGAAAAGCCGGGCAAATTTCGGAGAAAGGAGCGGGACAGGCCCAGGCCCTTTGTCTCCAGGAGGAAGTGGGTGGAACCTCTAGCTGGTCCAGACGAAGTGGCAAGGGTGGCGGGTGGGAAGGGGGTTGGGAGAGAAAGGGGGGTGATTGAGGGAAGAGCGATGAGGGTGGGGAAAAGGGGGATGTGGGGAGAGCTCCAGCCTGGAGAGCCGAGGAGGGGCGAGTGGATTGAGAGGAGTCGGGGGGCTGGGAGGGAAGGGACCCGAGTTGAACGAGTCCAGAACCAAATATCTAAGGTCTGGAGGACGGTGTGGGAGGAGGGGTGGAGAGGCTTGGAGGAAGCGGAGCAGGGGTGGGGATGGGGTGGGGGGGGTCTCACCAGGCTGTGATCCCTTTGGGTTCCTTCACAATCTTCTTGGCGCACTCGATGTCGTCAAGGATGTCATCATCCAGAAGCTCTGGGCAAGGGGTGGGAGACGTGAGACCAGGAAGAGATAATAGTGATGATAACCGTGGTGATCTGTTAAACGCTTATTATGTGCCAGGCACTGTACTGGGCGCCGAGGTGTAAACGGAGGAAGTACGTAAGGCTCCCTCACAGTCTTAATCTTCTTTTTACAGATGAGGTATATGAGGCACAGAGAAGTGAAGTGACTAGCCCAGGGTCACACGGCAAGACAAGTGGGCGAGCCAGGATTAGAACTCTTGACCCTCTGACGCCCAGGCCCCGTGCTCTATCCACTACACCCGTGCCGCTTCTCACCAGCCGCCCTCTTCGGACCCTTCTCCCAAAGAAAATGGGGTCTGTCTGTCTCCTGGCCCGAGGGTAAAGCAGCCGGTAACCCAGGGTTAGGTTTGGAGCGGGGTCAGGGTTACTTTTGGCGTCGTTTACGGTGACGATTAAATCTACTGCTAGACTTGTGTCTCCAGCATCGCCTAGCAGACGGAGCCCGGACTTAGGGTCATGAGGAGCTGTGTCCTAATCCCGGCTCAGCCACTTGTCTGCTGTGCGACCTTGGACAAGTCACTTCGCTTCTCTGGGCCTCCGTTCCTTCATCTGGAAAATGGGGATGAAGATCGTGAGCTCCCTGTGGAACGGGGACTGTGTCCAACCTGATTAGCTTGCATCTACCCCAGCGCCTA
Source organism: Ornithorhynchus anatinus (assembly GCF_004115215.2). NCBI lineage: Eukaryota > Metazoa > Chordata > Mammalia > Monotremata > Ornithorhynchidae > Ornithorhynchus > Ornithorhynchus anatinus. The sequence continues at coordinate 55,405,419 of NC_041737.1, read as the reverse complement.
GTTCAGTGCCTAGCACAGAGTAAGCGCTTAACAAATAATATTTTTTTAAAAAATGTTGTGGTTGGGGTTAGCTGTGTTGGCTAAGAGACTCTCCATCTGTGGGCTGGTTTGGATTCGGAGGGGGCTTAGGGTGGGGGTCGGGGCGTCCGGATCCTCTTTCTCCTCCCTCCCTCCGGACCCCTCGGGTCAGACTGTTTCCCCTCCAGCCTTCCTAGTGAGTGTAAACTCCCCTCTAGACTGAAAACTCCTTTCATTCATTCAGTGGTATTTATTGGGCGCTTACTGTGTGCAGAGCACTCTACTAAGCGCTTGGAAAAGACGATTCGGCACCAAATAGAGACGATCCCTACCCAAACAACGGGCTCACGGTCTAGAACGGGAAGACGGACGACAAAACAAGCGTGGCTCAGTGGAAAGAGCCCGGGCTTGGGAGTCAGAGGTCGTGGGTTCTCATCCCGCCTCTGCCACTTGTCAGCTGTGTGACTTTGGGCAAGTCACTTCACTTCCCTGGGCCTCAGTTGCCTCATCTGAAAAATGGGGATTAAGACTGTGAGCCCCAAGTGGGACAACCTGATCACCTTGTATCTACCCAGCGCTTAGAACAGTGCTTGGCACATGGTAAGCGCTGAACAAATGCCATTATTATTAAATCCAAACAAGTAGAGAGACATCAATAGCCCCCAAATAAATAGAATGATAGAACTCCCCGTGGGAAGGGCAGCGTGTCTGCCCCCTCTATTGAACTGTTCTCTCCCAAGCATCTAGTACAGTGCTCTGCACCCAGGAAGTGCTCGGTAAATAATAATAGCGCTATTTGTTAAGCGCTTACTATGTGCACAGCACTGTTCTAAGCGCTGGGGGAATACAGGGTAATCAGGTTGTCCCACATGGGGCTCACAGTCTTCATTCCCATTTTACAGATGAGGGCACTGAGGCCCAGAGAAGAGAAACGACTTGCCCACAGTCACACAGCTGACACGTGGCAGAGCCGGGATTCAAACCCATGACCTCTGACTCCCAAGCCTGGGCTCTTTCCACTGAGCCAAGAGCAGCGATCGATTGTGGGGCCCTCACACACCCTCCACCCCGCCGCCCTCTGGTCCGCAGGGGTCGGTGGGGATGGGAAAGGAGGGGAAGGGGTCGGGGTACTCAGCTACGCACTGCTGCAAGGTATCTGGCAGGCGTTCACGGAGGGCTCGGTGGATTCGGAGTCTTCGTCGTCGCACCAGTACGGTTGATTGATCTGGAAGAGCCCATGGCTGCTGCTGCCGTTGTAATAGTTGAGGGCCTGGCTGTCGTAACCGCTCTCGTGAAAGATTACGCAGAGCCCTGCGGACGGGAGGAGAAACCACGATTCCAGTGGATAGAGCACGGGCCTGGTTGTTTATTATTGCACCGTCCTCTCCCGAGCGCCCAGCAAGGTGGTCTGCGCACGGTAAGAGCTCAATAAACACGATGGACCGAGTCAACAGGACCTGGGTTCTAATCATGGCTCCGCCGCTGATCTGCTGCGTGACCTTGGGCCGGTCACTTCACTTCCGTGGACCTCAGTTCCCTCCTCTGTAAAACGGGGATCGAGACTGGAAGCTCTATGTGGGACAGGGACTGTGTCCAACCTGATTAGTTGGGATCTACCCCAGCGCTTAGTTCGGGGCCTGGCACAAGGTAAGCGTTTAACAAGTATCACGATTATTATTGTTATGTGGGGTGGGGACTGTGTCCCGCCTGTTCAACTCGTATCTACCCCAACGTGCTCGACACATAGTAAGCGCTTAACAAAGACCTTAAGAAGTGAAAAGGGAAGACGCTCCAGCCGGGAGCGAGGTGGGCCAAAGTCCCTTGCCAACCTCGGATGCCAAGTTGGGGTGGAGCTTGCCCCAGCGGTGGGCAGGGCCCCGCTTCGGGCCCCGAGGGGAAGCCCGCCCTCTCGTGGGGGGGGGCTGGGAGGCAGGGGTACGGGGGGAGGGAGACAAAGAGGCGTAAGAGTCGGGTTGCCTGTTACATAAGAGCGCAAGGGGCTAGAGGGAGGAAATTCGTGAAAAAGTGAGAAGCAGCATGGCGTAATGGATAGATCCCCCGGGCCTGGTAGTCATGAGGTCGTGGGTTCTAATCCCGCCTCGGCCACATGTCTGTCCTGTGACCTTGGACAAGTCATTTCACTTCCCTGGGCCTCCTTGACCTCATCTATAAAATGGGGATTAAGACTGTGAGCCCCAAGAGGGACGGGGGCTGTGTCCAACCCGATTTGCTTGTATCCACCCCAGCGCTCAGTGCAGTGCTTGGCCCGTAGTGAGCGCTTAACAGATACAGTAATCGTTATTATTATTTATTATCTTAAAACTCACGGAGAGGCCCTGAAAGCTGAGGCAGAGATCAGGGTCCGGAGGAAGGCTCTGAGCAGGCTTCCCGGAGGAGGAGGAGGAGGAGGAGGAGGTGAGAGAGGGAAGGGGCATGGTTTGAAGAAGCCGGACCGGGGGAAAGACTCCAGAGGTGGGGCGGAGGAAGGGGGAGGGATGACCGGGAAGTGCCGGGGAATGGGGAATGGGAAGGGGATGGGGAGGAGATCGGTAGAGGGGAAAGTCGGCGGGGGGGAGAGTCATCAGTGCAGAGCTTCGAACCCCCAAATCTAGGAGCAATATGAGGCCATGGTGGGGATCACCCTAGCGATAATGATTATGGTATTCGTTAAGCGCTTACTATGCGCCAGGCACCGTACTAAGCGCTGGCGTGGATACGAGCAAATCGAGACGGACGCAATCCCCGGCCCATGCGGGGTTCACAGTCTTCGTCCCCATTTTACAGATGAGGTCACTGGGGCACAGAGAAGTAAAGCGTGGAGAAGCAGCGTGGCTCAGTGGAAAGAGCACGGGCTTTGGAGTCAGAGGTCATGAGTCCGAATCCCAGCTCTGCCACTTGTCAGCTGTGTGACTGTGGGCAAGTCACTTCACTTCTCTGGGCCTCAGTTCCCTCATCTGTAAAATGGGGATTAAGACTGTGAGCCCCACGTGGGACATCCTGATTCCCCTGCGTCTCCCCCAGCGCTTAGAACAGCGCTCGGCACATAGTAAGCGCTTAACAAATACCAACGTTATTATTATTAAAGCGACTCGCCCAAGGTCACGCAGCAGACAAGTGATGGACCCGGGATCAGAACCCCCGGCTTTCCCGCTCCCAGGCCCGGGCTCCGTCCACCCGGCCGGGTCGCTTCTCAGAGTGCGGAGTGACGGGTGGGAGAAAGGAATCGGTGGGAAACGGTGGGAGGGAGAGGAAGGAAAGAGAGCAAAGGGGCCGGAGAGAGAGACACACACACGGAGCGGAGACGGTGAAGAGGAGGGAGAAAGGAAGGAGAGGGAGAAGACGAGAGAGGGAGAGCGCGGGAGAGGGAAGAGGGGGCGGAGGAGGAAAAGGAGGAGACGGGAAGGGGGATGTGGAGAGGGAGAGACACCGCCGTAGAGCAGGAGGCTGATGGAGAGGGAAGGAGCCGAGGCTGCAGCTTACATTCCTCCAGAGAGACGCCGTGGAAGCCGCCGGTGGCGTTTTCTTTCAGTACTCGGGACAGCTCGCAGATCTGGAAGATCCTGGCCCGAGAGGCGACCAGCAGGACGCACAGCAGAAGCAGACGCTTCATCGCGGCTGCGGCGTCCGAGGCCGGGGCTGGGGGCCCCACCTCACACCCTCCTCCTTTTATCCCGGCCTCGCACAATGGGGCGACTCAGGGAGGCTGGCGCAGTTTGCCCCCCCCCCCCCCCCCCCAGGGCAAGGGGCGGAGGGACCGGCCGGGAGAAGGGACCCCGGGAGGTGCCAACTCCCTCGACCCAGCGGGCCTGTTCCTGTCCCCCGCCCGGGGCCCTCCAGGAAGCTGCCTGCTTCCTCCTGGACGTAGCCCCGGCTTTTTGTTTATTGTTGGGAGGGTGATGGGGCGGACCACCCCGGTTCCCAGGACCCCGGGGGCGCACGGAGGGAGGGGGCGAGCGGCAGGAGAGACCCGTGCCCCAGATAATAATCGTCATCACTGTGGCATTCGGTAAGCGCTTACTCTGGGCCAAGCACCGTCCTAAGCTCTGGGATCAAGGTAAAGCGGGTGATCGGGTCGGACACGGTCCGTGTCCCTCTTGGGGCTCACCCCATTTTACAGATGAGGTGACCGAGGCCCAGAGAAGGGAAGCGATTAGCCCAAGGTCACAGGGCAGACGTGTGGCCGAGCCGGGATGTGCCCCACTCGCCTGAGCTCCGTCCCCCCAGGCTCCGCCGGCGTCGGCCTCCGGTTCTTCCCCTTGTCCGAGCAAGGGAAGGAGGGAGGCCGGAGAACGGGCCTCAGTTCCCTCACCTGTAAAATGGGGATTCGTAAGAAGGATGGTATCTGTTAAGCGCTTACTACGTGCCTGGCACTGTACTAAGCACTGGGGTGGACACAGGCAAATCGAGTCAGACGCGGTCCCTGTCCCATGGGGGGCTCACGGTCTCAATCTCCATTTTACAGACGAGGGAACTGAGGCACAGAGAAGTGAGGTGGCTTGCCCAAGGTCACATAGCAGACAAGCGGCAGGGCCGGGATTGAGAGTGCGAGCCTCGTGTGGGCCAAGGACGGTGTCCAACCTGATTGACTTGTATCTGCCCCAGTACTTAGAACAGAACGGTGCTTGTGACAAAGTGAGTGCTTAACGAGTATTATTATTATTATTATTAATGGGCGGGCGTGTCTCGGGATGTGGGCAGAATCACCCCGCTGCAGGGGAAGAGCGCGGAAGGGGAGTCACCGGTCCATCACCCGATCCCAGAATCGCAGGTGGAAAAGCCAGAGAGGGACAGGGATTGGAGGACGGGGACCCAGGGCAGAGATGAGGGCGAGAGGCAGACACCTTGGAGAGGAGCTTCATCCCTCCGCTCCCTCCCTCCACCATCTCTTCACCCTCCCTCCGTCTAGTCTCTGGGCCTCTCTTTGCTGGTCCTCCCGGAGTCCTTTCCAAGCCCAAATTGAGTCCAGGAGGGAAGTCTAGGTGCCCTTGTTCTCACCCCTTCTCCCCGTGCCCTGGCCTGGTCCCCTTCTACCCCCAAAACTCCAGTCAACAGACTGCAGAAGAAGCCCGAGGAGGAGGAGGAAGACAGGAGGAAGAGGAGCAAAAGAGGAGGAGGAAGGAGGAGGAAGAAAGCAGGAGGAGGAGGAGAAGTAAGGAGGAGGAAAGGAGGAAGAGAGCAGGAGGAGGAGAAGATGGAGGAGGAGGAGGAAGAGAGCAGAAGGAGAAGAAGATGGAGGAGGAGGAGGAGGGAGAGAAGGAGAAGAAGATGGAGAAGGAGGAAGAGAAGGAGAAAGAAGATGGAGGAGGAGGAAGAGAAGAAGAAGAAGATGGAGGAAGAGGAGGAACGAGAGGAGGAGAGGGAGGAGGAAGAGGAGAAAAGGAGGAAGAGGGGAGGAGGAGAGAAGATGGAGGAGGAGGAGGAAGAGAAAGAGAAGAAGAAAGAAGAGGTGGAGAAGAGGATTTGTTAAGTGCTTATTATGTGTCAAGCACTGTTCTAAGTGCCAGGGTAGATACGAGTTAGCAGGTCCCCAACGGGGCTCACAGTCTAAGAAGGAGGGAGAACAGGCACTAAGATTTGCCTCCGTATTCTCCGAGACTCGTCTCTTAGTGGATAGACGGCGGGTCTGGGTGTCACAAGGATCTGGACTCTAATCCCGGCTTCACCACTTATCTACTGTGCGACTCTGGGCAAGTGGTTTCACTTCTCCGGTCCTCGGTCCCTCATCTGCAAAATGGGGATGAAGACTGTGAGCCCCGGTGGAACATGGACTGTGTCCAACCTGTTTAGTTTGTATCTACCTCAGTGCTCAGTACAGTGGCTGGCACTGTGCGGGATGCGCTTAACAGATAGCATTTAGAAAAAAAGAACCCTCCTCCTCTCTACCCATTTGGTGCCTGCTGGAGTTTGGGGGTGGAACAGGATTGGTTTCTGGGGTTTGGGGGGGGGGGGCTGCTTGGAGAGCTGGAAATAGGGACCAACTCCGGTCTCCGATCAGGTCTCCAGATCACGGAGAGGCTCTCTCTGGGTCGGGGGGTGGGTGGTGTGTGGACACTCTCAGAGAGAGATTCCTCCCTGTGGGGTGCCCAGAAACTCTGAGAGAGAGATTCCTCCCTGTGGGGTGCCCAGAAACTCTCAGAGAGGCTCCCTGTGGGGTGCCCGGAAACTCTCAGGGAAAGTCTCCTTGCGGAGTACCCGGAAACACCCCGAGAGAAGCTCCTCCTTGAGGGGTGTCCGGAAATTCTCAGGGGAAAGCTTCCCGTGGGTTGCCCGGAAACTCTCAGAGAGAAACTCCAATTCGAAGAATCGTGGAAAGGGAATGAAATCATCCAGCCTTTCCCTCCATCTTTTAAAAGCGTTTCTGAAATGGAAGGAAAACCGGGGCGAGGGATCTACTGATTGAGTTACGGGGAACGTCTCAGGGTGGGATGAAGGCCAGAGAAGCAGAACACTGACGACGGAGTGATGTAAGTAGCGAGGCCCAGTGGAAAGAGGTCAGCCTGGGAGTCAGGATCTCCTCCTGCCTCTGCCACTTGCCTCCTGTGCGACCCTGGGCAAGTCCCTTCACTTCTCTGGGCTCCTGTTTCCTCATCTGGCCAAGGGGGGATTCGTTACCTGTTCCCTCTTGCCCCGAGAATGTGAACCCCAGTTGGGGCGGGGCCTGCGTCCGACCTTGTAATAATAATGTTGGTATTTGTTAAGCGCTTACTACGTGCCGAGCGCTGTTCTAAGCGCTGGGGGGGATACAGGGTCATCAGGTTGTCCCACGTGAGGCTCACAGTTAATCCCCATTTTACAGAAGAGGTAACTGAGGCACAGGGAAGTGAAGTGACTTGCCCACAGTCACCCAGCTGACAAGTGGCATCTACCCCAGCGCTGAGTACAGTGTCTGGCACAAGGTAGGGACTTGAGAAATATCACAGTCATCCCAGCCGTGGGGTTCAGGGATTGCCACACAATAAGCACTTAACGAGTACCGTAATAATAATCATCATTACTGGGGCTGCTTGTATGGGTGAACTTGGACCCTGGACACGACCACCCTCACGCCCCCCACCCAGAGGGCATAAACCCGGAGTTTTTTGGGGGGGGGCGATACGAGGCAGGGAATTTAGTGGGCGCTTCGTGATGGTGGGACTGGGGGAGATGGCGATAGAGGTAAACCCCTGGGAACCCCTACTTTCCAGACAGCACCCCGCCCCTCCTCCCACTCCACCCCCGCGCCCCCCACCCCCAGCCTCCGCCCCCTCCTCTCCTCCCCACCCCCCAGGCCACAGCACCAGTCAGTAAGGAGGGGAGATGATGCTTCTTTATTACCAAGGTCAACACGGAGGGAAGCACCGGACAGAAGGGAGGGGGTACACAGGGGCGCGGCAGTGGGGGTACACACAGGGTCGCTACTTGCATTTTGGGGGGGGGGGGCGCAGATATCGCTCAAGACCTCAGGGTAGTCACATGCTCCATGCCCTGGGAGGGAGGCGGGATGGGGTGGGGGGAGAAGCATCACGATATACCCAGAGCCCCAAGCCCTGCCCCTCGGGGCTCACATGCTACAACGCGGGGGGAAGAGGGGGACACACGGGGCAATATACACACACACACACGCGCGACATCACGGAGCGGCTGCGGAAAGGGGTGGGGGACACGACCGGGATTAAGCGGGTTGGGATGGAGGAGAGGGCGGATCTCGGCCAGGGATCCCCGACATACCGTCCACCCCGGGGGGATCGGGGGTCCGTGGGCTCTGCGGCCTGGATTCGGGGGGGGGGGGGTCTTGTCCTCTAACAGGCTCCAAAGAGGTCAAGGGGACGGGGGGGTGGCATCTTCTGGGCATGCAGCAGGATCGGTGGCCGAATTGGACATTCCGAGCGCTTGGTACAGTGCTCTGCACATAGTAAGCGCTCAAGAAATCCGACTGAATCCTAGCGCTGGAGCTCCATCGTCATGCAAATTCAGAACCATCTCCTCCACGCCTTAGGGAGGGGGGCTGCGGCTTCTCCCCCCCAACCCGGGAGAGGGGCAGGGGCCTCGGCTGAAGATGGCAGAGGACGGGGCGGGAGGGGGGCTTTGCGGTGGGTCGGTCCCAGAGCGAAAACCCCCACTCCTGGATTTCCGTACCCACCTTGGGTGACTCGACACGCCACTCTCCTTAGCCAGTCCGCCTCCACGTTAGAAAAAAAAAAAGCACGATTCTGTTTTTATTTACAATCTGCAGGGTGGGGTGCAGGGGTTGGGGGGGGGTGTCTTGGGGAAGTCAAAGAGAGGGGGGGTGTATTTGGGGAGGCGGGGGGGTCCTCCCACCGGCTCCCTCCCCTCCACGCCCCTCACCTTTAGGAGCCGGCCTCAAGGCCGGGCACTGTCACTCGGGGAGCTTGGGGGGACCCAGGACCCCCGGCTGGTCGCCCCCCACCCCTTGAAAGTACCCTCTACATGGAGTCCTCCTCCCCCAGCCGGAGCAGGGTCCCCCCGGGGGGGTCCCCGCCCTCGTCCCACCCTCTGGGGTCGCCCCCCTCGGCCGGGATGAGGCCGGGCTCCTCCGGGCTCTGCCGGCCGGTCGTCGGCGCAGAAGGACCGGGCACCTCGGCCTCCTCTTCTCCGGGGCCCTGCAAGCTGGGGACCCCCGGGGGCTCCGGGGGGCCGACGGTCGCCGGGGATGCGGGATCCTCCGGACTCTCCGGGAGCTCGGGGGACTCCGGGGAGTCGGCGGTCTCTTTGGGCGCGAGGGTCTCTGGCGGCTCCGGTGTCCCTGAGTGTCCAGCGATCTCTGGGGCTTCGGTGACCTCCGGGAGAGTGAGGGTCTCTGCTAGTTCCGGGGTCCCTGGGGGTCCAGCCATCTCTGGGGCTTCGGTGACCTCCGGGAGAGGGAGGGTCTCTGCTGGTTCCGGGGTCTCTGTGGGCCCATCCATCTCTGGGCCTTCGGTGACCTCCGGGAGACGGAGGGTCTCCGGTGGTTCTGGTGTCCCTGAGGGTCCAGCCCTCTCTGGGGCTTCGGTGACCTCCGGGAGAGTGAGGGTCTCTGGGGATCCTGGGGGCTCTGCGGGCCCAGCAATCCCTGGAGCTTCGGTCGCCTCCAGGAGACTGGGGGTCTCTGATAGTTCCAGGGTCCCTGAGGGTCCGGCCATCTCTGGGGCTTCGGCGACCTCCGGGAGAGTGAGGGTCTCCGGTGGTTCCGGGGTCTCTGTGGGCCCAGCCATCTCTGGGGCTTCGGTGACCGGCGGGAGACTGGGGGTCTTCGATGGTTCCAGGGTTCCTGAGGGTCCAGCCATCTCCGGGGCTTCGGCGACCTCCGGGAGGCCGAGGGTCTCCGGTGGTTCCGGGGTCTCTGTGGGCCCAGCCATCTCTGGGGCTTCGGCGACCTCCGGGAGGCCGAGGGTCTCCGGTGGTTCCGGGGTCTCTGTGGGTTCCGCGACCTCTGGGGCTTCGGCGACCTCCGGCAGCCCGAGGGTCTCTGACGGTTCCAGGGTCCCCGAGGGTCCAGCCATCTCCGGGGCTTCGGCGACCTCCGGGAGGCCGAGGGTCTCCGGTGGTTCCGGGGTCTCTGTGGGTTCCGCGACCTCTGGGGCTTCGGTGACCTCCGGGAGAGCGAGGGCCTCCGGTAGATCCGGGGTCCCGTCGGGCCCGGCCGTCTCCGGGGCTTCGGCGACCTCCGGGAGACGGAGGGTGTCCGGCGGTTCGGGTGTCCCCGGGGGTCCGGCCGTCTCCGGGGCTTCGGCGACCTCCGGGAGACGGAGGGTCTCCGGCGGTTCCGGCCTCCCGCTGGGCCCCGCCGTCTCCGGGGCCCCGGCGGCCTCCGGGAGGCCGAAGGCGTCGAGGGATCGGAAGCTCTCCGAGGGCGGCGCCGTCCGCGGAGGCCCGGCGGCCTCCGGGGACCGGCGCGCCGGGCCCCGGGGGCTCCGCGGGGACCCGGGAGGGGCGGGGAGGCCGTCGGCATCGAGCGGGCCGGGCCCGGAGGCGTCGGGGAGCGGCGCGGCGGCGCCGGGGGCCGGGGCCCGTCGAGGGCGGCGCGCCGGGCGTCCCGGGACCGGCCGCGGGGCTCCGGCGGCGCGGGCGGGCGTCGGCGGGCCGGGGCCCGGCGGTCGGCGTCCGCGTCCGGGGCGCGGGCGGGCCCTGGCGCGCGCCGAGGTCATGAGGCGGCACATGGTGACGATGGCGCGCTGGTTGGCGCAGACGTCGTCGGACAGGCCCTGGATGGTGGAGGCCTGCTCGTCCAGCGCCGCGCATGGCCCGCACGTCCTCGAACAGGGCCTGCAGCTGCGCCCTTAGCCGCTCCATCAGCTCCTTCATGCCGCCGTTGTACTCCGTGCCGCCCGCGATCACGTCCCCGACGCCCACCGCCACCGACACGTCCCGCGGGGCCGCCGGCCCGTCGCCGTCCTTGGTCATGGCGTCCCGCGCCAAGGCCTCCTCCATGGGCCGCGACGACGCCGCCTCAGCCGCGGGGCGGGGGGGGGCGGGGGCGGGGGCGGGGCCGGGGGGGGGCGGGGCCGAGCCCTCCGCCAATGGGAGGGGCCGCCGCGCCCGGGGGGCGGGGCCGGGGGGGGCGCGGAGGCCGGGGCCCCCTCGCGCGGCCCCGCGCGGGACAGGTCCTCCCCCCACCCCCCCCAACGCCAGGCGCCGGCTCGCGCCCCAGGGCCGCCAGCCGCGAGCCCCGCACCCGGCCCGACGCTCCGCTGTTGCCAAGGCGACGCACGGCACGCCGATGACGTCGGTCTCCGTGGCAACCGGGACCCGGCGGAGGGGCGGGGCTGCCGGGGGCGGGCGGAGGGAGGGAGGGAGGGAGGGAGGGAGGGACGGTAGGCGCATGCATTCATTCATTCATTCATTCATTCATTCATTCACGCATTCATTCATTCGTCCAATCATTCATTCGTCCGTCCGTCCATCCATCCATCCATCCATCCATCCATCCATCCATTCACTCGCTCGCTCACTCACTCACTCGTTCGTTCGTTCATTCATTTGTTCATTCATTCATTCACTCATTGGTTCATTCGTTCATTCATTCACTCATTCATTCATTCACTCATTCGTTCATTCATTCGTTCATTCATTCACTCACTCATTCATCCATTCATTCGTTCATTCATTCGTTCATCCATCCATCCATCCATCCCTCCCTCCTTCCCTCCCTCCCTCCACTCACTCACTCACTCACTCACTCACTCACTCACTCACTCACTCACTCACTCACTCGTTCGTTCATTCTTTCATCCGTTTGTTCGTTCATTTGTTCATTTGTTCATTCAATCATTCATTCACTCATTCATTCATTCACTCGTTCATTCATTCAATAGTATTTATTGAGCGCTTACTATGTTCAGAGCACTGTACTAAGCGCTTGGAATGAACAGGTCGGCAACAGATAGAGACAGTCCCTGCCGTTTGACGGGCCTACAGTCTAATCGGGGAAGACAGTGTTTTAAGTGCTGGGGTAAATACAGGGTAATCAGATTGTCCCACGCGGGGCTCACATTTTTTTTTTTTTAGACTGTGAACCCTCTGTAGGAGAGGAACGGCATCTGCTCTGATCATCTTGTATTTACCCCAGCGCTTAGTTAAGTGTTTGGCACATACTAAGTGCTTTACAAGCGCCACAGTGATTAAATACGGATACTGAGTTTCACGGCAGACCACCAAAGCCCTGCTAAAGTCACATCTCCTGCAGGAAGCCTTCCCTGCCTAACCTCCTTTCTCCCTCTCCTATTCTTCCTCCCTTTTGTGTCACCCAAACACTTGGGTTCGTACCCGCTAAGCGCTTTGATCCTCGCTCCCCTCCCCGCACAGCACTTTCTGATATTCTGATATCCAAATCTGATGGTCCAAATTCTGATATCCCCGCTGCTTCCTCTATCTGTAATTTCTTTCAACTTCGGTCTCCCCGTTTAGGTCGAAGGTTCCTTGTGGGCAGGGATCTGTCAACCAGATGTGTTGTGTCGGAGTCTGCCACATGTCAGTCATCTGGATTTATTGAGCTTACTGTGAGCCGAGCACTGTATTCAGCAGTTGGTAGAGTACAATATAGCGATATAACAGACACATTCCCTGCTCGCAATGAGCTTACAGTCTAGTGGGGGAGACAGACATTAATAGAAATAAATGAAATTACAAATATATGTACTTAAGTGCTGCGGGGCTGGGCGCGGAGATGAGTAAAGGGAGCAAATCAAGGTTTAGTATAGTTCTCTGCCCACTGTAAGCCTCCAATAAACACCATAAATCACCTCCGTGATTGATTCGCAGAGGATGTTTGGAGTGTCCAAGGAGATGACGGAACCCAGCAGACCTCAGCTGTTGTTGCCCACAAAAGTATCTGTTCCCCGTCACCCGATCCCTGACAGAATCGTGCTTCAGTCCCTCCCATTTCCTTGGAGTCAGCTCAAGCCCTTAAATTTCAGCTGGACAGGGTTGGGGGTGTTTGTTTTTTTTTTTCATTATTTCAATAGTATTTATGAAGCATGTACTAAATGTGCCGGGCACTGTTGTAAGTACTGGGGTAGGCACAAGGAAATCAGGTTGGACACGGTCCCAGTCCCACATGGGGCTCATAGTCGTAATCCCCATTTTACAGAGGCCCAGAGAAGTGAGGCTCGCTCAGATTTAGAACCCAAGTCATTCATTCAATAGTATTTATTGAACGCTTACTATGTGTAGAGCACTGTACTAAGCGCTTGGAATGGACAAATTGGCAGCCCGGGCTCTATCCATTAGTCCACGCTGCTTCTCTAGGAAGCGGGTTTCTAGGGAGCAACAGTCCCCCTCTAAACTCTAAGTTCTTGGTGGGTAGGGAATGTGTCTGTGGATGGCTGTATTGTACGCTCCCAAGTGCTTAGTACAGTGCTGTGCACATAGTAAGTACTCAATAAATATGACTGAATAAATTAATGAAAAATCATGTCTGGTTCTGATCAGAGAACAGGAAGCTTCCGAGAAATACGTCGTTCCAGCTCGGAAGAGTCCCGGCTGAGGAGGGGGAAGGAAGAGGTGGAGCGACCCGGCCGGATTTAGGATATGCTCCCCAAAAGTTAATTTTGCTGCTGCTTGGGGTCCTTGGGCCCACAGGGCTAGGCTGGCAGGAGCCCCTGTGCCGGGGTGTGACCCACCGTCACCGATGGGCCACCCACTAGTCAAGCCTTGCTGGGAGCGGGCCCGAGGCTGGTGCTCGAGATATAGGACGCACAAATCGCAGCGCTATCTGACGAGGGTGGCGAGCTTGCCCAACGGGCGGCGGCGCTGGCAGGGCCCTGGATGCTGTCGGACACCCTGGAGGTCCCTCGCTGCCTTTCGGGCAGGTCATTTAGTCAATTATACTTATTGAGTGTGTGCAGAGCACTAAACTAAACAAGAGGGAGAAAACAATATAGCAATATGACATACTGGGGAAGCAGCGTGGCTCAGTGGAAAGAGCCTGGGCTTCGGAGTCAGAGGTCATGAGTTCGACTCCCGGCTCTGCCACTTGTCAGCTGTGGGACTGCGGGCGAGTCACTTCACTTCTCGGTGCCTCAGTTACCTCATCTGGAAAATGGGGATTAACTGTGAGCCTCACGTGGGACAACCTGATTAGCCTGTATCTCCCCCAGCGCTTAGAACAGTGCTCTGCACAGAGTAAGTGCTTAACAAATACCAACATTATTATATTCCCTGCCCACCCCAGCCCCACACCATTTATGCACAAATCTGTAATTTCTTTCTATACTGTCTCCCGCAAACCCTAGACTGTAAGCTCGTTGTGGGCAGGGAATGTGTCTGCTTATTGTTGTACTCTTCCAAGCGCTTAGTACATTGCTCTGCACAGAGTAAGCGCTCAATAAATACGATTGAATGAATGAATGGATAAATTACGGGGCTGAGCAACGCAAAAGAAGCAGAGTGGCTCAGTGAAAAGAGCCCGGGCTTGGGAGTCAGAGGGCATGGGTTCGAATCCAGGCTCTGCCACTAGTCAGCTGGGTGACTGTGGGCAAGTCACTTCACTTCTCTGTGCCTCAGTTACCTCATCTGTAAAATGGGGATTCACTGTGAGCTTCACGTGGGACAACCTGATGACCCTGTATCTCCCCCAGTGCTTAGAACAGTGCTCTGCACATAGTAAGCGCTTGACAAATACCAACAATATTATCATCATTAAAAGGGAAACAATGGGAAGATCATCCTTTTCCTTGTAAACTGAGTTTGGTCCCAGGAGTCCTGACTTCCCTTCCCCAGGCCACAGGGAAAAGCGAGAAGGGCTTAGTACAGTGCTCTGCACATAGTAAGTGCACAATAAATACTGTAGAAGCAGCGTGGCTCAGGGGAAAGAGCTCGGGCTTGGGAGTCAGAGGTCATGGGTTCGAATTCCGGCTCTGCCACCTGTCAGCTGTGTGACTGTGAGCAAGTCACTTCACTTCTCTGGGCCTGTTACCTCCTCTGTAAAATGGAGACTGTGAGCCTCACGTGGGACAACCTGATGACCCTGTAGCTCCCCCAACGCTTAGAACAGTGCTCTGCACATAGTAAGTGCTTAACAAATACCAACATTATGAATGAATGAATGAATGAATGAATGAATGAATGAATGAATGAATGAATGAATGAATGAATGAGAAGAGGGAGACGCGAATGGGACCCGCGCAGGCGCACTACGCCCGCAGCCGCGCAGAGGAGTCGGTCCCCCCTCCACCCCGGACCTCCAGTTCTGCGCAGGCGCACTACGCCTGCAGCCGCGCGGAGGTGTCGCCCCCCCGGGGGGGGCAGTTCTGCGCAAGCGCACTACGCCCGCAGACGCGCGGAGGAGTCGGTCGTCTCCCCCGTCCTCCTTTCTGCGCAGGCGCATTACGCCCGCCCCAGTTCTGCGCAGGCGCACTGTCGCCCCAGCCGTTTGGGAGCCTCTCAGCCCCGGAGGGAGAATCCTCCAATGGGCGGGGCGAAGGGGCGGCAGGAGGACTCGCGCAGGCGCACCAAGTGTCCGAACACCTCCGTCGCCCCCTCCCGCGGGGGCTCCCTGTCCGGCGCAGGCGCACTGGGGCCTCCCGAGGCGGCGGGATGACCCTCCAAGGGGAAGGTCACTTCCGGTCACCTAAGCGCCGTTCGGCGGGCCGCTTCCGCCGCCCCGTTTTGCTCGAGTGTCGGTAAGTCCCGTTCCTCCGGTCGACGCCGCCGCCACCACCGTCAGGTCGGGGCCAGAATCTTCTCCCCGAAATATAATAATCATGTTGGTATTTGTGAACGCTTACTCTGTGCAGGCACTGTTCTAAGCGCTGGGGGAGACACAGGGGCATCAGGTGGTGTCACGTGAGGCTCACAGTTAATCCCCATTTTAATAATAATAATGTTGGTATTTGTTAAGCGCTTACTCTGTGCCGAGCACTGTTCTAAGCGCTGGGGGAGATCCAGGGACATCAGATGGTGTCACATGAGGCTCACAGTTAATTCCCATTTTAATAATAATGTTGGTATTTGTTAAGCGCTTACTCTGTGCAGAGCACTGTTCTAAGCACTGGGGGAGATACAGGGGCATCAGGTGGTCCCACGTGAGGCTCACAGTTAATCCCCATTTTAATAATAATAATAATAATGTTAGTATTTGTTAAGCGCTTACTCTGTGCAGAACACTGTTCTAAGCGCTGGGGGAGATCCAGGGGCATCAGGTGGTGTCACGTGAGGCTCACAGTTTAATCCCCATTTTTATAATAATAATAATAATGTTAGTATTTGTTAAGCGCTTACTCTGTGCAGAACCACTGTTCTAAGCGCTGGGGGAGATCCAGGGGCATCAGGTGGTGTCACGTGAGGCTCACAGTTAATCCCCATTTTAATAATAATAATAATAATGTTGGTATTGTAAGCGCTTACTCTGTGCCGAGCACTGTTCTAAGCGCTGGGGAGATCCAGGGGCATCAGGTTGTCCCACGTGGGGCTCACAGTTAATCCCCATTTTATTAATAATAATAATAATAATAATGTTGGTATTTGTTAAGCGCTTACTATGTGCCGAGCACTGTTCTAAGGGCTGGGGAGACACGTGAATCAGGTTGTCCCACGTGGGGCTCCCAGTCTTCATCCCCATTTCCAGATGAGGTCACTGAGGCCCAGAGAAGTGAAGTGACTCGCCCACAGTCACCCAGCTGACAAGTGGCAGAGGCGGGATTCGAACCCACGACCTCTGACTCCCAAGCCCGGGCTCTTGCCACTGAGCCACGCTGAAATCCCTTCGGGGACAGTGGTTTAATCCCCCTGCCCAGGCTTGTAGTTAGGCGGCTCACCAACTACCATTATTGATTCTCCAGGCTGAACAGCTGCCGCAGCCCCAAATCGTTACAACTTCCCCTCTAGAAAAAAAAAATGTTGGTATTTGTTAAGCGCTTACTATGTGCAGAGCACTGTTTCTAAGCGCTGGGGTCATCAGGTTGTCCCATGTGGGGCTCACAGTTTTACTCCCCATTTGACAGATGAGCTCACTGAGGCCCCAGAGAAGTGAAGTGACTTGCCCACAGTCACACAGCTGACAAGTGGCAGAGCCCGGGATTCGAACCCATGCCCTCGACTCCAAGGCCCCGGGCTCTTTCCACTGAGCCTCGCTGCTTTCTCTAGAAATCCACTTTCCATCTCGTTCAGGATCCCATCCAACAGTCTTTACTGAATATCTACCGTGCAGAGCGTGTACTAACCTTTGGGAGCATTGTATTAATTTTTTAAAAAAGATGGTATTTAAGCCCTTATGTGACAAGCTCTGTTCTGAGCTCCGGGGTAGACACACGCTAATCAGGTTGGACACAGTCCCTGTCCCACATAGGGCTTATACTCTTAATCCCATTTTCAGATGGGGCTAACTGGGGCACAGAGAAGTGAAGTGACTTGCTCAAGGTCACAGAGCAGACAAGTAGTGGAGCTGGGATTAGAACCCAATAAATAAGCATAAAATAAAATATATTAGGGAAGAAATCATTGCTTAAACAAGTAGAATAAGGAATCCAATATCTACAAAAGGGCTGTCGGCATACCAGGGCCCAGTGGTCTAATGAGGTTTCAACGGGCAGGGAGGGGGGCAGAAAGTTTATTTTATGACTCCTTGTTTGTTTGTTTTTTTATGGTATTAAGCGCTTACTATGTGCCAGGCACCGTTTCGAAGCACTGGAGGTAAGTAAAAGCTAATCAAGTTGGACCCAGTCCCTGTCCCACGTGGAAGTCTGGGTCTTAATCCCCGTGGTACCGATGAGAAAATGAGGTCCAGAAAAGTGAAGTGACTTGCCCGCGTCACCCAGTGGCAGTCGATTCATCGCGGGGTCAAGTTGTCCTTCGGGTAAAGGCGCTACCCTACCCACTGAGCTGTGGTCCGCCACGACCCCCTGGTCTCTTTCGATTTAGGCAACCTTTCCCTGACCGGGTCATGGGGTTTCTTCATCATTTTGAGGTCTCCCCAGGCCCCCCTTACCGTCTCATGTCGCTACTCTCTTTAGGAACGGCTGCCTTATCTCTGCGGGGCCGGTGAAGTCAGCTGCAGAGCACAGATTAGGAGAATCCAGCACCGGGTTTACTGACCGGAGGGCAGAGGCAGCTTCTCTGCAAGACTCGAAGTTCACGTGTTTTTGCCGTTTCCCTACGGCACCCGCTTGCTCTGTGACCCTCGACCAGTCACTTGGCATCTCTGGCCCTCCATTCCCCCATAATGTAGTGATTATTTTTTTTTTATGGTATTTTAAGACTTAGTACGTGTCGAAACACTGTTCTCAGCCCCCCTGGAAAGTTATTAGTTTAGACATTGTCCCTGCCTGCGTACGGTCACGGTCTAAGGAGGGAGAACAGGTATTTTTTAATGGTATTTGTTGTCATTATTATTAGTAATAATTAATAGTGGTATTTGTTAAACCCTTATACGTTCCTGGCCCTGTGCCGAGTGCCGGGGTCAATACAAGCCGATCGGGTTGGACGCAGTCCCTGTCCCCCGTGGCGCTCACGGTCTCAATCCCCATTCACAGATGAGTAACTGAAGCAGAGAGAAGTAAAGTGATTTGCCCAAGGTCACGAGGCAGACAAGTGGCAGAGCCGGGAATGGAACCCATGACCTTCTGACTCCCAGGCCCACGTTCTGTCCACTGCACCGTGCTGCTTCTTAAGCCCTTACTGCGTGCCGGGCAGTGTACTAAGCACTGGGATAGATTCATGAACGGTATTTGTTAAACACTTACTATGTGTCAAGCACTGTTCTAAGCCCCGGGGTAGATACGAGAACATCAGGGTGGACACATGGCCCACGTGGGGCTCTCGGTCTTAATCCCCATTTTCGAGATGAGGTAACTGAGGCCCAGGGAAGTGAAGTGACTTGCCCCAGGTCACCCAGCAGACAAGTGGCGGGAGTCAGGATTAGAACTCATGACCCTCTGCCTCCCAGGACTGTGTTCCATCCACCACCCGGGTTGGACAGAGTCCACGTCCCACACGGGTCTCGCCGTCTTGATCCCTGTTTTACAGATGAGGTGACGGAGGCGTGGGGAATCGAAATGACTTGCCCAAGGTCACAGAGCGGAGACGTGGCGGAGCCAGGATTAGAACCCAGGTCCTTCTGACTCCCGGGCCTGGGGCTTATACACGAGGCCACGCGGCTTGTCTGCTTTACTTACTACGTGCTAAGGGCTGGGGAGGTTACAAAACAGTCAGGTTGGATGCAGTCCATTTCCCACATGGGACAAGAGAAATAGGGCGGCCCAGTGGGTAGACCACAGGCCCAGAAGGCAGGAGGACCTGAGTTCTAATCCTGACTCTGCCGCTTGTCTGCTGTATGACCTCGGGCAAGTCGCTGCACTCCTCTTGGCAGCAGTTACCTCACCTGTAAAACGGGGACGGGGACCGTGGGCCCGACGGGGGACGGGGACCGTGTCCGACCCAATCACCTTGCATCTGCCCCAGTGCTCAGTACGGTGCGTGGCACGTAGTAAGCATCTGACAAATCCCACGGTTATGATTGTGATTATTATTACTGTTATAAGATCTGTGTCCAATCCTGTATATACCCCGGTGCTTAATTCAGTGCTTGGCACACAGTAAGACGCTGAACAGATAACCGTAAATAAACAACAACGTGGGGGTCACGGTGTAAAGAGGAGGGAGATCCGGGGCGCGGGGACGGGTGTTAAGCCGGCTGTTAGGCCGTGTCTCGTTTCCAGACCGTTGGAGCATGTGAACCCGCCGAGGCCCCGATGAGTTCCAGCATGTGGTACATCATGCAGAGCATCCAGAGCAAATACTCCCTGTCGGAGCGGCTGATCCGGACCATCGCGGCCATCCGCTCCTTCCCGCACGACAGCGTGGAGGACCTGATCCGGGCGGTGAGGATGCCCCGCCCCTCGCCCCTCCCCACAGGCCCTCCCTCGCCCCTCCTCGGCAACCAGGACCGGCCCGGGGCAGCCCAGGGCCGTGGCACCAAATCGGCCGTGGCTGGGGGAGCAATTTAAGGGGCCACCTGGCCACCGCCCCTTAAAAGCCGGTCTCCCCAGCCCCCGGGGCCGACGGCCCCCAGTCTCGGCTTCCCCCTTCCGCCGACGGCCGGACCCGCGGGGCCGGCGTGTGCCAGGCCTTGGCTTTCGGGCCCCTCCCCTTCCCGACATCTCCAGGCGGCAGGCTGAAGTAGGAACCTCCCGCGACTTTCCCAGGGAGGTGGAGCCGCTCTCCGGGACCGCCCGGGGGCCGGGCCCCCCGCCCCCCCTCGGCCCCCGCTGAGGCGGGTTCTGTCCCGTGCCCCCCAGGGAGCCGACGTGAACTGTACCCACGGCACCCTGAAGCCCCTGCACTGCGCCTGCATGGTGTCCGATGCCGACTGCGTGGAGCTGCTCCTCGAAAAGGGGGCCGAGGTAAGCGGGGGGTAGAGGGGGCCAATCCAAGTGCGAGAAAAGCATCCTAAGCGCTTGGGAGAGTACGACAGGAGCAAGTACTCGCCCTCCCTGCCCTCACTGAGCTTGCAGGCGGGGAAGCAGCATGGGTAGTGACTCGCGGGCTTGGGAGTCAGAAGGTCATGGGTTCTGATTCCGCCTCTGCTCCCTGTCTGCTGTGTGGCCTTGGGTAACTCTGTTACCTCCTCTGTACAGTGGGGTTTAAGACTGTGAGCCCCATGTGGGACGTGGACTCTGTCCAACCTGATTTGCTTGGAATACTGATAATCCTCCTGTTTATCAAGCACTTGCTACGCGCCCGGCAGTGTTCTCAGCGCCGGGTAGACACAAGGAAATGGGGTTGTCCCGCGTGGGGCTCACAGTCTTAATCCCCATTTTCCAGAGGAGGTAACTGAGGCCCAGTGAAGTGACTTGCCCAGAGTCACACAGCTGATAAGTGGCAGAGTCGGGTTTAGAACCCACGACCTCTGACTCCCGAGCCCGGGCTCTTTCCACTAAGCCACGCTGCTTATCCACCCCAGTGCTTAGTACAGTGGCTGGCGCAGAGTAAGCACCTAACAGATGCCGCAACATCCTAGAGGGGAAGGCAGGCGTTAAAGTAAGCCACAGAGTAGGGGAAGGGCCTTCCCACCCGGCCCCCGCACCCCTCACCCTCTCCGGGGCAGAGGAAAGGGTCCCGGCAAAGAGGCAGCCGGAGGTGCCAGCCCCGCCCGTCGCCCCGCAGGTGAACGCGCTGGACGGGTACAACCGGACGGCCCTCCACTACGCGGCGGAGAAGGACGAGGCCTGCGTGGAGGTCCTGCTGGAGTACGGGGCGGACCCCAACTCGCTGGACGGCAACCGGGACACGCCCCTGCACTGGGCGGCCTTCAAGAACAACGCGGACTGCACCCGGGCCCTCCTGGAGAGCGGGGCGGCCGCCGACGCCCGGGACTACAACGAGGACACGCCGCTCAGCTGGGCCGCCATGAAGGGCAACCTGGAGAGCGTCAGCGTCCTGCTGGACTTCGGGGCCGAGGCGCGCGTGGTCAACCTCAAGGGCCAGACGCCCATCTCGCGGCTGGTGGCCCTGCTGGCGCGGGGCCTGGGCACGGCGAAGGAGGAGGCCTGCCTGGAGCTGCTGCACCGGGCGGCTGCCCGCCTGGAGCTGCGCCAGGACGGCGCCCTGCCACGGGAGCTGGCGTGGGACCAGCAGCTGTGCCGCCGGCTGACCGGGCTCTGCTCCGACCCAGCCCCGCTTAAGGCCCTGGCACGCTACGCCGCCCGCCGCGCCCTGGGCCTCCGTTTCCTCCCTGATGCCGTCAAGGGGCTGCCGCTGCCCGAGGCCCTGAAGGGCTACCTGCTCCTGCTGGAATAGTCCGGGGCGGGGGGGGGCGGGGGCCGGGGCCGCCTCTCTCAGCAGCCCCGGGGGGTGACTTCTGTACGGCTCTGGGGGCCCGGGGACGACCTCTCTTCAGCGCTGAGAGCCGGGGAGTGACCTCTACCCATCTCTGGGGGGGATCGCCATACGGCTCCGCGGACCTGGGGGTGACCTCTCTGCAGCCCATGGGGCCGGGGAACGACCTCTCTGGGTGCTTGGGGCCAGCCCTTCCACAGCCCCAGGGGCCTGGGGAGCAACTTCTCTGCTGCCCTGGGGGTCAGAGGACAACTTTTCCACAGCCCCGGGGGCCTGGGAGCGTCACCTTTCTGCAGCCCTGGGGGTCGGAGGGCAACCTCTACCCGGCCCCAGGGGCCAGGGTGTGACCTCTCTGCAGCCTCGGGGGCCAGGGGACAACCTCCACAGCCCCGGGGGCCTCGGGGCGACCACTCTGCAATCTTGGGGATCAGAGGACAACCTCTCCGCGGCCCCAGGGGCCGGGGGCGACCTCTCTGCAACCCCGGTGCCCAGATGAGCGTAGTCGAGGGGGGCGGGGTCCGTCCAGTATTGCACCACTCCACCCTGCCCCAGCACCAACTAGATTTCCCTTGTCATTTCCTGTTGAGTGCATTCCCCCATCCCCTCCTCTCCCTCCCCCACCCAGGGCCGTTCTCTTCGGGCAACTCTTCCCCCGTGGAGCACCTCAGGGGGGCCCCGGTGGCTCAGCGGGCCTGCGGAAAGAAGGTTCGATATTGCCCCCGGGACCGGGAGCCAAGTCAGCTCCCCCTCCCCCTTGCCGGAGACCCCAGAGTCGACGGGCGCCCGAAGGAGACTCGCTCCTGGACCCGGCGTCCCCAGGGCCCGATCAGTGTTTGCAGTGTTCCGTGTGTTGCCGTTGAGTTTTGTAAGCTGTGCTTCATCCCAGTCAACACTGGGTCCATCTCAAAGACCGCAGGCCTGTGTGGGGGCCCGGGGCTGACCCCGTGGCCTTTCCCAGCTGGAAGCCCAAACTACAGATCGGCCCGCCCCACCCTCTGGGACCCAGATACAGATGTGGGGACGAGCCCGAGAGGGAGAGAGACCGGCAGAGAGGCTTGGAGGGGGGGAGGCCGGCCGTTTGGTTTGGTGGTTTCTGTTTGCCCACTGTAACAAAATAATAAATAGTTTCCGAGCAACCGCAAAGCAGCCTGTTCTGGGGGAGCAGGGAGGGGATTGGGAGGTCGGAGGGCAAGAGGCAGGGTCTGGGACCCATCCCAGTCGATCAGTTGCATTTATTGAGCACTTATCTTGTTCAGGGCTCTTGGAAAAGCACAACACAACAATATAACAGACATATTCCCTGTCCACGATAAGTTTACAGTCTAAGGGGGTTGGGCAGACATTAGCAGAAATAAATTACGGATATGTACATAAGTGCTGGGGGGCTGAGGGGCGGTTCAGTGGTGAATAAGGAAGATGGAGAAGGGAGTGGGAGAAGAAGAAATGAGGACTTAGGGCAGGCCTCTTAGAAGAGTTGTCTTCGGGTAAGCCTTTGAAGGCCGGAGGAGAGTAATTGTCTATCGGAAATGCAGAGGGAGGGTCTTCCAGGCCAGAGGAAGGATGTGGGCTAGAGGTCGGTGGCGAGATAGACTATCGAGGTACAGCGAGGTTAGCATTAGAGGAGCAAAGTGTGCAGGCCGGGTTGTAGCAGGAGAGTAGCGAGGTGAGGTCGGGTAGGGCGAGGTGATTGCTTTAAAGCCGACGGTGAGGAGTTTCTGTTAGATGCGGAGGTAGATGGGAAACCACCGGAGTTTCTTGAGGAATGGGGAAGCATGCTGAACGGTTTTGTAGAAAAATGATCTGGGTAGCAGAGTGAAGTATGACCTGGAGGAGACGACGGTGAGGAGGCAGATAGAGTAATTAAGACAGATTAGGATAAGTGATTGGATTAATGCGGTAGCAATTTGGAGAGGAAAGAGTGGATTTTAGAGATGTGTAGGTCAGACCGACAGGATTTAGTGATGGATTGAATATGTGGGTTGAATGAGGAAGAGGAGTCAAGGAGAATGCCACGGTTATGGGTTTGTGAGACAGGGAGGGGGATGGTGCCATCAATGGCGATAGGAAAATCAGGGAGAGGACAGGGTTTGGATGGGACGGTGAGGAGTTCTGTTTTGGATATGTTAAGCTTGAGGGGACGGGAGGACATCCAGGTAGAGATGGGAGGCAAGAGGAAATGCAAGACTGCTGAGAGGGAGAGAGATCGGGGCTGGAGATGTAGATTTGGGTATCGTCGGCATAGAGGTGGTCGTTGAAGCCATGGGAGTGAATGAAGAACTCTCCAAGAGAGTGGGCACAGATGGAGAATAGAAGGGGACCCAGAACTGAGCCTTGGGGGACACTCACAGTTTGGGGGAGGTGGGAGGCAGAGGAGAAGCCCAGAATAAGCGACCAGAGAGACAGAAGGAGAACCAGGAAAGTGTCAGTGAAGCTGAGGTGGGATAACGTTTCCAGGAGAAGGGGGTGGTCCACAGTGTCGAAGGCCACTGAGAGGCCGGGGAGGATTAGGATGGAGTGGAGGCCGTTGGATCTGGCAAGAAGGAGATCATTCGTGAACTCTGAGAGGGGCAGTTTCTGTGGAGTCAAGGGGAAGGAAGCCAGATTGGAGGGGGTCACGGAGAGAATCGGAGGAGAGGGACTTGAGACAGCGGGTGTAGACAACTCGCTCGAGGAGTTGGGTGAGGAATGGTAGGAGGGAGATGGGGCAATAACTGGAGGGAGCCGTGGAGAACCTGCACACGAATGTTTGGTACTGAGAGAATCCATTTCAGACCCCAACTACGCTGCGTGCCCTCAACCACGTGCCTTGGCAAGATTCTTGTTCACCCGGTTGTTCAGTCAGAAACCCTCAGCCCCAGCAGACGGAACCAGAGTTAGAAACCAGATCTCCCCTTTTTATGGCATTTAAGTCACTTCATTTCTCTTTACGTCGGTGACCTCACCTGTAAAATGGGGATTAGGACTGTGAGCCCCGTGTGGGACATGGACTGTGTCCAACGTGATCAGCTTGAATCCACCCCAGTGCTTTCCAGTGCCTGGCACGTAGCACGCACCTAAAAATCTTTCGAAAAATAAAGCACTTACTATATGTCAAGGACCGTTGTAAGCATTGGGGTAGATGCAAGATGATAAAGTTGGACACAGTCCCTGTCCCATGTTAGGACTCGTAGTTTCAGTCGGAGGGAGGGGGGGTTTTAATCCCCGTTTTACAGATGTGGTAAGTGAAGGATAGAGGAAGTGAAATGACTTGCCCAAGATCACATAACAGGCAAGTGGCAGAGCCTGGATTGGAGCCCAGCTCCTCTGACTCCCAGGCCCCGGTGTTTTCCAGTAGGCAACATTGCTTTTCAGCATCTGATTCCCAACACCTGCCTGGGCCGGATCAACAGTAGGGCTGGGCTCAAGGGGTTAGGGGGCAGGTGGAGTGGTACAGGTTGGCACAGATAGGACATTGAAGCGTGGCAAGGGAGTAGGGCAGGGTAGGAGGATGGCGCTGGAGGGAGTGTGGGGATTTTTTTTTTTTAAGGTATTAAGTGCTTACTGTGTGCTGGGTACCACACTGAGCGCTGAGGTCGATACAGGGTAATCGACTTGGACACGTGGGACTCACAGTCTTCATCCCCCTTTTTACTGATGAGGGAACCGAGGCACAGAGAAGGGGGGTGACTTGTCCGAGGTCACACAGCAGGCAAGTGGTGGAGCGTAGATCAGAACCCAGGGCCTTCTGACTTCCAGGCCCCCGCTTTTTCCACTGGGCCACGCTGCTTCTCATCCCCATTTTAGGACAGAGGAGGATAGTAGTTTCCCTCTGTGCTTGAAGGAAGGGCCATATACATTAGGAATCAGATTCAGTCTGACCGGACTGTCTCTGTTACCCATTTGTACATTCCAAGCGCTTAGTACAGTGCTCTGCACATAGCGCTCAATAGATACGCGGGCTTGGGAGTCAGAGGACGTGGGTTCTAATCCCCCTCCGTCAATTGTCTGCTGTGTGAGCTTGGGCGAGCCACTCTCTGCCTCGGCTAGCTCATCTTTAAAATGGGGATGAAGACTGGGAGCCCCACGTGGGACAACCTGAATACCCTGTATCTACCCCAGCGCTTAGAGTAAGCGCTTAACAAATATCATTATCATTATGATTCTTCCCCCATCCTGGGGCCTCGATCCCCGGAGTCCGGGGGCAGAGGGGAGGGGCGAGACTCCCCCGGGGGCTCCCCGTGAGCCGGAGACACCCGACGGCAGGGCGACTGTGACCGGCCTTTATTAGCCCAGGTCTCCAGCCGGGCGGGGAAACACACAACGGGATCCCGTGTTTACGAGCACGAGGGGGCGGAAGGCGGGGGTCCGGGCGAGGGTCGGAGGGAGCCGGGGCCCAAGCTCCCCGGCTGGGGTCGGGGGGCTCAGAAGGTGGTCTCGGCCGACACCCGCTTCTGGGTGATGTGCTCCAGGTGGGCGTGGTCGGTGGTGTCCAGGTCGATCTCGTACTTGGCCAGGATTTTGAGGATGGGGCGCAGCCGCAGCCACCACTGCTCCTTGGGAATGCGATGCCTGGCGGATGGACGGACGGATGGAGCCGGGGTCAGAGGTCAGGGGTCAGGGCCCGCGGAGAGAGGGGGGCCGTCCGGGGGGGGGGGGCCACTTGGGGAGGGAGGCCGGGGGCGGTCTAGGGAGGGGGCCGGGTGCCACCTGGGGAGAGGGGGGTCACCTGGGGGGGTGGGGGAGATGATGAAGGGGGCGGCCTGGGGAGGGGAGCAGGGCCGGGCCGAGTTTCAGCCAGAAGGGTCTGGGGTGGGGGTGGCATGGGGGGGGGCGGGGGGGGTCTCACTGGAAATCCGTCTGCTCCTTGAGGTCGGTGAGCGGCTGGAAGACCAGGCTTCTCTTCCGCATGCCCAGCATGCAGGCCGAGTCCGCCGTGTTGGCGAAGATCCGCCCTGGGAGCGGGGGCTGTAGTCACCCCAACCGCCCTCACCCGCCCTCCTCCTCCTCCTCCAGAGGTCCCTGCTCCCTCCCCTACCAGCCCTACCCACCCCCTAGCAATCCCAGCCCCAGCACCCCCACCCCCTGGCAGCCCCACCGCCTGCCATCCCCATCCCCTAGCGGCCCCTAGCAGCCCCACTCCCTAGCCATCCCACCCCCTGGCAGCTCCACCCCCAGCGATCCCACCCCCTCCCATCCCCACCTCCTACCATCCCCCTCCCCAGCAATCCCACCTCCAGGAGCTCCACCCCCTAACAATCCCATCCCCTCCCATCCCCACCCCGAGCATCCCACCTCCTATCATCCCTAGCAGCCCCTAGCAGCCCCTCCCCTGCCCCATGCGACCCCTCCGCTTAGTGACCCCTCCCCAGCAACTTGTGGGCCGCCTCCTGCGGCCCTTCCCCCCCGTACCTCGCCTTCCCTCCCCTGCAGATGGCCACCCCCTCCCCCAACCTCCTGCGGCCCCTCTATCCGTCGCAGCCCCCCAGACCCCTACCGTGGCGGGTGCACTCCTTGATCTTGCCCGAGATCCAGGCCACCGCCTTGGCCCCCATCTTGGTGCCAAAGTTCCGGTCGAAGGGCGTGGGGCTGCCCCCCTGTGAGGGAGGCACAGGGCCGGGTTACCCGGGAGGTGGGTGGGGGGAGAGGAGAGGCACTGCAGGTGAGGGGCCCCACACCTGACCAGGAGGCGTGAGGGGGGCTCCTCTCCCTGCGGCCTGGAAATTGGGGGACCCCCCCCCCCCCGGGGGGGAGGCAGGAGGAGGGCGGTCTTCGGGGGGCGCAGGTCCTACCTGCTGCATGTGGCCCAGCACGTTCTTCCGGCTGTCGAAGACGCCCTTCCCCTCCTCCGAGTACAGGTTGAAGATGAAATCGGTCGTGTAATTCTCACTGCATTTCTCGTTCCTGCCGGGCAGGGTGTGCAGCGGAAGGTTTAGGGACAACGTCGACCCTTCCCCCAACCTTGGGGTGTGTGTGGGGGTCTCCCAGGCCGGTTCACCTCTGCCCCCTGCCCACCCGCCACGCCTCTTGCCTCACCCCCCTCTCCCCTGCCATGCCGAGTTCCGGCTCCTGACCCGTGATGGTATTTCCCCCTCAGCCTCAGAGGTGGGCGAAATAATAATAATAATAATAATAATAATGGTGGTATTTGTTAAGGGCTTACTACGTGCAGAGCACTGTTCTAAGCGCTGGGGGGATACAAGGTGATCAGGTTGTCCCACGTGGAACTCCCAGTTTTAATCCCCATTTTACCGACGAGGTGACTGAGGCACAGAGGAGTGACTTGCCCAAAGTCACGCAGCCGGCAAGCGGCGGAGCCGGCATTCGAACTCATGACCCGAAGGGTGTGAGTTACCTCAGGACCAGTCCCCTCTTCACCGTCGTCTTCATCTTCTGCACCAGGTGTTCCACGTTCACCTGGCGGGGACAGGGTGGGGTTGGGGGTGGGGAGGTGGGAGATCCAGGGATGGGGGGCAGGATCCGGGCCCCTCTGGGACTGGGGAATTCAGAGGTCACCCCGGATCCGGCCGAATTAGAACTCCAAACTTGAGTGAGATAGTAATCGTAATAACGTCGGTACTTGTTAAGCGCTCACTATGTGCACTGTACTAAGCGCTGGGGTGAATCCAAGCGAATGAGGTTGGACACAGTCCCAGTCCCGCATGGGGCTCACAGACTTAATCCCCGCTGTACGGATGAGGGAGCTGAGGCCCAGAGAAGTAAAATGACTTGCCCCAAATCCCCCAGCAGACAAGTGGCGGAGCCGGGCTGACAACCCGGGTCTTTCCGTCTCCCAGGCCCGGGGGGGGTCTGTCCATTTTGCCCCCACCCTTGCCCGGGCCCCCCCTTCCTGCCCCAGACCTGCAGGTCGTGGATGGAGAAGGGCTCCTCGTAGATGTAGGCAGCGTCGGCTCCGGCCGCCAGCCCCGCCATGGTGGCCAGGTAGCCGCAGTAGCCGCCCATCGTCTCGATGATGAAGACCCGCCGCTTGGTGCCGGCCGCCGACTGCTTGATCCGGTCACAGGTCTGCGGGGAGGGCGATGAGGGGGGGTTTTAGGTGGCCGGGACCGCCCCCCAACCAGGATCTCGTAGTCCCTTCCCCTACCTCGGGCCAAGCTGGTCTCTGGGCTAGGAGGAGGGCGGCCCCGGGGGGCGGGGGGGGGGGGGCGCCCCCAGAGCCATCGCCCACCTCACTCCCGCCGCAAGGAACGTCATTCCCCACCCCTTCCACATGCTACCCCCCAAACCACCTCCTCCGGGGAGCCCGCCCGGACTGCCCACCCTGGCCCGGCCCTGCCGCTCTCCCTGCCCGCTGGGAGGTCTGCCTGGATCTAGTCTGTTTCCAGTCTTAGGGAATCAAGAGGCTGGAGGAGGGGGGGAGGTCTCAGCGGGGGCTGCGGGGGGTGAGACAGTGGGGCGGGGAGGGCAGCGGGGACGTCGGGGCGGGAGCTGACCGTGCAGATGGTGTTGAGGGCCGTGTCGGCCCCGATGCTGAAGTCGGAACCGGGCACGTTGTTGGAGACGGTGGCCGGAATGACCACGATGGGGAGGCAGAGTTCCTCATACTGGGCCCGGCCCTCCATCAGCTCCAGGCTCCCGGTGTAGCCCTAGGAAGCGGGGCGGATGTTAAAGCACTGTACTAAGCACCGGGGGACGTACAAGATCATCAGGGTCCCCCTTTGGGGGCTCACGGTCTCGGTAGGAGAGAGAAGAGACGAGGGAACTGAGAAGGGCCGGGACTTGCACGAGGTCACGCGGCAGACCAGTGGCGGGGGCGGGATCGGAACCCAGGTCCTCTGACGCCTAGGCCCGGGTTTCTTCCGCTAGGCCACGTGGAAGGGTGGAGGGGGGCCGGAGGGAGGGGTCCCTCACCTCGAAGCCCCCGATGATGACCAGGCCCTGGATGTTGTTCTCGGTGATGTTAACGCTGATCTCCTCGAAGTATTTCTTGGGCAGCGTCCTGAGGGGGAGGAAATGTGACCAGGTGGGGGGGGGGGGGGGCAAAGCGGAGCGAGGGGTGGCGGGCCGAGGGACCGAGGGGGGGGAGGTTCCCCATCACGGGGCTTTGTGTGGCACGTCGGCCCTGGGTGGGGGAGCCGGGCCGGGGCCCGACGTGCTCCCGAGGAGGCTCCTGGGGGAGATCCGGAGGGGGCGCCCAGCGAGGGAGGGGCCGGGAGGGCTGAAGCGGTGAGGGGTCGGGTCACCTTACCTCTTGGTGCCCAGTTTAGATCCTCCCTGCCCGGTCCAGCCGCCCACGTAACTCCAGTTGGCTTCCTCGATCTGGGGGTACAGGCCAGGCTGGGCTGGGGGCCACAAGCCCCCCGACCCTCGGTTTCCCGGAAGCCTCCCCACCCGCGCCCTCCCCCCCCCCCCAGGCTTTACCCCCAGAGCGCCACCCGCAGCCCCCCATCCGCAGACACCCGTCTCCTCCTCTCCGGTCTTCCCGCCTGGGGCGAGCGAGCTGGGGTAGGGGCCGGGGGCGTTACCGCTTCCGGCGCCACCCAGGCCCGCCCCTGGTTTGGCACGGGCCGGTGTGGGGCCCGGCGCGGGCCGGGCCTGGTCCGACGAGGGCTGGGGGTCGGGGGGCGGGGAGGGGGTTGGGCTGGAAGTTCCACAACCCGCTGGGGAGGTACCTCGGCCCCTTCATCTCTCCCCAGGGAGCCCGCTGCCGGTCACCCCCCATCCGGGAGGGTCTTCATCTCCCTTCCGGGGAAATGGAGAACAGAGGGAGAGACCGGGTGGGGGGGAGTTGCCCCCCATTAAGCACCCCTTCACGTCCCGGGACCCAGGGGACCTGGCCTTTCCGTCCCCGTCCCGCTCCCCGCACACTGGCCCCGGGCGAGCCCCTCGAAGCCGTCGTGCACGACCAGCATGCGGTGACCCTGGATGAGGCCTATGCGGACGGCGGAGCGGACGGCGGCATTCATCCCCGCGGCCGGAGCCCCCACGTTCAGCACGGCCACCGTGGTCCCGCTCTGGACGCCAGACCAAGGCGGCGGCGGAGACGCGGGTGGGAGAGAGACGGGGAGAGGGACGGGGAGAGACACCGAGCGTCAAACGCGGGGGTATCGGGCAGATCTGCCTCCCCCACCGGACCGTCAGCTCCCCGAAGGCGGAGGCCGCGTCTCCGAGCTTCATCCGTTCATTCAGTTGTATTTATTCGACCTTTACTGTGTGCAGAGCACTGTCCTAAACGCTCGGGGCAGACTACTCCCACCTGCTTAGGAGAGTGCTCTGCACGTGGCAGGGGCTCCGAACGCACTGTCGATCAGTCAGTCAATCAGTGGTATTTACTGAGTGCCTACTATATGCAGAGCACTGTTCTAAGCGCTTTTGGGAGAATAATGATGATAATAGTAATGGTATTTGATAAGCGCCTACTACGTGCCAGGCACTGTTCTAAGCCCTGGGGTGGAGACAAGATAATGAGGTTGGACATAATCCCTGTCCCACATGGGGCTCACAGTCTCAATCCCATTTTGCAGATGAGGGAACTGAGGCCCAAGAGAAGTGAAGTGACTCGCTCGAGGTCACCCAGCAGACAAGTGGTGGGGCCGGGATGCGAACCCAGGTCCTTCTGTCTCCCAGGCCCGGCCTCTATCCACTAGGTCAAGCTGCTTCTCATGATACAAGGGAAATTAGCAGATACATTCCCCGCCCGTAATGAGCTTTCCGTCTCGGGGGAGGGCGGGGGGGGGGGGCATAAAAAAGACAGTAATATGAATAAATAAATCATCTATAATATATCATTTAAGCTATGGAGGAAGATACGTTGACGAAACGATGACCGTGTTCTGAGTCAAAGCCCCCCGCCTCCTGACCAGGAAAGGGTCGCAGGGTGGGGGTGAGGGAGGGGAGGGGGGTGCCGGGGTCCGGTACCTTGGTCACGGGGGGCCGCACGTGTGCCAGCAGCTTGTACACGTTCCAGTTATTCTGGAAGCTCCTGCAAGGGTAATTATGGTATCGATTAAGCGCTTACTAGTTGCCGGGCGCTGTACTGAGCGCTGGGGGGGGACACGGGTCGACTGGGTTGGACGTGGTCCCCGCGCCACGTGGGGCTCACCGGCTCAGTCCCCATTTTACAGATGAGGTGACTGAGGCACAGAGAGGTAAAGTGACTCAGCCAAGGTCACACAGCAGACAAATGGTGGAGGTGGGATTAGAACCCACGATCTTCTGACGCCCAGGCTCTATCCATCCCAGCTCTGCCACTTGTCAGCTGTGTGACTGTGGGCAAGTCACTTCGCTTCTCTGTGCCTCAGTTCCCTCATCTGTAAAATGGGGATGAAGACTGTGAGCCTCACGTGGGACAACCGGATGACCCCGTATCTCCCCCAGCGCTCAGAACAGCGCTCTGCACATAGGAAGCGCTTAACGAATACCAACGTTATTATTATTATCATGCTATGGGTGGTCCCTTGAGGCCGAGGGTCCGGCAAGCCCCTAGCTGGTCCACCCTGTTCCCCACCCAACCCCCCGGTCTCCTTCCAGGCTGGGGCTCTAAAGGACCTCTCCATTCCCTCCCCAATACTAACAATAATGTCGCTATCTGTTAAACTCTTGTGCCCAGCCCTCTACGAAGCACGGAGTTAGATACAGGGGAATCGGGCCGGACACGATCCCTGTCCCACACTAGGTCCAAGTAGGATAAGGAGGAGGGGGAATAGATGTTTGATCCCCATTTTACAGATGAGGTCCAGAAAAGGTAAATGACTCGTCCGAGGTCACCCAGCAGGGACGCGGCAGAGCCGGGATTAGAATCCAGGTGGTTTGTCCCCCACGGCCCGAGCTCTTTCCACCAGGTTACGCTGCTTGTCCCCCGTCCCCTTTTCTCCCTCCCTGTCCGCCCCGAGCCTCACCGGCCTCTCAGCTTCACGGCATCCTCGAACCTCTTCTCGTCCATGGCCTTGGTCACGTCCTTGGTCTGGGGGCCGAGCGGGGACCGGTCAGTGCCCAGGGCAGGGGGCCTCTCCCTCCGACGGGGAGGGGCTCGGGGGGCTCCGACCGCGTTCGGAGGACGGTGCCGGGGGGGGGGGGGGGGATCTACGGCGGGGGGAGGTGGGTGACCCGAGGCCGCAGCGGTCACTCACCACCTGGACGCACTCCATGAGGGGCAGGCGTACGGCCTGGTTGCCGGACAGACTGACCACGCAGGCCGGGGTGTCGGGGGTCCCCTCCAGTAAAGCCATCACAGCTTCCACGCCCTTGCGGCTACCCTGAGGGCGACGGGGGGACGGGGCGGTCAGAGGGGTGGGCCAGGGGGCACGGGAGGGGTTACGTGGTGCCCGCTCTGGGGCGCGACCGGCCCGCACTGGGGCCCGGCGGGGCGTAGGCCGAGGTGCGGTTGTCTTACGAGCCGAAGGCCCAGGTCCCTGGGGGTTCTGCGCCGGGGGCGGGGGATTCAGGTTCCGGGTGACCTCCGACCCGTGGGGTCACCGCCCCGCGAGGGTCACTGCCCCGTGGGCAGTGCTGGTACCCCCGGCGGGCAGGAAGGCCAGCTGCTGGGGCTGGCTGGGCCGTCTTTTTTTTTTCCTTAAACGGTATTTGTTAAACACTGACTGTGTGCCAGGCACTGTATCAAACGCTGGGGTTGGACACAGCTCCCGTCCCCCGTGGGCTCACACTCTGAATCCCCATCTGACAGATGAGGGAACTGAGGCCCACAGAAATGAAGAGACTCGCCCAGAGTCACCCAGCGGACAGGCGGCGGAGCCAGGACGGGAACCCGGGTCCTCTGACTCCCCGGCCCCGGGTTCTGTCCACAGGGCCGCACCATCCGTCTGTCTGGGCCGGCCGTGAGGATGGCCGCTGGGCCTCGGGGAATCTCGGGGGGCCAGGGGGACGGTGGTTGGCGTCAGGGGAGCCCGGGGTTCCGGTGATTCCTACCAGGATCCGGTCGAAGGCCGAGGGCGTCCCGCCGCGCTGGACGTGGCCCAGGATGGTGACGCGGGTGTCGTAGCCCAGGCGCTTCACCACCAGCTGCAGGCCCGCACGCGGACAGACGGGGACGTGCGGACGCGCCGACACCCGGACAGAGACACGCGGCAGAGAGACCGTGAGCCGGAGTCCCGCGGCCCCCTCCCCTCCGGCCCAGCCGGCTCCTGCCGCCCCCGCCCCAGCAGCGGGGGGTGCGGACGGCCGGGCCGTGAGCAACGGGGGTCACCCCCCGACACGTGCCTACAACTCTCCCCACGCCCGCACGTACACACGCGTGTACGCACACTCGCGCACGCGGGCTTCCGACCTGCGGGGGGCCGGGGGCCGAGGGCGGGGACGGGTCAGAGGGGAGAGGCTGAAGGCCGAGGGGCGGCAGGGGAGGGGCCCGGACGTCCCCGCGCTCACGTTCTTGATGTCCTCCGACGTGATGGGCTTCCCTTGCTTGTCGATGGCGCCCTCGGCCACGATGATGATGTTCAGGCGGGAGCCGCGGCCCCGGGTCTGGCACGGGGGAGGGGGACGGGATGGTCACCCACGGGGACGGGGGTCTGACGGGCAGCGGGGACTCATAGGGACGGGGCCATCGGGGGACCCTCGGGGACAAGGCCAGGACGGTCAGAGGCAGGGGATGGCGGTGCCCGGCCGGGATGGGGACGGGGCCCACGGGATCGGACGGGGACCGGGGGCGGCGGGGAGGGCCGGTCACCTCGCTGAGTCGTCGGCACAGATGCTCCTCCCAGTCGTCCTCGGGGGGAGACTCGGGGATGAACACCCAGTCCGCGCCGCAGGCCAGAGCCGTGACCAGGGCCAGGTAGCTGCGGGGAGGGCCAGGCCGGGGGGCTGCCGCGACCGAGATCGCCGCCCAACCCCGCCCCGCCCGGCCTCCGGCCCACCCCGCACTCACCCGCAGTGGCGGCCCATGACCTCCAGCACGAACGTCCTCTGGTGGCTGCGGGGACAGAGGCGGGGCAGGGGTCAGCGGGGCCCCGCGGCCTCCCCCGCCGGCCCTCCCGGCCTCCCGGCCCCCGGCACCTCTGGGCGGTGGTGGTGATGGCGTCGACGATCTCCATGATGCGGTGCAGGGCCGAGTCGGTCCCGACGGTCATGTCGGTCCCGCAGAAGTCGTTGTCGATGGAGCCCACCATGCCCACGATGTTCAGGTGGCTGGACCGCCGCGCCTCCTCCGCCGTGATGCCACCTGCCGGGACCCGCCGCCGAGTCACAACCCTCGATCCCGGGGCCTCCGGACAAGGCCCGTAGCTGGGGGTCGGGGGCGGGGGGGGGGGCGTCTGCGGCTGGGGGCCAGCAACCAGCAGCGTGGCGTGGCGCGTACCCGGGGATGGGACGTGCGGCGAGCGCGCGGAGCCCGACGACAGCCCACCGACGCTGGCCGCGGCTCGGGTGGGGCCTGCAGTCGGGGGTGGGGCCCGGCCTGTACCAGAGGGGGTGATGTGGCCGGGAAAGGGGCCCGTGGGGTACGGCCTGTGTCCGGAGGCGTGACCTGCCCTTTGCTCGGGGACGTGGCCTGCAGCCGGGGCTGGGCTCTGGAGGGCATGGCCCGTAGCCAGAAGCGTGGTCTGTGGGGTATGGCCTGAGGTCAGGGCCCACGGCAGGGGATCCCGGGGAGCTTGGCCGGGGGTCGGCGGCGACGGAGGGCACCCTACCGCTTTTCTGGAGGTCGGTGAGCAGGCCGCTCCACTCGGCGCGGAAGGTGTCGGCCCCGGTGAGGCTGCCGTCGCCGCCGATGACGCACAGGTTGGTGATGCCCCGCTTGACCAGGTTGGCGGCGGCCCGGAGGCGGCCCTCCCGCGTGCGGAAGTCCCGGCACCGCGCGCTGCCGATCACCGTCCCGCCCTGGGGGAGGGGTTGAGCGGCGGAGGGCTCCGTCGTGGGGGGCCGGCGAGGGGGAGGGTGCCCCCATTCCCTCCTCCGGGCCCCCCGGCCCTCGACCACCCCCCACCAAGTGGCCTCCGGCACGTGGAGGCCTCCCTGAGACCGGACGGGGCCGTGGGGCTCCTCTGGGGCTAGGTGGACTGGAAGCTCGTCGCGGGCAGGAAACATATCTGCTGACTCTGTTTCTCTTTTTTGGTACTTAAGCGCCAGGCGCTGTTCTAAGCACTGGGCTACTCACAGGTGAATCGGGTTGGACGCAGTCCCTGTCCCATACAGGGCTCCCGGTCTTCGTCCCCATTTTACCGACGAGAAAACCGAGGCCCAGAGAAGCGA
This sequence comes from Ornithorhynchus anatinus, assembly GCF_004115215.2. NCBI lineage: Eukaryota > Metazoa > Chordata > Mammalia > Monotremata > Ornithorhynchidae > Ornithorhynchus > Ornithorhynchus anatinus. Next base: position 55,370,013 of record NC_041737.1, on the reverse strand, counting down.
AGTGACTTGCCCCAGGTCCCACGGCAGACGAGATTAGAACCCAGGCCCTTCTGACTCCCTGGCCCGTACTCTGTCCACCACGCCATACTGCTTCTCGTCCTCTTCCACTCTTTGCTTGTATCCACCCCAGCACTCAGTAATAATAATAATAATAATAACGTTGGTATTCGTTAAGCGCTTACTAGGTGCAGAGCACTGTTCTAAGCGCTGGGGTAGATACAGGGTAATCAGGTTGTCCCACGTGAGGCTCACAGTCTTAATCCCCATTTTACAGATGAGGGCACTGAGGCGCAGCGCAGTGACTTGCCCACAGTCCCACAGCTGGCAAGCGGCGGAGCCGGGATTAGAACCCATGACCTCTGACCGCTGCCTCTCAGTACAGTGCCCGGTATACAGTAAGCGCTTAAATGCGAGAACTGTCATTATTATTAGTCTCTGTTCTATTGCCCCCTCTCCCAAGCGCTCAGTACAGCGCTCTGCCACAGTAGGCGCTCAATAAATCCCCTCGATCGATTGACTGACGGATTGATAGACAGTAGGTGCAGAGAAGCAGCGCGGCTCAGTGGAAAGAGCACGGGCTTGGGAGTCGGAGGTCATGAGTTCGACTCCCGGCTCTGCCGCTCGTCAGCTGGGTGACTGTGGGCGAGTCGCTTGACTTCTCTGGGCCTCAGTGACCTCATCTGGAAAAATGGGGATTAACTGTGAGCCTCACGTAGGACAACCGGATGCCCCTGTATCTCCCCCAGCGCTTAGGACGGTGCTCTGCACGTGGTAAGCGCTTAACAGACACCAACATGATTATTATTAGGTGCTGGCAGGATGCACACCAACCATGGGATCTGGAACTTAAGGGAGTGGGCAGCGTAGACATACCCTCTACCCGAGGGGCGTCCACCCCGGGCTCTGGACGGGGCTGGAGGTGGGGGCTGGAGGATTTTGCCAGGAGGTTTGGGGCGCCCCCCCCCCCCAGAAGACACCCAATCCCCTCGCCGGCAGAGCGGCAGGCAGGCTGGGGCTCGGCCCCGTGCCCGGGTTATTTCGGGCCCTGACCTTCTCCCGGCCACGGGATCAGTTTACCCGTCGGCTCCCGGGCGCCGTCCCATGATCGCCACCCTCCCCGCCGACCTTTCCCAGAGCAAGGGGCAACCGGTCCCTCCCGTGTTCCCTTAGGTGCTCCCCCACTGGGCCCCCCGCCCCCCCCCCAGGGACCCCCGGCCTACCAGCTGCAGCATCATGGAGACGCTCTCCCAGGTGGCCTCTCGGATATTCTCGCCGCCGTCGACCAGGCCCTGGTAACCCTGAGGGGCCGGCAGGGTGGTCAGCCCCGACCCCCACTTCGTCCCCACCCCCGACCCCCACCCGTCCCACCCCGCCGCTCACCCGGCTCCGGCCCCTCTAGATGTCTAACCTCCATCCCTCCCGCCGCAGGCTCAACCCGTTCCTTCTCACCCGGCCGGTTGAGGGGCGACGGGGAGGAAGGGGATGGGGTGAGGATGGATGTGGGGCAGAGGAACCACCCCTCTCCCAGGTCCCCGGGGAGTCGGTTTCTCCCCTGGAGAAACACCTGGGCAGCTCCCGGACCCACCCGCCCCCAGCCCGGGCCACCCCCTTCCACGTCTGGGATGCCGTCCGGTGGGAGTCGGGGAGACACAGGCTCAGGCGAGAAACCCTGACGGCCAGGGAACGGGTTTAATTCCCATCTCTGTATCCTTCCTAACTCTTAGCACAGCGCTCTGCGCAGCGGAAGTGCTTAACACACCCCACGACGGCCGTTACTCCGTCAGACTAAGCTGGGGAGAGGCCATCTGTCCGGAGGCAGGGGACTGATGACCCCGGGAGACCCTGAGGGGGCACACACAGGCGCACACGCCCACCTTTCCGTTTCTTTGTTATACTGTACTTTGCCAAGCGCTCAGTACGGTGCTCCGCACACAGTAAGCGCTCAAGAAATACTCACATACTCACCTCGTGGACGAAGTAGACCCTGGCACCGGTGAAGATTCCCACACGGACCACGGCCCGGACGGCGGCGTTCATCCCTGGGGGAGGGGAGAGCGGGAGGGGGCCGAGGTGGGCAAGGGGGACCCCGGGGTGTTGTGGACGTGTGGGGGGGGGGGCGGGTGGGTGGAAGCTCACGTCGTCTGCCAACCCCGTGGTGCTGTACCCTCCCAAGCGCTGAGTTCGGTGGTCCGCACGTAGTAGGCGCTCAGTAAATACCACCGACGGCGAGGAGTCTGAATTGGGCAGCTGCGTAGGTTTCCTCTGGACATGGTTGCACACAGAGGTGTATTCACAGGCGTGTGCGGTTGTGTGCCTAGGATCCGTTTCCTCGCCGGGAGCCGATTCATTCATTCAATAGTATTTACTGAACGCCTACTATGTGCAGAGCACTGTCCTAAGCGCTTGGAATGAACAAGTCGGCAACAGATAGAGACGGTCCCTGCCGTTTGACGGGCTTTGGGTGTGTACGTGGGTGTGCGGAGGCCTCTTTTATTAGCGCTGTTTGTTAAGCACCTACTGTGTGCCAGGCACTGTACTAAGCGCTGGGGTTGGTCGCAGTCTTCATCCCCATTTTTCAGATGGGGTAACCGAGAAGTGACCTGATTTGCCCCAGGGCCCACAGCGGACAAGTGGTGGACCCGGGATTAGAGCCCAGGTCCTCTGACTCCACTAGGCCACGCTGCTTCCCGGGGGGGTGTACACCTGTGCCTCTACTGTGCACCCGGGCGCGTGCGCGCGCCTGTGCTTGGATTGTATACAGGGGCATCCGAACGCCTGAGCCGGAATTGCACGCCTGGGTGCGTGTGTGTATCTGCGCTTTATTGTACAACTGGTTGTACGTGTGCCTGTGACTGAACTGTACACATGAGCAGGCGTCTGTGCCTGTACCGTACACATGGCACGTGTGTGCCCGTCCCTGGACTGTACCCATGAGTATATAGAGAGAAGCAGCGTGGCTCAGCGGAAAGAGCCCGGGCTTGGGAGTCCGAGGTCGTGGTTTCGGATCCCGGCTCCGCCACGTGTCAGCTGACTCTGGGCCAGTCGCTTCACTTCTCTGGGCCTCAGTGACCTCACCTGGAAAATGGGGATGAAGACCGGGAGCCCCACGTGGGACAACCCGATGACCCTGTATCTCCCCCAGCGCTTAGAACAGTGCTCTGCACAGAGTAAGCGCTTAACAAATACCAACATTATCGTTATTGCAAATGCACCGGGGAAGAAGGGAAGGCGTGGACGGTGGCGGAGAGAGCAGAGTCCCGGCAACAGGAATGGGTTGCCCTGCCGTGTGCCGTGAGCGTATCCTGGGAATGCTAGCGTTTAGATCAGTGGTTCGGCGCTTAGTACAGTGCCTGGAACGTAGTGAGCACTTAACAAATACCATAATTATAATTATTATTATTATGACTGCCTCATCCTCCACCAGATTAGGCAACCAGTGCCTGGAACATAGTAAGCACTTAACAAATACCATAATCATAATTATTATTATTATGACCGCCTCATCCTCCCACCAGATTAGGCAACGAGAACTAGTATATCCCAGGTCCTCTCCTCAATCTTGCAGGGCCCCCGCCCTCTGCCCCAGCCCCTTCCGCTCTAGGGTTCTGACAGCCCCCAGCCCCAGGGCTCCTCCGTCCTCCGCGCCCGCCCCAGACCCGATCTCCCCAGCTCGGTCCTCCCCGCCCCTCACCTTCCCCGGGGTCTCCCTGCCTCTGGCCTCTCCCCGACCCAAACAGTTCACCGGCAGCCAGCCAGTTTGTACCCGTAAACGGTCTCCACGCCATCCTGGGATGCCCACTACTGGCCCAGAACGAATGTTGACCCTGAATTCTGCTACCTAGGCAGCACTGGCAGACAAGGAAGTAGGAAACAGAATCCAAAAGGTCAGAAGGATCTCCTGAGGACTGACAGGGGCTGCAGCTCCTGCCTGAGCCCGACAGCATCTGCCTCGGTGGGTACGGGGCGGGGGAGACGGGGAGGGGTGGGGGTCCGTTCCCTTTCACCCCACCCCACTCATCTGAGAAGACTGACCTTCGACCTGCAGCGGGCGTTTCTGATCTTACCCCTTTTTCTCACCTACTCCTTCCCCAGGCCCCCTCCCGAAGGGATCTCAGATTTAGTCCACCCTCACCCCATTTCCAGGGCTCCCCCATTTCTCACCTTCCCTCTCCTCCCACCCCCCGCTAGATCAGGAAGTTCTGCTGAGGCACAGAACGCTTTTATTCCCCCTCTCCTCGGGGGTCCTGTCGGCATAGTTTTCTGTCCTGAGGATAGTCTGCACCCCTAATGCAGGACTGGGGAGTGAGAGGGAGTTGAGGTGAGGAAGGGGGTGGCTCGGGTCATTCGTTCCTTCATTCAATAGTATTTATTGAGCGCTTACTATGTGCAGAGCACTGTACTAAGCGCTTGGAATGTACAAACTGGCACAGGTCGACAGGGCATCTATTACAGGGCAGAGTCTAGACCTACTGTTAGCGCCCGGCCCAGTACCACAGGCTTGGGAGGGGCATTTGAATACCCCTGGACGAGCATAGAATGAGAGAACATGGTGAATCTGCAGCAGGAGGGATGCAGGTTAGACCACAGGAAGAATTTCCTGAAGTTAGACCACTGGAGAAGCAGTGTGGTCTAGTGGAGTGGGCCCGGGGCCTGGGAGTCAGAAGGACCTGAATTGTAATCCCGGCTCTGCCACTTGTCTGCTGTGTGACCTTGGGCAAGTCACTTCACTCCTCTGGGCCTCAGTGACCTCATCTGTAAAATGGGGATTAAGAAGGCGAAGATATGGACTGGGCCCAACCCCAGCTCCTAGTTCAGTGCCTGGCACATAGTAAGCGCTTCATGAAGTACCCTTAAGAAAAAACTTCTTGAGGGTCAGGGAACGAGAAGTCTCCCCGGGAGGGGTGAGGGGAAGCCGAGGGACACTCCTAGGTGTCTGCCTGCCTGTCTGGGGATGTGACCGTCCCGCCACCTGCCAGGCTGACTGGATTTAGCTGCAGGGGGAGGGGGAGGGGGGGGCTGGGGCTCCTTCCTCGAACCCGAATCTCTTCCTTAATAATAATAATAATAATAATAATGTTGGTATTTGTTAAGCGCTTACTATGTGCAGAGCACCGTTCTAAGCGCTGGGGTAGACACAGGGGAATCAGGTTGTCCCACGTGGGGCTCACGGTCTTAATCCCCATTTTGCAGATGAGGTAACTGAGGCCCAGAGAAGTTAAGTGACTCAAGTGGCGGAGCTGGGATTCGAACTCATGACCTCCGACTCCAAAGCCCGTGCTCTTTCCACTGAGCCACGCTGCTTCTCCCTCCTTACCTCCCCCAAGATTAAAGAAGGAAAGTCAACAGACCATGTCTGCTACCGGACAGGCCGAGGTGGGACGGCGCCGAATGAGGGGGTTGGGGGAGGAGACAGAGGGTCAAAAGCTGGACGGCTCGAGAGGTGATCTCGTCTGTCCCCCGCCCCCACCCCCCCCGGGGCCCTCTTCTCCCTGGCTGACCCCTCTGGGAGCAGGTGCCCAGCTGGGCTTGGGTCTGCGGCCCCGCCTCGGGGGGTATTTTCGGTGGTCCCGGGGGCCTGCGGAGCGTCACGGGCACATAGCTCAGATTCCCCAGTGTCAGCTGCCCGGAAGGAGGAGCGAGGGATGGCCCAGATAGAGCTTGAGGCCCCCGAGAGGGGCCGGGGAGCGAGGCCAGAGCCCCTCGGGCCCCGCCCGGGGGGACCCTGGCTGGGGAGACTGACCGCCACAGCCCCCGCGTCGGGGGGAATCTGGGCCGGGGGGGGGGGGGGCATTTCCCGGGTTTTAGCCGGTCCCTCTGAGGGCCGGGTATCTGACTCTTCCACCCCGAGGCCTCTTCGGCCTGGAACCCAAGGCCACCTCTGCCCCTTGGACCCTCACTCTCTCCTGAGAATTAAGTAACCAGGCTCCACCGTCCCAGCCCCCGATGCTCCCCCCACATCTCCCACCCCTGGCCATCCTCCCAGGATCCTCCACTTCCAGGGACTCCCGTCCCCGCGGTCAGGGAGTTCTACCTCGTGTCCAACCCCCGATTCTTCCCGCTGCCTTTTGGGCCTCTCTCCACTCGGCCGAGCGTCAGCCGGCCCAGCGGGCCTCAGACCTTCCTTCCTGCTCTTTCCCTGGCTGCCTGGCCCTCGCTGCTCCCTGCCACGGCCCGGGGCCCAGAGCTCAGAGGTCGCCTGGTCCAACCCCCTGCCTCCAGGCAGGTGACGGTCTAAACCCTCCAGGGAGCATGAGACGCCGCCTTGAACTGGAAGGTCTCCAGGGGCTTCTTTCCGTAAGTTCCCCGCATCCTCCTGATGGTCAGGAAGTCCTTCCTCACGCCTGACCGCACTCCCTTGCTGCGCTTCGGGCCTGTTGCGTCTGGCTGGGTCCCCGGGGGGACGAAGAGGACAGTCGGCTTGAGGTCCGCTCTTTTTCTGCCCTACTCGGCCTGGCGGTTCTTTCCCGGCCCTGGAGCCGTGAGCTCTGTACCTGCTTCGCTGCCCTCTGACCTGCTGAGCAGTCCTCCCCCCGCCCCACCGGTTCCGGAAGACACCTCCCCCCATCCGGGCCGCACCAGGTGCTGTTTCTGTCACCCCGAGATCCTCGCCATCTCCGGATCTGGGGAGTAGGCTGCACCCTCCTCCCGTCCCCCACCACCCCCGGCCCCTGCCCTTACCTTGGGCATCGCCCCCGGAGGTCAGCACGGCGATGGCCTTGCCCGCACCCAGCGCGTTGGCTGCTCGGGGCCCTGTCTGGGCCATGTTGGTCTCTGGGGAGAGAGAGAGGGGGTCGTCTGCGTCAGCTCTGCTCAGGGGTCTCGGCCGCCTCCACCCGCTGTCCTTGCCCCGCAGTGAGCCCGGGCCGCCCGCCGGGAAGCTTCTCGTCCCGGCCCCTCCTCCCGTCCTGCCCGCTCCGAGCCGGAGTGGCAGATGATCCTGGCGAAATGTCACGGTAACTGAGCCGACCTGCTGCGTCAGGCTGCGCTCCCTCCCTCCCCGGCCCCCACCGGCCTCAGTGTCCCCACCCCTCCTCGCCCCCTCCCCGGCCTGGTCCCTCCCGTCCCCCCGCTGTCGGCCCTTGCCCCCCTCTGCCAGCCCAGACTTTCGCCCTCCTCCTCCCGTCCACACTCCTGCCCTCCAGCCCGCCCGGGGCGCTTTGAAGGGGGGCTTTCAGGAGAGTCCTGGGAGGGGGCAGGGATGTGGGGGAAGGCGCAGAGAAGCAGCGTGGCCTAGTGGATATTAATAATAATTATGGTATTTGTTAAGCCCTTACTTCGTGCCCAGCACCTTTCTAAGCGCTGGGGTAGATACTGGGTACTCAGGTTGTCCCACGTGGCGCTCACGGTCTCCCCCCCCCCCATTTTCCAGATGAGGTAACCGAGGCCCACAGAAGCCAAGTGACTTGCCCGAAGTCACCCAGCTGCTAAGTGGCGGAGCCGGGATTAGAACCCACGACCTCGGACTGCCGAGCCTGGCTTTTTCTACTAAGCCACGGCGTCTCTCTAGAGGCCGGGCCTGGGAGTCAGGAGAGCCTGGGTTCCAATCCCGGCTCCGCCCCCCCCGCCCCCCCCGTGTGCTGGGTGACCTTGGGCAAGTCGGTTCTCTGTGCCACTTGCTGAGCGCTAGTCCTTCCCCCACCCACCCGGGGCTGCCCAGTGCAGAGAAGGCCGAGGCCCGGGATTCGGGACACCGGGATTCCCGGGGCAGGCCCCAGCGCGTCTCGCCCAAGGCTTTGTTCCCACACAGCTCTCACTCATACACACACACACACACACACACACGCAGCGATCCATGCTTCCTGCGAGCGCCATCTCATCTTGGCTTCCATCAAGTAGTCAATTCATTCATCCATTCGATCGTCTTTACTGAGCGCTTCCTGGGTGCGGAGCCCTGGACTGAGCGCTTGGAATGGACAACTGGGCCACAGAGAGAGACCATCCCTCCCCAACCGGGGGCTCGCAGTCTAGAAGAGGGGGAGACCGACGACAGATCGAGGAGTCAGGCATCACTGCCATCAGAACAGATCGATAGAATCGTAGGTAGAGACGCATCATTAAGAAAATAGAATAGAAAGAATATACACAAATATATATTGTATGTCATAATCATAATGATGGCATTCATCATTATCATTCGTGAGAAGATAGAAATTGGAAATTAATGAGAAAAAGAAAGTAGAGAAGCAGCGTGGCCCGGCGGCAAGAGCCCGGGCTTTGGAGTCAGAGGTCGTGGGTTCGAATCCCGGCTCTGCCGCTTGTCAGCCGGGTGACTGTGGGCGAGTCACTTCAGTTCTCCGGGCCTCAGTTACCCCATCTGTAAAACGGCGGTGAAGACTGTGAGCCCCACGTGGGACAACCTGATTCCCCTGTGTCTACCCCACAGAACAGTGCTCTGCACAGAGTAAGCGCTTAACCAACACCAACGTTAGTATTCATTCATTCGATCGTATTTATTGAGCGCTTACTATGAGCAGAGCACTGTACTGAGCGCTTGGAATGGACAATTCGGCCTCAGGTAGAGCCGATCCCTGCCCAAATCACAGTCTAAACGAGCGCTTACTATGGGCAGAGCGCTGTTCTGAGCGCTGGGGGGAGGGGGGGGGGATACCAGGTGAGCAGGGGCCGCCCAGGCTTCATCCCCATTTGACAGATGAGGTCACCGAGGCCCAGAGAAGTGAAGCGACTCGCCCGGAGCCAGAATGCTGGAGAGAGATATATATATATATACACGTCATTAATAAAAGAGAGATGGAATATATACACATACGCATCGTATCTAGCGTACATAATAGATGTGTACCGTGTGTATCTAGAGAGTCGATCAGACGACCCCCGCCGCCCCTGCATTTTGGGACGCTCAGTCCAGTGCTCTGCACCTAGTAAGCGCTCAATAAACGCTATCGAATGAAGGAATGCACCCACCCTGAGAGGGGCACCCGGCCACCAGGCCGCAGTGGCACCCGGACGGTCCCCCGCAGAAACCCAGGCCCGGGTGCGGGCAGATGTCGCAGGGGGCCGGGTCCCGGGGCGGAGCTGCGGGGGTCCCCCCGGTGGGTCCCCCGGGGCCGGGGGCGTCGCCGGGGAAGGGGTCCGCTTGCCTCGGGGGGGACCCGGGGGTTGGGGGCCGCGGGGAGGAGCGACGGGCCGCCGCCACCGCAGCGGGCCGGGGGTGGGGGACGCCCCGGGGACCCCCCTGGTTGGGAGACGCCCCCCGCCGCCTCCCCCCGGCTCCCCTCGCCGCGCTGGGCGCCTCCCCATCCTCTCCCCCCTGGCACCGAGGGCCCGGCGACCACCCTCTCGGGAAGCCCCCTCTCGACGCTCCCTTCTGCTCACCTCAATCCCTCCCGCTGCAGCGTCGGCCCCTTCCCGCTGGCCGCCCTCCCCGGCAGGAACGGGGGGCCCGGGCGGGGGGGTCGCGCCTGACATCTCCCCTCCCCAAGTCTGATTCGCCCCCCCTCCCCCCGCGATGCATTTTCACCCACCGCTCAGCCCAGTGCTCTCCACGCAGTCGGGGTTTCAGGACGCCGGTATCCGTTAAAGCGCTTCCTCCGTGCAGAGCACTGTTCTAAGCGCTGGGGGCGGGGGGGGGATACGAGGTCATCGGGTGGTCCCACGCGAGGCTCCCCGGCTTCATCCCCATTTTCCAGATGAGGGAACGGAGGCCCAGAGAAGTGAAGGGACTTGCCCCCCGGTCACCCAGCTGCCAAGAGGCGGGGGCGGGATTCGAACCCGCGACCCCGGACTCCCAAGCCCGGGCTCTTGCCACTGAGCCACGCTGCTCCTCTGTTTAATAAATCGAGCCCTTAGTACAGCGCTCTGCTCATAGTAAGCGCTCAATAAATACGATCGAAGGCGCCTGGCGCGTAGTAAGCGCTTCTTTGGTCTTGTTTTGTTGACTGTCTCCCCCGTTGTTGGGCGGGGACGGTCTCTATCTGTTGCCGAATTGTCCGTTCCAAGCGCTTAGTACAGTGCTCTGCACCTAATAAGCGCTCAATAAATACGAGTGAATGCGCCTGGCCCATAGTAAGCGCTTCTTTGGTCTTGTTTTGTTTTGTTGTCTGCCTCCCCCCTTGTCGTGAACCCCTTGTTGGGCAGGGATTCTCTCTATCTGTTGCCGAATTGTCCATTCCAAGCGCTTAGTACAGTGCTCTGCACTTAGTAGGCGCTCAATAAATACGATTGAATGAATGAATACCATGAGCAACTCCTCCTGATTTTTTCCCTATGGTACTTGTTAAGCGCTTACTGTGTGTCAGCACTGTTCTAAGCGCTGGGGTGGATAGAGATTTAGCAGCCTGGGACAGTGCTTTGCACACAGTAAATGCTCAATAAATACTGTAAGCCCGTCAGTGGGCAGGGATCGTCTCCATCTGTTGCCGAATTGTCCATTCCAAGCGCTTAGTACAGTGCTCTGCACATAGTAGGCGCTCAATAAATACGATTGAATGAATAAATACGATGGAATGAATCAGGTTGGACCCAGTCCCCGTCCCACTTGGGCTCACAGTCTAAGTAGGAGGGCGAGCAGTCTGGCAATGGTATTTATTGAGCGCTTCCTGTACTAAGCGCTCGGGAGGGGACAATACAACGGCACAACGGACCCCTTCCCCGCCCACAACGAGCTGACGTCCAGAGGAATCGAATCCCCATTTTACAGCGGAGGTAACCGAGGCACAAAGCGCTCAATAAATACTATCGAAATAGTGAATTTGCCCAAGGTGGGAATCGGCAGAGTCAGAATTAGAACCCAGATCCCCTGACTGCCAGGGCCTGGCTCTTCCTTTCGACTAGGCGGAAGATCATTACGGGCGGGGAACACGTCCACTAATTCTGTTGTCCTCTCCCGAGCACTTAGTATAGTTCTCTGCAGTATACTAATCGCCGGGGTTGATATGAGCTAATCGGGTTGGACACAGTCCCTGTCCCACATAGGTTTCAAAGTCTTAATCCCCATTTAACAGATGAGGGAACTGAGGCACAGAGAAGGGTTTCTAGACTGTAACCTCGCAGTGGGCTGTGTTTGTTGTTCTACTGTACTCTGGATTGCTTGGTACAGTGCTCTGCACACAGTGACGCTCAATAAATAGGATTGAATGAATGGAAAATGAATGGGGCGGAGGTGGGATTAAAACCCGAGGTCCTCTGAATCCCAGGCCCGGGTTCTTTGTGTTCAGCCACCCTCTGATTCATCGATCGTATTTATTGAGCGCTCACTGTGTGCGGAGCACTGTACTAAACGCTTGGAAAGTACAATTCAGCGCTTGGAAAGTACAATCGGGTCCCTTCGGCCCCTCAGGGCCGCTCGAGCACCCCCCCCCCCCAAGTTGAAAATTTCATTTTTTTTTCCTTCTGGAATTTGTTCAGCGCTCACTCTGTGCCAGCCACTGAGCTGAACGCCGGGGTAGCTACAAGCTGATCGGTTTGGACACAGTCCGTGTCTCCCACAGGGCTCAGGGTCCTAACCCCCATTTTACAGATGAGGTAACGAAGGCACAGAGAAGTGAAGTGACTTGTCCAAGGCCACACCCGGCGGACAAGTGGCGGAGCAGGGATCGGAACCCGGATCCTCCTGACAGTCAGGCTCGGGGGGTCTCCGCTAGGCCACGCTGCCTCTGTTTGGGATTCTGCGTCTGCGGCTGGTAGAGCTGGGGGGGTGTGTGTGTGTGTGTGTGTGTGTGTCTGTGTCCTTTCAGCCCCTCTCCCCCCTTTAGCCCCCACCCCCGGGTCCAAGCACCAGGCAGCCCGTTGAGCACCCACTGGGCGCCCATTACATCCACATCCCTGTCTCCAGGCGGGCCGCCCCCCCCCCGTTCGCTACCCTGGAGCCCCCTCCCCTTCTATTGATTTTATCGATTATATACTTAGTGGCATTTGGTAAGCGCTTACTATGTGTCAGCACCGAGGTACGCACTAACTAATGAGGTCGGACACCGTCCCCGGCGCACGTGGGGCTCACGGTCTTCATCCCCATTTGACAGAGGGGGGAACTGAGGCCCGGAGAAATGAGCCGACCTGTCCAACGTCACGGAGCAGAGGGGCCGGGTCCTCTGACTCCCAGGCCCGGACTCTTCCCTCCGGGGGAAGCCCCCCCCCGGGTGGGAAAATGCCCCCCAATACCTCTCCCGGCTCCGAGGCCCCGCGGGACCGACCTGCGCCCGGCCCAGACCTGGGCGTCGCTACCGGGGCGGCTCCGTCCACCCCCCGCCACCCCACCCGGGCTCCCCTCTCACCGCCTCCGGTGCATGCGTGCACATCCGTACTCGGACATACGTGTAAACACACACACACGCACACGTGCACAAATACAAACACATAGTACACACCTTCCAAATACCACCCCATAGGTGTGTACAGGCCCAAGGAGGCCTGGAGACCCCCCGGGTCCCCCTCTCTGCCGCAGAGAGGCCTCTCCCCTCTCCCCCTGCCAAACCGTTTCCAGCCAAGACCCCGGTCCCCCTCCCCTGCCCTTCCCGGGGGTCCCGGGCCGCCCCCCCCCCCAGTTCTCTGGGGGGACCGGTGGGTCTCAGGCGCGCACGTGTACACAGACGCACACGCACACACACACCTGCTGCCCTGGTCCCTCTCCGACTCGGGAGGAAGGGGAAGAAGGTGAAGAGGAGAAAGATGGCGAAGGGGAAGGCCACGGAGAGGAAGAGGTTCTGGCAGACCCCGGGGAGGTCCAGGGCCGCCCCCATGGCCGGCCGGAGGCCCCGGCCCCGGCCTCTATTTATGGCTCTGACTCAGCCGGACAGCCGGGGACCTCATTGGCGGCTATAAAGGGGTCTGTATGTGACCCCCCCACCCCCCAACAGACACAGACACACACACACACAGCTGTGTCTGAGGCCCGGGAGTCGGAAGGTCATGGGTTCTAATTCCGACTCCGCCACTTGTCTGCTGTGCCGCCACTTCTCTGGGCTTCAGTTCCCTCATCTGTAAAATGAGGATTGAGAGCGGGAGCCCCACGGGGGGCAGGGACTCTGTCCAACCTGATCTGCTTGGATCCAACCCAGCGCTTAGTACGGTGCCTGGCACAGAGTGCTCAACAAATACCACAATTATTATTATTGTTAGACCTTCCTCTCCCCCGGGTTCTCCGAGGTAAGGCCCACCACCAGGCCCATCCCCACCGCCAGTTTCCACTTTTCCCATTTCCTCCTTGCCCAGCAAGCTCCAGCGGGGGAGGGAACTGTTTTCCCTAATAATAATAATAATAATGTTGGTATCAGTTAAGCGCTTACTATGTGCAGAGCACTGTTCTAAGCGCTGGGGGAGATGCAGGATCACCAGGTTGTCCCACATGAGGCTCCCGGTCTTCATCCCCATTTTACAAATGAGGGAACTGAGGCCCAGAGAAGTGAAGTGACTCGCCCACAGTCACCCGGCTGACAAGTGGCAGAGCCGGAATTCGAACCCATGACCTCTGCCTCCTAAGCCCGGGCTTTTTCCACCGAGCCACGCCGTGGTGTTTAAGTGCTTACTCTGTGCCAGGCACTGTTCTAAGCGCTGCGGGAAAGACAAGATAAGCGGGTTGGACCCAGGCCCCGTTCCACCTGGGGTTCGCGGTCTTCATCCCCATTTTAAAGATGGGGGAACTGAGGCCCAGAGAAGTGAAATGATTTGCCCAAGGTCGGGCAGCAGACACGTGGCAGGGTCGGGATTAAAACCCAGGTCCAGCCTGGGCTCTTTCCACTAGGCAACACTGCTCCTCCAGCACCTCTGGCCTTTTATTCTTCTCCCAGGACCCGCTGGCCACTGCAACTCTCTCCAGTGCTCCTGAGGCCTCTCTCTCTCTCCCCCTCATTCATTCGTTCCTTCGATGGTATTTATTGAGCGCTGACTGTGTGCAGAGCACTGTACTAAGCGCTTGGGAAGCACAATTCGGCAACAGAGACAATCCCTGCCCGCAATGGGCTCGCAGTCTAGAAGTGGGGGGAGCCAGACAGCAAAACAAGTAACAGGCGTCGGTGGCGTCGTTACGAATAGGATTATAGATACGTAGACATAAAAATAAATGGCATTATTATTATAAATATGTACAGATATACACGGGTTTTATGGGGTGGAGGGCGGTAGGGCAGAGGGAGCGAGTCAGGGTGATGGGGAGAGGGGGAGCAGAGGAAATGGGGGGCTTAGTTTGGGAAAGCCTCCTGGAGGAGGTGACCTTTCTTGCTCCCAGGCCTCAGACCCTCCTTCCAGTGCTCCTCAAACCCCTGATGCCGTAGTGTACCCCGCCCCTCATTCGTTCAATCCTATTTATTGAGCGCCTACTGTGTGCGGAGCACTCCACTAAGCGCTGGGAATGTACAATTCGTCGTCGTCGTCCTCCTCCTTGCAGCCCTCTAACCCCTTCCTCCCCCTCCTGCCCAGGCTTCCGCCCCCAACTAAGCGCTCTGCCCCCCAGACTCGAGGACCCGTGAAGGCCCCGCGGGAGGGCCAGGGGGCTACTCGCTGGCATTCATTCATTCGATCGTATTTATTGAGGGCTTACTGTGTGCAAGGCACTGTACTGAGCGCTTGGGAGGGGACACAAGAACATCAGACACATTCCCTGCCCCCGACCAGCTCACCGTCCGGTGGGGGAGGCAGAGGTTCATAGAAATAAATGAATGAATAGATCAATCAATCAATCAATCAATCACAGCTCTAGAGAAGCAGGTGGCTTAATGGACAGAGCCCGGCCTTTGGAGTCAGGAGACAGGGGTTCTAATCCCGCCCCTGCTGCTTAGCACTTCTCTATGCCTCAGTTTCCTCCTCTGTAAAAGGGGGATTAAAAGTGTGAGCCCCACGTGGGTCGACGTGATTACCTGCATAATAATAATAATGATGTTGGTATTTGTTAAGCGCTTACTATGTGCAGAGCACTGTTCTAAGCGCTGGGGGAGGTACAGGGTAATCAGGTGGTCCCACGTGAGGCTCACAGTCTTCATCCCCATTTTACAGATGGGGTCACTGAGGCCCAGAGAAGTGAAGTGACTTGCCCACAGTCCCACAGCTGACAGGTGGCAGAGCCTGGAGTCGAACTCATGACCTCTGACTCCCAAGCCCAGGCTCTTTTCCACTGAGTCACGCTGCATCCACCCCAGCGCGTAGAACAGTGCCTGGCACGTGGTAAGCGCCTAACGACTATCTGAGTAATGATGATAATAATCATGTTGGTATCTGTTAAGCGCTGACTATGTGCAGAGCACTGTCCTAAGCGCTGGGGGAGATACAGGGGCATCAGGTTGGCCCCCGTGAGGCTCCCAGTCTGAATCCCCATTTGACAGATGAGGGAACTGAGGCCCAGAGAAGGGAAGTGACTTGGCCACGGTCCCACAGCTGACAGTGACGATTTATATACACTGTGGCTCAGTGGAAAGAGCCCGGGCTTGGGAGTCAGAGGTCATGAGTTCGACTCCCGGCTCTGCCACTGGTCAGCTGTGGGACCGTGGGCGAGTCACTTCCCGTCTCTGGGCCTCAGTTCCCTCATCTGTCAAATGGGGATTAACTGTGAGCCTCACGTGGGACAACCCGATGCCCCTGGATCTCCCCCAGCGCTTAGAACAGTGCTCTGCACAGAGTAAGCGCTTAACAGATACCAACATCATCGTATACAGAAATGCAGGTACTCACCGAAGGATAGGATGGGGATCCCATCCAAGGTGACCGAGTCACCCCTGTCCTCCCAAGTGGGGCGCGGGTTGCTGAAGGAGGCCATGACCGTGTCATCCGTGGCTGCCCCGTCGGGGGGACAGCAGCTCCTGGTCACCCCCAAGGTGGGCCTAGCTGGGCCCGGGGGGCCACTCAGGCCCGATGGGTGGTCGTGGGTCCGGGCGAGGAGCGGGCCTGGCTGGGGTAGACGCCTTGAGGGTCCCAAGGGGACCGCGGAGGGGCGGGGGAGGGGGGGGGCCTGGCTCCTCTCTAGGGAGGGCAGGGTGCCACACACTCTCATACGCGCTCTGCTGCCCTGTCTGGGGGGGGGCAAACCGGTCTGCCCTGGGGGTTGCTGGAGCCCCCCGTCGCCATGGCAACTTGGAACCCTGCCCCTAGAAGCCGGACCACCGATTCCCCAACGGGCAGGGGAGCAGGGGGATCGTTGGGGCCCGACCCCGTAATAATAATAATGACGTTGGTATCTGTTAAGCGCTTACTATGTGCAGAGCACTGTTCTAAGCGCTGGGGGAGATGCGGGGTCATCAGGTGGTCCCACGAGACGGTTAATCCCCATTTTGCGGATGAGGGAACTGAGGCCCAGCGAAGTGAAGGGACTTGCCCACAGTCACACAGCTGCCAGGTGGCAGAGTGGGATTCGAACCCATGACCTCTGACTCCCGAGCCCGGGCTCTTTCCACTGAGCCACGTAATGAAACGCTTAGCGTACGGTACCCCTGTCGATCAGTGGTATTTACTGAGTATGTACTGTGTGCAGAGCACTGTACTAAGCGCTTGGGAGAGTACATACGTGTGCAGAACACTGTACTGAGCACTTGGGAGAGGACAGTACAACAGAGTTGGGAGACGCAGTCCCTGTCCACGGGGGCCTCACATCAGTCAATCAATCCTATTTATGGAGTGTTTACTGTGTGCGTAACGCTGTACTGAGCGCTTGGGAGTGGACGACAGAACGGCAAAGAGACACATTCCCTGTCCCTAAGGAGCTCGCAGTCTAGAGGGGGAGAGGCAGGATTAGAATCCAGGTCTCTTCCCCAGAACCAACCTCTTTTTGCAGCCCAGTAGCAGGGAAATGGGTTTTTTTGTTTGTTTTGGGCGGTGGGGTGGGTCGGTCTGTATTTTCATGCTATTTTTTATTTATTTATTCATTCATTCATTCCATAGTATTTATTGAGCGCTTACTATGTGCAGACTGCTGGACTAAGCTCTTGGAATGGACAAATCGGTACCAGAAGCACTTACTACATGCCAGGCACTGCACTGAGCACCCGGGATAGATACCAGACAATCAGATTGGACACGGTCCATGTCCCACATGAGGCTCACCGTCTTGTCAGCTGTGTGACTTTGGGCAAGTCACTTAACTTCTCTGGGCCTCAGTTCCCTCATCTGCAAAATGGGGATGAAGACTGGGAGCCCCACGTGGGACAACCTGATGACCCGGTATCTACCCCAGCGCTTAGAACAGTGCTCCGCACAGAGTAAGCGCTTAACAAATACCAACATTATTATTATTAATCTCAGATTTCCAGATGAGAGGACCTGGGTTCTAATCCCATCCCCACCTCTTGCTGATGTGTCGTCTTGGGCGAGTCATTTCACTTCTCCGGGCTTCAGTCTCCTCTGTAAAAACGGGGATTCGATACCGAATTCCCTTGTGGAATCGGGATTGGGTCCGACCTGATTATCTTGTCACTGCCCCGAGGCTTCGTAGGCGGCTTTGGAACATCATAAACGCCACCATTAGAGGCCAATCCTAGTTAGAACTGAATTTAAAATCCGGAAACGATTCATCAGTGATATTTACTGAGCGCTCATTGTCACCATTAGAGGCCAATCCTAGTGAAGAACTGAATTTAAAATCCGGAAACGATTCATCAGTGATATTTACTGAGCGCTCATTGTCACCATTAGAGGCCAATCCTAGTGAAGAACTGAATTTAAAAATCCGGAAACGATTCATCAGTGATATTTACTGAGCGCCAACTGGGCGCTAAGCACGTCCCCTCCTAAGTGTTTGAGAGAATACAATAGAGTCCTCAAGGGGATTGCAGTCTAATGGAGGAGAGGCCCGCGAATTTACAAATGGGAGGAAAAAGGAAAGAAAAAGTCATCGCTCCAATCAATCGCGGTATTAGAGAAGGGCGTTAAGCGCTGGAAGAGGAATATACATTTTGGAAATCGATTAGACACGGTCCTTGTCCTTGGGGGGGGGGGGTCACGATCTCAAATAATAATAATAATAATGTTGGTATTTGTTAGGCGCTTACTGTGTGCAGAGCACTGTAAATAAATGAGCATCAAAAAATTAATAATAATAAATAAAGCGTTGAAATGGTAGAATCCAAAAATCGTTTTTAATTTAGGCGCGGGTGGCTGTCCTGGTGCTAATACTAAGGATTAATAATGATTCTTATTATTAAGCCTTTACTATAGTGCTCTGCACACAGTCAGCGCTCAATAAATGTTGGTGTTTGTTAAGCGTTTACGGTGTGCGGGTCATCAAGTTGTCCCACGTGAGGCTCACAGTTAATCCCCATTTGACAGATGAGGTCACTGAGGCACAGAGAAGTTAAGAGACTGGCCCACGGTCACCCAGCTGACAAGTGGCAGAGCCGGGATTCGAACCCATGACCTCTGACGCCCAAGCCCGGCCTCTTTCCACTGAACCACGCTGCTTCTCCGGTAATGGTGGTATTTATTAAGCGCTTACTATGCGCAGAACACTGTTCTAAGCGCTGAGGTAGATACAGGGTCAGCAGGTCGTCCCACGTGAGGCTCACAGTTAATCCCCATTTGACAGATGAGGTCACTGAGGCACCGAGAAGTGAAGTGACTCGCCCACGGTCACCCAGCTGCCAAGGGGGCAGAGCCGGGATTCGAACCCATGACCTGCTTCGGGGAAGCAGCGTGGCTCAGTGGAAAAGAGCCTGGGCTTCGGAGTCAGAGGTCATGAGTTCGATTCCCGACTCTGCCACTTGTCAGCTGGGTGACTGTGGGCAAGTCGCTTCACTTCTCTGGGCCTCGGTTCCCTCATCTGTAAAATGGGGGTTAAGACTGTGAGCCTCACGTTGGGGCCACCTGATGACCCTGTATCTCCCCCAGCGCTTAGAACAGTGCTCTGCACATAGTAAGCGCTTAACAGATACCAACATTATTATGACCTCTGACTCCCAAGCCCGGGCTCTTGCCACTGAGCTTGCGTCTACCTAACTTTACTCCATTACTTCTCTGGGCCTCAGTTTTCCCGTCTGCAAAATGGGGATTAAGCCTGTGAGCCTCAAGAGGGACAAGGACTGTGTCCATCCCGATTTCCTTGTACCCACCCCAGCGCTTAGTACAGTGCTTGGCAGATAGGGAACGCTTAACAAAGGCCACATCATAATAATATTATTATTAGACTGCCAGCTGGGAACGTGTCTACCAACTCAGTTGTGTCGTACTCTCCAAGCGCTTAGTACAGTGCTCTGCACACGGTAAGCGCTCAATAAATACGATTGAATGAATGAATCCAGTAAGGGCTCAATAAATGTGATTGTTTGAGTGCCGCACTTTCTGAGGACCGACGAAGGGAGCCCAGTTGGGCCAGAGATTAATAATAATAATGATAATAATAATGATGATGATGATGGTATTTGTTAAGCGCTTACTATGTGCCAAGCACTGTTCTAAGCGCCAGGGTAGTTACAAGGTCATCAGGTTGTCCTCCGTGGGGCTCACAGTCTTCACCCTCCTTGGCAAGCAGCGTGGCTCAGCGGAAAGAGCCCGGGCTTGGGAGTCAGAGGTCATGGGTTCGAATCCCGGCTCTGCCCCTTGTCAGCTGGGTGACTGTGGCCAAGTCACTTCTCTGGGCCTCAGTTCCCTCATCTGGGAAAGGGGGATGAAGACTGTGAGCCTCATGTCGGACAACGTGATGACCCCGTATCTGCCCCAGCGCTTAGAACAGGGCTCGGCACGTAGTAAGCGCTTAACAAATTCCATCACGACTATCATTATTCCTGTTATTATTTTTATTATCGGGCTTGGGAGTCAGAGGTCTGGGTTCGAATCCCGCCTCTGCCCCTTGTCAGCTGTGTGGCCTTGGGTAAGTCACTTCACTTCTCTGGGCCTCAGTGACCTCATCTGTCAAATGGGGATGAAGATGGGGAGCCTCACGAGGGACCCCCTGATGACCCCGTATCTGCCCCAGCGCTTAGAACAGTGCTTGGCACGTAATAAGCGCTTAACAAATTCCATCATGACTATCATCAGTCCTGTTATTATTATTATTATTATTATTATTATCGGGCTTGGGAGTCAGAGGTCATGGGTTCGAATCCCGCCTCTGCCCCTTTTCAGCTGGGTGACTCTGGGCAAGTCCCTTCACTTCTCTGGGCCTCAGTGACCTCATCTGGAAAATGGGGATGAAGACGGGGAGCCTCACGAGGGACCACCTGATGCCCCTGGATCTCCCCCAGCGCTTAGAACCGAGTCGGCGCTTAACCAATACCCACACGCTGATTATTCCGAGGGGGAACGCGGAGCGGGGCGGAACCCCGGGAGCAAGGGCGAGGGGCGGCGGGGAGCGAAAAGGGGGTGGGACCGGGCGGCGGGGCGGCCAATGGGAGCCCGGGAGCCTCCGCGGGGCAGCCAATGGGAGTCCGGGAGCCCCCTCGGGGCGGCCAATGGGAGCGCGGGAGCCCCCTCGGGGCGGCCAATGGGAGCGCGGGAGCCCCCTCGGGGCGGCCAATGGGAGCGCGGGAGCCCCCTCGGGGCGGCCAATGGGAGGGCGGGAGCCCCCTCGGGGCGGCCAATGGGAGTCCGGGAGCCCCTTCGGAGCGACCAATGGGAGCCCGGGCGCCCCCTCCCGGCCCCGCCCCGTCGGCCGCCCTTCCCCCTCCCCCTCCCTCGGCGGCCTCCCCCTCCCTCCCCCCCGGACCCCCGGGGCCACTTCCGGCGGCGCCGAGGCCCTTCCGCTTCCGGCCGGGCCGCCCACCCGGAAGCGGCCCGCGCGTGGCTCCCCGGGCGGCTCGGTAAGTGGCGGCGGGAAAGCGGCGGGCGCGGGGGACCGACGCCGGACGGGACGCCGGCCCCGCCCCCATCTCCTCTCCTCTGCCGGGGGGCGGCGGGCCGGGGAGGAGGAGGAGGAGGAGGAGGAGGGGAGGAACGCCCGCCCCCTGCTGGACTCCGCTCTCCCCAGCGCTTAGCGCAGGGCTCTGCGCATAGCGACCCCTGCTGATGGATCGGGGGACAGGAGGAGGAGCAAGAGGGGACCTCCCGCCCTCCAGCCTCTCCCCACTGCCGTAGTGTGCTCTCCCCAGCGCTTAGCACAGTGCTCTGCACATAGCAACCCCCGCCGATGGATGGGGGGAGAGGAGGAGGAGGAGGAGGGATCCTTCCACCCTCCAGCTTCTCCCCACTGTTATAGTGTGCCGTCCCCAACGCTTAGCACAGTGCTCTGCACGTAGTAAGCGCTCAGTAGCCACCGCTGATGGATCAGGGGGAGAGGAAGAAGAGGAAGAGGGGACCTCCAGCCTCTCCCCACTGTGCGCTCCCCAGCGCTTAGCACAGTGCTCTGCACATAGCAACCCCCGCTGATGGATCAGGGGGCGAGGAGGAGGAGGAAGAGGAGACCTCCCACCCTCCAGCCTCTCCCCACTGCTGTCCTCGGCTCTCCCCAGCGCTTAGGACAGTGTTCTGCACATAGTAAGCGCTCAATAACCCCTTATGGATGGGTCAGTGGGAGAGGAGGAGGAAGAGGGGATCTTCTCCGCCTCCAGCCCCTCCACGAGAAGCAGCGTGGCTCGGTGGAAAGAGCCCGGGCTTGGGAGCCGGGGGTCGCGGGTTCGAATCGCCGATCCGCCACTCGTCGGCTGGGCGACTGTGGGCGAGTCGCTTCTCTGGGCCTCAGTGACCTCATCCGTCAGATGGGGATTTACCGCGAGCCTCACGCGGGACGACCCGATGACCCCGCGTCTCCCCCAGCGCCCGGGACGGTGCTGTGCACAGGGTAAGCGCTTAACGAACGCCAACGTTGTCACGGCCGTATCCCGCCGGCTTCTCCGGATGAGGTCACTGAGGCCCAGGGAGGCGAAGTGAGCTGCCCAGAGTCGCGCAGCTGATAAGTGGCGGAGCCGGGATTGGAACTCACACCCTCTGACTCCCGAACCCGCGCTCTCTCTGCTGAGCCCCGCCGCTTTTTGCCGTTGGGGTGCGGGGATCCCGCCCTTTCCCGGAGTCACCCTCCTGTCGCCCCACCTGACCGCTTCTCTTGAACTCCTGCCCCGCCCCGGGTGTCGCCTCGGTCCGCCCCGTCACCCGGATCAGCAGCAGAAGCAGCAGTCAGTGGATCTGCTAACACCTTCTGGGTGCGGAGCGCTGTGCTGAGCGCTTAGGGGAGAGTACAGCCTCCCTCCAGACCGTAGGTGCCCTGTGGTCCGGGGCTGCTCCGCTGCCGACGCGTTCGATACTCTCCCACGCGCTCCGTAAGTGTTCTGCCCGAGGTGAGCGCTCAGTAAATGCCACTGACAGACTCCTCGTGGGGAGTGTCTCTCTTCCTCTGTCGCGTCGTCCCCCCCCCCCCGAGCGTTCAGTACGGTGTCCGGCGCACGGTAAGCGCTCAGTAGATAGCCTCGATCAGCTCCTCGCGGCCTGGAGAACGTCCCTCCCGACTCTGTTGTATTCTTCTCTCCCGAGCCCTCGGTACAGTGCTTTGCACCCGGTGAGCGCTCAGTAAACCCCATCGGTTGGTGATGCGCTATCTAGAGAAGCGGCGCGGCTCAGGGGAGAGAGCCCGGGCTTTGGAGTCAGAGGTCACGGGTTCGAATGCCGGCTCGGCCACTCGTCAGCTGTGTGACCGTGGGCGAGTCGCTTCACTTCTCGGTGCCTCAGTGACCTCATCTGTAAAATGGAGATGAAGACTGGGAGCCTGTGATTCCCC
This sequence comes from Ornithorhynchus anatinus, assembly GCF_004115215.2. NCBI lineage: Eukaryota > Metazoa > Chordata > Mammalia > Monotremata > Ornithorhynchidae > Ornithorhynchus > Ornithorhynchus anatinus. Next base: position 55,347,440 of record NC_041737.1, on the reverse strand, counting down.
TGCGTCCACCCCAGCGCTTAGAACGGTGCTCGGCACATAGTAAGCGCTTAACAAACGCCAACATCATTATTATTATTATTATTAGAGAGGGTGTGCCTTTAAATCATAGATTCTAAATCGCTTATTTATTCCTGTTAACGGCTTTTCCCCCCCCCTCTAGTCCGGAAGCTCGCTGTGGGCAGGGAACCTCCTCGCCAATTCTCTTGTATCACGCTCTCCCTAACGCTTCGTGTAGTGCCCGGCACGTAGTGGGGACTCAGTAAATACGATCGATCGATCGATCGGCTAGGCACGAGGATCCGCAGCGGCTGAGTGCCGTCGAGAGTGCTGAACGGTCCGTCCGGAGGACCGGACCGATCGAACGGTGATAATGGGGTTTATTAATGATAATTCATGGGTTTTTGGTTCAGCGCCGACTCCGCGCTAAATGCTGGGGAGATACAGTCCGATTGATAGTAATAATAATAACGGTAATGGTGATATTTAAGTACTTAGGGAAGCAGCGTGGCTCAGCGGAAAGAGCCCGGGCTTGGGAGTCACAGGTCATGGGTTCGAATCCCCGCTCTGCCACTTCTCAGCTGTGTGACTTTGGGCAGGTCGCTCCTCTGGGCCTCGGTTACCGCACCCGTAAAATGGGGGTTAACTGTGAGTCTCACGTGGGATAACCTGAATCTCCCCCAGCGCTTAGAACGGTGCTCTGCACATAGTCAGCGCTTAACGAAGACCGACATTAATCACTATTTTGTGCGAAGCACTGTTCTGGGTCGGACCCTGTCCCCGTCTAAGTGAAAGGGAGACAGGATATCTGATCCTCATTTTCCAGAGGAGGAAACCGAGACCCAGAGGAATCCAGCGACTTGCCCAAGATCCCACGGCGGGCAAGTGACGGAGCCGGGATTAGAACCCAGACCCCCTGCCTCCCAGACCCCAGCACTTGCCACACCGTGCCCACTTCCAATGAGAGCAAAGTTGTGCCCGGGCTGGCGAGGAGGAGCGGAAACCCCACGTAGCCCTAATAGGGGAGGGTTTCCGCCGAGGGGACGGTCAACCGGCGGTGTTTATCGAGCGCTCGCTGTGGGCCGAGCACCGCGCCGAGCGCTTGGGAGAGTACGCCACGCGTCGGGGTCGGGAGGCGCAGTTGTGACCCGGGAGACGTGCGGGACGGTTAATCGGGGAGGGCTTCCCGGAGGAGGGTTGTCGCGGGGAATTTGGGAGGGAGGGGTGGGGTCGGCAAGGCGGAGGCGGGCGGGCGTGACGCGGAGAGAGGAGAATCCGGGGGCGGGAGACGAGCAGGTCTATCCGGCCGGGAGGCGGAGGGTGAAGCTGCGAGAGCGGAAACCTGAAAGGCCGGAGAGATGGGGAGTTTTTCTTCATTGGATTCAAGTGGGGAAAGGGCAGCCCCGGGGTTGTGAGGAGGACGGGGCCGCGGCCGGTTGGAGAAGGGAAGTGACTCGCCTGAGGTCACGTAGCGGACAGGAGGCAGGGCCGGGATCAGAACCCAGGGCCTCGGAGTCCCAGGCCCGGGCCCTTTCCGCCGAGCCGTGCTGCGTCAGAACAGCCGACGCACCGGACCGGCTCCGGGTGAGGAATAATAATAATAATGTTGGTGTTTGTTAAGCGCTTACTATGTGCAGAGCACCGTTCTCGGCGCGGGGGGAGATCCAGGGGCATCAGGTGGTCCCACGTGAGGCTCACCGTTAATCCCCATTTTCCAGATGAGGTCACTGAGGCCCAGAGAAGTGAAGGGACTTCTGACGAGTGGCAGAGCCGGGAGTCGAACTCGTGACCTCTGACTCCGAAGCCCAGGCTCTTTCCACTGAGCCACGCTGTTATATCGTTCTGGTGTACTCTCCCGCGTGCTCAGTACAGTGCTCTGCCCGCGGTAAGCGCTCAATAAATCGACTGCCCACAGGGAACTTCCTCCGTCGCCCCGCGGCTCCTTCCGGGAAGCGTTTGCCGGAGGAGGGGGCGGAGGGGTGGGGGCGTCTTCCGACCTGCGGTGGGCGGCCCCCGTTGGCAGAGGGGAGCGCTTAGTACAGTGCTCTGCACGTCGTAAGCGCTCAGTAAATACTACTGAATGAAGGAAAGGTGCCCTCCTCGGGCGGGCGGGTGGCGAGCGCGCCAGGAGCCCGGGGCTCGATCGGGACCCCGGCTGTGGTCGAAGCCTCCCCTCCGCCCGCCGGGCCCTCGGCGTGGGCAGGGAGCGTGTCTGCTTATTGTTGGGTCACACTCTCCCAAGCGCTCAGCACGGTGCTCTGCACACGGTAAGCGCTCCGTAAATACGACCGCATGGGCGAGTCCGAGGGGCGGCTTCGGCCGGCCGGTCCGCCCCGGCCCTGACCCGTTCCCCCGTCTCCTTCTGTTCCAGGACTCCGTCGCCGGCCGAGGACTGGGATGAGAGGAGGCCGGACATGGGTAAGGAGGCCTCCGAGGGGCTGTGGACGCCGGGCCCGGGGTGACTGTGAGCCCGACATTGGGCGGGGATTGTCTCCGTCTGTTGCCCGGTTGGACATTCCAAGCGCTCAGTACAGTGCTCTGCACGTAGCGCTCGGTAGATATGAATGAATGGGCCTGGGTCTTGGGGCCCCTTGAGGCCCGGGAGTAACTGAAAATGAGAAGCGGCGTGGATAGAGGACTGGGCCTGGGAAGCAGAAGGACTCGAGTTGTGCCTCCCCGAGGCAGAGGAAGGGACCTCCCGGTCGTCCTCGGAGCCGGCCCGGCCGGGGGGGGAGGCCGGGGGGGGGGTCCGGGGAAGCTTCGGGAGGGACGCGAACGGCCCCTTCCCTCCCCACCGGCGGCCCCGACCTCACCCGCCGGGACCCTCCGGGCCGGGCTCCCGGGGAACGAGGACGGGGCGGGGAACGGCGGGCGGAGCGGTGACCGCGGCCCTTCCCTCCAGAGGAGCTCGCCGACACCATGACCATGGAAGCCAAGGAGGTCACCTTGGCAAACCACGGCGCCGCCTTCAAGAGCTGCCTGGGGCCGCCGGCGGGGTTCCCCGCGGACCGGCTCTCCCACCGGCCCAACCAGGTTTGAGTGTCCGACACCCCCCGCCCCCCGACCCCCGAGGGCTCCGAGCCGGGACCCGCCTTTCCCCGAAATTCCCCGAAATTGTGCCCCGGGCCGGCGGCCTCTGCCGCCCCGAGGATCGGGCCTCGCCGCCCGGATCGGCGGGTCGGACTGGGGGGCCGGAGGGGGGAGAGGTCCCCGGGAGCTACCGGCACCGGCGCTCGCCGTCTCCTCCGGGGCGGCCGGAGAGCCGGGAGGCCGGACCGGATACGGGGTCGCGCGATGGGTCACGGTCTCCGCCCCCCGGTCGCTCCCAGTTCCCCTCGGCCCCGTTTTCCGGGAGAGGAGACGGAGGCCCGGGGCGGTTCAGCGGGGCTGGGCCGGGGTGGCGGAGCGAGGACCCTCCGGGCGGGCGTGCGGGAGGAGGGATCCCCCGAGATCTCCCTCCCTCGGACCGGCCGCCCCGGGCGGGTGATCCGGTCAGCCCACCGTGCTCTGTCTGTCTCGTCCGTCTCCGTGTCTGCCCGGCCCCCTCCCCCCGGCTCTCCGTTCCCGTTTAGGTTTTCCCCACCAGGCCCGGGAACGTGGATCACTCCTTCCCCTGCTCCGGCCGGAATGCCGCCGCCTACGCTGCCAGCTATTACTCAGGTAGAGTCGCCAACCTGCCCGTCCCCCGCCCGTCTCCCCCCCGGGCGGGTCCCGTGCCGGAGTCTGCGTCTCCGGGAGCTGCGAAAATGACCCCCCTCGGACGGCTTCTCACGGTACCCCGGGGGAGGTCTCCCAATCGGTCGATCGGTCGATCGGTGGTATTAACTGAGCATTTACCGTGGGCGGAGCACTACGCTAAACGCTTGGGAGAGGACAATGAGACGGCTAGATCATAGATTATATTGGAGTGCTGTATATAGCTTGTATGTATTTATAGTTAGGTATAACTATAGTTAAAACTACCCTGTAATGTATTATCTGTAATATATAATTATAACACGTAATAATATATATTAAGGAATAGAATATACATTACGGTATAGCTCAGAGTTCTGTAAAACCCTGGGCTCCCCCCGGAGCATCCCGCTTGGACCGCCTCCCGGCCGGGGCGGGACAGGACGAGGGCCCCGTGGCGGTTGGGAAAGGTTTCCCGTCCGGGCCGTTTTCCCTCGGGAAACGCCGTCGATCGACGGACGGCGTCCGCGGGGCGCTCACCGTGCGCAGAGCCCCGTGCCCGGCGCTCGGGACAGAGCGGCGGGCGAGTCGGTCGGGGCCGTCCGGCCGGGGCCGAGCCGGCATCCGACCCGGAGGCGAAGGCCGGAGGCGAAGGGTGGGCGGCCGCCCCGCTGGAGGGCCCCGGGGTGATTTTTGGACCGCCCGAGGCCACCGCCCCGGAGGGTCAGGTGGCCACCCCCGCCCCCCAAGTAGCCCACGGCCTTTCCCATCCCCAGTCCCCTCCAGGGGGCGCTCTAACCTCAGAGGGAGATCCGGGATCATCCTGAGTTTGGATTGGGATGGATGGATGGATGGATGGATGGATGGATGGATGGATGGATGGATGGATGGATGGATGGATGGAAAAGATCCCACCCGCACCCCCACCCCGCTTCCATCTATATCTGCAATCTATCCGTTGATAGTCACCTCTGCCCCTAGACTGGAAACTTCTCGTGGGCAGGGATCGGATCTGCCAGCCGTGTAGTATTCTCCTCTCCCAAGCGCTCCGTCCCGTGCCCCGCGCACACCGTCAGCGCTCGGTAAATCCCGTGGATCGATTGGCTCGCCGGGGAGGCGGTCTTGCCACGAGGTATCGCGGGCCAGAGCCCCAGCGTGGCCGGGGAGGACGGCGGCCCCGGCGGGGAGGGGACCCGGCTTCCAAGCGGGGTCGCTTCTGGCCGTTCGGGGAGGGGCTTACTGAGGGCGTGGGAGTTCCTCGGGTTGGGTTTTGGGAGGGATAATCATAAAAGAAAGATGGTTATCCACTAATCACGTTCACTGTGCTAAGCGCTGGGCCGGATCAGACCCGCTCCCACTCAGGTTTCCAGTCCAAGAGGGTGAGAAGAGCGGGTATCTTATCTCCGTTTTACAGATGAGGAGACTGAGGCCCAGAGAGGTTCAGGGAACAAACTGGAATCGGATCTCAGGATCTGTGACTCTAGGCTTGCGCAGGCTCTCTCTCTCGGTGTTTGTCAGGTGTTTGCTACGTGCTGGGCACTGTACTAAGCACCGGGTAGATTCAAGGTTATCAGGGTGGACGCGGTCCCTATCCCACCCGGACCCCTTCTCTTCCAGACCACCCGCCCGCAGAAAGTTTCCGGGGGTCCGGAGAGCCCGGGACGTTTGGACAGAGCACCGACGGCCAGTGGAGAAGCTCCGGCCCCGCCTCGGGCTCGCAGAAACCGAGGGTCAGCCGGAGCCTCTACCTCGAGGCCCGCAAGACCCCCAGGTTGGCGGACCCGGCCGGGGCCGGGGCGTGTCGGGGGCCGGGTGCGCCCTGGGGGGCGGGTGGGGGCGGGCCGGAACCACCCGAGGTCTTTTTCCCGGCCGGTTCGTCTCCCGTCCCATTTCCATTTCGTCGAGGGTGAAAGGGACCCGGATGGGGGCGCGGTGGCCGGCCCTCCCTCCCACCCCCGCCCCGGCCGGCCTCCCGACCCTCTGTCCCCGACCCCTCTCCCCAGCGGGACGGCCAACGCTTTCGGCGGGAAGGCCAACCACCACTCGCTCGCGTCCGCCTACGAGAAGACCTTCCCCATCAAGCCCGTCCCGAGCCCTTCCTGGTCCTGGTCCAGCTCCTGTCGCCGCACCCTGCTCAGCCCCAAGAAGTCCCAGAGGCGGTTCATCAGCACGGCTGAAGAGGTCAGCGGGGGGCGGGGACCCTCGGCCGTCCGCTCCCCGACCCAACCCCTCGATGGGTCAGGCGGTCGTACTTCATTTGCACTTACTGTGTGCGGAGCGCCCTACTCGGCGCTTGGGAGGGGACGGTAGAGCAATAGACCGCCGCATTTCCTGCCCGCAACGAGCTGAGAGTCTAGAGGGGGAGGCAGGCATAAACAGAAATAAGTGAGGGATATGGATGGAAGCGCTGCGGGGCCGAGGGAGAGGTGAATAAAAGGAGCAGATCAAGGCGACGCGGAAGGGAGCGGGAGAAGAGGAGGGCTTAGTCAGGGAAGGCTTCTTGGAGGAGCCGGAGTCATCGAGTCCGGTCTCAGCTCCCCCGCCTCCCGTGTGCCGGGCCCCGGCCCGGGGAGCCCGCCGTAGTTGTGCCTTCCGGAGGGACAGGCTGGCGCTGCCCGGCAGCCGGCCGCTTGGGCGTTCTAATGATGATGATAACTGTGGTATTTACTCGGCACTTACTAGGCACCGGGCACTCTAATAAGTGCTGGGGTGGGTCCGAGCAAATCGGATCGGATACGGTCCCCGTCCCGCGTGGGGCTCCCGGTCTCGAGCCCCGTTTTTTAGCGTGTTTTCCGAAGCCCCTTGCCTCCTACTCTCATAATTGTTTCCTGCCTCTGCGACGGCCTCCCCCTTTCCTTCCGGGGTCTGTCCCGAGCCCGCCTCCTCCGGGCGACCCTCCCCAGGGTGCCCAGGCCGGCGGGTTTCAGGGTGAAGAGAAGGAGGCCGGGGGCGCGGGGGGACCCGGGGCCGGCGTTGCCAGATCGCTCCGTCTTCTGATCCCGGCTCTGCCGCGAATCTGCGGTGCGGCCTAGGGCAGGTCACTTCTTCGGACCTCAGTTACTTCCTCTGCGAAAGGGGGGTGAAGACGGACTGAGTCCTACCTGATTAGCTTGTATCTACCCCAGCGCCTGGTACAGTCCCTGGCGCAGAGCTCGGAGATAGCGTAAACGGACTCTTCCCCGGAGGCCGCACGGAGAGGGGACACCCCCCCCCCGCCCCGGTCCGAGAGGCCAGCGGGCCCCGGGTTCGACCCGTCTGGGAACGCTGAGCCGAGGCAGCGGAACCTCCCTTCTGGTCTCTCCGCGTGCGTCTCCCCCGCCCGCCACCCCTCCCCTTCCCCGGAGCCTCCCCGCCTTTCCCAGCCCAGGGCCCCGGGGGCGTCCGCTCTCGGGGAACACTGGCCTCACTGTGTGCTTCTCGGGCCGGGGCTCAGTTTTTTTCTGTTGGCCTTCTCCCCTGCAGACGGTCCGCGAAGAGGAAAGAGAAGTTTACAGACAGCTGCTGCAGATGGTCACTGGAAAACAGTTCTCCACCTCCAAGCCCCCCACGCAATTCCCCCTACACCTGTGAGTCCCAGACAGAGACCCCCCCTCCCCTCACCCCGGCCCGCCGGGCCCCTTCCGACCCTGAACGTCGGCTTCTCGCTTCGCTAGGTCCCGCTGCCTCAGCTCCAGCAAGAGCGTGTTCAGAGAGCCCCCGGCCAAGAGCGCGGACCCCGGCCCGGCCCCGCCCCGCGTCGGGCCCGACCCCCGGCCCGGCCGGCCCGCCGAGGCTGGGTCGCCGGCCCCGGACGGGCCGCCCCCGCTCGGCGTCCCCTACCCGGCCTCGTCCTACCCCCCCACCGCCTTCGAACCCGAGGATTCTGGGAGCCGCCCCCGTCCCCCCACCGCCCCGCCCCGTCCCGCCCCAACCACGTGCCGGCGTTAAACGCTCAGTCCGAAGGTAAAAGGAGCCGGGGCAGATGGGGTGGCCCTGGGGGCACCTCGAGAGTTGGGGGGGCCCCGGCTTCCCCGGAGTAGACACCCCAAGCCCCCCCCCCCCACCCCGCAGGTGGCATTTCCAGCCCCCGGGGTCCCCGGCTCCCTCCGGACTCTGTGCGAGTTCCTCGTTAGGTCCGGGGGGCAGAGGGTGGGGAGAGGAGGGCCGCCCCTGCCCATCCGGCTGACCGGGCGCAGGTGGGGGAAGTGAGATGTTTTCTCGTGGCACCCGGGCCGTGGTGGGGGCGGGCGAGGCGGGGTCCCCGGAGATGGGTGCCGAAAGAGCTGAGTCGGGGCTCCGGTGGTGGGGGCTCGGACAGGGCCCCTACCTCTTCGGGTCCCCCGGCCGGGCCCGGCTGCCTTCTCGATATGCCACGTCTCCCTCACTCTCTCCTTCCCCGAGGCCGGCAGCTGTGCCGGCAGGCCCCTGACTGTGCCCGGAGAGGGAGGAGGGACCCCGGTACGCCCTCCTTTGTCAGCCGCGGCCAGACCTCGGGCCCTACCCCCGGGAGGCTCGCGGGGCGGTGGCCGGGCCAGAGACGATAATCAGGGCGGAGGCCTCGTTGGGGGCAAGGAGGGCCAGGCCCATCCCCCAGCCCATCCCGTGGGCGCCGCGCTGGGCTCTCGGGCGGAGCCGGGGCCCGGGAGCCGACGAGGGCCCCGGTAACCCCGGCCGCGGGCCGGCCGCTGACGGGGTGGTTTTCCTCGGCCAGGGTCCGACTCGGTCATCGTGCTCCAGGTGAAGGATCCCAAAACGCCCGCTTCCAGGTGAGGCCCGGCCCCCGGGTCAACCGGCGGGAGAGAGAAGTGAACCTCTGGGTCGGGGACTCGGCCCGACCCCCAGCAGGGGCTCACCGGGCGGGACGGACGGGGAAGGGAGGAGGGGAGAGCCGTAGCGGGCGCTCGGCGGAGAGCGAGAGGCCCGTACGGGCCGGCGTCCGGAGTGACCGCGGCAGCCCCACGCGGCCGTCCTCCCCGTCCTCCCTCCCTCCGCCCCCGTCCTTGTGGTTCAGGGTGTCACGGAGGTCTGGGCCTGAGGGTTTGGGAAGGCCAGCTGGAGAGTAGGGGGAGTAGGGACCAGACCAGAGGGCGGATGGGCAGATGAGGTAAGGGAAACGTGCTTGTCACTGTCATGGTTCCCGGTCACCGGGCAGCCCCTCCCTCCACGAGCTGGGCCGGTAGCGCTTGGGTTCGGGGCGGGAGGCACCGTTCCAGCCCCGCCACTTGCTGCCTCCCGCCCCCTCGCTCGGCCCCCAGAGGTGGGCGCCGACCCGGATGGACGGGGAGCCCCGGCCAGACGCCAGCCCGGGCTTCTCTTTAGCCGGCGCCCAGGCTCCCTATTCCCGTCCCCCAACTCTGCCGGGCGACGCCGGGGCCTTCCGGCCCGTTGGACTCCCCGGCCGAGGGCCCCAGACCCGGGCCGTCCGGGTGCCCTCCCGGCCGCGGTTCCCAGCCCAGCGGTGCCACCCGCCCATCGCCCGGGGCCGTCTGCTCCTCTGAGCCCTCGGCGCTGGTACCCGGGGTCTAAGGGCCGGTTTCCGGGGGTGGGTGCGGGGAGGATGGGCGGTGGTCCCGCCGCCGGCTTCTCATCCGTCCTACTTTCCTTTTCCTCCTCAGCCTCCCCTTCTTCCAGGCCGAGCTATGGATCAAAGAACTGTAAGTTGCTCCCCCTTGCTCAGTTCGGACCGGGCCCGTCCCGCCAGCCGGCGGCTTGCTTATTTTCCCAGTCACGTCCGGGAGGGGAGCCAGACCCCCCGCCTTCCCCGACCGCCCCCGGGCACCGCCAGCGCGGCCCGGCGGCCAGAACCCTCCATCCCGCTCAGAAGCGGGACGGAGCTGGAAACCGGGCCGGGCGAAAGACATCAGGCGATTATTTTAGGCCTGCTGCCTGATTTTCATTTTAGTTTTTTTCGGGGGGGAATTCCAGGCTCATAGGTTGGCATCTCGAGACTTAGGAGAAGGGTCGGGGGGGGTCTGGGGAGGAAAGAGAAAACGAACAGATGAGAGAATCTTAGGCCAGAGCCCAGGGGCTTCCGTTCAGCAAGACAGGGACCCAGCTGTCAGTCAGTTGTGTTTGTTGAGCGTTTACTGGGTGCGGCGCACTGTGCTAAGCGCTCGGGAGGCCACGGTGTAACCATAAGCAGACCCGATAAACGGAGCGCCTGCATAGGTCTGGCCCCGAGGAGCCGGGCCGAAACCGAGATCGGTAAGGCCGGGCAGGAGGTGATCCTCGGCATGACGGGGCGTGTCCACCCTACTAGAGCGGAGGGCGCGTACCAGCACTGGTCTGGGGCGCACGGGTTCTCCCCCTGGCAGCTGGGCATCCACTCCCAGCAGCCCCCGAGGGCAGCAGCGTACGCCCCCCTCCGACCGCCCGTCAGCCCAGACTCGATGCCTGTCCGGCGCGATCCCGGCCCGTGGTTTGCGGTCCTGCCTGGTCTGGGCCGAGGGCCTAGCAGGGTTAATCCTGCCCCGGGCCAGGGAGCTGTGATTCACTCATTGTCCCATTTAGGGAACGCTTCCTGTGTGCAGAGCACTGTACTAAACGCTTGGAAAGTACAATTCAGCAATAGAGAGAGACGATCCCTGCCCGCATCGGGCTTACGATCTAGAAGTGGGGAGAAAGACATCGAAACAAGTCAGGCATCGCTAGCATCGATATAAATAAATAGAACTATAGATATACACACGTCAAAACGAGTCAGTGCCGTTGCGCCCGACACAGATGGGGTCTGCCCCGGCCCCGGCCGGGGGTGACCCGTGGGGAGGCTAGCTGAGGGGCCGTAGGGGTTGCCCGGCTCCCGTCTGTCATCGAGGCCTTCCCGATGGAGCCCAGCCGGGGGGGGGGGGACCCCACACCCAGCCCAGAGAGATGGGGTGATAGCCGGGGAGCCGCCTGGGGGCAGAGCCCCCTCCGGCAGTGCCACCTCCCCGCGGGCACCAGAAATACCCAGCCGTCCCGTCCCTTCCCGCCTTCCCTCCCAGAACCAGCGTCTACGACTCCCGCGCCCGGGAGCGGTGGCGCCAGATCGAAGAGCAGAAGGCCCTCGCCCAGCAGCTGCACGATCAGGTGAGTGCCGGGGCCGGCAGCCCCGGCGACGCTAGCCGTCGGACCCCCCCCCCCGCCGGCCGCGCCCCGGAGGTGGTCTGGGCCCCGCTCCCGCCCCTCCGCCCCCCGTCCCGCCAGCCGCCCCTCACCCCGAAGGCCCGTGTCCCAGCGGCTGCAGGAACAGGAGCACACCGTCCAGGGCTCCGTCGACCTGCACCTGCGAGTGCCCCTGGAGAAGGAAATCCCCGTCACGGTGGCACCGGAGGAAGAGAGGGAAGACGCGAGGTCGACGGACGGCGAGGACGAATTCCCCGAGATCACGGAGGTGAGCCCTCGGGAACCTTCCCCTCTAACGGGATCCTCCGGGAAGAAATACTCGGGGTCCACCCGTCGGGTTCGCTAGGCCGGAAGCTCCTCGTGGCCAGGGATCCCGTCTACCAGCCGTATTGGACGCTCCCGGCGATCCGCCTTCCGGGAGCGCTCGATAAGTCCCGTCGGTTGGTGGATTGACCCACGTTTCCAAAGATGCACATCCCCACCGGGCCGTGTCGACTGTAGGGGTGACAGCGGGACCCACCCCACGACTGTCCCAAGTCGGCTCCCGGGCCATTCTGACTAGGAAAAGATTAAAGGAAGTTGAGTGATTTTTTTTTTTTCAGGGGGTGGGGACGATGGATATCCGTTAAGGTCCTGGACTAAGCACTGTGGTAATGACAAGATGATCAGGTTGGACACAGTCCACATCCCACGTGGGGTTCTACCATTTTATAGATGAGGTAACCGAGGCCCAGAGAGGCGACGCCACCCGTCCGCAGTCACGCAGCGGACGGGTGGCAGGCCGGGATTAGAGCCCGGGTCCTTCTGGGTCCCAGGCCCGGGATCTATCCCCTAGACCACGCTGCTTCTCTGGGCGGTTGGGATTCGGGGGGAAGGGGGCTGGAGGTAACCCCGATTTTTCCAAGATGACGCAGAGGAGCGGAAGGAGCGAGGGGAGGGAGGAGAAGCGGAGGACCGGGTGGGTCTGTCGGCCCCATGCCTCGGCCCTACCCCTGGGGCTCGTGGGAGAGTGCGGATCTTGGAATCGATGCCGGGACCCTCCCCCCAAGACATGAGGAGGAGAGGCGACGGGTGGGAGAAGCCTACCCCGGCCTCAGGGGTGCGCGGGGCCCCCGGGGGACTGTCGGCTGGGATCCCGGACTCTCAGCGGGCCGGGGGAGAGGAACAGCCTGGGGCGGGGACGGGAGGGGGACCGTGGGGGCGCACCCGCTAACGCGGGTCGCCTTTGGGTTACTCAGGAGATGGAGAAGGAGATCAAAAACGTGTTCTGCCACGGCAACCAAGACGAGGTCCTGAGCGAGGCCTTCCGCCTGACCATCACCCGGAAGGACATGCAGACCCTGAACCACCTCAACTGGCTCAACGACGAGGTGACGGCGGGGGCGGGGACGGGGCGGGGGTCCCGGCGGTTGGGGTGGGGTGAATCTCCTCCGCTCCCCGGCAGGGAGCTCGGGAAGCCTCCCGGGATGGGGACGACCCCTTGGGGAGAGAAGTTGCCGCCTCACGGCCTCCCCGGGTCGGGCTGGATCTAAGGTTTCCGTCCCCGGGGACCTGCCGCATCCTCCTGGGGGCTCGAGAGGCTGCGGCGGCGCAGGAGAGGGGGGCACCCGGTGGCCCGGCGCCCCCCGCCCGGGGCTGCGTTCTGCGGTAGGGCCCGCAGGGGCCTGTCCGACGCGGGGACCGCAGGCCGGTGCCCGGCCTCCCGCCGCCGCCCCCCCGGCCGGCACGGACGGAGGGGCCTCCTGTGGGGCTCCTTAGGCCTCCCCTCGGGATCGAACGCCCCGGCCGAGCTCCCTGGCCCCGCCGGACGGCCTTGCGCGCCAGGTCCGGGCTCTACGCCCCTCCTCCTCGGTGCTCCCGCCTCCCGCTCCCTTCCTGCCGGGGCCCGGGGGTCTCGGACCCGCTGAGGGAACCCCCTGCCCGCCCCCGGGGTCCCCGCCTTTTACCCTCTCCCCACCAGGGCCCCGGGGGCCCCTCGATCCTCAGCAGGGGGACGGGCCCCACAGACGGTACCCAACCTGGGGGGCGGAGCTGGGAGGAAGCGGGGCGGGGAGGTCCGGCATCCCAAGAATGAGCTCCGAGGGCATTTGCCCATCTGTCCTTCCTTCCTTCCCCCCGCCCCGTCCCCGGCTTGGCCGGCGGCCTCCAATGTCAGTTCTCATCATCTCTTCTCAGATGGGTGTGTGTGTGTGTGTGTGTTTGTGTGCGTGCGCACGTGTGCGCTCGCGTGTGCTTGCGCGTGCCTGCTTCTCTACTCACCAGGAGCCCCTCCCCACCAGTGTCCCCCAAAAGTTCCTACGCGGCCTCTCACCTTCCAATCTCCTCCTCGGTCTGGAAGCAGTGTGTCGCAGTGGATAGAGCCCGGGCCCGGGAATCAGAAGGACCTAGGTTCTAATCCCGACTCCACCACTTGCCTTCTGTGTGACCTTGGGCAAGTCACTTCCCTTCTCTGGACCTCAGTTTCCCTCATCTGGAAAATGGGGATTCAGAGTGAGGGCCCCACATGGGGCGGGGAATGTGTCCAAACCGATTAACGCAGTGCTTAGAACAGTGCTTGGCACATAGTAAGTGCTGAACGGGCAGCGTAATTATGATTACTGTGGAGAGGCCGGCCCCCTGGCCTCCTGCGTCCCGCCTGGGCTCCCCCCCGCACCCGGGGCCCGGCCGAGCGGCGTCCGGAGGGCAGCAGCAAGCGGCACCGGAGCCCAGCCCTGGCTTAGCTCCCGCGGCCCCGCCGCCGGGCGGCTTTCGTCCGCTTCCTCCGGGGAGAGCTTTAGCAGAAGCCATTCTCCCGTCGGTGGCTGGGGTACTGCTGCCTCCCCCCCCCCCCCCCCCCCCCCCCCCGACCGGAGTCACCGCTGTGCCCGCCGGGAGGGGGAGGAGGAAATCCCTGATCCGTTTTTTCCCCCTCCCGGCACCGGCCATCTCTTAAAGACCCCGGGAAAGGCCCGGCTGCCCGGGATGTCGGGGTCCGGCTGCCCGCCCTCCGGGAATGGATGTGCCGAGCGCACACCCGGGCCCCGATCCGTCCTAAATCCCTCAGGGGGGACTGGTCCTCTCCTTCTGGGGCAGCCTCACCCCACCCCGCCGGGCCGGGTCCCCAGGGGCTCTCAGGGGAGGGCCCCTGGTGGTCGTAAGATGGCGGCCAGGGTCCACCCCCAAGCCGGAGCCGGTCCGCCGGCGCGAGCCCACGCGGCCCGAGCGGGAGCGGTCATTCGGGGAGGGCGGGCGGAGTCACGCTGGCCAGCTGAGGGGCCGGTGCGGGGCAGGGAGACGGGCGGAAGCGACGCCAGTGTCTGCCTAGAAGGCCAACCGAGGATTGCCCGGGGCGGGGGGATGAAGGGGACGCTGCCTCACCCCCGCGGCCCCCAGGGATCCTGCCAGCCCCAGGGCCACCGAGCCGGGTGGGCGTCATTCTCGTCACTGCGGTCGGGGGGATCCGCTGGGCCGACCCCCGGGGAAGAGCGCGGCCGGGAGCGGCCCCTCCCCCCACCGGCGCTCCGAGGCTCCGAGCCGCTGGCCTCGGGGTCGGGGAACAGCCGGGGGACGGCGGCCCTGCGTGGCGGGGCCCGGTGAGACGGGGAGGCGGCCCGGCCGGCCCTATTTGGGACGGGTGAGGCCCGGTCCAGGCCCCGCTGGCGGATCCGGCCCGGGCTGGCCACTCTCCAGACCGACCCGACCCCGGCCCCAGACACACAGCCGCCCTCTCGCCCCCCGGCGCCGGCCCCCGGCGCCGACCCTCTTCGGCCCCCGACCCCCCGGGGTGCCGGGGGGAGCGGAGGAAGGGCCTGCCGGGCGGCGGGGGCCGGTCCCCGCTGCCGTCCACCCCCCGCCGCCCTCTCCCTTTCATCTCCGACTCTGTGATCCCGTCTCCCGTTTCTCTGGCCCTCTCCGTCCGCCCGCCCACCCGTCCCGAGAGTTCAGTCGAGGCAAAACCCTTGTGAGCTGAGCCGGGGAGCGGTTGGGGGACGGGGGAGAGGGGGCGGGGACGGGACACGGGACACTTTCCTCTCCAGGAGGAAGTGGTCCCGCCCTGGGAGTCGTGTATCGGGGTAGATTTATGGTGGGCTGTAGGTACATGTCCGTGTACTTGGGGCGACAGGGTGAGTGTGTGTTGGAGAGGGGTGTGTGTGAATAGATGCGCGTGTGTGTACGTCTGTGTGTATTTGGGTTCTGCGGATATTTATGCGGGTGAGTTTACGTGGGGGTCCGGGTTTATAGGGGGGTGCCTGGGGCTTAGGGCGTAGGTAGCCGGGTTTCCGTGGAGCGGGGTCTGTGGGTTGACACTGGGTTTATACGGAGGTGATGAGGTTTCCGTGGGGTGTCTGTGGGTTTATCTGGGAGTGACTGGGTTGATACGGTGTGCCGGTGGATTTACGCGGTGGGAGTCTCTGGGAATATATGGGAGTAACGGTTTACGTGAGGGTGTCTGCGGGTTCACGTGAGGTGTGTGTGTTTTCAGCCAGTGTCTGGGTTTACGTGGGGTGATCAGACCCGCATTCATTCATTCGGCCGTATTTATCGAGCGCTCACCGTGTGCAAGGCACGAGTCTGTGGGTCCATCTGGGGGCGTAGGTGGGTTTTCGGGGGGGTGTCCGCAGGGTTTGGCGAGGGGTCCTGTGGTTTGACACGGGGGTACGAAGCGGCTCACGCCGGTGACTGGGTTTACGGGGGGGAGTCCGTGGATGGGATTTCCCCGGGGGGCGAGTGAGGCTCAAGGGCGGCCGTGAGATGAGGCACCCTCCCCTTCCTCCCCCCGGGGCAGGTCAGGGCCAGCGGCCCACCCATCCCCGAGGCTCGGCAGGGGGTTCGTCGGACACCCCTGGGGGACCCCCACCGGCACGTCCCCTCAGGCGCCGGAGGCCCCCGGGGAGCCTGCTGGACCGCCCGCCGGTCGGCCCGCGCCCGCCCGCTCCGTCCACACCCCCCCCGCGGCTCCCAGCCGGGGGGGGGGGGGGGGCCACGCTCTGGCCCGGCTTCGGCGACCGCCCGGTTCATTCGTTCGGTCGTATTTCTTGGGCGCTCACTGTGAGCAGGGCACCGTACTACGCCCTCGGGAAGAGTACGATACGACGCACGTTCCCTGCCCACGACGAACTGAGAGTCTAGAGGCGAGGCGAGGGACTTTAATAGAAATAAATAAATGCAGAGACGGACACGAGGGCTGTGGGGGAAGAACAGAGGGGGCGAGTCCGGAGCGGGAGAAGAGGAAGGGAGGGCTTAGTCAGGGAAGGCCTCCCGGTAGAGATGGGCCTTCAGGAAAGCTTTGAAGCGGAGGGAATAATCAATCTGTCGGATTTGCTGCCGCCCTGCGCTACTCTCCGTTCTCCTCCCGCCGCTCTCCGCTCCCTCTTCCCGTTGCTGTCTCCTCTTCGATCTCCACTCCCCTCTCCTCTCCACCCTCCTCTGCTTCCCTGGTCCCGACTCGCAGCTCTCTGATCTCGCCTCGCGCTCCCCGCCCGCTGCCCTCCTCTCGCCGCCGCCCGCCCCGTCTCTCCGCGGCCGTCCGTGGCTCGCCGCTCTGGCAGCCGGCGTGTAAATATTTGCGGAAGGGCAGGGCGCGTTCCCTCTCCCCCCCCCCTCACCCCGAAAGCAGGCTGAAGGCGGCGCCTGTCTTCCCGGCCATCTCTCCCGCCCGGGGCTCAGGCCGCCCATTCATTCCTCGGCGGCCCAGCGGCCGGCCCCGCCCCGCCCCGCCGACCCCAGTCCCGCCTTGCCCGCCACACGCAGCCGGCGGCGACGGGTCCTGACGTCGGGGGAGCCCGGCCGGGGGGGGGGGGGGGCTCCCCGTTTGCCCCCGGGCTCCATCAGCACCCGGCTCACCTTGGTGTAGCCCCCTCCCGGAGCCCCCCACCTTAGGAGCGCCTTCGGCGTGAGGAGCGGCGTGACGTCGTGGAGAGAGCACGGGCCTAAAAGTCAGAAGGTCACGGGCCTAATCCCGACTCTGCTACTCGTCTGCTGGGTGACCCTGGGCAAGTCACTCCATTTCTGGGCCTCAGTGCCCTCGTCTGTAAAATGGGGATTAAGACCGAGCCCCATATAGGATGGGGACTCTACCCAACCTGATTCCCTTGAATCTACACAGCGCGTAGTACGGTGCCTGGCGCGTAGTAAGCGCCGGTCAAGTACCATTGCTGTTATTCAGCCGGCATCCTCGGAGCCCGGCCTGCCCCCTGCCCCCACCCCCCTCCGCCATCCAGCCCCCGTGGACACGCTTCCTCTCTGGTCAGGGTCTGGCTGCCCCTCCCGGGCAGCATTACTTCCTGCCCCCCACTGACCGTCTCTCCTCCGTCCGTCTGCCTCCGCCCCCCCGCCCGGGTTCTCCGAGCTCGGCACCGCGCCCGGCCTGGCTCCGAGACCCCCACGGAGCGGCCGGCGGCCGCCACCCGCCGGCGGGACGAGAGGGTCCTCGCCGTCAACGGCGGCATCCGACGGGAGCGAGGGCGGGGCGGGCGCCCGCCCGCCGGCCACGGCCACCTAACCGTGCCCCCCGCGTGTGCCCGCGCCCTCCCGCAGATCATTAACTTCTACATGAACCTGTTAATGGAGCGGAGCCGGGGGAAGGGGGTCCCCAGCGTCCACGCCTTCAACACGTTTTTCTTCACCAAGTTGAAGACGGCCGGCTACCAGGCGGTCAAGCGGTGGACAAAGAAAGTGGACGTGTTCTCCGTGGACCTCCTGCTGGTGCCCATTCACCTGGGCGTGCACTGGTGCCTGGCGGTGAGGCGACTCCCCGCCCCGCGACGTCCTGGGGGAGCCCCAAGCCCAGGTTGCAGAGGGAGGGAGCCCCATCTCCCCGCCGGGGCCGGCCACTGGTGGGTGGGGCGGTCGCGGGGGTGGGGTTGGCTGGGAAGGCACCCTTGACCCCTGTCCGTGTTTGGGGGCTAAGCAGGCGCGCACACCCCCTCGGCCCCCGTAGGTGGCTGCCCCGCAGCCGACAGCCCTCTGACGTCGAGCGGCGTCCGGCGGGGTTGCCCGAGCGGCCCCCCTCCCCCCCCCACCCGACCCGGGGGACGGCACCGGGGCCGGTGTCACGCGCAGGCTCGGGCCCGAGGGCGGCGGGACGGTCGCCGAGCGTCCAGGGTGGCGTCCGGCCCGCTTAGGGCTCGACTCCCGCTCCCCAGGTCGTGGACTTCCGGAAGAAGTACATCACGTACTACGACTCGATGGGCGGGGTCAACACCGAGGCCTGCAGGATCCTGCTGTGAGTGACAGCCCCCCTCCCCGGGGTGCGCGGGGCGGGTGGCACCGGGGCAGAGGGAGGGCCGAGGACGCCCACTCGCCCCGGCCCTGAGCCGCCCCCGCCCGGGGCCCCCCCGCCCCCGGGCTCCGACTCCCACAGGCAATATCTGAAGCAGGAGAGCCTCGACAAGAAGAGAAAGGACTTCGACACCAACGGCTGGCTGCTGTTCAGCAAGAAGAGCCAGGTCCGCGGGAGGCCGGGGTTGGGGGGGGCCGGGGGCCACGCACGATGGGGAAGAGGCTCGGAGAGTTTCCTTTTCTCCCCCAGGAAATCCCCCAGCAGATGAACGGGAGCGACTGCGGGATGTTTGCCTGCAAGTACGCGGACTGCATCGCCAAAGACAGACCCATCAACTTCACCCAGGTGAGCCGGGGGCGGGCCCTCCGGTCGCGGCCCCCCCAGCCCCAGTCGCCGTCCCCCGTCCCACCCATCTGCCCGCCTCCTGGGTCGCAGACGGGGCGACCCCGGGGTCGCCGCCCATTCCGGAGAGAAGGAAATAGGGAAAGGGCGCCTCCGCCCCCCACGGCCAGGAAACCCCCACCGCACACCCCACTCGTTTAAGCCACCACCCGCCCGGAGACGGGGGACTGGCTTTAATGAACTGTCGGGGTCCCCGGCTGCTGCCAGACTCGGCCCTTGGGGCAGCGGCCCCTAGGTTTTTATTCAGCAGTATCTATCGAGCGCTCATCGCGTGCGGAACGCTGTACTGAGCGCCGGAGAGAATGCAGTATCCAGCAGCTTGATACCCGGCCAGCTCTCTCCGGAGCCCCGAGTCTCGGCCCGGCGAGAGGCGGTGGACGGGGGTGGGGGCTTCTGGGGGCTCCCGGGCCTTCGCGGCGGGAGTGACCGTCGTCCGGGTGGGATCCCCGGTTTCCGGCCCCCGCCTGGATCTTCCAGAGCTTTCATTTCCGAGGACCGGTGGGCTCTCCGTCCCGCCGTCTCCCAACGGGCCGGGTGGCTCTCGTCCCGGCGGGCCCGGCCCCGGGGGAGCCGGGAGGCGGGCTCAGGCCCCCGGCCCGGGCGTCATCCCGCCTCCCTCTGTCTCCCCAGCAACACATGCCGTACTTCCGAAAGCGGATGGTCTGGGAGATCCTCCACAGGAAGCTACTCTGAGCGGCCGGGAAGCGCGGCCCCGCTTGACAGACGCCCTGGGGCAGACGGGGTTGAGGGGGGACCGGCTCCGAGCTGGGAGTCGGAGACCCCAAACTGTGACCGTTGGCCCCCCCCCCGCCGGGATCCCGCCTACGGACCAACGCCCGGCAGCCGCCGCGCCCACGTGCGCCTCCTCCTTTTGTATCTCAGAACCTATTTTTACAAAGCATCCTGGGAGCCCGTGCCGGGGACAGACTCTTTTCCTTCCGTTCAGCTGCCGCTGCCCGGTCTCCCAAGACTCGGACTACGCCGAGCTCCCCGTCCGGGGAGCGGGCGGTGCCGGCCTCGCCGGGCCCGGGGGAGACCGGGAGAGGCGGCGGCCCCGCTCCCCCCACCCGGAGTCTGCTTAGGGCCGGCCCGAGGAAGGGGAAAGTTGGGGGGACCGGGGGCCGCGAGGCCCCGAGTAGTCACCAGCGCACCCCCACCCACCCCCACGTGAACGCACACACACGCGGCTGAGGTCTCCGGGCCGAGGGTCAGGCTGGCGCCTCCCCTCGGCCCAAACCCCTCTCCTTCCCACCTCCACTCCGGTCCCCCCTTCACCGCCCCCCGGCCACGGGGGCTCCGTCAGCGGCGGGGCTTCCGGGCTGCCAGGGCTCGGAGCGGCCCCCGCCCCGGCAGTCCCCGGGCACCGGCCCCCGGGTCCGGCCGGAGACGGAGGCCCCGGTCTCCAGCCTGAAATTCCAGGCGAGGGGCGGGCCGGCCCCTGGCCGTGGCTCTGTTCAAACTCGCTTCTGACCACAGGGTGCGGAGTGGGCAGCTCACGGGCAAGTGCAAACCCCAAGATGAACGGCCCCACCTCAGCTCGAGGTGGCTTCCCGCTTTCCAAATTTAGCCCGCAACACACACGCCCTCGCATATCCGGCCCCTCGAACATTCTCACATCCCCCTGCCCGCACACTCCCAGACCCTTGCGTACTCATCCCCCCGTTCGCACACCCTCGCGCTCTCACATCCCCTTGCTTTCACACACCCAGGTCCTGTCACAACCCCCTGTTCTCCCCACCCCCGTCAGCTCCCTTGCACACTCATCCCCCCCCCACACACACCCAGTCCCCGTCACGCTCACCCCTCTTCCTCGCTCCTCCCCGTGCCCTTGCAAGTGCACGTAAACGCGCACACGGCCCTCGACCGTTCACACACAAACAACCGCCCCTCTTCGCCCCCTTTACTCTCAACTACACACACACACCAGCTCCGGGGTTCGGCCCCCACTTTGCTAAGGGAAGGCAGACCCCCTCACCCCGATTTATCCCAGCCCGGACCCCCACACCCGCCCTCCAGCCCAGCCCGTAGCGACCAGCCTCATCCACGTCCGTTTTCGGACGGGGAGCGTTTTCTATTCCGTTGGGTATTGTACCGCGTAGTTTTGTACTGGCCCCTCTCCCTGCCCCGGCCCCTTCCCCTTTGTAGCCCTCCTTGTTTTATACCGAGCTCGTTTAGTACAGTTTTCTATGTCTCCGCCAGCAACCACGTGAAAATGGAAACTCATTTGGCTTGTGTTACCGCACGGTTCACGGGCTCTGGGGGCGGGCCCGGGCACCCCCACCCCAGCCGCTCCGTCAGAAGTGAGTAGGGCCGTCTCGGGACCCCCTCCTTGGCTCCTGCTCCCCGAGGACCTACGGATTCAAGGTGGGAATGCAAGTCTCGGTTCCACCTCTCACCCGCCACGCTGCACCCCTCCCTGCGGGGTCACCGGACCGAGCCGACGTGGGGTGAAGGGCCCAGGCCCCCACCCACCTCTGGGGTCACTGCCCAGAGGGCGCGGAGCTGACGCGTCGGACTCGGTTGGGGCCACGTGTCCGAGTCCGGATGGCCAGCTGTCCCGAGGGCCCGGGCCCACCCGCCTCCGCTCACGTGCGGGTTCGGGATGCGGGGGCTGGGTGGGGTTGGGTCCTCCCTTTTTTGGAGGACCCGGGCCCGGATGAAGAGGGGGTCGAGGTCGGCGGGAGCCGGAGGGCAGCTGGAGCTAGGGGAGGCGGGGAGACACCACGGCCTCCGTCCCCGGGAGCGAGGCAGGGGCTGGACCGGGGAGCCCGTAAGGGCCCTCCCAGCCCCCGGCTTCGGGATGTACCCCCAGAACCGCAGTTAGGGGCGGATGGGGGAGCGGGCGGGAGTCTGTGTGGCGGAGCGGCCCCCGAGGGCTCCAGAGGCCCAGGCCGGTCCAGACCGCGCCGGACAAGGCGGCTTCGCCTGGCCTCCGGCCTCCAGCCTCCAGCCGCCGTCAATGTTGACCCGCAGCCGGGACCTTGAGCTCCTGGGCCAAACTCCCGCCCGCCTCCCGGGCCCCAAACAAGGCCGCTCTGTGCCACCCCTGGGCATGGACCTCTCATCTCCTGGGGACTCCAGCCCATGTCCCGAACCCACCTCGAGCCCCCTCCCCCCTTCCCCGCTTCCCGCCGAGGGGGTCACCCGGCTCCAAACCTGCGCCCTTGGTCCCGGGGCGGCCTGACCGTTGGGATTTAAAGAAATCAGGCCGCGGGCTTAAGGGAAATACCACGTTTCGCCCTTGCGGGTGAGGTCGGCCCAAAGCTAGGGGAGGCCCCAAAGGGGGTGGGGGTGGGGGATATGGGAGGGACAGAAGCCCCCAACCCGACGTCCAAGCCAATGGAGGGCCATACCCCCCACCCCTGTGGTTTGCCCCAACTCTGGGTTTCTGGGGGGTGGGAAATTGAGGCTTTGGGGCACCAGCCGCCCCTCTAAGTCCGAGGGGGTCCCGTCACCCCCTGCAGCCAGGGTTAGGATGGGGGGCTCCGTTGGGTCCCTCGTGTCCGGAATCCAGTCCCGCAGGCCGGGGGCGGGATTCCCGCTTCCCGGGGGGGATGCTGACGTCTCCCCCCTCCCCGCACCCCCTCTCTCTCTGTGTGTCTCTGTCTCCATCTCCCCCTGTCTCTGTCTCTGGCCCGTGCATTCCGCTCCCGCTGGGGAATCTCAGGAATGCGTGGTCACCCCCTCCCCGCCCGGCTCAGCCCCGCGCACAGAAGCCCCTCAGTCCCCAGGCCTAGACGGGGCGGGGAGGGGTCTCGGGGGGTCAATCCATCCTATTTAGTGGGCGCGGCACACTCCACAAAACGCTTGGGAGAGGACGACCTAGCGAGTTGGCCCAGATGGGACTGTTTTCTCCTATAGCGTCCTCTCCCGAGGGCTCGGTGCGGCGCTCCGGACACGGTAAGCGCTCAATAAATGCGATTGAACGAAGGAATGAATAAGGGAATGAACACGGTGCCTCCCACAAAGACTTTACAGAGT
Source organism: Ornithorhynchus anatinus (assembly GCF_004115215.2). NCBI lineage: Eukaryota > Metazoa > Chordata > Mammalia > Monotremata > Ornithorhynchidae > Ornithorhynchus > Ornithorhynchus anatinus. Next base: position 55,325,041 of record NC_041737.1, on the reverse strand, counting down.
TCAGGGGCAGACGGAAGGTAATATAAATCAATTATGGATATGGCCTACACGCTGTGAAGCCGGGGGGATTAAAGAGTGCAAATGGAAGTACGAGGGCGACGCAGAAGGGAGTGGGAGGAGGGGAGGGCTTGGTCTGGGAAGGCCTCATGGAGGAGGTGGGCCTTCACACACACACACACACACAGACACACACATTTGGAAGTGCGCCTTCTCAATCCCCCTCGCCCCCTTGAGTGTCTGGAGCTTCCACCCGCGTCGGTGACCGTGTCTCTTGGAGCTTCTGCCCTGCGTGACTGTATTCCTGCGTGTACCTGGCACTGATTTCTGCCCCCGGATCTCTTGGAGCGTCTCCCTGCGTGTCTATGTCCTCCGGGCTGATTTCTAGGACTGGGTAATAATGATGGCATTTCTTTCTTTTTTTAAAAAAGAGCTTAAGCTACGTGCCAAGCGCAGGGGTAGGTACAGGGTCATCAGGTTGTCCCCCGTGGGGCCCACGGTCTTCATCCCCATTTTACAGAGGAGGTAACGGAGGCACAGAGAAGTGGCTTAGGCCGGGGTCACACAGCAGACAAGGGGCGGAGGCGGGATTAGAACCCACCACCTCTGACTCCCAAGCCCGGGCTCTTTCCACTGAGCCACGCTGCTTCTCCCGCCAAGCCACGGATCTGCCCTGCGTGTTTCTGTGCGTGTCCAAGTGTCCACCCCATCTCTCCGTCAATCTCTGCAGCACCTTCGGCCTCCCGCTTGGGGTTGTGAGCCCCTCGATGACCTCGTATCTACCTCAGCGCTTAGAACAGTGCTTGGCACATAAAAAGCGCTCAATAAATACCACCATTATTAGTATTGTCTCGGCCTCGGGTCCAGTCGCCTCTCCTTCCCCTCTCCTCCTCCTCCCCTCTCCCCTTCCCTCCCTTTACCCTTCCTTGCCTCTCTTGATTGTAATTACTCCTAATTGTTTTCCTCTTGGCTCTCAGTCCACCTGTAACCCCGGGCCCGGGGGTCGCAGCTCCCTAACTCCCCCACGCTTCCCTCCCCTCCCCCGATGCGGGAGAGGGGGTTGGGCTGAATTGGAGTAGGGGGCCAGGAGAAGGGAGCGGAGCAGTTATTCCAATCTCCCCTGAAGGCCGAAGCTCGGTTTGCAGCGGGAGGCCTTGTGGTTAGACTTAGGCGGCGCCTCCTGACCACTGCGGTCTGGGAGATGGGGGCGACCGACAGCCTGGAGGGTCTCAGTTGGGTGACCCCAGGCTGCGGGGAGCACCCAGGGTGAGTCCGGATTGGCCAACTAACGTCGGCTCCGAATGATTAGGACCGCGGCCCTTCCTCCTCCCCCGAAGAAATAGTCGATCGCATTTATTGAGCGGATGACTGCACTCAACGCTTGGGAGAGTGCGGCGTAACCACAAACGGACACATTCGTTGCTCACAACGAGCCAGAGAAGCAGCCTGGCCTAGTGGATAGAGCCCGGGCCTGGAAGTCCGGAGTCGCTGAGTTCTAATCCTGGCCCGGCCGCTTGTCTGCTGGGTGACCTTGGGGAAGTCGCTTCACTTCCCTGAATCTCCGTTCCCTCACCCGTAAAATGGGGATTAAAACTGTGAACCCCAGGTGGGACGTGGGCTGTGTCCAACCTGATTAGCGGACATCTACCTCCGGGCTTAGTACAGGGCCTGGCACGGAGTAAGCTCTTAAATAACGTTACAGAAAAGATGCTCTGATCCAGACCCAATTTGGGGAGGCTTTTTGGGGGGGGCGGGGGAACGTGTGTCCCTCGGGAGTGTAAACTCGTTGTGGGCAGGGAATGGGTCTGCTCTATTGTTATATTAATAATTATAATTCTGGTACTTGTTCAGCGCTTACTTTGTGCCAGGCACTGTACTAAGCACTGGGGTGGATATAAGCAAACGGGTTAGACACAGTCCCCTGTCCCAAGTGGGCCTCACATTCTCAATCCCCATTTTACAGATGAGGCGACTGAGGCCCGAGAAGTGAAGCGACCTGCCCAGGTTCAGGCAGCAGACAGGTGGCAGAGCCGGGACTGGAACGCCTGACCTTGTGAGTCCCTGGCCGGTGCTCTAGCGTGGCTCAGTGGAAAGAGCCCGGGCTTGGGAGTCAGAGGTCAGGGGTTCGAATCCCGGCTCTGCCACTTGGCAGCCGGGTGACTGTGGGCAAATCCCTTCACTTTTCTGGCCCTCAGCGACCTCATCTGTAAAATGGAGATGAAGACTGTGAGCCTCACGTGGGACAATCTGATGACCCTGGATCTACCCCAGCGCTCAGAAGAGTGCTCTGCACATAGTAAGCGCTTAACAAATACCAACATTATTATTATTAACTACGGCATGCTGCTTCTCTGTCATACTGTCCTCCCAAGCGCTTAGTACAGTGGCCTGTACCCAGTAGGCGCTCCCTAGATAGGAATGAGGCCTGATGGACCAGAGGAAGGGAATGGACGGGGAAGCCTGGTGTGGGAGCGCCCCTCGCCCCGACGGGCCGGGGGGGTGTGGGTGGGGGCGGGGCCGGTCATCGAGGCACAGAGGCCGCTTTGTGAGGCCCGGGCGGCGGCGGGAGAGGTGAGAGCTGTCCGGCTCCTCCACGGTCAACACGTCCCGCCCGGGCCGGGGGAGGGGGACAGGGCGGCAGCGGGGTTGGCGGGAGAGGAGAGCCCCTCGCCCCAGCCACCCGCCTCGTCGCCCCCTCTCTGACCCTGCCTGAGACCCCGGGCCTCGACCCCCTGACTCGAAGAATTGTGGATTTTTGGGGTTGTTTTTTTTTTGGTTGAGCACTTACTCTGTGCCAGGCACTGTACTAAGCGCTGGGGTGGAGACAAGCCAATCGGGTTGGACACAGTCCCTGTCCCACATGGGGCTCACAGTCTTCACCCGCATTTTACAGATGAATAACTGAGGCCCAGAGAAGTGAAGTGACTTGACCAAGGTCACACCACAGACAAGTGGCGGAGCCGGGACTGGAACCCAGGCCTCTGGGTACTGAGGACCCCTCACCTGTCTCCCCGCCAAGCTCATCACCACTGACCCCAGCCCCCGGACAGTGGCCTTCACCTTAGCCCTGACCTGGGCCCTGGGGCTCTGACTCTAACCCCCTGTCCCTCTACGCTGCCCCCACCAACCCCTGGCCGCAAGACCCTCCCGCCTCCTCCACTTTTCTGCTGTGTGGCTTTAGGCAAGGGATTTCACTTCTCTGGGCCTCAATTACCTCATCTGTAAAATGGGGATTAAGACTGTTGAACCCCATGTAGGACAGGGACCGTGTCCAACCCAATTATCTTGTATTTACCCCGGCCTGGCAGTGCCTGGCACATACTAAGTGCTTAACAAATAAGGTGATTATTATTATTATTATTATTATCCCGCTCCTCAAATCCCACCTTCTCTTTCCTCCTGGTCACTCCCAACTCTCCCCACTCGGGCCTCTCGGGCCTCTCACCCGCTGAATCTTGACCCCTGAGGGGCGACCACCTCTCTGCCCCTCACTCCTCGCCCTTCCCCCGGCCCATCCGGGATCGAGATTCCTTCCTGCCTCTCCCGACTCATTCATTCATTCGATTATATTTACCGAGGGCTTACTCTGTGCGGACCACTGTACTAAGCTCTTGGGAAAGTACTATACAGCAATAAAGAGAGACAATCCCTGCCCGCAACGAGTTCACGGTCTAGAGGGGGAGACAGACATCAATCAGTACAAATAAACAGACAGCAACATAAATAAAATGACAGACATATAGGCAAGTGCTGTGGGAGGGGGAGGGGGGAAAGAGCAAAGGAAGCAAGTCAGGGCGACGCAGAAGGGAGTGGGGGATGAGGAAAAGTGGGGCATAGTCTGGGAAGGCCTCTTGGAGGAGATGGGCCTTCAGCCCCCAGGGCCCCTCTCCTCTTCTTCCTCCTCTCTCTCTGCTCCCTCCTCCCTCTCCTTTTCCTCCTCCTCCTCCCTCTCCTCTTCCTCTCCCTCTGCCCCCTCCTCCATCTCCCCCTCCTCCCCTTCTTCCTCCACCTTCCTTCTCCTCCTCTATCCCCATACTTCCCCTTCCCTCTCCTTCTTTCTCCCCTCCTTCTCCTTCCCTCTCTCCTTTCCCCCTTCTCTTCTTCCTCCTCCTCTTCCTCTCCCTCTGCCTCCTCCTCCATCTCCTCCTCCTCCCCTTCTTTCTCCACCTTCCTTCTCCTCTCTTCCTCCTCCTCTATCCCCATACTTCCCCTTCCCTTCCCTCTCCTTTCTCCCCTCCTTCTCCTTCCCTCTCTCCTTTCCCCCTTCTCTCTCCTTCCCCCTCCTCTCTCCTTCCCCCTCCTCCTCTTCTTTCCCTCCTCTTTTCCATCCCTCCTTCCTCTCCCCTTCCTCCTCCCTTCCCTATTCCTCTTCCCTCCCTCTTCTTCCTCCCTTCCTTTTCCTCCTCCTCCTCTTCCCCCTTCCCCATCTCTTCTTCTCTCCTCCTCCCCGTCCCCTCTCCTCTCTCCACCTCCCCTCTCCTTCCTCCTCTTCCTCCTCTCTCCTTCCTTCCCCTCCTGCCTCCTGCCCTGTGGTATTAACCGAATCACCTCAGCCCCGCCTGGAAAGGAGTCGCAAAGCGCAGCGCAAAGAAAATCCCCTGCCCTCGAGGAGTTGACAGTCTAAGCGGGGGAGACAGACGTCCGAGAATTTCCGAAGAGAGGAATCACAATGAGGAATTGACTGTAGCGGGTTGTGGCTGGGCCAAGTCTGTCTGGAGCCGCCGACGGGGAGGGGAGAGGCCGTGACCGTTTTCTAATGGGTTCCCCCCGCACCCCTCCCCGGTCCTAACCCGAGGCGGGGCCGGCCCCGCTGCCGACTCACACCCACGCTGAGTCTAGCCTAAATCCTCCGTGCTGCAAGCTCAGTCCATTTCTCCCACTGGGCCCCGGCGCTCCCCTAGTGCATCGCCTGGTCCCCTCGGCCTTCTCCTCCCCGGGGGGAACCTTGTCCCCTTCCTCCGCGGGCAGGGGCTCCGGGCTGGGGGGGGAAGGCTCGGGGGTCGCGGTTGTTCCCCAGAGCCCCCTCCTTTCCGTTCCCCGCCCCCCCCCCAGCCTTGGGGGGTTACTTCCAAGTCCTCCCACCCCAAAAAACCAGGCCCTCTCCTCTTCCCCCAGTACCCTGCCCCCCTCCCCCAACCCAGGGGTCTCTTCCCTCCAATCTCTCTCTGGCTAGCCCCCCGCCGCCCACTCCCCATCTTTCTCCCCTCCTTCTCCCCCTCCTCTCCTTCCCCCTCCTCCTCTTCTTCCCCCTCCCCTCCTTCCTCTCCCACTGACCCCTACTGTGAGGCCCCCAGCGCCCCTCACACCCTTGGGTGAGGGGTTGGGGCAGGGAGGGGGCAGACTGGAGACTGGAAACTTCTGGCGGGCAGGGGTCGTGTCTACCCACTCCACTGTCCCCTCCCCATCCCTTAACTCCAATGCTCTGCACAGAGTAAGAGCTCAGCAAATACCACTGCTGGATCGATCGACGTCCATCCCCTTGATTCTATTTATCTCGATTACGTTGTCTTGTTTCTGTCCTTCTGTCTCCCCCGGTTAGACTGTGAGCCCATCACTGGGCGGGGATTGTCTCTCTCTGTTGCCGAATTGTCCATTCCAAGCGCTTAGCACGTAGTAAGCGCTCGATAAATACTATTGAATGAATGAGAAAGGTCGACCCACGGGCTCCCCGAGGGTCCCCCCCGCCCCAATCCCAAGATCCGGCCCCCCCCCCCCAAGGTGAGTCTCCCTGATTTCTCCCCGCCGCGCTGAGAGCCGGAGCTCTTGGGGTCAGGGGTCGGGAAGGGGGGTGGGGGGCGGCAGGCTGCCCCTCTGGAGGCCTTGCGGGTCACCCCAACCGCCCCTCCCCGGGCCTCCCCCCCGTCCCCGGGCCGGGGCTGCCCCGGGGAGGCCGAGGCTGGGGAGGCAGCGGCCTCGGCCCGGGATACAAAAGTGTCTTTCTCCCGGCTCCAGAACGGCTTCCAGGAGGGAGGGTTATTTTTACAGCCACTCCGGATGGATCCTTCAGAGAAAATAAACAAAGCCGCTCTCTCTCTCTCTCTCACACACACACACACACACACACAAACTCAGCCCCCACACATGTACACCCACAACCACACAAAACACACATACACACGTACACACACCAGTCACCAACCCTCATACACACACAGTCACTACACGTGGACACACACAACCGCGCAAGACACATGTGCACACGTACGCACCTACGCCAGCCACTCACACAGTCAGCAGCCCTCGCACACACACCGACGGGCCCCCCCCACAGTCACCACGTATGTACCCACACGACCACGAAAGACACACGTACCCACGTACACACCCGCACCAGACGCAGTCATCGCCGTTTGGACCCTCGCACCCCCTCGCGCACATCCATGCTCGCGCACACCCCATCACACCCACAGCCACGGAAGACACACTTACACGTACACGCGTACACACCCACACCGGATAGAGTCACCGATACCGGTGCCGTCACACTCCCTCACACACAACCGTGCGTACACACGCACACACACACACACTCCACTAAACCCTCTATTTGGGCATCTCTGCTGTCCCTATAAACTGGGGAGCCCTTACCAGATCTGAAGGGCAATTGAACGCACATCGCCAATCCCCCCCAAATCCACCCCAGCCCCTCGCTGCTCGCTCCCCGACCCCCACGGATCCCCCACACCCTTGTTGGTGCTATGGAGCCTTCGGGTCTCTCCCTACCCTCTGCCCCTGGCTCGAATCAGGTGCCAGGGAAGATGACAGTGCCAGGCTGAGGGGCCCGAAGTGGCAAAGGAGGGGGAGAGGACTGAGGGGGCAGAGAGATGCCCCTTCTCTGTGGCAGGGGAAGGGGGGTGAGGTAGGCCAAGAACGAAGCTGGAATCGGGTTCTCTCAGGAAGGGGCAGGCAGAGAGGACCAGCTTAGGCCTCAAGGGACCCGGGCCTGGGAAGAGATGGGGGCGAGAGGGGTGCAGACCCCCGAGCCGGAGACCCTCTACCCCCATCCTCCTCATGCCTCACCCCGCCCCCCTCCTTAGGGGAAAACAAGCGGGAGGAGGGGAAACAAAGCAGGAAGACCCCCAACTCTGCGGAGAAGCCCAGATCCACTGCTCTGAGGGCCACCTCCCTCAGCCCCTCCTACTCACCCTTCTGTCCAGCCCCGCGGAAGGGACGAGGAGGGCGGCAGGACCGTGTGGGGAGGAAATAGAAGGGGGGGAAGGACACTCTCCCTCCCCTCTTCCCCGCACTCCAGGACACCACCAGCTGCTGCCCATTTCCGTCGACGGCAAAGCTGGAGGGATGATGGATAGACACGAGGAAGGACTTTCAGGCCGGAACAGACCAGAGGTTCCAGTCTCAGCTGAGCCACTTGTCAGCTGGGTGACCTTGAGCAAGTCACTTCGCTTCTTGGTGCCTCACTGGGGACGAAGACTGAGCCCCATGTGAAACGTGGAGCTTGTCCAATTTATCTTGTGTCCATCCCAGCGCTTAGAACGGTACCTGGCACATAGCCAGCTCTTAACAAATACCATAAAAAAAAAAAAGGTGGTGGAGGCCACATCTGGGTGGCCGGAAGGGATCCTGAAAATCATGACCATCCATCCAATCAGTCAGTCGTATTTATTGAGTACTTACTGTGTGCAGGTCACTGTGCCCCAGTCCCGCATAACTGACAGGTCCCCTAACAACCCACAACCTCTCATCTTCCCTCTCCAACCCAGGTCCCTCTCCAAAGCCCACCTTCTCCAGAAAGCCCCCCATAGTTCTCCCTAACAAAAAACACTTGTCCCGCTCTGACTCTGGTTAGGGATCAAGACGAGAGAATGAGAGAGGGCAAGGAGGGCTAGAAGGACGGGAAGAAGGGAACTGATCTGCACCCCTGGTAAGAAAACTGTGGGCCCAAAGAACGGCGCACATCGTCATTTAGGACCCTAAATGATAATAATCGTGATCCCTCTCAGGGTTGCACCTGGAGAGTTTCCAGGACCCGACCAGTCACGACTACAGGAGGGAGAGTCAAGCAGAGGCCGACCCGTTCCATTCCTAGCTTGGGCAGTGGCTAGCGTGTGGAAGGCAACCTGCTACAAATCGAAACTCACTCACTCTGGGCAGCAGCGGCGCGGGAGAGAGTCGAGGGCAGGGACTCGTTTGCTGTGCGGAAAGAGGCGATGGTAACCACCTCTGTATTTTTACCAGGAAAACTCTTCGGATCCGCTACCGGAACGATTGTAGATGGAGGTGGGCGCTGTCCGTGGCGACGCTATGGGTCGGACACGACTCGACGGCATAAGACAACGGTAACTGTGGTCTTTAAATTAGGTTGGACGCAGTCCCTGTCCCACACAGGGCTCACAGTCTTAAACCCCGTTTTACAGATGAGGGAACCGAGGCCCAGAGAAGTGAAGCGACCTGCCCAAGGCCACACAGCTAACAAGCGGCAGAACCGGGATTAGAACTCGTGACCTTCTGACTCCCAGGGCCGTGCTCTATCTACTACGCCATGCCGCTTCCCCAGGATGAGAACCAGCCAGCCAGACGACCAGCCGCCCGCTTCGGCAGGACCAGCCAATAATAATATTGATATTGTTAATCACTAAATCAGTATTTGCTAAGCACATACTGTGTGCCAAGCCCTGTGCCGAGCTCTAGAGTGGATAAAAGATAAACAGGCCAGACACAGATCTTTTCCCACAAGGGACTCACCGTCTAGGAAAGAGGGAGTATGGGGATTTCTATCCCCATTTTACAGCTAGGGAACCTGAGGCTCAGAGAGGGTAGGTGACCTGCCCGAAGTCGAACGGCAGGCAGGAGACGGAGCAGGAGTAGAACTCGGGTCTCCAAACTTGCTCCAAGTGGTCCCCTCCCCGCCTCACCTCGGGGTCTGGGGTCCAGGCCTCCCCCAGGTGACCTGGGGGGGGGGCATTCATTCATTCATTCATTCGATCGTATTTATTGAGCGCTTACTGTGTGCGGAGGACTGTACTAAGAGCTTGGAAAGTACAATTCAGCAATAAAGAGAGAGAATCCGTGCCCATACCCGGCTTACTGGGGAGGAGCCATGGGGGAAAGGGGTTCCTGGGGTAGGGGGCAAATGAGACGGGTCGCAGGGGTAGTCAAGGGGGAGGGACCGTGGGGGAGAGGCCACAGGAGACGGGCCAAAGGGGAGGGGGCCTCAGAGGAGACGCCATGAGGAAGGACGTGGCTTAGTGGAAAGAGCCCGGACTTGGGAGTCAGAGGTCGTGAGTTCTAATTCCCCCCTCCCGCTGTGTGACTCTGAACAAGTCACTTAACTTCTCTGTGCCTCAGTTACCTCATCTGTGAAATGGAAATTAAGACTGTGAGCCCCAGGAGGGACAACCTGATTACCTTGTACCTACCCCAGCACTTAGAAAAGTGCTTGGAATGTAGTAAGTGTTTAACACAATGCCATTATTATTATTATCATTATTATTATTAAGGAGCCACGGGGGAGGGACCACAAGGGGAGAGGTCACAGGGGAGAGGCCAAGGTTGAGGAGCCATGAGAACGTGCTTGGGTGGGCCTCATTATCTCCCCCCACCCCCCCGGCCCGGCCTGGGCTAGCAGGACCCCCGGGCCCCCAGCCCCGGCTCGGGCGGCTGGAGGAAGGGGCTGCCCTGGGTCCTGCTCTGGCCGGAGAGAGCCAGGAGGACGAGGACGAGGACGCTCCTGGTCTCAGGCCCAAAACCATTTTTCTTCTTTTTTCTTCTTCTTTTTTTTTTTTTCCTTTTTGATTCCTCGTTCCTGTGGAAAGTCTGAAGAAAAATCCCGGGGACCCATCCCCGGACTTATTTGCTTTCGGAAAATGCTTGCTTGCCCTGCTGGGAAAACAGGGCTTTTAGTTTTTGGGTTTTGGGCCTTTCACAACTCAAACACAGCCGGGTTTTCAAGGAGCCTCCTCTTTGGCATCCTCGGCTGCCCCTCTCGCCCGCGAAGACACCCAGCCACCTGGACTGAGGAGGGAAGAGGAGGAGGAGGAGGAGAAGGAGGGGACGTTTGCTTTGGGAGCAAAATCCAGAACGGTGCCCGCCCTGGCAGCCTTGCCCACCTTACCCACCCTTCAGCCTGGTGTCATTCTTGCCCGCTTCAGCCCCGGCCGGTTCTGCAGCCCCCCGCGGACCCTTCTCTCCCTCTTCGAGCCTCAGGGGCTTCTAGAGGGTCGGGGAGGATGGTCGGGGGGGGGGGGGGGGAGGGAGGTCCAGGACCCTGTGGGCTAACTTTCCTTCAGGCCTTGGGTCTCTCCTGGCTGGAGCTTTAGAGCTTCCCTGTGGGACCTCATTCATTCATTCACTCCCTCGTATTTATTGAGCGCTTACTGTGTGCGGAGCACTGTACTAAGCGCTTGGGAAAGTACAGTACAGCAATAGAGACCTTCCCTGCTCACAACGGGCTCACAGTCCGCGGGGGAGGCAGACGTCAATGCAAGTATAGACATCAATACAAATGAAGCTATATTCATAAATGCTGTGGGAAGGGAAGAGGAGGGAAGAGCAAAGGGATAATAATAATAATGTTGGTATTTGTTAAACACTTACTATGTGCAGAGCACCGTTCTAAGCGCTGGGGTAGATACAGGGTAATCAGGTCGTCCCACGTGAGGCTCGCAGTTAATCCCCATTTTACAGATGAGGTAACTGAGGCCCAGAGAAGTGAAGTGACTTGCCCACGGTCACACAGCCGACAAGGGGCAGAGCCGGGAGTCGAACCCATGACCCCTGACTCCGAAGCCCAGGCTCTTTCCACTGAGCCACGCTGCTTCCCTAAAGTCAGGTTTGTGCTGAAGGGAGAGGGAGATGGGGGCCTCACCTCCTGCAGCCCCCTAGTCCCTTGGCATCCAGTAGGCATCCAGGAAGAGGACTGGGCTCTCTACCAGACGGTAACCTGGGCTGCCTGGGGGGATGGGAGAGGAGCGGGGGGCAGGAGCTGGGGCCAGGTGGTCCCAAAAGAATAATCAATCAATAATAACCGCGGTATTTCTTCAGCCCTTACTGTGTGCCAGCTACTGTATTGAGCGCTGGGGTAGATACAAGCAAATCGGGTTGGACACCGTTCCTGACCCACAAGGAGCTCACGGTCTTAATCCCCATTTTACAGATGAGGGAACCGAGGCCAAGAGAAGTGAAATGACTTGCCCAGGGTCACACAGTAGGCACGTGGTAGAGCCGGGAGTGGAACCAGGTCCTTCTGACTCCCAGGCCCGTGCTCTGTCCTCTAGACTGTCAGCTCGTTATGGATAGGAAATGTGACTCCTTATTCTCTTGTACTGTACTCTCTTAGGCGCTTAAAACAGTGCTCTGCACTTAATGAGAGCTCAATAAATACCACTGATTGATTGACTGGTTAATTGATTGGTCACGGTCCATCACTGGCATTGATTCTTGAACATCTATTGAGCGCTGGGCCCTAGTGTCTGGGAAAGAATAACAGTCATTCATTCAGTCGTATTTATTGAGCGCTTACTGTGTGCAGAGCACTGTACTAAGCGCTTTGGAGAGGACAGTATAGCAATAGCGGGAGCAAGGCACGTCGCCTGACTTCCAGACGCTTACCAAGTAACGGAGAAGAAAGACATAGATGCTTGGCAGATGGTGAGAACGGAGGGAAAAGCAGCCTGATTTGGAAAGAGCAGAAGCTCCCTGGGTGGGAGACGCCCCCTCAACCCGTGACCATTTATTCATTCATTCAGTAGTATTTATTGAGCGCTTGCTATGTGCAGAGCACTGTACTAAGCGCTTGGAATGGACAATTCGGCAACAGAGACAATAACTGCCCATCTAATCGACTGTAAGCCCACCCCCCTCATAGCCCCCCACCTCCCCGGCTCCGCCCCACCCACCCCGAGCTGTACATTTTCCGACGGGCTCCTTCATTCCATCGTATTTCATTCATTCGATCATATTTCCTGAGTGCTTACTATGTGAAAAAGCACTGTACTAAACGCTTGGGAGAGGACGACAGAACAATAAACAGACACATTCCCTGCCCACCACGAGTTGACAGGCTAGAGGGAGCGTATGGTGGGGAGGGAATGTGTCTACCAACTCTGTTGTGTTGTAATGATAACGGTTAAGCGCTTACTATGTGCTAGGCACTGTACTAAGCCCTGGGGCGGATACAAGCAAATTGAGTTGGACACAGTCCCTGTCCCGTGTGGGGCTCACGGTCTCGATCCCCATTTTGCAGGTGAGGGAACTGAGGCCCAGAGAAGGGAAGCGACTTGGCCAAGGTCACACCGCAGACGAGTGGTGGAGCCGGGATTAGAACCCATGACTCTCTGACTCCCAGGTCCATGCTCTTATCCACGATGCCGTCTCTGTTACATTCATTCAGTCGTATTTATTGAGCTCTTACTGTGTGCAGAGCACTGTCCTAAAGCCTTGGGAAGGACAATTTGGGAACAGACAGAGACATACACGGGCACTTTCCCAAATGCTTAGTACAGCGCTCTGCACACGGCGAGCGTCCAATAAATACCACTGATTGATGGTCACTGGTCCCTAGGAGAAGAACCGTTCTCCCCTAACTCCCCACCCATGCCACTCTATCCCTCCCCGCCCCAACCGGGGAGAAGCAGCGTGGCTCAGTGGAAAGACCCCAGCCTCGGGAGTCACAGGTCATGGGTTCGAATCCCGGCTCTGCCACTTGTCAGCTGTGTGACAGTGGGCAAGTCACTTCACTTCTCCGGACCTCAGTGACCTCATCTGGAAAACCGTGTGAAGACTGTGAGCCTCACTTGGGGCGAGCTGATTACCCTGTATATCCCAGCGCTCAGAACAGTGCTCTGCACAAAGTAAGCGCTTAACAAATACCAACGTTATTTTTATCTGATGGATTTGATCATTCTGGATTCCTCCTGCTCCTAGCTGCAGGGCTGGCTCCCCCACATCAATCAATCAATCAATCGTATTTATCGAGTGTTTCTTAAATTCAGTGCTCTGTACTAGGCGCTTGGAAGAGTTCAGTGCGACGGAATTAGCGCTTTCTTTAGCCCACAGTTTACTTACTCTGTACCGAGCAGGAGAGCGCAGCGTTTCTCCCAACGAGTTTATGGTGTAGCCTCGAAAGTGTGTGTGTGTGTGTAAAAGAGCGTCTGCGAGTGCCTGACTGTGTCTGTGATATTACAGCCGGATTATAGGTGTGAAGGTGTGATTGTGTCCGTGTTGAGCGGGCGAAGAGGGAGCGCTCCACCACTTGCCTGCTGGGTGACCTGGGACAAGTCGCTTCAGCCTGTCAGTGGGCAGGGATCGTCTCTACCTGTCGCCGAATTGTCCATTCCAAGCGCTTAGTACAGTGCTCTGCACATAGTAAGCGCTCCATAAATACTGTTGAATGAATGAATGAATTTCCCCGGGCCTCAGTTACCGCATCTGGAAAATGGAGATGGAGACTGCGAGCCCCACAGTATCCGACCCGGTCGGCTTGGATGCACCCCAGCGCTTAGTACAGCGCACGGCACAGAGTAAGCGCTTAACGAATGTCGTTATTATTATTATTATTGTTCATTTGCCCTCCAGGAGCTTGCGGTTGAACGGGGAAGAGGAGGCGACCGCCTCTCCCCCACCACGATAGTAGTAATTTTCACGGAGCGCTTACTGGGTGCTCGGCACTGTACTAAGCGCTGGGAGGGAATGCCCTGGGGGGGGATTGAAACACCGACCCTGTCCCTCGGCGGGGCGAGGTGGGGGGGATTTCACCATCTAAGGTTGTGACACACAGAGTGGGTATAACGGGGGCCAGAGGCGGCACATAGTTATAACGTAACAGCAAAATGAATCCAAAATCGAAAAAGCGGAGTATTATTATTTTTATTAGTATTGATAAGTGGAGCAAGTGAGCTAACAGGCACAGGGGTTCGGGGGTGGGGGGCGGTCGGAGGGATTTCAGACGACGTGCCTGCTGTGTGTTGCATGCTTGTGTACGTGTTGTTGTGCGTTGTGTGATGCAACGACCCCTTATCCTGTCTGCCCTGTGCCCAGGAGCGACCACCTGCCCCTCTAGACTGTAAAGCTCGCTGGGTGTCTACCAACTCTGGCATATTGTCCTCTACCCAGCGCTTAGTGCAGTGCCCTGCACACTATAAGCACTCGCTAAATACTACTGATTGATGTAGACCGCAAATCCGGTGGGAGCTGGGATTGTCTCTCTTGATTGCCGAATGGTACTTTCCAAGCGCTTAGCAAAGTGCTCTGCACACAGTAAGCGCTCAGTAAATACCATCGAATGAATGAATGGCTCCCTCCTTCCTTCCCCCAGCTGGGATCAAATAGAAACTTCTGCCTTGAAGTTTGGATGACCCCCCCCCCCCCCCCCCCGTCCCGGGAATCGTGGAATACTATATATTGAACGCTTACTGTGGGCAGAACACTGTATTAAGCGCTTGGGGGAGGACGGATACAGTCCAATTGGTAGACACGTTCCCGCTCTCCTTCTGCAAACCCCTCCCCTCCCTCCACTCTTTAAAAGGCGACTCCCGACACCCAGAGCAGCGTGGCTCAGTGGAGAGAGCACGGGCTTTGGAGTCAGAGGTCATGGGTTCGAATCCCGGCTCGGCCACTTGCCAGCTGGGTGACTGTGGGCAAGTCACTTCACTTCTCGGTGCCTCAGTCACCTCATCTCTAAAATGGGGATGAAGACTGTGAGCCCCACGTGGGACACCCTGATTCCCCTGTGTCTACCCCAGCGTTTAGAACAGTGCTCGGCACATAGTAAGCGCTTAACAAATACCAACATTATTATTATTCCCCACGTTTCCTCTCACCCTGACTCGGAGGACCTGGGTTCTAAGCCCGCCTCTGCCACTCGTCTGCTGTGTGAGCTCGGGTCAGCCAAGTAACTTCTCTGTGCCTCGATTCCCTCATCTGTAAAATGGGGATTAAATCCTCCTCCCTCTGATTTAGGCTGTGAGCCCCATGTGGGAAAGGGACTGGGTCCAACCTGATTAACTTGCGCCTACCCCAGCATTTAGAACAGCGCTTGACCCCGAAGTAAGTCCTTAACCAATCCCACACACACACACACACAAAAATCAATCAGTGCTATTGATTGAGCACCTCCCGGGTGCAGAGCTCTGAACAAAGAATTTGGGAGAGCACGATAGAGTTAGCAGACATCCCCTCTGCCCGCAAGGACTTTACAGACTAGCTCGGGAGACGGGCAAAACAATAAATTAGGGGGAAGCCGTAGACCGTATGTATTTATTCATTCGATAGTATTTATTGAGCGCTTACTCTGCGCAGAGCACCGTTCTAAGCAGGTATGCTTTGGGAGTGTGAGTCCGGAAGTGCTTCTGAGAAACTACGGTGCTAGCTAAACTGGGAAGATGAGAAATTCATTGGGGAAAGCCTCCTCCTCGAGGAGAAACCTGTGGTATTTGCTAAAGGCTTAATACGTGCCAAGTCCTGAACTAAACGCTGCGGTGAATACAAAATAATCCGGTAGGAAAACAGTCCCGTTCCCTCACAGGGCTCCTCCTCTAAATGAATTGTACTTTCCAGGCGCTTAGTACCGTGCTCTGCACCCAGTAGGCGCTCAATAAATACGAGTGAGTGAATGAATTTGATTTCTGAAAGGCTTTGGAGATGGGGAGGGCAGCGAGCTGCCGGTTGTGAAGGGGGGGTTCGGCCAGGGGGGAGTTTCAGGACGAAGGTAGGGTGGGGGGGACGAGGGGGTACAGTGAGTGGGTGAGCGGAGGAATGAAGAAGGGGAGCTGGGGTGAAGTGATGGTGATTCATTCAATAGTATTTATTCAATAGTATTTATCGAGGGCTTACTGTGTGCAGAGCACTGTGCTAAGCGCTTGGAATGAACAAATCGGCAACAGATAGAGACAGTCCCTGCCCTTGGACGGGCTTACAGTCTAATCGGATGAGGATGGCGGTATCTGTTAAACGCTTACTACGTGCCAGGCACCGTTCTAAGGTCCGGGGTAGGTAATGATAATAATAATAATGTTGTTGGTATTTGTTAAGCGCTTACTATGTGCCGAGCACTGTTCTGAGCGCTGGGGTAGACACAGGGGAATCAGGTTGTCCCACGTGGGGCTCACGGTCTTCATCTCCATTTTCCAGATGAGGGAACTGAGGCACCGAGAAGTGAAGTGACTTGCCCACAGTCACCCAGCTGGCAAGCGGCCGAGCCGGGATTCGAACCCATGATCTCTGACTCCAAAGCCCGGGCTCTCTCCACTGAGTCACGCTGCTTCTCTAGTAGGGGAAAGCTAATCGAGTTGGACACGATCCCTGTCCCACGTGGGGCTCACAGTCTTAATCCCCATTTTCCAGATGAGGGAACTGAGGTCCAGAGAAATGAAGCGACTTGTCCCGGGTCACCCGGCAGACAGGTGGTGGAGGCCGGGATTAGAACCCAGGTCATTCGTTCAATTCATTCGTTCATTCGATAGTATTTATCGAGCGCTTACTACGTGCAGAGCACTGTACTAAGCGCTTGGAATGGACAAATCGGCACCAGACAGAGACGGCCCCTGCCCTTGGACGGGCTTACAGTCGAATCGGGAGCAGCGTGGCTCGGTGGAAAGAGCGCCGGCTTGGGAGTCGGAGGACGTGGGTTCCCAGCCCGGCTCCGCCACTCGTCTGCCGTGTGACCTTGGGCGAGTCACTTCGCTTCTCCGCGCCTCGGGTACCTCATCTGGAAAACGGGGAGGAAGAGTGTGAGCCCCAGTGGGCCAACCTGGCTACCTCGCGTCTCCTCCAGCGCCGAGAGCAGGGCTCGGCACATAGTAAGGACTTAAGGAATGCCATCGTTATCATGATCGTCAGGTCGTGAGGAGAGAAGGGAGGGGGTTAGTAGGTAGGGGAGCCCCGATTGAGAGCTTTTAAGCCGGAGCGGGGACTTTCTCCCTGTTGAGGTGGTGGACGAGCGGCCGATGAAGGTTTCTGGGGAGAACTTAGAGCCACGTTTTCGAAAAAGGATGGGCCCAGCGGGGTGCAGTCCGGGCCGGAGAGGGGCGAGGAGGGGAGGGCAGCCCGGAGCCCGAGGATCCCTCTCGGATTTTGGCCTAAACGTTTTTACCGTTTCCCCTTCCTCATCTCTCCAGTCTTTGCGGGCGTCCCGTCGTCTTCCCCGGGGGGCGGGGGAGGGCGAAGAATCGAGAGGGTCCGGCACGGTCCTTCGGGGAGTGGGGGGCCGCGGGGCCTGAGCCGTGGGGTGGCCCGGGCCCCGGGGCCGGGGGACAGGGACGGGTCGCAGCCGGGCCCGGGGAGGAGGGGCTGAGGGCCAGGGGAGGGGCCGGCCCCCAGTCGGGGGGCTCTCCGAGGGCGGGGGGCGGGGGCGGCTCCGGGGAGGGGGTGCCCCCCGCCCCCCCCGGCCCGGGGGTGGGAGCTCTGCCCCTGTCCGGCCGGCCCCCGGCCCCGGCCGGAGGCCCGGAGGGGCCGAGCCGCGGGAGGGGGCGGGTCCGGGGGTCCGGGGGGCGGGTCCGGGGGCGGGTCCGGCCGGGGGGCAGGTGCCGGGGGTCGGGGCGGCGGGGGGCGCGGGCTCGGGCGCGGGTCCGGCGCGGCATATAACGGGCGCGGCGGCCGGGGAGGGCGCAGAGAGCCGCCGGGGACGCCGGGGTCCCGTCCCTCCGAGCCCGCTCCGCCCGCCCTCCCCGGGGCCCCGCACCTGCCTCCCGCCCGCCGCCGCCGCCGCCGCCGCCGCCGCCGCCGCCTGCTTCCCGGGCCACGGTCCGGCCGGACCCCCTCCCCTCCATCCCTCCTCCGTCCCTCCGGTCCGGTCCGGTCCCGTCCGGTCCGGTCCCGTCCGGCCCGAGCGCCATGCTCCGCCGCCGTCGCCTCGGGGACCCCCGGACTCTACTGTTCCTGGCGGTCGCCCAGGCGCTGCTCCTCGTCGCCGCCGTCCAAGCTCAGGACCAGGGAGCCCGTAAGTCCGCCCGCCCCCATCCCCGCTGCCCCAGGACCCCCGCACCAAGCCCACCCCCGGGAGGGAAGGCGGGAGAGAAGGAGGGAGGGAGGGGGCCGGGGGCCCCGGCAGCCGGAGGAGCCCGGCGGGGGGCTCCTCTCGGCTGGTCCCGGCGGGGGTCTCGGAGCCGTGAAGAAGCCTTGCCACTTCACAGACACACACATCCACGGAGACGCGCACCCACGGACGGGCCTCGCTCACACACAGACACAGAGAAGCGGCTCCCAGACCCACACACATAGAGTCAGACGCCTTTCTCAGACACACACACGGGGACACGCATCTCACACACACACAGAGAAGGACGCACATCCCCCAGACACACACCCAGAGACAGACACACTCATCTCTCACACTCAGACAGACTCGCCTCTCCCGGACCCACACACACAGAGACAGACAGACGCCTTTCTCAGACACACACACGGGGACACGCATCTCACACACACACAGAGAAGGACGCACATCCCCCAGACACACTCCCAGAGACAGACACACTCATCTCTCCCACTCAGACGGACTCGCCTCTCCCGGACACACACACACACACACACAGACGCCTTTCTCAGTCACACACACGGGGACACGCATCTCACACACACACAGAGAAGGACGCACATCCCCCAGACACACACCCAGAGACAGACACACTCATCTCTCACGGAGACAGACTGGCCTCTCCCAGACACACAGAGACAGACAGACGCCTTTCTCAGTCACACACACGGGGGCACGCAGAGAAGGACACGCATCTCACACAGACACACACCCGGAGACGGGCCCACTCATCTCTCACACACAGAGAAGACACGCCTCTCCCGGACACACACACACCACACACATAGAGGCAGACACACGCATCTCCCAGGCACACACACTTGGACAGAAGCCCCCAGCCTCAGAGGCAGACCTCCCACAGGCCCAGACTGGCCTATCCCAAAGGCACACACACCACTCAAACGTGCAGGCGCACATCCCCAGATCACCCAGGGACGTACATTCCCACCACACAATCGGGCCGACGCGTCCACCGCCAACGTCCCCATCCCATCCCATCCCAGCTGGGCAGGAAAGATCGAACCACCCTTACTCCACACGTGTTTGTGTACGGGTAGGCAATTTGGGGCTCTCGGGTCTGTCTTGCAGCAGTAGCCAGAAGCCCTCCTGGGGGAGGGGACTGAAGTCGTCAGGCAGAAGTTTCCTAGAGAAACTTGGGAGAGGGAGCTCCCTCCCCTTCCACTTCATCCAACCCTTCCGAGGGGCTGCAGGAGTCCCCTGGGGTCCCCTTCTCCCCCCGCCCCAGCGTTGGCTCCTCTCCCCTCGTATCTCTTTGAGAAAAACGTCTCCGAAGAGGCCACCTGAAGGGAAAAGGCGCATTCCAGGGCCAGGCAATCGGCTCCCGGCCCCCAACCCCAAAATAGCGCTCCCTCCCTCCCCCCGCTCCTCTCCCCTCAAAGACAAAGAGCCACTTTTGTGCATTTGGGAAGTCGATACACCAGCACGGTGCGCCTGCCCGGGAGAGTGTGTTTGGGTATGGGGCATGCGTGTGCTCGTGGGCGGGCGAGAGGGAGCGTGGGGGTGTACATCCGTGCGCAGGTAATGTATATTCCTAGATGGGGATGCTAGGGTGAGGGTAGGTGAGTGTGCGCGTGGGTGAGTGTGTGTGTGTGTGTGGGGGGGGTCTTCTGTGTGCAAGCGGGTGGAAAGGGGTGCTCACGTGAACGTTTGTGTGTTCGCACGTGTTTGCGGGTGCACGTTGGACGGTGTTGAGTGTTCGTGTGTCCCTACAGGCCCGTATGCACTTCTGCGCGCGTGTCTGCGCGGGGATGTGGGTGTGGGTGTGTGTTTGTTGACGATTCCCAAAAACATTTCCACAAAAGTGTCTGAGCCCCGGGCGGCGGCTGACCGATTCTCAGAGCGGCGTCCAAGTCCCGTGGTGACCCCCGTCCCTCCCCCTCGGCCCGCCCCCTCCCCATCCGAAAAGGCCCTTCGGGCTGGGGTGATCATCAGGGGTCGCAGAGCCCGGAAACTTGGGCGCACCGAGCGTGCGTGTGAGTGTGTGTGTGGTGGTGGGGGGGGGTCTCAAAGAAATCCGCCCCCCGTCTCCCTCCCAGCTCCCGGACCGCCCCCCACCCCTTTGCCAGAAGGGCAGGCAAGGAGACCCGAGCCGGGCCATTTTTAGAGCCCGGGCGGCGGGGTGAGAGGAGACCTCGGGCGGAGGTGGCTCGGGGTAGGGCGGCGGGGAGGGGAGGGGGGCCCCCGCAGGCCGGAAAGTAGTCCATCCCGGGGTTTCCAACGCCGCCTCCTCCTCCTCCTCCTCCTCCTCCTCTTTCCTCGAAGGCACCAGAGTCCCGGGGGCGGAGGAGGGGGGCCCGAGAAAGAGGGGGCGTGCGGGTGTGGGGACGCCCCCGCTCCGCGCCCCCTCCCCTCCTCTCCTCTCCTCCCCTCTCCCCCCGCGTCAGCGCCGTGGGGTCCGGCGGGGAGAGCGAGACCTCAATCCCCCTTTGTGCGGGTTTGTTTGCGTTTGCGAGATTGGCAGCGATGTTTTCCAGATGGGCCCGAGGGGCGGCCCGCGTTGATGGAATCCGGTCCCTCGCGGAGCCCCGTGAATCGCGCTCTGTGTTGCGCTCCAGAAAAGGGCTCATTCATGGCGGGGGCGGGGGCCGCCGGGGCCCCCCGACCCCCGCCCCCCGCGGGGGGCGGGGAGGGCTTTACGGGACTCCCACAAAGGGGCCGCTTATCCGGGCCGCGGTCATTAGGGTAACCCTAGAGCCGCCCTTTGTCAGATCGGCCCCGAAGGGAACCGCGCTCAGTTTAACGCGCCTCCGCCATCTCGTCACCGCCCTGGCCCCGATCCGGCAGGAATGGGAATTTAAGACCAGGGACCCCCCCCCCCACCCTCCCCCCCACGCTCCCCCTCCCCACCTACACCACACCCCCCCACCCACCCCCTGACCGTATTTGCAGCACGTCTCCCCAGAGGCGTAAGGCGAAGGCCCTTCGGACGCTCTGAAAAGTCTCTCTCTCACTCGATTTACCCTTGCGCAGCCCCCTCCCCCAACTCGCCCCGGCCTCCATCCCCTTCCCCTTTCTCCTCCTCGCCGTCCGACACCTCCCCCCTCCCCGCGCCCGTCCCGGCTCGATTCGAAAGCGGGTTTCAGACCCCGGGAAGCCGGAGGTCCGATGGGGTGGGGGCTGCTTCGCGAGCCCCCTCCCGCCTGCCTTCCAGGCCGCTTTAGCAGATTCTAACCCCCAACCTCCCCCGTCGAACTTCCCCGAGGGGCTCGACCCTCTCCAGAACGCCTCCCTAGAGCGCTCAGTCCTGCCCCGAGGATAACAATAATCGTAATCGTGGTATGGGTTCAAATCCCGCCTCAGCCGCTCGTCCGCTGTGTGACTCCGGGCAAGTCACTTCACCTCTCTGGGCCTCACTTCCCTCGTCTGTAAAATGGGGATTAAGACTGTGAGCCCCACGCGGGACAACCTGATCATCTTATATCCTCCACAGCGCTTAGGACAGTGCTTTGCACATAATAAGCGCCTAACAAATGCCATTCTTATTCTTATTAAGGGCTTACTATGTGGCAGGCACTGTATTAAGCCCTGGGGTGCATCTAAAACAAATCGGGTTGGACACGGGTCCTTGTCCCACGTGGGGCTCACAGTCTCCATCCCCATTTTCGAGCTGAAGTTGAGGCCCAGAGAGGTGAATTGACTCGCCCGAGGACGCAGAGCAGACAAGAGGGGGAGCCGGGATCCCGCGGGGTGTCGGCCCGGATTGTCCTCCCCCTACACTCCTCCTCCCCCGCCCCCGGGGTCCAGGCTGTTTTCCAGTCCACGCTGTCACCGCTCCGACTGTTTTGATGATAAAAACAGGTCCTTTCCCCTCCGGCCTTCTCGCCGACTCCCGGCCAAGACCCCTGGCCCCGCGCCGCCTTCACGCGCAGCAGCCAGGGTGCGGGCGGAGGGGTCTGAGTCGGGGACCCCTCCCCCCCCAAAAAAAATAAAATGGCATTAGGGGCAAAATCCTCCAGCCAACGCGGGGCCGGACTGTCCATCCCCCTCAGGACCCCCCGGTTCCTCTCCAAGAGGGGAGGGGAGGAGGGGGTGTCTGGGGGGGGGGAGGAGGGGGCGTCCGTCCCCCTCGGTGAGGTCCCCGGCTCCCCAAGCCCTCCAAGCTCCACTCCCCGACCTCGAGTTGTCCCTGGGTGACTCAGTTTCTCTTTCTCTCCCCCGGGCCGCCGCCCCCTCCCCCCTCCCGCCCCACCCCCGTCCCCGTCCCGCCCCGGCCCAGGGGAGGCGGGCAGCTGCGTGCAGGACGGGCAGCGCTATAACGATAAGGACGTGTGGAAACCCGAGCCCTGCCGCATCTGTGTCTGCGACACGGGGACCGTTCTCTGCGACGAGATAATCTGCGAAGAGACGCGGGACTGCCTCAACCCCGAGATCCCCTTCGGAGAGTGCTGTCCTATCTGCCCAACTCACCCGCCCGCCGCCAGTGCTCGTAATTTATTTATTTCCTGCTCCGTAAATAAATTACCCGCGGGGCCATGGATGGGCCGGGCTCCGACCTGGGCATCCATGGACCCTCCCCCCGCCGGGGAAAGGTGCCTTCTCGGTGGTCCAGACCCCCTCCCCTCCCCGGAGCCGGAGATGAGGCAGGAAAGGGACGGGACACTCGGGGCTCCGGGTCTGTTATTATTATTGACGATAATAATGATAATAATCATCATCATCGTGGTATTTCGTTAAGCGCTTACTATACACCAAGCCCTGAGCGCCGGGGTTAATCCAAGATACTCAGGTCCCACCCCGGGCTCACATTCTAAGAGGGAGCACAGTAATTGGAACCCCCATTTTGCAGATGAGGGAACCGAGGCCCGGAGAAGTTAAGTGACTCGCCCATGGTCACCCGGCAGGTGAGTGGCAGAGCCGGGATTAGAACCCAGGGTCTCTGACTCCCAGGCCCGTGCTCTTTCCACTAGGCCATGCTGGGTTTGAGGCTCGAGGCTGGAGGGGAGGGGTCCTGCCGGGGTTTAACACCCCCCCCCCCCACGCAAAGACTGAAAGATCTTTGCGGCGGTCGTGACCAACTCTGGCACTGTGCCCTCCCGAGCGTTTAGTACGGCGCCCCGCACACCGTAAGCGCTCACTAAATACCATCGATGGATTGAGGAACCAACTCCAACGAGAGGAGGGGGTCTAGGGTTAGCCCCCCTCTCTGCCACACTAGCCTGGCCCTCCGGGGTGGGCGACCCCCGCCCGGGGGGACCCCCACCCCTAGGCCGTCTCGGATGCCCGAGACCAGGCCCGGGGACCCCCGGATGGGACAACCCAACGGAGAAGGCGCCTTTCCTCAACCCTTCCCCGCCTCTTCCACGGTTTGTGCCGGGGGGAGGCGGCCAGCAGCGGAAGGGTTGCCCCCCCCCCAAAAAAGCCCCCTCCCCGCCCTGCTATAACGCCTGATTGCGCTGAAACTAACTCCCGCGCTTTACTGTCTCTCCATGCTGCCTGGAGGAGGTTTAGCCGCTTCATTAACGTAAGCCCCGCTCGAGGGCCTTCAAATGGGGGGGAGGGACACCCTAAGAGTGCTTGGGGGGGGCTTCCCCTCCTCGGTTTCCTACCCTGGCGTCGCTCCCCGCATAAGCCTCCCCGCACGTGGTCGCTTGGCCCCCCCCCGGGCGGTGAGATCCACCCCCCTCCCCTCCCCGGACCCCCCGCAGACCCTCTCCGGGCTCCCGCAGTTGGGGCGAGAGGACCCCAGCCCCTGCCCCGCACCCCAACCGACTCCCCTCCCCGGTCAGACCCGTCCATCTGGGTGACCCCCCTCGCACCCTGCGGAGCAGGGTTGTGAGTCCTTGGTTTCGAGGAACCAAATTGTCCCTCCCCATCCACCGTCAGAAGTATAACGATTTTTCCTTTCTCTCCTTCGAGCAGGGCAACCTGGCCCAAAGGTGAGTTGGAGTTTTAACGATTAGGGGTCTTGATTAAGGACTTTTTAGGTCCCAAGCTGCGTGCTAAGAGCCGGGCCGATATTAGATGATCAAAAGGGCCCAAGTCTGGTCCTTCGTGGGGTTCGCAGTCTTTAGAGAAGAGGAGGGGATGTATCTCATCCCCATCCTACAGATGAGGAAACTGAGGTTCCGGAAGGCTAAGTAGCTCGCCCAAGGTCCCGCAGCAGGACGGCGGGAGAGCTGGGATTAGAACTCTGGTCTTTCCACTCCCTGCCCCGAGCTCTCACCACTAGGCTCCTCTGCCTCTTGGGTTTTATAGTCTTTACCAGCATCTGGGCTGCTTCTGCTGGGGTGGGTCTCTAGTAGGAGGGTGGGGGGCTGCAGCCTGTGGGGCGGGCTGGGCCGCAGCCTAACCCAGGCCTCGCTCTGTATTTCAGGGACAGAAGGGAGAACCCGGAGACATTAAAGATGTAAGTCGTGACTGGGTCTTGATCTGGGCGGCCGAGCCGGTTCCATCTTGGAGCTGGGCTGACCGGGAGGCTCGTTGGAGTGGGCTCTAAATGTTGCCTCTGTTTCTCTCTGTTCCAGGTTGTAGGCCCCAAAGGACCCCCAGGACCCCAGGTGAGAGAGTGAGCGAGCGAGCGAGAGGGAGAGGATAATGCCCCCCTCTGTCCCTTGAAGGGCCTTGAGGGGCCCTTGGGCTCAGCCCACCCCACCTCGTCCTTCTGTTTTAGGGTCCTGCAGGAGAACAGGGACCCAGAGGAGACCGCGGGGACAAGGGTGAAAAAGTGAGTAGAGGGCCAGGTCTCTGGGATCCCTACTCCCTCAGTGGGAGGGGCAGGAGGAGCTGTTGAACTCCCCAGTCTCAACTCTGAGGTCTCTTTGTCTCCACCCAGGGAGCTCCTGGACCTCGTGGAAAAGATGGCGAGCCTGGAACCCCCGGAAACCCTGGCCCACCTGGACCCCCCGGGCCTCCCGGCCCCCCTGGCCTTGGCGGAGTAAGTCTCCTCGTTGTCCGTCTCCCGCAGGCCCCTGTACACCGGCCCTTGGGTCATCCTCTATCTGGAATGGATCGCTGCTGGGATGGAGGGAGGGCGAGCAGGACCCCGCCATCCAGAGGAGGTGGACGGGGAGGGAGGGGATCCCGGGTGGTCTCAGGCCCGATGTTGGCCGATCTCGTGCCAAGGCTCCTTCGAGCCCTGCCAAGTTCCGCAAGGGATCGGTTCCGGGTAGTCGGTCCTTGGCAAAGGGTGTGACTCCCGTTGTCCCCGCCGGGCGCTTATGATGACCAAATTAGACCGAGGGACAAGCCGCCCACTGTCCCCTTCCTCTTGGGGCCCGCTGTCATCAGCCCCAAAGCCTTCTGCCCATGCCTCTGGTGCCAGACCCTTATCTTGGCAGACCTGCCGGGTCCCAAAGCTGGTTGAACCGGGCCGGGCCGGCAGCTGGGGACCACAGGAGCTACCGTGCCGAAGGAGAGAGTCTCCGGGCCACCCCAGCTCCTCATCTCCGTGGGGCCCTGCGCCCCGAACGGTCGGCCCCGAGCCCTGAATGGCTCCACTGCCGTGTTCCTGTGTCCTGATGAGGTGGGGTTCGTTTGCAGAACTTTGCTGCTCAGATGGCGGGCGGATTCGACGAGAAGGCCGGAGGAGCCCAGATGGGCGTCATGCAAGGCCCCATGGTAAGGACGGGGCTCTCCCGGGGCTTGCAGGGAGGAGCCGGGGCGGGGCCCTGCAGCCGCCTGACGGGGGCCAGGCTGCCCAGTGGGGGAATCCCAGCCCGCGGCCAGGGGGGAAGGGGGCGGTGGGCTTGGCAGCGGCTGAATGAACGGGCGGCTTCAGCAAACATGGCCACGGGCCAGCACGGGCCCTCTTCCCAAGCGTCTTCTCCAAATAACCTCAGCCGGCTCGGGGCGTCGGGGCCGGTTTGGGGCAGGGGTGGTCCCGTGGTTTTTTCGGGGTTTGTAATCCCCCTCTTCATTTCTGGTTTGCTTCCCCCCTCAACAGGGCCCCATGGGACCCCGAGGCCCACCTGGACCATCAGGCTCTCCCGTAAGTACCCGCCCGTCACCCTCTCCACACCCCCCCGACTCCCGTCTTCCCTAAAGCTCTCGAGACGTCGGCATCCCCCCACCCCGTCCCTCACCTCTCTCGCGCGTCCCCCTCCTCAGGGGCTCACCGGGCCTTTCGGCTTCGTTTCAGGGACCTCAAGGTTTCCAGGGCAACCCCGGTGAACCCGGCGAACCCGGCGTCTCCGTGAGTATCGGGACCCCTCCCTGCCCCACTACAGTGCAAGCCCCTCCCGGGCAGGGAACTTATCCCTTTTCTGCCTCTGCCCAAGCGTTCAGTACAGTGCTCAACACCCAGTGGACGCTCAGTAAACCCCACTTCCCTCTAGACTGCATCTACCACCAACTCTGTAATAGTCTACTCTCCGAAGTATTTAGCGCAATGCTCTGTGCACAGTAAGTGCTCAATAAATACGATGGATCGATTGCTACTGCTCTGGGACCCCAATCTTCAACACTGAGCCCCCTCCCCGCTGTTTGCCTAGGGCTTGGGGCCCTTTTCCGGTGGGGGATCGAAGGGACCGGGAGACCCCCCGATAGACTGGAGGCAGGTGGCAACCTCATCCTACTGACCGTGCCCGATGGGCGGCTGGCCTTCGCCTGTCTGTCCACTGGCCTCTCACCCCTCGGTTTCTCTCCTTCTCTTCCAGGGCCCCATGGGACCCCGAGGCCCAGCCGGACCCCCTGGGAAACCCGGCGATGACGTGAGTACCAGGCGGGGCCGGGGGGTGGAGCAGGGTCACGGGGGAGGCCGGTGGGGCAGGGGACCACCCCTCAAGTGGACTGTCCGTGTCAGATCACCTCCCTGGGGGAGGGGTCTTCCTCCGTGCTCCAACGCCTGCGGGGAGCCAGGACTGGGAAGGGGAGACCGAGGCAGACCAGAACAGGATTTGGGGAGCGAGCAGAAAGAAGTCACACACCCGGCCTCATCCAGCCCCAACACGGGCAGACCCCGAAGCCGCACCCCTAAACCCCCTTATGGTGGCATTGACCCAAGAAGGGTTGGGGGATTTCCTGGGGCTCCGTGGGGAGAGGGTGGGGGTGGATGAGGCCGCCCATGGGAACCACCAGGGCTTAGTGGCTAGAGCCCGGGCCTGGGCGTCGGAAGGACCTCGGTTCTAATCCCGGCTCCACCTCTTGTCTGCTGGGTGACCTTGGGCAAATCACTTCATTTCTCTGTGCCTCAGTTGCCTCAACTGTAAAATGGCGATTAAGACTGTGAGCCCCCTGTGGGATAGGGACTGTGTCCCACCCGATTTGCTAGTACCCATGCCAGTGCTTAGTACAGTGCCTGGCACATAGTAAGCACTTAACAAGTACCGTAATCATTACAGTCATTAACCGAGGGCCCGGGTCTGAGGGGGAGAGTTTGTTCCCTGAGCGGAGGGAAGGGCCTGACCTGGACAATGGGAGGTTGCCAGAGAGGGGCCAGAGGTCTGGCTCAGTCACTGAGGTAGGAGAGGGTGGGAGAGTGGGTGGTGGATGGGGACCGGGGCTTCGCACAGAGTCTAGGATCTGCACCGATGCCGATGCGGAAGGAGCTAAGATTTTTCCCATGTATCCCCCAGGGTGAAGCTGGAAAACCTGGAAAATCTGGAGAACGGGGTCTTCCTGGTCCCCAGGTACCACCGGCTTGTTCAAGCCCTTCTCTGGGGAAGCAGCACTGGGGGTGGGGAGGGGGCTCTGCCAGCTGGGGCGGGGTGGCTGGGTGGGGGAGGAAGAGGAGGGTCATTTCTGGCCAGGGCAGCTGGAGACCTGAGGGAGGGAGTGGGGCTGGGAGGAGGCGGGCCCGGGCCTAAAACGCTTTGCCCAATGGGCCGAGGGGGGTGGCACGGGCTTCACTCTACCTGTCCTGCCCTAAGCGTGTTCCCTCTCCCCGCAGGGTGCTCGTGGTTTCCCGGGGACCCCCGGCCTCCCCGGTGTCAAAGGTCACAGGGTAAGTCGTGCGCAGGGCTGGGGCTGCGGGGCTTGGGGGTCTTGACGGGGGTGCTCTCCTGGGCCCAGTTCGCATCTGAGGTCCTGTGTGCCCCCCACAGGGATACCCCGGCTTGGATGGCGCAAAGGGAGAAGCCGGTGCTCCAGGAGCCAAGGTGAGGCGTTGGGGAACGAGAGTCCAGTACCGTGCGGCTGAGCCGGGCGGCGGTCTCCGACTGACCCATTGGCCCTGCCCGCTGGGTGGGGGGACGGGCCGACCCTGGCCCCGGGGGGGGGATGGGTCACGTCCTCGCTTCCCTCTGGAAAATCTGGGGGGTGGGAAGGCCCCCTCCCTCCTCTGGCCCGACTGCACCAGGTGCCGGGGGACGGGGGGGACAGGGGGAATGGGGTGGCCACGACTCGGGCCGCTGCAACGATCCCCCCCCCATTTCTGCCCCCAGGGTGAAGGCGGCTCCCCCGGAGAAAACGGCTCCCCCGGCCCCATGGTGAGAAACTCTACCTCGTCCTCCTCCTTCCTGTCCTCTTCCCCTGCTGACCCCGGGGGCTCCGTCCAGAGGTTCAGGATCCAGGGGAAGGAGGCTCCGACTAGTACCACTCCCAGGTGGTAGGGTAGAAGGGCAGTGGGCCTGGGGATTTGGCGTCCAAGCGACTGTGTCCTCTGGGCCCTGGAGTCTGGCACTAAATGCCGTGGTGGGTGAATTGTGCCACAAGGTTTCTATAGGGGTGGTCTTCCCTCCCAGACTGCGAGCTCGAGGGCAGAGACCGTGTCTACCAACTCCCTCAGATTCCCCCAGGAGCTCAGTACAGTGCTCTGCACTCAGTGGGCACCCAGTCAACACCGTTGAACGACCTGTCCTAGGGACTCCAGCCCTCTGCCCAGGGCAGGGTGGGAAGCGGTGGGTCCCAAGGAGGGTCGGGCCGGTCCCACGGGGCAACCCGGACCACAGCTCCGTCCGCGGGGCATCTCACCCGTGCCGTTGTGTGTTCCAGGGACCCCGCGGCCTCCCTGGCGAGAGAGGACGGAACGGACCTGCAGGCGCTGCGGTGAGCGTCAGCCCCCAACCTCTACCCCAGCCCACGTCCCACCCCCCATCCCAACCCCAGCCCGGGGTCTGCCCTTCCTGCCCCTCTGGACTGGGGAAAGAAACTCCCTTTCTGGGTCAGGGTAGCCTGACCTTTTCCCTCTGTCAGGAGCACCCCAAGGAGGGAGGGGGTCTCCGGGGTCGAGAGGCAGCTGGCTCCGGGGATGACCGGACCCCAGTGCTCCTAGGAGCAGCGTGGTATAGTGGACAGAGCGTGGGGCGGGGAGTCCCAGGTTCTAATCCCGGCTCCGCCACTTGTCTGCTGTGTGACCTAGGGCAAGTTACTTCACTTTGCTGTTCCTCGGTAACCTCACCTGTGAGCCCCACGGGGGCCATGGACTGTGTCCAACCTGATCTGCTTGAATCCATGCTAGCGCTTAGTACAGTGCTCGGCACATAGTAAGCACTTGACAAATGCCAGAATTATGATGACTAGTACTGCAGACTTTTGGAGATGTCAGAAGGGGCCAGGTCCTGCCCCTGGACTCCAGCGGAAAGAGCCGGGGCTTGGGAGCCAGAGGTCACGGGTTCGAATCCCGGCTCTGCCCCCTGTCAGCTGCGTGACTGGGGGCAAGTCACTTCACTTCTCTGTGCCCCAGTGACCTCATCCGTAGAATGGGGATTGAGACTGTGAGCCCCACGTGGGACAACCTGATGGCCCTGTATCTCCCCCAGCGCTTAGAACAGTGCTCTGCACATAGTAAGCGCTTAACAAATACCAACATTATTATTATTCCAGGGCAGCAGAGGGGAAGGGGGAGAGCGTTTGAGGGAAAAGCACGCAGCGGCTGGAAGGAGAGCTGCAGTGTGGGGTGGGGAGAGGAGCGGCCGGGCCCCCTGCGCTAGGCCCGCTTGGACTGTCCCGGCAGGGTGCTCGGCCGCCCCTACCAGCCCGCCTCGGTGGATGGCTCGAGTCTCGAGGCTGAGAGCACCCCCTCCCCCACATGGCCCACTTCGGGGTGAGCCAGGCATTCCCGGGCAGCCTGCCAGTGGCTAGCGGCCAGCCCCAGCGCCGGGCCGGGGACCGGGCTGTGCCAACTGCTCTGCCTTGCCGGAGCCGAGCGGAGAGGTCAGTGGAGGCTGCGGGCCCGCCGGGCCTTCTCCCACGCCCGGTCCCGCCTGCTTGGAGGTGGCCGTCTCTGCACACCCTGCTCTTCCTGCACTGAGAAGACCCCTCTGACCCCTGACTCTGACAGCTTGGCTTAGTGGATAGAGCGGGGACCTGGGAGTCAGAAGGTCATGGGTTCTAATCCTGCCTTGGCCACATGTCTGCCGTGTGACCTTGGGCAAGTTACTTCACTTCTCTGGGCCTCGGTTACCTCATCTGTAAAATGGGAATTAAGAGTGTGAGCCCCGTGTGGGACAGGGACTGTGTCCAACCTGACTAATGGTCACTTAACTTCTCTGGGCCTCAGTTACCTCATCTGTAAAATGGGGATGAAGACTGTGAGCCTCACGTGGGACAACCTGATTACCCTGTATCTACCCCAGCGCTTAGAACAGTGCTCTGCCCATAGTAAGCGCTTAACAAATACCAATATTATTATTATCTACCCCAGCGCTTAGAACAGTTTTTGACACATAGTAAGCCCTTAACAAGTACCATAATTATTTTGGTTATTATTATTATCGCTATCTTCCGCTTCTCCGTCTTTCTCTGTGGGACATCAGGGTCCCAGGGTTCGGGCTGCTGCTAGAGTCACAGTCTGACCTCGTTCTTGGACCTTCAGGCTCTGTGGGAGGCCTTCCAGTCCAGTCCACCTGGGGAGAGGCTCCTTGCATCTTCCAGCTCCCGGGCAGGGGCGCAGAGCTGGGCCAATCAGCTCTCGAGGAGGCAGCCCCTTTCCGAGCTGAATCCTGACCAGTGGAATCTGCAGCAAATCTTTCTTCGGGAAGACATCATCAGGGTCATTTCCCCCATGTGGATCCTGTTCTGTGTTTTAATGCCAGTTGGGGACGGGGACCCTCTCCATAAGCTCCTCTATCTTAGGACCCTCTCACCCCCAGGTAACCCCTAGAGTGGGTGAAAGCCCTGGAGTTCCTGGGGGGTTAAGCTCAGGCACAGGGCTGTGCCTGTCCGTGGATGGAGGCAGGTGGGTGATTCCCGGCTGCAGAAATGTCAGTTTACTCATGACTCGAGGGAACTGGTAATGATCCCCTAAGGATTTCCTTAGCCCAGGCTCAGCCTGCTCACTCTTTCCTGGCCCTGGCCTGGAGCCTCCCACCCCTACCAAGAGTGGGAAAAGCTCTCCACCCCTTCCAGACCCAGTATCGCATCTACCCGCCGTTGTCCTTTCCCAAGCATTTAGTATAGTGCTCCGCATAGAGTAAGCACTCAATAAAAACCATTGGCTGATTGATTCCCTCAGGCGCCGCAGCCCACCCCCTTCTCCACCCCACCCCCCCAAAAAAGGTGGTGATTCCTCTTTGTCCAGTGCTTACTTGGGAGCAGGAGCTGCCCTGGATACATCCCTGGCCCAGTCGGGTCACAGTCTAGCTGCCCTGGGGATGAGGGGAGAATTGGCCATTTTAGGCTAATTGGCCTCTGAGGTCCAGAGGATCTTTGACCAGAGAGAAAAGGTGAGGGGCCCCAAGGGCTGGACCCTAATGCGTGTTTTTTGTTGTTTGTTTTTTTACTGGTATAAGTGCTTACTATGTGCCAGGCATGTACTGAGTACGGTGCTTTGCACACAGTAAGTGCTCAGTAAATATGACCGAATGAATGAAAGCGGGGGTAGATACAAGATGGTCAGGTTGGACAAAGTCCACGTCTCATTTTGGGGCTCACAGTCTTAATCACCGTTTCACAGATGAGGTAACTGAGGCCCAGAGAAGTGAAGTGACTTGCCCAGGGCCACCCAGCATACAAGTAGAGGAACCGGCCTTAGGACTGAGGTCTTTCTGACTCCCAGAGTCGGGCTCTAGCCTCTAGGTCAGCGGCCTGGGGGAGGCCGGGAGCTCCAGGAGATGTCATCTCTCTCCCCCCCGACCCGGCTTCTCGTGGGTGGGTTGGAGCCGGATCGAGGGATGCGTGGGGTAAGTGAGCCCGGCTACAGAGGGTGCCCCGACCTCCAGATGCAGGTGGGGTTCATTTACTCTGGGCCGGGGGCTCGGCCTTGACCGTCCTCTCTCTTTTCTCTCTCCAGGGCGCTCGAGGCAACGACGGTCAGCCCGGCCCGGCCGGCCCTCCGGTAAGTAGACCCCCATCGCGGCCATGGCCTCCGGACCGAGCGGCCCAGGCGGGTTCCGGGACCCCCGCCCCGGGACCCCCGCCCCGCGGTGGCCCCGCTAACTCCCGCCCCTCCCGTCTCCACCCCTCAGGGACCCGTGGGCCCAGCTGGTGCTCCCGGATTCCCCGGCGCCCCCGGCTCCAAGGTGAGTCCTGCCACCCCCCCGCCCCGGGGTCGTTGGGGAGGGGTCGCTGGGGGGAGGGGTCGTCGGGGAGAGGGGTTCTCCTGGAAGGGGAGCTGGAGGCGGAGGAGAAGGCCGACAGTCTGTGGGCATTTTGGCAGGGGAATGGGGCGGGGGGTTGGGAGTTGGTCAGAGCCCCCCGTCCCCTCGGGAACTGGAGGGGGAAGCTGGAGGGGGAGCCGGCTTCTCCGGTCCGGGCGTTTCCATGGCAACAGGTGGGCCCCCGCCGTCGAAGTCACTTGAAGGAGCCCATTGTGTGGGGCAGGGCGGGGGAGAGGAGGGCTGGGTTACACCCCGCTGATCCACAGGCCTCCCCTTCCCCCCACAGCTCTCCGCCCCCACTAGGACCCCCCGAGCAGGAAAGGGGCCCCTCCAGCCCCCCAGGAGGAGGGAAGATTTGGGGTCTGAAGAACCCAATTCAGACCTGGCCGGTTGGCCTAGCTCTTAGGCCTTGGTTGTGCTTATGAGCGGGTGTGTGCGTGTGTGGGCACATGTATCTCAGCCGGTGTACCTGCCCTCCCGGTCCCCTTGCCCGCCTCTGCCTGACTCCTCCCTCCTTCCGTCCCCCTCCCTTCTAGGGTGAAGCTGGCCCCACAGGTGCCCGCGGCCCCGAAGGGGCCCAGGGACCACGAGGCGAATCTGGAACTCCCGGCTCCCCCGGCCCCTCTGGAGCTTCTGTGAGTAATGACTCCCTCCTTCCCTCCCCTCCCCTCCCTGCCCCCCCCCACCTTCACTCTCTGCCCTCCTGCTTCTCGCCCCCTCTTCCCTGCTCCGGGTCCTTGCTCCTGACCCTTCCTAAGGGGCGTGGTGAGGAAAAGAGGAGAATTCACCCTCTTGCAAGTTTTTCCAGAAGTGGAAGATAATGGGGAGGGGGCTGCCCAGCACTTCCTGAGGGCTGGGGGCTACAGAGTAAGACTCAGAGTGGGTCCCGGTGCCCGGGGAATGGAGGGGGTTTGACTGGGATAGATAGGGAGCAGTCTTACCCTGAGGCAGGGGAAGCCACAGAAGGAGCCCAGGAGTTTGGGGCTTGTCCAGTCTGTGATCTCAGCTCTCTCCCTTCTACGTGACTACTGTGTCCTCCCACTACAACCCAGTCTCTTCGTTCCTCCCGACCTAGCCCATTCACTGTTTCTCTTTTTCATCTTTCTTTTCTCCAACCTCTTGCCTTTTCCCCTCCTCTTCAAATCCATCAAACCACAGCTCTTCCCATCTTCAAAGCCCTATTGAAATGACATCTCCTCCAAGAAGCCTTCCCCGATCGATTTCTCATCTCCCCAGGTTATATCCCTCCAACTTCCACAGCCATCCATCTGACAAGCAGTTGCATTTATTAAGGACTTGATTTGTGCAGAGCACTGTACTAAGGACTTGGGAGATAAAATATAAGTTGTGATCTATACGTACACCTGTGAACGTAACTTGTATCATTATGTATTAGCTCGTGTACTTATCAGTCAGTCATTACCCCCTTATCCTCTTCCTTTTCCCTGTCTGTACTTTTAGGGTATGTCTTCCCCCTAGATTGTAAGCTTCTGGAGGGTGGGGATTGTTCTTGCTGGCTCTGTTGTACTCTCCCAAGCACTTAGTACAGTGTTCTGCACACAGTAGGTGCTCAGTCTATCGATTGATTCTTCTACTCTGCTTATCTCCCTGGCTTTTAACCTCCGTCCAGTCCCCCCGAAATGTTTTAGAGTATCTCGGTGTCTCCCCTCCTGCTTCCGTCCTGTTTCTGACCCATCCCCGTCCCCCGTATCTACCATCTCCCCTCTTGAGAGGAGGGGTGACCCAGCTTGCCTTTGGAGCTGAAGTCTCTCTGTTTTTAGGGAAACCCTGGAACAGACGGTATCCCCGGAGCCAAGGGGTCTGCGGTGAGTGTGATGTCTTCTCCCCGCTTTGAGGGTCTGCATCCTGGGTCTGGGGGTGTGTGTGTGTGTTTGAAGGGACCACCCACTGGGTGAGCGAGGGTCAGACTAGGGTGGCTTGAGGGGCAGAGAGTGTCCTGAGGCTGAGGAATGTGCAGAGATTCCAAGTCTTTGCCTGGGGAGGTGTGCTGTGGGGATCCAGCGAAGATTTGGAAACGTGAATTTTTGGGGAGACGAGGTGGACATCTAATAGTGCTAGGAGAGGAAGGAGGACTGAGGCCTCTGGCTTCTCCCTCCTCTAGACTGTAAGCTCGTTGTGGACCGGGAATGGGTCTGTTTTGTTATACTGTACTCTCCAAAGGGTTTAATACAGTGCTCTGCACACAGTAAGCGCTCAATAAATACAATTGGCTGCCTGACATTCCTTTCCGTGTGGTCCCTTGCAGGGCGCTCCTGGCATAGCTGGTGCCCCCGGCTTCCCCGGACCCCGTGGCCCTCCTGGACCTCAAGGTGCCACTGGTCCCCTGGGCCCAAAAGGCCAGACGGTAAGAGACCCCCAATTTAACTCCTCTGGGCCTCAGTTTCCTCAACTGGAAAATGGAGCTTCGATACCTGTTCCTCCTCTTATTTAGACTGTGAGCCCTGTGTGGGACAGGGACTGTGTCTGACCCGATTAACTTGTACCTAACCCAACGTTTAGAACAGCGCTTGACACATAGTAAGCGTCCAACCAGTACCGTAATTATTAACCCTTCCGTGAACTCCATCCCAGCATCCATGCTCTCAAGCCTTTCCCTCCTCCAGTCCGTCCCCTCCTGCCTCCCATCCTCACCTTTCCTGCACCCTGAGTCCTCTCCTTTCTTTCTCTGCAGGGAGAACCCGGTGTTGCAGGTTTCAAAGGCGAACACGGTCCCAAGGGAGAACCTGTAAGTGTCCCCCTTCACCTCGTCCCCCCCCACCACGAGACCCTCTGACTCCAAGTGGCTTTCCACTTGCCTTCTGGGACCCATGCAATCTTGGTTGTGGGGAGGGTGGTCCCGGTGAGCTGCAGGACCTCCAGGCCTTCCCGGCTTTAGCGCCTCCATCCAGGGAGTCTCCATCCCCAGAATGCCAAGGAGCGAGCCGGGAATCCCCCTCTTCCTCCTCCTTCTTCCCTGGACCCTGACCCCTGGACCTCAGCAGATCCAATCCCGGCACAGAACTGATCCAGGGGCACCTGGGCACTGCGGAGTCGGGCGGTAGCTTTGGGGTCCTCAATTCATCTTGGATGCTCCACTCGCCCTCCCCTCTCACGCCTCCCCCCAGAATGTTCCCCCCAGCCTGGACGGGCCCCACTCTGGAGCCTCAGTAGTAATGATGGCATTTACTGAGTGCCAAGAACCGTTCTAAGCATTGCTTTCTCTCTCTCTTTCTCTCTCCCCCCCCCCACACCCGTATACACGAACACACACAGGGACCTGCAGGCCCTCAAGGGGCACCAGGTCCAGCTGGCGAAGAAGGCAAGAGAGGAGCCCGGGGGGAACCTGGAGCGGCTGGACCTCTGGGCCCACCTGGCGAGAGGGTGAGTGGTGTGGATTTGGGTTCTGGGACGTCGGGTCTCGTCCCGCCCCGTGCCCTGGGTGGCCAACTCACCCGCTGGAACCCGGGGGGACATCCCTCAGTGCTCCTCGAGGGGATCTGGGGACCCCCACCTCACCCCCAGCCTCTCCCCTCTCCCCCAGGGAGCTCCAGGCAACCGTGGTTTCCCAGGACAGGACGGTCTGGCCGGTCCCAAGGTGAGTAGACGCGAGCCCGCGGGCAATGGGATGGTGGGCCTTGGCCTGGTGGGGTAGGGCATATTCCCCTCTGACCTCTCTCTTCCCTTCCCCCCTTGCTTGGCAGGGAGCCCCCGGCGAGCGTGGACCCAGCGGCCTCGGTGGACCCAAAGGAGCCAACGGTGACCCCGGCCGCCCCGGTGAACCCGGTCTCCCGGGTGCCAGGGTGAGTTGCCCCAGAGGGCTGGGACTGGGCTGGAGGCGGAAACTGTGGGCAGGTGAGGGTGGAGTGGTGGGATAGAGTCATCTCTTCCCTTGTACATTGGGTGCTCAGTTGCGTGCCCAACTCACACAGGGAATCAGAGACTTGGGGCCTGGGGTGTGTGGGAGAGATCTGAACCAGAGAAAGGATGCCCTCCTTCAGCAGCTCTTTTCACCCAGCTTCATCGATGCCCATCAGCACCGCTCCAGCCTCGCCCCCCAAAATAATTTTGATCGTTCTCAATGCCCCCGCCCAATCTAACTTGAACCATTCCTGTCCACACTCGGCTCATCTTCAACCACTCCCGCTGGTAGCCAGTCTACCCTTGGCCATTCCCACTGGCATTCGGTCTACCCCCGGTCGTTCCAGCTGGAACCCCAGTCTGGACTTGGTCATCCCCTTGGGCATCCCAGTCTAACTTTGGTTATTCCCTCCGGTACCCCGTCTAGCCTTGATCATCCTCAGTGGCACTCAGTCTAGTCTGGGTCATTCTCGCTGGTACCCAGACCCTGTAGACTGTAAGCTGGTCCTCTAGACTCTAAGGTCACTGTAGGCAAGGAATATGTCTGTCTACTATTATACTGGACTCTCCCAAGTGCTTGGTACAGTGTTCTGCACCCAGTAAGTGCTCAATATATATGATTGAATGAATGAATAGTGCCAATCGCCCCATCTGGCACCCCATCTAGTCCCGGTCACTCCCAATAGCACCCCACCACCTTTGCAAGTTTCTGCCGGCCCCAGGCTCGCCTAGCCCACTGCTGCCATATTATGATCATGGGTTCTAATCCCGGCTCCACCGCTTGTCTGCCGTGTGACCTTGGTCAAGTCGCTTAATTTCTCTGTGCTTCAGTTACCTTATCTGTAAAATGGGGATTGAGACTGTGAGCCCCACATGGGACAGGGAATGTGTCCAACCCGATTTGCTTGTACCTGCCCCAGCACTGAAGTACAGCACCTGGCACATAGTAAGCACTTGACAAATACTAGTTAACATTATTAGTATTATTATGAGCTGGGAGTGTCCTGGGGCCATTTTGTGAGCCATTCAAGAGGTGAGCTGCTGTTGCCAGACCCCCGCACTCTGGACTTGCCCTCGTGGGTTGGGGGAGCCATTTTGTTGCCCCTAGTGAGAGCGATGGAGAGGCTGAACGCCCTCCTCAACCCCCCAACCATCCCCAGGCCTGCCGATGACCTCTTTTCCCTTGAATGCAGGGTCTCACTGGGCGCCCTGGAGATGCTGGTCCTCAAGGCAAAGTTGGACCTTCTGTAAGTGAAAGCCCGCTCAGGGCTTGGAGCCGGGCCGAGGGGCGGGGGCTGGGAGCCGGGCCGGGGGACGGGTGTGCAGGGAGGTGTGCGGCTCTGGTGAGCTGAGATGGAGGGCAGAGGGGGGCAGGGCTGGGGTCATCCTGGGAGTCTGTGAGGGATTGCGGTCGGGGGAGGGCTTTGGAGACGGGACGGTGAGGTCGGGGAGTCCATTGACCTCACTCAGAACCTGTGGTGCTCAGTTTCACCCCTGTGTCGGTGGAGGAGAACGGGGGGACTCTGATGTGCCATATTTGTGCCTTCTGCAGGGAGCCGCTGGCGAGGATGGCCGCCCCGGTCCCCCGGGCCCTCAGGGAGCTCGTGGACAGCCTGGTGTCATGGGCTTCCCGGGTCCCAAAGGTGCCAGCGTAAGTCATCCCATGCCTGTGTGGTGCCCCCAAACGAGGACGGTGCCCCTGCTGACCCATTAGCAGGTCTGACCCTTCTGCCAGGCAGACCTCTGACCCTGGGTGTGCCCTTTGCGGGTGCTCTTGTTTGCTCAGCTTGGCTCAGGCCACTCAACCTCTCCCAACCCTGCTTCGCCCCTCACTCCTTTCCTCTCCCTCCCCATCCCTCCCTCCCTCATTCTGCATCTTCTTTCCACCAGGGCGAAGCTGGCAAGGCGGGAGAGAAAGGACTGCCCGGCGCTCCTGGGCTCAGAGTAAGTGCCCGCCAGCCGCCCCGATGTCAGGGGAAGGGCCGGTCACAGCCGGGTACTGGCTCTTCAGGTCAGAGCCAGTCCGACTCACTGGCCCCCCTGACCGTGTCCTCAAGGTGGGCGGGAGCCTCAGAAAGCAAATTTGAGGGCCCTGGGCCTGCCGTGGAGACAGATGGTGTCGTTTCTCTGTGTGCACGGGGGCGCGTGCCTGGGTGGGTGGGTGTATATGGCTGTGTATATGTCTGGGAGGGTGTGGAGGGGACAGTCACGCTGGAGGGGGAAGGAAGCCCTGGATCAGGGTAGGCTTCCTGGAGGAGGTGAGAAGGAAGACAGTGGAAGGAGGGTAGAGGTAAGGTGGTGGATGCTACTGTGATCGAGTGAGAGAGTGTGAGTGGCAGCAGGCCAGAGACCCAGACCAGGTGGTCCCCCATCTTGACCGTGGAACCGCCTGAGGGTCCGTAGCCAGGGGCCCGAGGAGGTTCTCCGCCCCGTCCTGTCGCATCCCCGTCCCCGCTCCCACCGCCCTTCACCTCTCCCCTCTCTTCTCCTTCCTCCAGGGCCTTCCCGGCAAAGATGGAGAGACGGGCGCTTCCGGCCCCCCAGGACCCGCAGTAAGTCCCGTTGTCCCCCAAGGGGCAGGACGGGGGTTGGCGGGGAGGAGGGGCCCCGGCGACCCTGAAGCCGGGCAGAGACGGCCCCCTTAGCCTGGGTGGGGGGGCAGGGACTAGGGCTGGGTCATTGAGCAGTAGGTCGTGTAACCCCAACTCCGATCCCAACCCTCTGCAGTTCCCTCGTGCCCCTACTGTCTCTCTTGCCCCGCCAGCTCCGCTTACAGTGTCTGTCTTCTCCCACAGGGTCCCGTTGGTGAACGGGGAGAGCAGGGAGCTCCCGGCCCCTCCGGCTTCCAGGTGAGCAGCCAGGAGATGCTCTTGGGACTTGGGAAAGGTGGGAAATTGGGAGGGGGGTCAGAGGGTGGGTCCTGGATTGATTGCACGGGGGCCAACCCCACCCTCACCACGGCCCTCATAGCGCCAGCTCCGTGGGACTCCAGAGAGCTATGAGGGGGCCTCCCTCCTGGGGTCAGGACTTAAGGGCTGGTCAAACATGTGTCTCTCTGTCTCCCTGTCTCCTAGGGACTCCCAGGTCCTCCCGGCCCCCCCGGAGAAGGTGGAAAACCAGGTGACCAGGTGAGTTTGGCCTCTTTGCTTCTGGTGCTCAGGGCCCATGGAACTGTGCGACCTTGAGCAAGTCAGTTCACTTCTCTGTGTCTCAGTTACCTCATCTGTAAAATGGAGATTAAGACTGTGTCCCATGGGGGACAAGGACTGTGTCCAACCTGATTAGGTTGTACCTACCCCAGAATTTAGAAGAGTGCTTGACACATAGTAAGCGCTTAACAAATACCATCATTATTAGATACCATCACTAGGGCTCAGCACGAGGCGGTGTTTACCGAATGCCTGTTTGATGCACCGCACTGTACAAAGCGCTTGGGGAAACACAATAGCTGCACAAGACATATCGCCTGCCCCCGAGGAGCTCACTCTCCAATAAGGGAGACAGATGTCAACATTTACAAAAGTAGGGGAATCGGAATAAATATTCGAACATACAGATGAAAGGGCGGTCCATACCTACCCAAGGGCTAAGGATGGGTATAAAGCAATACCTAATTGCCGAAGGTGGCAGTCGGGACGATGTAGTTTGGAGTGTTGAGATTTGATTGAGAAGTGAGATTTCAGGAGAGCTTGGACAAGGGGTGAGCTGGGATCTGGTGGGGTTTGGTGGGGGAGGGAGTCCAGCCCAGCGCCAGCACGGTGGGCAAGGGGACAGAGCCAGGAGGGTCAGTTGAGCGAAGCACAGTGAGAGGGAGAGTTTGGGAAGGGTGAAGAGAGTTGCCGGGCAAGATGGGGAGAGCTGAAGCTTGAGGCTGAACGGTGAGGAGCGTTTGGGTGTCGTGGAGGGGCACAGGAAGCTGGAGGGGTGGGGGAACTGAGGAGAGGAGAGGGGTGAGCTGAAGGGTGCTTCAACAAGCTCGATCAGTGGTATTTACTGAGCGCCGACTGTGTACAGAGCCCTGTACTAAGTGCTTGGGAGATACAATACAACTGAGTTGGTAGAAATGTTCCTTGCCCGCCAAGAGCTCACACAGTCTTGACGGGAGATGATCCGGGCAGCGGCGAGCAGTGTGGTTTGGAGTGGGGAGAGGCTGGAGGCTGGGAGAGCAGCGAGGAGGCTAAGAGCCCGGTCTAGCCAGGGTGTGACCAGACCTTGTCATCCCAGAGCGGTCAGCGGGTGGTGGCGGCCTGGACTCGGCTCCAAACTGGGCCTGTGGGCTTGGCTCCCAGGTTCGCCCCTCGGGGGCTTAAGGTCGGGTTTCTTCTGCTCCATCACCATCCTCCCCTGCCTCTCTCCAGGGTGTTCCCGGAGAAGGCGGTGCTCCCGGCCTCGTGGGCCCCAGGGTGAGTGTCTGCTGGGAGGGGGAGGGACGGCGGGGGGATCCATCCTGTCCCCTGTCCACCCAGCTCCTCTCTGACCCCTGCCCACCCAGCTCCATCCTGCCCCTTGTTCACCAGCTTCACCCTGGCCCTTCCCCACCAGCTCCACTGTCTCCCGTCCACCAGCTCCAACCTGGCCTCTGTCCACACAACCCCGCGGACCGCCCCAGCCCACCTGCTTCTGACCCTTTCTGACCCTGCCTCCCACGGTCCCTCCCTGGCTCACGGGGAACAGCTGGCACCTTTGGCTTCAAGCCCCCTGAGCGCCCCTCCCTCTAACCCCATCTCAGTCTTCCCTCCGAGCTGCCCCGACCACTCCACCCCCCCCCCAGTGACTCTTGAGCACTGATCCCCGACCTCTCCCCGTGTTCCGGCACCAGGGCGAGCGAGGTTTCCCCGGAGAACGAGGCTCCCCCGGCGCTCAGGGGCTTCAGGGAGCCCGTGGCCTCCCTGGCACACCAGGCACCGATGGACCCAAGGTGAGATCTCCCCCACCTCCTTCCAGGACCGAATCCACACCTGCCTAGACAACACTACCCCTTCGTCCATCTCCAGGAGGGAGGCGAGAAGAGGGGAGGGGAGGGAAGGAGGGAAGGAGATGAAGTGGGGAGAGGCAGAGGGGATGGGTGTCGGTGGCGGGCACTGCCAATGGTGAACTCTCCCTTCCCGCACAGGGTGCCACCGGCCCGGCTGGACCCAACGGAGCTCAGGGACCCCCAGGTCTGCAGGGGATGCCCGGCGAGAGGGGTGCGGCTGGCATTTCTGGCCCGAAGGGAGACAGAGTGAGTATCCCCGGGGCCTCAGCGGTGCCCGGGCAGCAGGCCATCAGGCGGCCCCGTGCCGGGGCCCGCTGCCCCATCTGCCGCCCCCCCGGCCACACTCACCCGCCTTCTTTCCGCCCTGGGAGCCCCCAGCCTTTTTACCCTTAGGGGTGGGGCAGCCTTGGCCCCCTCCCGCTCACCCACCCCACGCCCCCTTCCCTCCCCTCGACCCAGTCCACGCCCTCTCCCGGAGAAGCAGCGTGACTCAGTGGCAGGAGCCCCGGCTTGGGAGTCAGAGGTCGTGGGTTCCAATCCCGCCACTTATCAGCTGGGTGACTCTGGGCTTAACTTCTCCGGGCCTCCGTTCCCTCATCCGTAAAATAGGGATGAAGACTGTGAGCCCCAAGGGGGACCACCTGATCACCTCGTATCCCCCCCAGCGCTTAGAACAGTGTAAGC
Organism: Ornithorhynchus anatinus; assembly: GCF_004115215.2. Classification (NCBI taxonomy): domain Eukaryota; kingdom Metazoa; phylum Chordata; class Mammalia; order Monotremata; family Ornithorhynchidae; genus Ornithorhynchus; species Ornithorhynchus anatinus. The sequence continues at coordinate 55,283,103 of NC_041737.1, read as the reverse complement.
GCTTAACAGATGCAGTCATTATGATTATTATGATGCGCCAGAGGTGACCTCGCTCATCCCCCGCAAGCCACGCCCTCCACCCCCGCTTCCCGCCAGAACAGGCCACGCCCACCCGACGCGAGGCCACGCCCACTGTCAATCATCCTGTCCAAACCACGCCCCTCCCTGTCAATCAGACAAGGCCACGCCCCTAGCAACACCCAGGCCACCCCCCAGCAACGCCTTGGGTCCTCGTTGCCCTGCATCCCCGCATCCCCGCATCACCGCGGCGACGGGTCCTTGGCTGAGGGTCCCGCTCTTTCCCCCCCCCCACACTAGGGCGACGTCGGCGAGAAAGGCCCGGAAGGAGCCCCCGGCAAGGACGGCGGGAGGGTGAGTGAAGGCGGCCCGGCGGGGGTCAGTCAGCCGGACCCCAGGACCGGCCGGGGAGCCCGACCACCAGCGCACGCCCTCTCCCTAAAGGCGGCTCCTCCGGGGTCGCCAACTCCCAATCCATCAATCGAGGCTATTTGCAGAGCGCGTACTAAGTGCAGAACACTATAGTGAGCGCTTGGGAGAAGCAGCGTGGCTTAGTGGAAAGAGCACGGGCTTGGGAGCCAGAGGTCGTGGGCTCTACTTGTCAGCTGTGGGACTTTGGGCAAGTCACTTCACTGGGCCTCAGTGACCTCGTCTGTGAAATGGGGATTAAGACCGAGAGCCCCACTTGGGACAACCTGATGACCTTGTATCTATCCCAACGTTTAGAACAGTGCTTGGCACGTAGTAAGCACTTAACAAATACCAACATTACTATTATTGGGAGCCTACCCTGCCCATAACGAGAGTTGGGGGTGGGCTCCGATCAGGGTCAGCCCCAGGGCCCACCGGCCCACTGGGTGCAATCTCTCCCCCCACCCCCTACATGCCAGTCAGTCAGTGGTGCCTACTGTGTGCAGAGCACTATATTCGTGAGAGGGAGCGGGGCCTAGTGGGTCAGAGGACCTGGGTTCTGATCCCGGCTCTGCCACTCATCTTGAGCATGTAACTTCACTTCTCTGGGCCTCAGTTCCCTCGTTGAGAAATTGGGAATTGATACTGTGAGCCCCACATGGGACATGGACTGTATCTAACACAATTTGCTTCTATTCACTCCAACGCTTAGTACAGTACCTGGCACATAGTAAGGGCTTAAAAATACTGTCGTTATACTTAATATACTAAATGCTGAGGTGAGCACAGTAAAGTAGACAGGTCTGAGCTTCTTGGCCCAGGATCACTCCGTTTCCCTCTCTTCTCCCCCTGCAGGGTCTGACAGGCCCCATCGGCCCTCCCGGCCCCGCTGGACCCAATGGCGAGAAGGTAAGCTGCTGGGCAAAAGGACCCCAGCCCGTTGGGTACCCCAAGATAGGCAGGGAGGGGAAGGCTGCCTCTTGTCCCCCTTTCTCTGCAGCCCCCTCCCCTCCATCCAAGACCTCCTCTCTTCCCTGGAGCTCAATACGCTCCCCTTCCGAGTTGGGGGACAGGGGGTCCCCGGGTCGGGCTGTCGCGGAGGCAGTGGGGCAGGGGCTCTCGCAGGTCCGGCGGGTCCCAGACCCCTCCTCCCCCTCTGCTTTCTTCCCCTCCAGGGTGAGTCCGGGCCCCCCGGCCCCTCCGGCACGGCTGGCGCTCGCGGAGCTCCGGTGAGTGGCTTCCCCTGCTCAGGGTCTGGTCCCCTCGATCCCTCCGGGCTTCTCCGGGCATCCTGATGGGGGCGGGCCTGGCTGAGGTCCCCCGCTCTCACGTGTGTACGTGTGTGTGTGTGTGTGTGTGGTGTGCGGGGTCCCCTCTGGGTTTCCCCCTAACTAAGTATCCCCGGGGAGGACACACCCACCGTAAGGCAGTGTTTGCGGGGCTTGGTTCCCACCAACCCTCTGGATCCTCACCCCCTCCAAGCCAAAGCCTGGCAGGGAGGGACTGGGGTCTGGGACTGCTGGCCCCTTCTGACTCAGACCCCCTTCTGCCGCAGGGTGAGCGTGGTGAGACCGGTCCTCCAGGCCCCGCTGGGTTCGCCGGTCCCCCTGTGAGTATGGCCGCTTCCCTCTCATCTTCCCTTCTCTCTCCAGCTGGCCCCCATTGGCACATCCTAGTGACTCTCGTTTCCACCCCCATCCCTTTCCTCGAGGATCCCCCTCTCTCCAATGACTCCCCTTGATATCACCCCATCGGCTTCCCTTGGCATCACCCCGGCAAGCACTTTCCCACCTCTCCCTTCTCCCTCTTCCCCCCCTCCACCCTCCCCGGCTCACTCCTACAGACCTGATTCTGCACTCGGTCTGGGCAGAAGGGAGGGCAGGTGCCCGCGGGGCCCTGACCAGGCCTGGGACCACATTCGCCCCTACCTGATCCCCGACCCCGATCTCTCCAGCCTCTCCCAACCCTACACCGTGGGTCCCGGATCTCCATCCGTGGGACCAACCCACTTCTCACTGCCCTGCCTCTCCCTTCCGCTTCCTGCCACAGGGTGCCGACGGCCAACCTGGCGCCAAGGGAGAGCAGGGACAGTCTGGGCAGAAGGGAGATGCCGGTGCCCCCGGTCCTCAGGGCCCCTCTGGAGCCCCTGGTCCTCAGGTGAGTGCCCCACCTCTGAAGCTCTTCTCTTCACTCCCCCCACACCCAGGAGCAGGGGAGGGGGCTGCAAAGAGGGTGTTCGGGGGGCTATGGAATCTCAGTTTCCTCTCTTTGGAGCCCAGAGCCCCCTGCCGCCTCTCCAGTCGCGGGAGACGGTGGTGGAGAGAGATGGACGGGAGCATGGGAGGGATAGAGGAGGAGAGTTAGAGGCCCGGTTGGGATTAGGTGCGTGGTCGGTGCCCCCCCCGATTATGGTGTGGTTCAGGTGGTCTCTGGGAGCAGTTTTGGTAAGGGTGGGTGGTGGGACTGTTTGAGGGGACAAATCGAACCATGGCGGTGGGGGGGCCAGGAGGCAGTGGCCGCTTTCTGGGCGAGCCACGGTGGGCGACCTTGTGGTCAGCGTGGGAGAGAGGGGTTGGAGTTGCGGAGAAACACGGGAGGCGTGGGCAGAGACGCAGGGCAGACGCAGAAGTGGCCTGAAAGTGCAGCTAGAGGGACTGAAGGTTGACTTCAGGGAGGATGGGAGCGGCCAAAGATGCGGGCCTCGAGGAGGAGAGACCCCGCTGTGCCTAGGCTGGGTGAGGGGCTGGGGAATCTGTGGTGCCCCCCCCGTCCTGCATCTAACACCTCCGTCCTTTGCCTTCTCAGGGTCCCACTGGTGTGAATGGTCCCAAAGGAGCCCGCGGTGCCCAGGGCCCCCCGGTGAGTGATGGCCCAGCCTGGCGGCGGATTGGATTGTGGACCGGGGGTGGGGAGAAGGAAGCCCGTGCCGGGCCTGGTCCCGTTGAATCCCCAGGTCCTCACCCGGGCCGTACCAGGGCAGAACACAGGCTCGGTGGGGGGAAGGCACAGGGTACTGGACGGGAAGGGAGGACATTGGCCGGGACCGAGGGCCAAGAGCACTGCGCTGACTTCTCCCCACAACAGGGCGCCACTGGATTCCCCGGAGCTGCAGGCCGCGTCGGACCCCCAGGCTCCAATGTAAGTGGTGCCCTCACCCTCTCTTCCCTCTTCTCCTCTCCCTCTCCTCCCTCTCCGTCTTCCCTTCTCCCTCTCTCCCTCCACCTCTCCCTACTTCTGTCCCTCTTCCCCTCTCCTACTCTTCCCTTTTCTCCTCTCCTTTTCTTTCCTCTCCATCTTCCCTTCTCCCGCTCTCCCTCCACCTCTCCTAAGTCCTGTCCCTCTCTCCCTCTTCCCCTTTCCCTCTCCCCTCTTCCTCTCTTTCCTTTTCTCTTCCCCCCTCTTCCCTCTCTGTCTTCCCTTCTCCCTCCCTCCCTCCACCTCTCCCCTACTCTTGTCTCTCTCTCCCTCTTCCCTTCTCCTCTCCCTGTCTCCCACTCATTCTCAGGAGCGTGGGCCCGGGGTGGGGGGATACTTGGTGGGCTGGGCCAGCCCTAGGGACCTACATCCCTAAGGCTGCAGTGGCCACCGGCTTAAGGGCCCCAGGCCTGTCTGGGTCAGCCAGTAGGTAAGGGGTCTAGCGGGAAGGGGGATTTCTCTGGGCTCTCTGACCCTTCTGCAGGGCCAGGGTGTGGGAACCAAGCTTTTAGGACCGGAATCGGTGTGTAGGGTGCAGACGGTCCTGGATCAGCAGGGCCTGGGGTGGGGGTGGGGGAAGCAGGGTCTCTCAAGTTCCCTCTGGGAACTGACCGGCACCAGCCACTTGGGACACCCCCACTGACCCACACGTTGCCCCCACTGGTCCCCCAATCCTCACCAGTCTCTGTGTCTTCGCAGGGTAACCCCGGCCCCCCTGGCCCACCCGGAGCTTCCGGCAAAGATGGCCCCAAAGGCGCAAGAGGAGACGGTGGCCCCCCAGGCCGCGCCGGAGACCCTGGACTTCAAGGTCCGGCCGGTGCCCCCGGAGAGAAGGGCGAGCCCGGAGACGACGGTCCCTCCGTGAGTGGCATAGTGGATCGAGAAGCAGTGTGGCCTGAGGGGTGGAGCACAGGCCTGGGAGTCAGAAGGCTCTGGGTTCTAGCCCCGGCTCCGCCACGTGTCTGTTGCGTGACCTTGGACAAGTCACTTCACTTCTCTTGGGCCTCAAGTACCTCGTCTGTAAAATGGGGATGAAGACTGTGAGCCCTAGGTGGGACAGGGATTGTGTCCAACTGATCAGTTTGTACCTACTTAGTCTAGTGCCCGGCACATAGTAAGCGCTTAACAAATGCCAGAAGAAAAAAAATGCCATGAGAAGGGCGCCCCTCCAGGGTAGGACTGGGGGGAGGGCAATGGGTTGGCGGGCTCAGTCACTGGTTGCCTGAGCCCCCCCGTCCGGCCCGATGCCCCTCTCACCTCTCTTCTTCACCTCCTCCAGGGTCCCGACGGCCCCCCCGGCCCTCAGGGCTTGGCTGGTCAGAGAGGCATCGTGGGACTGCCCGGTCAGCGGGGTGAGAGAGGCTTCCCCGGCCTGCCAGGCCCTTCGGTGAGTGACTGGCCCTTCCCGTGCCCCCCGGCCCCGTGCCCCCGACCCCGTGACCCCCGACCACGGGGCTGGGCAAGACCGACCTGTCAGGAGCCCCATGCCGGTCCCCACAGTCGCCTTCTCGGGGCGAAGGACGGAGGGCCGGAGGGAGATCGGAGTCCAGCTGGGGCAGCGGTGGGCCTCACCGCCCGCTCTGCGTGCCGTGCAGGGTGAGCCTGGAAAGCAGGGAGCTCCTGGAGGGGCTGGAGACCGTGGACCCCCCGGCCCCGTGGGCCCCCCTGGCCTGACTGGACCTTCTGGCGAACCTGGACGTGAGGTAAAGGAACAGAGCCCGCTGGACGGTGAGGGTGGGGGTGGGACGGGGAGGAGGGCGGGGCAGAGAGAGCCACTGGGGAGAGGGCACAGGTCTGGGGGTCAGGAGTCCCGCGTTCGAATCCTGGCCCCGCCCCTGGTATGCTGAGTCACCTCGGGGAAGTCACCCGACCTCTCTGGGCCTCAGGGCCCTCATTAGTAACAAGGGGGTGGTGATGCTTGCCCTTGCTAAACCCAGGGAAATGGAGGCAAAAATGGGCTCACAGTTCTGAAGGGGCCAAAACTTTTCTGAGTTGCCTTTTGAGGGGTCCGGTCACAGAGGAGGCTGGTGGGGGTGGTGGGCTTGGGGTTAGGCGGGCCCAGAATTCAGCGGGATGGGGCCGGGGGGTTGTTGAGGCACCTCAAAGGACAGCAGAAGCCTCGGGGACGGGCCCAGGACGGGCTGTGGGGAGATGGAGTAGGGTCTTTGAGGGGAGAATTGGGTGCTGAGCTTACCAACCCCTCGTCTCTGTGCAGGGCAACCCCGGCTCTGACGGCCCCCCCGGCCGCGACGGCGCTGCCGGAGTCAAGGTGAGTTTCGGGGTCTTGCCCAGAGTCCACCCTGGCCACAGACTTGGGGTGTCAGCCGCTGGCTAGGCACGAGGGGAGGGGGCCTCCCGGCTAGGAGGTTGGGGGCTCCGCCGAGACTGAGCGGACGTCTCCGTCTCTCCAACCGCAGGGCGATCGGGGCGAGACCGGACCCGTCGGTGCTCCCGGGGCCCCCGGAGCCCCCGGCTCTCCTGGCCCCGTCGGCCCGACTGGCAAGCAGGGCGACCGCGGAGAGTCTGTGAGTATCTCCCGACGTGGCTTGGCGGAAAGAGCATGGGCTTGGGAGTCAGGGGACGTGGATTCTGATCCCGGCTCCGCCGCTCGTCTGCTGTGTGACCTTGGGAAAGTCACTTCACTTCTCTGTCCCTCGATCGTCCCTTCTGTAAAATGGGGATTAAAAGCGTGAGCCCCACGTGGGCCAACCTGGTGACCCTGTATCTGCCTCAGTGCTTAGAACGGTGGTTGGCACATAGTAAGCGCTTAACAGATACCATCATTATTATCTCCCCTCCGCGCACTCTGTGGGGTCCAGGGGCGGGAGGTGGGAGGTCCAGGGCCATGAGCCCAAGGATCAGGACGCTCGGGCACTGGGCTAGAATTGCAGCGCGGGGCAGCGTTCTCCCGCTCTGTGTGTCACTGCCTTGTGGGTTTCTCTCTGTCATGTGTGTCTCTGTGTATCTCTTCCTGTTGGTTTCTCTCTGCCTGGGGGGTGGTCTCTGCCTGTGGGTTTCTTTTTGACCGCCTTTGGGTGTCTCTCTGACTACCTCTGGGTGTCTCTGACCACCTTCGGGTGTCTCCCTGACCGCCTGTGGGTGTCCCCTTGACTGTGGGTGTCTCCCTGACCGCACCGTGGGTGTCTCTCTGACTGCCTTGTGGGTGTCTCTCTGACTGCTTTCTGGGTATCTCTGGCCACATGCGTGTTTCTCAGACCGTCTGTGTCTTTCCAGGGAGCTCAAGGCCCCATGGGCCCATCCGGACCGGCCGGAGCCCGGGGAGTCGCGGTGAGTCCCCGGCCACCCCCGGCTACCCCTCGCTTCCCGTTCCCTTTCCCGGGATCTTGGGAGTCGGAGGCTTTGATCCTTCCCCGGCCCTTTGGCCGCTCCCCCTCCCGGACCCCAGGCGGCCTCCGTCCCCCTTCTTCTTCCCTCTCCCTTCTCCTCTCCAACCCAGACCACGGATTCATCCCGTCCCACCTCACACGTGTTGGCGCTCGCGTTCACCGGCCCGCTCACTTCCCCGAGGACACCCGCGCTCACGCTCGCACGCTGGGATTCGCGTGCGGGCTCCCGCGCCCGCTCACCCACCCGCTCACGTACTCCCTGTCTCTCTTCAGGGTCCCCAAGGTCCCCGCGGAGACAAAGGTGAGGCTGGCGAGGCTGGCGAGAGAGGTCTGAAGGGCCACCGAGGCTTCACCGGACTTCAGGGTCTTCCCGGACCCCCGGTGAGTGGCAGGTCCCTGGGACCGCTTCCCCTGAGGGAGGGGCGGGACCCACGGTGGCCTGGGTTGTGGCTGTGTTGCCGAGAGGGGGCCGAGGGTGGGACCGGACTGATCGCCCCCGGGCTACTGAGATCCGGTCCAAGACGCCCGCCATCCCCCCGGTCTCCCACACTTCATCCCCACCACCTCTGGCCCGGGCTTGGCGGCCCCAGGACGGGAGCCCCGCTGCGGGCTGAACTTTGACCTCCCCGACAGGGTCCTTCTGGAGACCAGGGAACTTCCGGTCCTGCCGGTCCTTCTGGTCCCAGGGTGAGTGCGGTCGGGCGGGAAATGGGCAGGGGGTGGGCAGAGGGTGGTCGGCCCGGGCAACGTGGAGAGATTCTGGGGCCCTGGTAATTGGGTTGGACACCGTCCCTGTCCCACGTAGGGCTCCCGATCTTAACCTTACCGCCTCAACAACATCCTCTTCTAGCTTCCCCTCTCGGTCTCCCTCTGATCCCGGAGGCTGGGGTGCCTGTCCCATTAGAGGGAAAGCTGAGGTCCAGAGAGGGGCAGCAGCTTCCCGGGATCGCTCAGCGAGACGGCCGAGCCACAGCCTCCCGACTCAGCGCTGAGCCCCCGCGGGCTGGGCGGAGCTCGACCGGTGGTGCCTCGGACCCCAGATCCCCGAATCGGCAGGCGTGGCCCCCGGCCCTTTGGGTGCCTCTCCCGTGACCGGTGGGGGGAGAGGCCGAGCTGCGGCCCGGACGCGGCCCGGTACCCCCGCTCTCCGAGCCGGACGTCGCGGCTCTCGGCGTCTCACGGCCTCGTTTCTCGCCTGCCGCAGGGTCCTCCCGGCCCCGTGGGTCCCTCTGGCAAAGACGGCTCCAACGGCATCCCGGGCCCCATCGGTCCCCCCGGCCCCCGTGGCCGCTCCGGAGAAACCGGCCCCGCGGTGAGTTCGCCGCCTCCACCTCGTCCTCCTGCCTCCCTCCCTGCCCCCCCAGCCCTTCCCGGCTCCCGACTCACCCTCCTCCCCGTTCCCGTCCTCCGTCCGGCCCCCTCCCGCTGACCCTAACCCTTCCCCGGTCCCCCCGGTCCGGTCCTGGCCGCCGACCGCTCCCCCGGGCTTCCTCCACAGGGTCCCCCCGGCAACCCCGGCCCTCCCGGCCCGCCCGGCCCCCCCGGCCCCGGCATCGACATGTCGGCCTTCGCCGGCCTGGGTCAGCGCGAGAAGGGCCCCGACCCCATGCAGTACATGCGGGCCGACCAGGCGGCCGGTGGCCAACGGCAGCACGACGCCGAGGTGGACGCCACCCTCAAGTCCCTCAACAACCAGATCGAAAGCCTCCGCAGCCCCGAGGGCTCCCGCAAGAACCCCGCCCGCACCTGCCGCGACCTGCAGCTCTGCCATCCCGACTGGAAGAGCGGTGAGCCCGGCGGGCGCGGGCAGACGGGCACGGGAGGCAGGCCGGGTCCGGCCACGTGGCCGGAGGGAGGCGGGGGGCACAACTCCGGACCGCGGCCGAGGGGCCGCCCGCCCTCCCTCTTCCGCCGGCGCCCATCCCTCTGCCCCACCTGCGGTTCCCTGGCCCCAGACGGCCCGGTGGCCCTGCCCCGACCCGGGGTCTCGGCCCCCCTCTCCCTCCGACCCCGCAGGAGACTACTGGATCGACCCCAACCAAGGCTGCACGCTGGACGCCATGAAGGTTTTCTGTAACATGGAGACGGGCGAGACCTGCGTCTACCCCAACCCGGCCAGCGTCCCCCGCAAGAACTGGTGGAGCAGCAAGGGCAAGGACAAGAAGCACGTCTGGTTCGGCGAGACCATCAACGGCGGCTTCCACGTGAGTGTCGGCCCCAGGCCCCCGTTCCCCGAAAGCCCACCTCCACCCCGGGGCCCCGGCTCCCCCATCCCCCGACCCCAGGACTCGGTTTCCCCGCTGTCATTCATTCGTTCGATCATATTGACTGAGCGCTTACTGTGTGCAGAGCACTGGACTAAGCGTTTGGGAGAGTACGACACGACAATAAGCAGACACATTCCCCGCCCTCAACGGGCTCACAGTCCAGAGGGGGAGGCGGACGTGAATAGAAATAAATAAATGACGGATATGGACGTTAGTGCCGTGGGGCTGGAATGGGGGGGGGTGAATAAAAGGGAGCAGGTCAAGGCGATTCAGAAGGGAGTGGGAGAAGAGGAAAGGAAGGTTTAGGCCTCTTGGAGGTGGTGTGGCTTCAATATGGCTCGGAAGGCGGGAAGAGTCACGGCCGGATTTGAGGAGGGGGGGCGTTCCTTGCCAGAGCCCGGCCCCACAACCCCGGCTCCCCACCCCCCCGGCACCCTATGTCTCAGGCTCCCCGATGCCCTAGTCCCGCCAGCCCCCAGCCCCTCGAGGCCCACCAGGCCCCGGCCCCCCGCCGGCCTGACCCCGCTCTCGCCGCCCCCTCTCTCCCCCCCGCCAGTTCTCCTACGGCGACGACTCCCTGGCTCCCAACACGGCCAACGTCCAGCTGACCTTCCTGAGGCTGCTGTCCACCGAGGGCTCCCAGAACGTCACCTACCACTGCAAGAACAGCGTGGCCTACCTGGACGAGGAGGCCGGTGGCCTGCGCAAGGCCCTGCTGCTCCAGGGCTCCAACGAGGTGGAGATCCGCGCCGAGGGCAACAGCCGCTTCACCTACAGCGCCCTGAAGGACGGCTGCACGGTGAGGGCCCGCGGGCGCGGGGGTGGGCGCGGGGGGCGGTGGGAGGCCGTTCCGGGGGAGGGGGAGACTGATCCGCCGGGCTGAGCCGTCTCCACCTCCCCCAGAAACACACCGGCAAGTGGGGCAAGACCGTCATCGAGTACCGGACCCAGAAGACGTCACGCCTGCCCATCGTGGACATCGCGCCCCTGGACATCGGGGGGCCCGAGCAGGAGTTCGGCGTGGACATCGGCCCCGTCTGCTTCTTGTAGAGCCCCCGGCCCCGAACCCGTCCGTCACCGTCCGGCCCGCGGCCCCGAGGACTCTGCCCCCTGTGACCTCGCCCTTCGCCCCCGACCTCGCCCCCCGCCCCCAGGACTCGCGCCTCGGCCGGCCGCCCCGGACCCCCTGGGCCGGCCCCGGCCCCCTCGCCCGCCCGCCGGGGCCGCCTCACCCCCGAGGCCCAGGGCGGGCGGACCGACCCGCCCGACCCGGGGGAATCCCGTTTATTTATTGTCTTCCCGGAAGACTGTTGGGCCGAGGCAGAGGCGGGAGAAGGCCTGGCGTGAGCTGGAAGCCCCCACAACCCGCGGCCGCCCGGCGCCGGCGAGACCCCGTCCCCCACGTGTCCGGCGGGGCGGCCCAATGGTGCTACTCTGTGTCAAACACCTCTGTATTTTGTAAAACGTCAATTGATATAAAAAAAAAACCTTGTTGGAAAGGTCTGCGCTCTGGTGTTTGCGTCTCCGGCCGGGCCGGGCGCCCGTCGGCCCCTGGGGTCACACACGGGAGCAGCCCGGGGCGAGACCCCCCTCACCCTCGGCCCTCACCATCTGCCCACGCTTGCTCCCCATTCCCCCCTGCTCCCCCTCTTGCCCTCACCACCTTTTTTTGAAAATAGGTGTTTCATTCATTCCTTCGATGGTATTTATTGAGCGCTTACTCTGTGCAGAGCACTGTACTAAGCGCTTGGAAAGTACAGTTCGGCCACAATTGCATTCGTTAAGCGCTTACCCCGTGTCAGGCCCACGAGCGCTGGGGGAGATACAAGGTAATAAAAATAAAATAAATGGTGGTGTTTGTTAAGCGCTTGCTATGTGCAGAGCACTGTTCTAAGCGCTGGGGGGGGGCTATAAGGCGATCAGGTTGTCCCACGTGGGGCTCTCAGTTTTAATCCCCATTTTCCAGATGAGGTCACGGAGGCACAGAGAAGTGCCCGACTTGCCCGAAGTCACACAGCTGGCCCGTGTCCCATTTGGGGCTCGCAGTCGTAAGCCTCATTTTACAGATGAGGGAACTGAGGTGCAGAGAAGTGAGTGACGAGCCTAAGGTCACACAGCAGACAAGTGTTAGAGTTGGGATTTGAACCCAATATTATTATTATTATTATTTATTAACCCAGGTCCCTCTGATTCCCAGGCCCGGGGACTATCCATTAGACCACTCTGCTTGCTTACTAGACCTGTTCTAAGCTTCGCGCGCCCCCTCATGGCCATTGCCTGCCAAAGCCGTACGGGGGAAAGGGCGGGGGGAGCCGATCTAGGTACGCATGCGCAGATGCGGGGGCGCCCGCCTCCCTGGGCCCGATCGGCAATGATCGGCAATGATCGGCAATGATCGGCAATGATCGGCAATGATCGGCCTTCGTCTTGCGCATGCGTTCGCGCTCTCCCCGCGAAGCTGCGCTTACTCTGTGACGCCGCGAGAGGGCGCCCCGGCCCCGGCGTCCTGTACTTGGCGGCTCCCGGAGAAGGTTCTATAGGGGCGGGATAAGAACCGCTATAGGGGAACCTCGCGAGAAGATGGAGCCCCTATAGGGAAGAGAGCAGGGCCGAGGGAGAGGCTGACGGCACGGGATCCGTGGAGACGTCCTGAGCGCAGAGGCACTGTGGGGAGGGAAATTGGTTTTCATTCATTCAGTGGTATTTATTGAGCGCTTACTAGGTGCAAAGCACTGTACTAAGCGCTTGGAATGGACAGTTCGGCAGCAGATAGAGACCATCCCTGCCCAATGACGGGCTCACAGTCTAATCGGTTTTGTATTTGCAGCAGGTGGGATTGGGGTGAGGTTCATAGGGGAACTTCCCTACTGCAGGGTGGGAGCTAAGGTGGATTATGATGCTATTTGTTAAGCACTTACTATAATAATAATAATGTTGGTATTTGTTAAGCGCTCACTATGTGCAGAGCACTGTTCTAAGCGCTGGGGGAGATACGGGGTAATCAGGTCGTCCCACGTGAGGCTCACGGTTAATCCCCATTTTACAGGTGAGGTAACTGAGTCACAGAGAAGTGACTCGCCCACGGTCACACAGCTGACAAGTGGCAGAGCCGGGATTCGAACCCATGACCTCTGACTCCCAAGCCCGGGCTCTTTCCACTGAGCCCTGCTGCTTCTCTGCCAAACCCTCTTCTAAGCACTGGGATGGATTCCTGGTAATCAGGTTGTCCCACCTAGGGCTCTCAGTCTTAATCCCCATAATAATGTTGGTATTTGTTAAGCGCTCACTATGTGCCAAGCACCGTTCTAAGCGCTGGGGGAGATACAAGGTCCTCAGGACCAGAGAGTCAGAGGACCTGCGTTCTAATCCCCGTTCTGTGCCTTAGCCTGCTGGGAACCTTGGACAAGCAGGTGCCTCGGTTTCCTCGTCTGTAAAATGGTGTTAAATCCTGCTCCCTCCGTTTAATCAGTGGCATTTATTGAGCGCTTACTGTGTGCGGAGCACTGTGCTAAATGCTTGGGAGAGAACAATCCAACAGGGGTGGTAGACAGGTTCCCCGCCCACAGTGAGTTTACGGTTTAGAGGGGGAGGTAGGTAGTCATTTAAATAAATAAGTTACGGCTAAGGACGTGTGTGTGAGGATGAGGGAGGTGTGAATGTCAATAATTGCGGTATTTGTTAAGCGTTTACTTTGTGTCAAGCACTGTGCTAAAAGCTAGGATAGATAGATAATCAGGTCTCACGCGGGACTCACAGTAGGAGAAAGAACAGCTATCGAATCCTCATTTTGCAGATGGGGGAACCGAGGCCCCGGGAAATGAAGCGACTTGCCCGAGTTCCCACAGCAGACAAGTGGCAGAGCCGGGATTAGAACCCAGGTCCTCCGACCCCCAGGCCCGGATTCTTTCCGCTAGGTGCCCAAAGGATACAGATCCAAGTACAAAGGCGATGCAGAAGGGAGAGGGAGTTGGGGAAAAGAGGACTAAATCGGGGAAGGCTTCTTGGAGGTGATGTCATCTTATTGCAGTCCTAGGCTTCGAGTCCCATATGGGACACGGACTGTGTCCCACCTAATTATCTTGCATCTACTCCAGTGCTCGGTATCCCTGGTAATAGTGATAATGATAGTATTTAAGCGCTTACTAGGTGCCGAGCACTGTTCTAAGCGCTGGGGTAGATACAAGGTAATCAGGTTGTCCCACGTGGGGCTCACGGTCTTCATCCCCATTTTCCAGATGAGGGAACTGAGGCCCAGAGAAGTGAAGCGACTGGCCCAAGGTCACACAGCAGACAAGTGGCGGAGTCGGGGATTAGAACCCACGACCTCTGACTCCGAAGCCCGGGTTCTTTCCACTAAGCCGCGTTGCTTTACAGTGCTTGGCACAAAGTAAGCCCTTTACAAATAAAATGCTACTACTAATAATCGCGGCAAGGTGGAAAGAGCCTGGGCTTCGGAGTCAGAGGTGATGAGTTCGACTCCCGGCTCTGCCGCTTGTCAGCTGTGTGACCGTGGGCGAGTCACTTCACTTCTCTGTGCCTCAGTTACCTCATCTGTAAAATGGGGATGATCCGTGAGCCTCACGTGGGACCCCCGATTCCCCCGTATCTCCCCCAGCGCTTAGCACGGTCCTCTGCACATAGTAAGCGCTTAACAACTACCAACATTATTATTAATACTGATAATGCATTGGATTTGCCTCAGCCTCACAGCACTCAGGTCTATGTTGGTAATTTATTTATTTCTGTTAATGTCAGCCTCCCCCTCTAGACTGGCTGTTCGCTGTGGGTGTGTAATATGTCCACCAACTCTGTTATACTGTATTCCTCCAAGTGCTTAGTCAGTCAATCATATTTATTGAGCGCCTACTGGGTGCGGAGCACCGTCCTGAGTACTTGGGAGAGCACAATAGAACAAGAAACGGACACAGTCCCCTCTCACAATGAGCTTAGCCCAGTGCTCCGCGCACAGTAAGCGCTCGAACGATACAGTAACAATCATAATTAAAAATAGAGCCGCAGCCCTGCAGGAGGCCATTTAATTGGCCACCGGCTTCCCCATCGCTTCTCACCCGCCGCCGGCTCCGGCTTTGCTTTGCCAGCGGGTTTACGAGCAGTTTCCGTCCGACAGACGTGAGCTCAGTGAGGCAGAGGGGCAGGCTGGGGCATGGAGAGGGGAGGATGGGGCTGGGCAAGGGCTGGAGCTGGGATAATGGAGAGAAAGAGGAAGCAGAGGGTGTTTGCTAAATTGGAGAAATGATCCAGTGCAACAGGATGGGATCGAATGGAAACATTCCCCTCCCGGGGGTGGGCAGTCCAGTAGGAGAAGACCCGGGGGTCCCAGGGGACCCCCGAGCCGGTTAAGCCTCAGCTCTGTGACGCTGTTGCCCTACTGTCCAGCGGGCCCGGTTTGACTGGCCGCAGTTTCCGCAAGAGGAGTCGGAAAGGCGCCGGGCCCCAGGGACCGAACGGCACGGGGGCTGGAAAATAATAATGATAATGTTGGCATTTGTTAAGCGCTTACTACGTACAGAGCACCGTTCTAAGCCCTGGGGGAGATACAGGGGAATCAGGTCGTCCCACGTGAGGCTCACGGTTAATCCCCATTTGACAGGTGAGGGAACTGCGGCCCAGAGAGGTGAAGTGACTCGCCCACGGTCACGCGGCTGACACGTGGCAGAGCCGGGATTCGAAGCCATGACCTCTGACTCCCAAGCCCGGGCTCTTTCCACGGAGCCCCGCCGCGAGAGAGGAGGGCTGAGGGCCGAAGGTCAAGGCGGTCGGGGAAGGGGTGCCGCCTTGGGGCCCGGGGACCTCTGAGAGAAGCTTCCAGGGGCCGCCCCTCCGGGCTGCCTGTGCGCCGGCCGTCCTGGAGGCAGGGGACCGACCTGAGGGAGGGGTAGGGGGGCCGGCCGCCCCCGCTTCCTCGGCCGCTCTCCCCGGGCTCCGGGAGGAAGACCCTCAGCCCCCCCGTCGCCCCCCACCCTGCCCCCCGCAGGCTTCCGTTAGGGCCCAGAGCAGCAGGCGCTAACCCTAACCCCGTCTCGGCCCCGGCCCCCGGGGGAGACCAGGAGGGGCAGAGCCAGGGGGACGGAGGGGGTCATAAAGCCAATGCACTTTATTGAGTTAGCGACGGTACTGTCCAACAGTGGCAGGGGTTGGGGGGGGCGGACGGGGAGGGGGCGAGGCGGTTCAGTTGACCCCGGCCGCCCCCCTCCCGGCCCCGCTGCTTGGCTCCCGAGGCCGTGGCCCGGCTCGGAGGTCCATCCTGGGGGGGAGGGGACCACAGGCCGGAGACGGGGTCACGGGGTGGGGGTGGCGGGGGGGGTTCAGCCCCTGCCCCAGCCAGGGTGGGGGCATCTGGTCCTGCCAGCTGGGGGGGCGGGCGGGAGGGGCACGGAGGCAGGGGACTGCCAGCCTTGAGGGGAGAAAGCTTGGGCCCAGGCGTCGGCTCGTCGGAGACACGGTGCCCGCGTCGCCCACCCGGCGGCCCCGAGGATGCCCGGCGGCCCGGGCCGAGGTCGCGACTTGGGTCCCGTCCGTCCGGCTGGCCCTCTTGCTTCGGCCGGGCAGCCGGGGGCGGCGGGCTGCGGCGGGGCCTAGCCGTCGCGGTTGAGGGGGCAGCGGAAGGTGGGGAGTCGACGCTCGGGCCAGGGCGAGGGGCGGGAAGACAGGGCGCCGGCCGGGGGTGCCGGGAGGGACGGGCAGGCTCAGTCCCCGGGCCGGAGCTTCCGGGGAGGGGACGGGAGGGCAGGGGCGGCGGCTGCCGTGGAGGAGGCCGAGTGGGCTCACAGAGGGAGAGGCCAATGTTATCGCTTGAGGGCTCGGGGCTCTGTGTGTTTGTGTGTGTGTGTTGGGGGGTGGGGAGGGTGGCAAAACCCTCTGACCCCAACCTCCCCACGGGGGCCCAGGCGTCCCGGGCCTGGGGAGAGCCGGGCAGGCGACCGTATCCCTGAGTAGAGGCCTTTTCCGGCCAGCCCGCTGGGATCTCTTGGAGCGGCCGCATCTGGGGAGGTGCGGGTGTCCCCACCTGGCTTCCCGCCCCTCCTCCCCCCCTCCGGACTGTGGCGGGGGGACACGGGAGGTGGGGGCGGGGGAGGACGCGGGGGGAGGGGGCGGCTCCGGCCTGCGGGGCCGGGGGAGGGGAGGGGGCCGCCCTCCTCCCCGGGCGGCGGCGGGGGGCCCGGGGCCCCCTCAGGAGATCTCGTTGCCGAAGACCTCGAGGACGAGGGGGGTGAGCTTGGTGCTGCTGCCGGGCTGGAAGGAGAGGCAGCGGTACTGGCGGGAATGCTCCTCGTTCAGGCTGCGCAGGTCCGCCAGCTTCTGGATCATCTTGGCGTAGAGCAGGTGCGAGCCGGGCGGCGGGTGGCGGGCGCGGATGTAGCTCTGCAGCGTGGTGGACAGGCGCTCCTGCAGGCTCTCCACCCGCGCCGCGTCCTGCACGCCCGGGCGGTCTGAGGGGCCCGCACCCACACCCGCCCGGTCAGTGCCCACGTTGTCCATACGCCGGGGGGCCCGAGGGCCCGCCCAGGCGCACGTGCGCACCCACCACGGACACACGACGCGCAAAACCCGCCCCCGCCCGGGTACGCGTAGGCACGCGAGGTGGATGGACTCTCCCGAGCGCCCGGTCCAGTGCTCTGCACGCAGCGGGCGCTCGATAAATACGAATGAATGATGGGGGGGGTCTACGGTGCCGGCCCCGCCTTCCCGGGCCTCCCCCCGCAGGCCCCGGCCCCTCTCCCGCGGCCCCGTCCCCTCACCGGGGGACACGATGCAGATGGCCATGAGCAGCACGTGCTCCTCCTCGTGCAGGTTGAGCTTCTTCAGCCCCAGCTGGAACTTGATGAGGGGCTCGATGAGCTCCAGGCTGTGTCCGGCTGCACGGGGAGACCCAGGGGCTCAGGACAGCCCGGGCCCCGCGGGCCCCGGCCCCAGCGTGGGGTCAGGGGTCGAGAGGCAGCGGCCGGGGCGGGAGCCGCCTCAGGCATCTGAGGGAGAAGGGATGGATGGCGAGGGGAGAGGGGGTACGGGCCGGGGCTGGGGGGCAGAGAGGGCGGGGGCGGCGCGGTGACGAAGAAGGTGGGAAGGATGGAGCTGGGGGTGAGGAAGGAGGGGCGGGGCCCGGGGGGCCCGGGGGGCCCGGGTTGGGGCTTCGGGGCTCACCCTTGGCCACGTCGCTGATGCAGTACTTGTAGTCGTCGCTGCCGCAGGTCCAGGTCATGTCGTCGGCCGTGAAGGACTGGTTGGAGCGCAGCATGATCACCTCGATGGCGCTCGACTTGAGCAGCACGATCTGGTCGTCGGCGCTCAGCTCCCTGGGCAGCGGGGAGGGGGCGGGCTTGGCTCGGCCCCAGCCTCAAGCTGGGTCTTGCCGGCACCCTCGGGCCTCGCCCGGCTGCCTGTTTGTCTTCGCGGTGCCGGCCCCGGCAGGGGCAGCGGAGGGAGGGGGGAGAGGAGGGCAAAGGCCCGGGCGGGGCCCGGGAGCCCCGGCGCAGAGGTCGGCCCCACCCGTGCCCACGCTTGCCTACAGGTCCCACCCCGTGCCCGCTCACATGCCCACGCAGCAGACACCCCTGCTCCCCTCCCTCCTGTGCTCCGCCGGGCTCCGAGATCAAAGGTGCCGGGGGCTCGGCCGCCGTCCCCGCGGTCCTCGGAAGGACGGGGGCCCGGAGCCAGGCGGGAAACCGGCCGAACCGGGACCCGCCTCCCCGCCCGGGCCCTCCCCCGGCCTCTGCGGCCCGCGGCTCGGACCCGGCGCCGGCTGACCTAGGAGGCCGGCCTCGAGAAAGCGTGTGTGGCGGGGGGGGGTCTACCGTGGGAGCCTCGGCTAAGCGAGGGAGAGGCCGAGCCGGGGCTGACCGGGGGGGGGGCACGGGGGATGGGTCTAGACCGTAAGCACCTTGTGGGAAGGGACTATTTCTGTTTATCGTTCTATCGTACTCTCCCAAGGGCTCAGCACGATGCCCTGCACACGGTAAGCAAGCGCTCCGTAAATACGACCGGATGAACGGCGGAGCGGGACAAGGGGAGGCTCCCTGCGACGCTGCGGGTCGAGCCACCCGGTTACGTGCACGCCGACCCCAGGCCGGGCCCCTACCTGAATCCCGGGATCATCTTGGCAAAGCCGATGACCTTCTGGATGCTATAGCTGACCAGGTCGGCCAGGTGGGGCAGCATGGACAGCTGGGAGAGGCCCAGGGTCATGGGGTCACCGTCCGAGTCGTCGCTCAGGGACGAGCTGGAGAAGGCGGGGGGCTCCCTGGGCTCTGAGCGGGGAGAGGCGGTGGGGGGGGAGGGAAGACGAACGGACCGGGAGACAGACTCAGCCGGGCGGGAAGGGCAGTGCCCCCGACTGCTTACCCTGGGGGTGATGGCCCGCTCATCACCACGGATCAGCCCCGGGCCTCTCTGCGCCCATCATCCTTCTTTCCTCCCCCCATCTCCCTTCCTCCCTCCCTCCCTCCGCCCCTTTCCTCTTTGACTGCTTCTGTCTTTCCCCCCTCCTACCCTACATGTCCTTTTCCTTCCCTGTCCTCCCCCCGCCCCGCCCCTTCACCCTCTCTTCTCCCCCTACTTGGGACGGGATGGAGCGGTACTAGGAAGCTCAGAGCAGAGGGGGAAGAGGGGGGTGGGCGTTGCGGGGAGGGAAGGGTCTCTGTCCCAGCACCCCGAGCCCTGGCGGTGCCTCCCGGCCCCGGGAGGCGGGGGGCCGGGAGTTTTCCCTCCTCCACCCTGGCGACCCCCCGAGGCCTGTGGAATTCTGGGATGCCCGCACCCCAGCCGGGGGTCGGGGGTGGGGGGCGGCCCCCCGGCCGGCGGTACCTGAGAAGACAGAGTGGGGGTCCAAGGACGAGTCCTCTGAGGAGAAGT
The DNA here is from genome assembly GCF_004115215.2 of Ornithorhynchus anatinus. Taxonomy (NCBI): domain Eukaryota; kingdom Metazoa; phylum Chordata; class Mammalia; order Monotremata; family Ornithorhynchidae; genus Ornithorhynchus; species Ornithorhynchus anatinus. The sequence continues at coordinate 55,263,995 of NC_041737.1, read as the reverse complement.
CGGAAGTCAGGGAGGAGGACGCCCTGGAGGGGTACAGCTCCCCTTCCGTGGCCATCCTCACTGGGGGCTGGAAGGACAGGGCGGTTAGGGTCTGGAGGGGTCTTGGGGGGCGGGAGGGGGGGTCTGGCCCTGCGCCGCCCGGGGCCGTACCCGGAACTGACTGAAGTCGGCGTAGGTGGGGTCGTAGGTCTTGGAGTGGGCTTCCAGGAGGATGGCGATGAGGCGTTGCTGCTCCTCCGACAGCTGGGGCCGCAGGCTGGCCCGCAGAGCCTCCTCCTCCTTCCGCTTCACGATCAGCTCCCGCTTCCGCTGCACCTCCTCGTCCGTCAGGATGACTAAAGGTCCGGGGCGGAGATGGGGGGCGAAACACATGTACGCTCAGCTCAGCCTGCAGCCTCACCCTCACCTCAGCTGGCACCCTCTCTCCGACCCCCCCCCTTTTTTCTTAATGGCATTTGGTAAACATTTACCATGCGCCAAGCACTGGACTAAGCTGTGGGGGAGATACGAGCTAATGGGGTTGGACACAGTCCACTTCCTACAAGGGGGCTCACGCTCTTCAACCCCATTTTCCGGATGAGGTAGCCGGGGCGCAGAGAAGTGAACTGCTCAAGGTCCCACGGCGGGCAAGTGGGGGAGCCGGGATTTGAACCCAGAGGCCGGGACTCCCGGGATCCTGCTCTTTCTACTAGGCCACGCCGCTCCTCCAGGGAGCCTTCCGGGGATTCCTTCCCCGCGCCCCAAAGGCCGCCTTTGGCCCTTGTGTTTCCTCTCCCTACCCACAGCGATTATGGACACTTGCACAGTCAGTGATTTATTCCGCTCCTTCGTCTTGCCTTGCGACCTTCCTACTACGGCCCTCCCGAGCCTGGGGCTTCCTCCTGCTCCCACCTTTCGTCAGCCATCCGTGTCGGCCTGTCTTCCCCCCTTAAGACTGTCAGTCCCTCGAGGGCGGGGGAGGTGTGGGTTTCTGCTGCACTCTCAGCCCAGTGTTCTGCGCTCGGTCAGTTCCACTGACTGCCCCCTAACCCTCTCCTCCCCTTCCCCAACCTGCCTCGAGACCGCACGGGAGCTGTGAAGTCCTGCTGGGCGGGAGGGAGAGAAGCCCCTTGGACACTTTTCCGCACCCTCTCCCCCTTCCCGGTGCCCCCCAGACTGCCCGGCCGCTCTGCATTGGGGGCTTGGGGCCGCGGGTCCCTTCGGAGTCACCTCTCCGGGAGACCGAGAGGTGTCGGTGACCAAGCCCTCGGTTGGGGGTTAGGGGAGGGCGGGGGGGGGGCTCGTCTCGGTGACCGCCGGGCGGGGAGCGGTTGCACCCGAAGACCCCCCAGGTCTAGGGGGGAATGAAGGCTGGGGTTTGGCTCCCCGCCTCCTCCCCCCGGGCGGGGCTCCGTCTAACCTGGTTTGGTTAAAAGATAACTCGGGGCGAGTCGCCCCCCACGACGGCGGCTCCGGACAGGAGCAAAGTCCGGGGGCGGAGATGGGGAAGAGGCTATTTTTAGGCCCCGGGTCGGGTTTCGGCCCCCCCGGCCGGGGGAGAAGGCCGAGAAGGTGCCGCCCGAGGGGCAGACCCCGGCCCCCGGGCCCTCCCCGGGCCCAGCGTGCCCCCCCGCGGGAAGGCCCTGGCCCCGGCCCGGCCGGACTCACACTCCTTCATCATGCCGATGTCCACGCAGCGCTTGAGCCTGCAGGCCTGGCAGTGCCGCCGGTTATCCTTGGTGATGCGGCAGTCGCCGTTGAAGGGGCAAGTGAAGAGCGCCTTCCGCTTCATGCTCCTCCTGAGGGCGGCGACCTCCGTCATTCTGAGGGGCACGGCCCGGTCCTGCCCCTGCCCCCAGGGACACCTTCCCCTGGGTCCTCGCTGCCCCCCATAGATGCCCATCACTGTCCCCGCCGCCCTCGGTCCCCGTGGATGCCCGCCCCCGGGCCCTCTATACCCCCAGGCCCCCCGCTCCGCCTTCCCTCAGGCCGGGTCCCCCTGGGTCCCCTTCTCTCCTTCCTTCTCCACCCGGGCATCCTGGTTGGGGATGGGCCTTCCCTCCCCTGGCGCCCGCACCGCTGCTGCCGGGGCAGGGTCCGCTGTCCTGTGAAGCCCCCCCGACTCTCCTGTGCTGGGGGCGAGGAGAAGGGATGGAGGGGCGCAGAGGTCGGGCCCGGGACGGGCTCCCCGCCAACCGCCCGCGAGGGACTTGCTGGGACCTCTCCTGCCCAAGGGGCTCAGTGGAAAGAGCCCGGGCTTGGGAGTCAGAGGTCATGGGTTCGACTCCCGGCTCTGCCACTTGGCAGCTGTGTGACTGTGGGCGAGTCACTTCACTTCTCTGGGCCTCAGTGACCTCATCTGGAAAATGGGGATTAACTGTGAGCCTCACGTGGGACGACCCGATGACCCTGTATCTCCCCCGTATCTCCCCCAGCGCTTAGAACAGTGCCCTGCACAGAGTAAGCGCTTAACAAATACCAACATTATTATTATTACCTCCGTCCGGCTCCTTCCCCTCTCCCGTTGCTTCTCCTCCCCCGGGGGGTCGGGTTTCCCCCCTCGCCCCCTGGACTCTGTGGTACGCCCCTCCCCTCCCCCCGCGGGCCCACAGACGGCTTGTCCACCCCATCTGGCCCGGACACGATCCCACAAACCCGCCCGGGGCCTCCGAGCGGGAACTCAAAATAGCCTGAGGCCTTCCTGTGGGCTTCGCTCGCTCTCTGGCTCACAGACATAAACAGCTCTGGGGTTTCTGGCCCGGCCGGGGTGGCGGGGAGGGGGGCACCAGCACCCTCTCCGCCTCCGGCCCGCCCCGGCCCGGACGTCGGCCCTGCTGCTCCATCCCACCCTGTGCTGGGAAGTTCTTCCGTATGTCTAACCTGCTCCTCCCGCTGCGACTTTCCCGGTGTGCGGTGCTACCCGGAGGGGGACTGGGGCAGGGGGGCGGCCGGGTTGGGGACGTGGAAGGGGGAGGGCAGAAGCTCGGAGCTGCCAGACCCAGCGCCCCCAGCCTCCCACGGCCCTGGCGCCACGTGCCCGCCGCCCCCCTCAACCGCCACCCCGGGCCCCGCTCACCCAGACGCTAATTGTCCTCGAGCGGGTCTGGGGCCCGAATCCCCGGTCTGTGGCGGGCACGGACACCCTGTAATCGCGGCCGGGCGGTTCTGCAATTATCCCCGCCGGGCCGGGCGGCCCGCGCAACCCCGGGACAGATTTAGCTGTGGCTGAGTTGCTCGAAAGCCGGGGTGAACGAGGGCAAGCGACAGGGTCCCTCGCTGTCGAGGACTGGATGGGGGCCTCCCGGGGGTGGGCCTTCGGCCTGGGGTCCGCCGGCCAGAATCCTGAGAAGCGGTGGGGCCCGATGGACAGAACCCCGGCCTCGGAGTTAGAAGGACCTGGGTTCTCACCCCCGCTCGGTCACTTGTCTGCTCTGGGACCTTGGGCAGGTCACTTTGCTTCTCTGGGCCTCAGTTACCTCCTCTGTACAGTGGGGATTAAGACCGGGAACCCCACGTGGGGCAGGGACTATGCCCAACCTGATTAACTCGCATCTACCTCAATGCTTAGAACAGTGCTGGGCACACTGTAAGCGCTCAACAAGTACCGTTAGTAGTAGTGATATTAGTAGTATTCCTGGCGGGTTGCCGGACTCGGGTCCGGGCACTGCTCGGGGGTCCCGGCGGGCCAGGGGTCGGCGAGCAGGGCCTTGCTCCCAGTGGAAAGATCCGGCTGGGGAGGTGGCCAGGGCCGGGGGGTGGGGGACGAGGAGCACAGTGGACACAGACTCCGGTCCTCCCAGACTCGGGGCACAGAGTTGGGACCGAGCCCGTGTCTGGTGCCATCCTCGGCCCGGGTGACCTTTCCCCTCCCCGAACCTGGCCTCCTGCCGCGGCCCAGCCCAAGCCCCTTCCTTAGGGGATGGCCCCCCGTGCCATCCCCGCAGGGACCCACGTACGCCCCCATCTCCCCCCCACCCGGGCGACCCCTCACCGGAAGAAGCCTTTGCAGCCCTCGCAGGTCATGGCGTTGAAATGGAAGCCGGTGGCGCGGTCTCCGCAGACACCGCAGATCCGGGGCACGTTCCGGTCGAAGTCGCTGCCGCCGGGGTCGGGCAGGGGGGCACCGGCTCCCAGGTGCTCCATCCCGGCCTGCGGGCCTACAAGGGGGCGGACAGGGCACGGGCCGGGGGGAGGTCAGGGTCCGGCCCTTCCCCACCCGGCCTGGCCCAGCCCCGCTCACCCGACCCAGCCCCTTGAGGCAGGGCTGCTGGCTGGGGGCTTCCATCTCCCCACCCGAGGACATGTCTTAGCGTGTGTGTGTATGTTCTTCTTTACAGGCAGAGTACATACCCGTTCGCATGCATAGACTGTAAGACTGTAGACTCTAAGCTCATCGGGGGCAGGGAATGTGTTCATTGTTCTCTTGTACTCTCCCAAGTGCTTAGTACAGTGCTCTGCACACAGTAAGTGCTCCATAAATCCGATCGAATGAATGCATAGATACGCAGGCACACACAGCCACACGGATACATGCATACACCCAACTAGACCGTAAGCCCGTCGCAGGGCAGGGACTGTCTCTATCTGTTACCGGTTTGTCCGTTCCAAGCGCTTAGTACAGTGCTCTGCGCATAGTAAGCGCTCAATAAATACTACCGAATGAATGAATGGACGCAGTTACACGGACCCACAGAGATAAATGCACAGCACATACAAAGATAGAGACACACCCTCACACACACAAGCACGCAAGGATCGGTGTTTCAGTCCTTTGGTTAGGTTAACCAGCAGTCATGAATCCACCCAGAGCCCTGGACCAGAGGTGGATAATAATAATAATAATAATGTTGGTATTTGTTAAGCGCTGACTATGTGCAGAGCACTGTTCTAAGCGCTGGGGGAGATACAGGGTCATCAGATTGCCCCACGTGAGGCTCACAGTCTTAATCCCCATTTTCCAGATGAGGTCACTGAGGCCCAGAGAAGTGAAGTGACTTGCCCCAGTCACACAGCTGACAAGTGGCAGAGCTGGGATACCTGCAGGCGGGTCCTTGATTCCCCGAATAATGACAGTATGTATGGAGGGGAGCAGTGCTTGGCACGCAGTGAGCGCTTAACGGATGCCATCGCTATTATTATTGCTATTCATTCAATCGTATTCATCGAGCGCTTACTATGTGCAGAGCACTGTACTAAGCACTTGGAATGTACAAATCGGTAACAGAGACAGTCCCTGCCCTTTGACGGGCTTGCGGTCTAAGCGATTGCTAATCTAACTGCTACGTGCCGAGCACCGTCCTGCATGCGAGGGTAGATGCAAGACAATCCGATCGGGCCCAGTCTCCGTCTCACCCAGGACTCCCGGTCTAAGAAGGAGGGAGGGTGGGGTGTCATCCCCATTTTACCGCTGAGGAAACTGAGGCACAGAGACTTTAAGCGACTGACCCGAAGTCCCACAGTGGGGACGTAGGGAAGCTGGGCTTGAAATGCCGAATTCCCAGGCCTGGGCTCTTTCCACTCGGCCGCACCGCCTACAGGCACCATTCCTCGTCTCCGGGAGATCGCCCCTGGCCTGGGATTCGGATTCCTCGAGCGTTCTGGGAGTCTGGGCTCCGTCAGAGGCTCCGGGTGACGGAAGCGCAGCCGATCGGGGTCACTGCCCGGGGGGAGGTGGGACACTGGTTGGGCGGTGGCCCCAGGAACCCAAGAATTCTGCGTGGACGGGGTGTGGCCTAGTGAGGCGGTCTGGCCTTGGACCCCAGGGTGAGGGCACCACGGACCACCCAAAAGCCGGGTGCAGTAAAGTGTTTGTGGAGAAGAGGCAGCCTGTACTCTCCCAAGTGTTTAGTACAGTGCTTTGCACACAGGAAGGGCTCGATAAACATCATTGATACTGGAAAGGGCACAGCTCTGGGAATCGGGCGACCTGGGTTCTAGCCCTGCTCCACCGTTGGCCTGCCGGGTCACTTTGGGCAAGTCATTTTACTTCTCTGGGCCTCAGGTCCCTCATCTGGAAAAGGGGGATTAAGACTGTGAGCCCCTCGCGTCCAACCCAAATTGCTCGTATCCACCCCAGCGCTTAGAGAAGCAGCGTGGCTCAGTGGAAAGAGCACGGGCTGGGGAGTCGGAGATCTCGGGTTCAAATCCCGGCTCCGCCGCTTGTCGGCTGTGTGACTTTGGACAGGTCACTTCACTTCTCTGGGCTTCGGTGACCTCATCTGTAAAATGGGGATGAAGACTGAGCCCCACGTGGGACAACCTGATCACCTTGTATCCTCCCCAGCGCTTAGAACAGTGCTCTGCACATAGTAAGCGCTTAACAAATGCCAACATCATTGTCGTCAGTACAGTGCTCGGCACATAGTAAGCGCTTAACAAATGCCACAGATCTTCTTCTTTACATCTCTGTACTTTAGTTACCTCAGCTGTAAAATGAGGACTAAGACTGTGAGTCCCTCGTGAGGCAGGGACTGTGTCCAACCCTGATTAGCACGTATCGACCCTGGCGCTTGGCACAGTGCTTGGCGCAGAGTAAGCGCTTCACAAATACCATAAAAAAAAGCGTATTGGTTCAGACCTGAATCAGACTTGAGTCCTACAACCTGGCCTAGTGATAGAGCACGGGACTAGAGGTCAGGAGACGTATGTTCATTCGCTCAATAGTGTTTATTGAGCGCTTACTATGTGCAGAGCACTGTACTAAGCGCTTGGAACGGAGAGTTGGGCAACAGATAGAGACAGTCTGCCACTGGTCTGCTGTGTGACTGTGAGCCAGCCCTTTGACCTCTCTGGGCCTCTGGTTCCATCTTCAAAATGGGGATGAGATCCTGGATCTCCCACCCTCATAGACTGCGAGCCCTGGATGGGACAGGGATTGCGCCCAACCTATTTTTCATCTATCCCGGCTCTCAGCACAGCACTTGAAACACGGTAAGTACCTAATAAATGCTATTATTTTTACTAACCTATTTTAGATGGGCCCCGAATGGGAGGATTTCTAGAGGGAAAATGCAGTCCAATCCTGGCTTTCCAGACTCCCGCGGGCCCCCCGCTGCCCCCCGTGTCCTCCCTTCCTCTGACCCTGTCCCCACCCCCCTTGCACCCCCTCCCACCCTCCTGCCCGCCTCTTCAGCCAGCTCTCTTCCCCCTCCCAGGCCTGTGCTGAGTGAGCACCCCAGCACCCCCCCCCCCCCCGTGGATCCAATTAAAGCTGGGATTGCTCATTAATTTCGGGCTCGTTATGTGAGTCAGGAGCATAATGAGATAGATCGCCCGGGGCCTGGCTCCAGCCGGGAATTCCCTCCCTTTCCTGGCCCGCTGGATCAGGCCCGCGGACCCAGGGGGGCCGGGGGTGGAGCCCGCCGGGCACCCCGCCGGGCAGGAGGGTGCCCGCCGCTCCCACTGTGGGCCCCCGTCTTCACGTCCCTGGGCCTCGGTTTCTCCCCAACGCCCCATTACCCGCCGCTTCTCCGCGCGATTCCTCGGGATGGATGACACCCACCTGGCCCGGTCGGGCTGTTGGTGCGACAGGCAGCGAGGCGGGGCTGGCCAGAGGGGTCTTCTCCTGGCAGGCCTGACGGCCACAGGCCCCGGAGCCGGCGGAGATCCCGGCACGATCTAGGGGAGGAGCAGAGGTGGGTTAAGGGCAGGGACCTCTCTTGGGGGCCCTGGGGGGGCTCAGCAGAATCAGGACCAGCTTCCCTCCGTCCCCTACGTCGGCCACGTCCGCCACCATCCCCCACACCCCTACACGTTTCCAGAGGGCCATACCCCATCCCTAGTGCGGGCAGGGTGGATTCCAGAGAACCACGCGCCTCTTGGTGGATGCACTCAATACAGATTTGACCCATAAATACACATGGTAACTCTGGTATTTGTTAAGCGCTTACCATGTGCCAGGCGCTCTACGCAGCGCTGGGGTGGACCCAAGCAAATCAGGTTGGACCCAGTCCCCGTCCCACGTGGGGCTCCCAATCTCAATCCCCATTTTCCAGGTGAGGTAACCGAGGCCCAGAGAAGTGAAGTGACTTGTCCAAGGACACACAGCAGGCAAGTGGCGGAACCGGAATTGGAACCCATGACCTTCTGACTCCTAGGACCGGGATCTCTCCACTAGACCATGCTGCTTCTCTAGTAAGTACTTACCAAATACCATTAGGAAAAAAAAAAGTTTATCAGGTTGGACCCAGTCCTCGCTCCACATGGAGCTCTCAGTCTAAGGTTCAATTATTTGGGGGTCTCTGTCCCGTCTAATAATGTTGGCATTTGTTAAGCGCTTACTCTGTGCAGAGCACTGTTCTAAGCGCTGGGGGAGATACAGGGTCATCGGGTCGTCCCACGTGAGGCTCACAGTTAATCCCCATTTTACAGATGAGGTAACTGAGGCCCAGAGAAGTTAAGTCACTCGCCCACGGTCACACAGCTGACAAGGGGCAGAGCCGGGAGTCGAACCCATGACCTCTGACTCCGAAGCCCAGGCTCTTTCCACTGAGCCATAAACTCCTTGAGAGCGGGGATTGCCGACTTTCTTATAATTTCCCAAGTGCTCTGCACATAGTAGATGTTTAGGTACCACCGATTAACCACCCCAGTCTCACAGCATTTATCTACATACATGTCATTTATATGTCATTTATTTCTATTAATGTCTGTCTCCCTCTAGACTGTAAGGTTGTTGTGGTCGGGGAATGTCTGTTTTGTTATTCTATTCTACTCTCCCAAGTGCTTAGTACAGTGCTGTGCACACAGTAAATGCTCAATTAATAATAATAATAATGACTGTGGTATTTGTTAAGCACTTCCTATGTGCCAGCTGGGGTGGATCCAAGCAAATTAGGTTGGACACGGTCCCTGTCCCACGTGAGGCTCACGGTCTCAATCCCCACTCTCTAGATGAGGTAAGTGGGGCCCGGAGAAGTGAAGTGACGTGTCCAAGGTCACACACAGCATTGCCTGACTCTTGAAAGCAGTGGGGATGGGTCCGGGGTGGCCTTCTATGGAGTTTGGTCCCTGAGTCCTGGTGGACCAAACGCCTGGGGTCCGGCCAGACCCAAGCAGCTAGAGACCATCACACAGAGATACAATGTGCAGACACACACATACCCACCCACACATACCTACTGTTGAATTGTTACAGTGTATTCTACCAAGTGGTCTGCACATGGTAAGCGCTCAATAAATACGACTGACTGACACCTACACACTCCCAGACACATCATCACATATACACACTCTGCCTGACACAGACACACCCCTGCTTTGCCCCGCTGACCAAATGAATGCCCAAACAGTGAACGGGGCCCGGGGGGGGGGGGGGGGGGGCGGATGGAGAAGGAGGGGGAAAGGCCCGAGGTCAGGCCGAGCGGCAAGGACCATCAGAATCCCCAGACCTTCTTTCCTGCTTCCCCCTCTCTCTGTCTGTCCATCCCTTCATCCATCCACCCATCCAATCACCCACCCACACTTCCATCCCTTCATCCACCCATCCATCCACCCTCCCATTTATCCATCCATCCTCCCATCTATCCATCCCCCAATCTTCCATCTGAGACCCAGGAGAGATCCGGGGAGAGGGAAGGGGCCACAGGCCAGAGACCAGGGTAGATTTGGGTCACAGAAAGCAAAGCTCATCCTCCACCCCAAAACCCTTGCAATCCAATCCCTTGGCTCCACTCCCATCCCGTCCCACCCCAGCTACCGCCCTTCTTTGACCACCCCGTCCCCCTTCCTCTCTTCTGCCCGCCTGCCTGACTGCCCGGGGGGACACGTGGACAGGGCAGTGAATAGGGGTGGGTGTAAACTGGCCTAGGGGAAAGAACACGGGCCCGAGACTCAGAGGACCTGGGTTCTAATCCGGCTTCACCACTTCTCTGCTGGGCGACCTAGAGCAAGTCACATGACTCTCTGCCCTTCAGTTCCCTCATCTGTAAGATGGAGATTAAGACAGTGAGCCCCAGGGACGGGAACTACGTCCACCTGATTAGCTTGTATCTACCCCAGAGTTTACTACAGTGCCCGGCACGTAGTAAGCGCTTAACAAATACCGTCACTTCACGTATCCGGGCTTTGGTTACCTCATCTGTAAAATGGGGATTCAATACTTGTCCTCTCTCCCTCTTAGACTGTGAGTCCCATGTTGTGCAGGGACACTGCGTCCCCTCTGCCTGTATTGTGATTAAGCCGGGCGCTTAGTACAGCCCTCGTCACACGGTAAGTACTTGAGAAATGCCACCAGAATTACTATGACTCAGGGTGACTCTCTCAGAGGACCCAGCAGGCACCGTCACCCTTTAACATTTCAGTCCCCGTGTCCCAAACACAGCAAAGCTGGACGTTCTGACTGGGGGAGGGAGACGTGTGTGTCTGGACACGGGGGGAGATGTGTGTCCATCGTGTGGGGCAGAGTTAACTGTCTGTTTTTCTTTGGGTCCCGGCGTGGCGCATGTTTCTGAGAGTGGGTTTGAGACTATGTGCGTGAGAGTGTGGATCTGCAAATGTGTTTGTGACTCCGCGCGTGTGTGTGCGCACCCGGGGTTACAGGAAAGTAGGTCAGGGGCCAGAGGTGAGCCAGAGGACAAGTGGAAAAACCCAGCTCCTTCCCCAAGTTGGCAGCATCGGCGAAGGCACAGCATTGGCCGCCGAGGCGGCCGCCCCCCACCCTCCCCTCGCAGCCCCTGGGCCGGAGGAAGCCTCTCCAGGCGGAGGGGCGACAGGAGGGGCGACAGGAGGGTCCGTCTGGTCCCCGGCCCCGCCAGTCCCGGCGGCCGGCCCCCCGCTGCAGCCCCAGCCCTGACCCCGGCCTCCTCAGGGAAACGGGGGACACGTTTCCTCCCCCCTCCGGGCCACCTTGGCCTGGCTCACTCGTCTGCATCACCACTCCCCCTGTCAGGCAGGCGGGAGGGCAGAGAGAGGCGGACGGGAAGGCAGGCCGGCCCTCCTTCGCCCAGTTCTGACTGAGCCGCCCGGGGAGGCCGAGGAGCACTGCGTTCCGATGCCCCCGGGACTGCCTCCAGTGCCCACCTACCCACCCTCCTCTCTGCTGCGCTAGGACCGTGGGGGGTGCGGGGCCCGAGCGGCTTTTACCAGCCGGCCACTCGCCGCCACGGAACTGCCAACAGGGGATCCCCCCAGAACCCTTCCATCCTCCGTCCCCCATGGCTCTTGGGCCCCAGGAGGTCCCTCCCTCCCCAGACGGAGAGGAAAACGACAAATCCCTCGCACCCAGACATTTCCCTCCCTTTGTGGGTGGCCGGGGGTGCTCGGGGTTGGTGGGAGCCTCGGCACTGGGGAATCTAGAACTTCAAACTGGCAGTGGGAGGTGTCAGGGGTGTATGTGTGCGTGGGGGAGGGTGCGTATAGGAGTGGTGGCGCCGTCTAAATCATCTGGGTATCTGCCCCAGCTTAGGCAGGACCCCCAAGGTGTGCACCACCCTTCCTCCGGGCAAGACTAGTCCACCCGACCGGCAGGCGGGGGGTAGAGATGCCCGGCCTCCCAGCCGCTGCCGGGCGGGGACGGGGATGAACTCGGGGGGTCAAGAGGCCGGGTCCGGGGCGGCGGGGTGGTGGGGGAAGGGAAGAGCCGGGGCCGTGGGGGCCCGGTGCCAGGTGGGTCGGGGGACGTGGGAGCGGGGCCCGGGACCTGCGACGGTAGGCCCGGAGGCAGAGGGCGCGTGGGCTTTTCGCTGCCGAATTTCCATCTCTTATCTGGGACAATTATTTCTGCAAGCGGCTCGTTCCAGTGGAAACTCTGCCTTCAGCTTCGTCAACAAGATTCCCGGCCCGATTGCCGCTCCAGGTAACAGCGGCGGGCTCGGGCTGCGTCACCGCCCGGAGGGCCGGGCGACCCTGGCCGCTGCTGACCCTCTGGGCTGCGGGGGGCGGAGGGGGGGCGGGGGGGGAGGGGGCGGACTTGCTGGCCGGTTGGCCCGTCCCGGGGGGCACGGAGGAGGACAGATTTGTAGCTGGAAAAAGGGTTTGTGTGTCGGGTTGGGGGTGAATATGGGTGAACATTTTGTGTGTGCAAGCTCATTTGTGCACGTGTACATGTAAGTACCTGTGGGAGCTGCTGTTTTTGCAGATGCTGCTCTGGGCCCCTCTCTGGTGTGAGCTGAGAGTGAGGCCTTTTTTTTTTATGGTATTTGCCAAGCACTTACCAGGCACTGTCCTACTGTACTAACAGTCATAATCCCCATTTGACAGATGCGGTTACTGAGGTCCAGAGAAGAAGAAGAATGATGGTATTTGTTAAGTGCTTACTATGTGCCAGGCACTGTATTAAGCCCTGGGATAGGTACAGAGTAATCAGGTTGGACACAGTCCCTGTCCCACATGGGGCTCACGGTCTCAATCCCCATTTTCCAGACGAGGTAACTGAGGCCCAGAGAAGTGAAGCGACTTCCCCAAGGTCGCTCAGCAGACACGTGGCAGAGCCGGGATTAGTACTCATGATCTTCCGACTCCCAGGCCCAGGCTCTATCCACCACGCCGTGCTGCTTCAGCATGCTGCAGCCCCTTGATGCCGTTCTCTTAGCACCCCCCGACCCCAGCACCCCACGACAGGAAAATCTGAGGTGGGGGGGGGGGCGTCCTGGGATCCGTTCTCCCTGCCCCAGGGCCGGGGGGCTGGGGAGGCGGATGCGAGCCGGAACTGGGGCTCAGCCGGACCCTGAGCGGGAGACTCCGGCCTGGCTGCCCGGCCCGGGAATCCGGGCCCCGGGGGGGGGGCCGGAGACGGCGGGCTCCGGAGAGGAGCCGGCTGCCCTTGCGGGTTGGGGCCGGGGAGGCGGTGGGACGGATGGACGGGGGGGACGGCAGGGTCACATCCCCTCCCCCCGGCACCCTCCTCGGCCAAAGCAAACACGCCCGTCTGCTGAGCCGGGGCTGGGCGGCCCCGTCTACCGCAGGCTCCGGCCACCGGGAATGCAGCCGGCCTTCCCTTCCTCCTCCTTTCCACCCCCTGCCCTCCCTCCGTTCCTCCTCCTTTCCGTCCCCCCACCCCCCGACTGGGCAGCGAGGCACGGATTCCCCTTCCGAGGACTCGCGGCCAGGGCGGCAGCGGCCCGGCCGCCCGTCACCCACCTCGCCGACTGCTCTGCCAGCGACCCCCCGGCCTCCGGCCTCCACCGGCCACCCCTCCCACCTCTGCCTAATTCCCCCGCCCCACTCCCTCGCTCAGCTCCTTGCCCCAAGCAACGGCCTGGCCGCTGCCCTCGACGGACACGTGCCCCCGGATGCCCGCCCGCCTTCCTCTGGCTAGCGTGAACTCGGAGTTCTTCCCAGGAAGCGGGGCCGGGCTGGAGGACGGAAGGGAGGGAGGGCCAGGAACGGGCCAGCGGGTGCCTCGACTTCCATTCCGGGCCCCTACGGGCAGCGGACACGGCGCTCCCAGCAAACCTGCTGGCTGAGGTGCCGCCCGCCCGGGGTGGGCCTGAAGGAGTCCCGGAGATGCCAAGTCCCGGGGGCCCGGGACAGCCGTGCCCGGGGCACTGTGGCCCACCACGGCGAGACCAACAAAACTCTGGCCGGATTTAGGCGCCAGGCCCGGAGTTGGCTCTGAGCTGGGCTGGGTGCTGCGGGGCTCGAGGGGGGCAGCAGGCCCCAGAGGGCACACAGAGGACACATTTTGAGCGCTCCTCCTATCCCCAGAATTAGTAGCGGAGGCGACTATTACGGGACCAAGATACCACCCTTCAGCCCCTCCCCTGGCCCGAAAGCTCCTTGAGGGCCCAGGAGAAGCAGTATCACCTAGCGAATAGAGCACGGGCCTGGGAGTCAGAAGGTCATGAGTTCCAATCCCGACTCCGCCACTTGTCTGCTGTGTGACCTTGGGCGAGTCACTTGACTTCTCTGGGCCTCAGTTCCCTCATCTGGAAAATGAGGATGAAGACTGGGAGCCCTGAGTGGGATGGGGACTGCGTCCAACCCAATTATCGTGTAACTAGCCCTGCGCTTCGAACAGAGCCTGGCCCGGAGTAAGCGCTTCACAAATACCGTAATTATTATATTATGGTACCTACCAGCTGCGCTCTACTGCACTCTCCCAAGTGCTTACTCCAATGCTCTGCGCAGCAAGCGCTCAATCAATACCATTGATCGATTGATTGCACAATCAGGTCCCCGCCCCCAGACTCTGTGCCAATCACTTTTGGGTCTGTCCCGCCCTCAGAACCCACCTCCTCCAAGAAGCCTTCCCTGCTTATGCCAAGGGGCTCTTAGAGAAGCAGCGTGGCTCCGTGGAAAGAGCACGGGCTTGGGAGTCAGCGGTCATGAGTTCGAATCCCGGCTCTGCCACTTGGCAGCCGTGAGACTGTGGGCGAGTCACTTCACTTCTCTGTGCCTCAGTTCCCTCATCTGTAAAATGGGGATGAAGGCTGTGAGCCTCATGTGGGACAACCTGATTACCCTGTATCTACCCCAGCGCTTAGAAGAGTGCTCCGCCCATAGTAAGAGCTTAACAAATACCAACATTGTTATTATTATTATTATGCTGTGACACCCCGATCTTCCAGGCGCTGCTGGCCTTTCTGGAGAGGTACACTGCCCAGCCCTGCCCCTCTCCCCACCTCCGGCGACCACCTCCCTCCGTCCCCAATCTTGGACAAGGAAGGGGCATCCCATCGCCCGCTGACCCTTCTCCCGGCCCACGGCCCCAAGCCGTGCTGGGGACTGAGGGCGGCCCAGCCTCAGCTGCTCAAGATAGGACCGTATTCTTCTTCCTTCTATCCAGAATGGAAGAACGGAAAGGGAGAAAACAGAAAAAGCAAAAAAAAAACCCCTTCCTTTCCGGCTTGTTCATCTCCAAGGCGCAAGTCCCAAATCCAGATACCCAGATGGGTGCTCGTTTGCCCCTCCTACTCAGGTACAGATAGGGAGGGTCTCTCTCTCTCCCCACTTTCCCCCAACCATCTCCCATTAACAATGGCCAACTACGGTTTTCCAAAATCCTCCTCTCAGCCATCTCCTCCCTCGGGGGATGGAGTCGGGGGGTTAGCGTACCTACGAATTTAGTGGGGGTTCAGATCCAAGCGCAACAGAGGAAGGGGAAGCCATCTCTCCCGTTGCCTCCAGCAGGAATTTCTTTCAATCAATCACATTTACCGAGCGCTTACTATGTTGAGAGCTGGATTAAGCGCTCGGGAGAGCACGATGCAACTGAAGGTCACTGGTTCTAATCCCGGCTCCGCCGCTCGTCAGCTGTGGGACGTTGGGCAAGTCGCTTCACTTCTCTGTGCCTCAGTTACCTCTTCTGTAAAATGGGGGTTGAGACAGTGAGCCCCACGTGGGACAGGGACTTTGTTCAAACCAGTCTGCTTGTGTCCACCCTGATGCTTAGTATAGTGCCTGGCACATAGTAAGCGCTTAACAACAACAACAAAACAATCCAGACACGTTCCCCGCCCATGACGAGCTTACGGTGTAGAGGTGGAGACGGACACTAATGTGAATAATTAATGTCCCCAACCCGGGTCCCCTCGAACTGCTGTTTAAGGATCTGGGGGCTCCCCTCAGCCCCCCACCAGCCCAGAGAAAAGCCCCCTCTCCTTCTTCCCATCTGTATTGTTTCTTAGGGCCCGTCTCCCCGGCAGACG
Organism: Ornithorhynchus anatinus; assembly: GCF_004115215.2. Taxonomy (NCBI): domain Eukaryota; kingdom Metazoa; phylum Chordata; class Mammalia; order Monotremata; family Ornithorhynchidae; genus Ornithorhynchus; species Ornithorhynchus anatinus. The sequence continues at coordinate 55,248,429 of NC_041737.1, read as the reverse complement.
CTTGTCTGCTGTGTGACCTTGGGCAAGTCACTTTACTTCTCCGTGCCTCAGTTACCTCATCTGTAAAACGGGGATTGAGACAGTGATCCCCACGTGGGACGGGGACTGTGTCCAACCCGATTTTATTGTGTCTATCCCAATGCCTAGCATATAGTAAGCGCTTAGAACAATAAGTTAGTAAACATTCCAGCGCTTAGATCAGTATTCCGGCACTTAGAACAGTGCTTGGCAGGTAAGTAGTGCATAGCAAGTACTATTATTATTATTATCAAATTCCATGATTATTATTATTATTATCCTTGCTGACTTTGTGGTCCTTTCCCAAGTGTTGTGCTGTGCTTGGGGAGCACCGTTCCCAAGTGCTGTGTAGGCGGTCCGAAGATGCCGACGACCGGTGGATGAACGTACTGGGAGCTGGGGTCCCGGCCGCTGCAGGAAATGACTGACCTGGGTGACCCAGGTGGTTAAGCTATAATAGTGATGGTATTTGTTAAGCGCTTGCATTGTGTCAAGGATTGTTCAAAGCGCTGGGGTAGATTCAAGCCAATCGGGGCTCACAGTCTTAACCCCCACCTTTTGCATGAGGTACCTGAGGCCCAGAGAAGTGAAGTGACAAAGGGCGGAGCCGGGATTAGAACTCAGGTCCTTCTGACTCCCAGGCCCGTGCTCTATCCACTAGCTATGGACTGCCAGCTCCCCCGGACCCACGCACAGACACGGGGCCACCCAGCCAAGTCCCCCGCCCCCTCCCCACTCTCCACCCCAGACCTGAAAAACGACTCTGCTCCCCGGCCCGCCAGACTGGGGTTCGAAGTTTAACAGGGGAAAAAGAAAATTCCTCCACGCAAACTGTTTTCCACCCAACTTTCAAAACAGCAGGTCGGGGCGCTGGGCTGGTGGGGTGCTGGCCCGGGGCCCTCCGGGGTGGGGGCCACCCCTTCCCAGGCCCGGAAGCCGTTCTCGACTGCGTGTGGGCCCTCGCTGGACCCGGAGCCCTGGTTGTCGTGGCCCGGTTGGGGGTGGCGCGGCAGTGCCAGCGGACCCAGGTGGACCCCGACTACTCTGAGGAGCCCCTAGATCCCTGGGACGCCCTGCCTCGGCTCTGTCTTCCCCTCGCTGCGCGGGAAGTCCCCCTCTCTCCATTGTCCGAGAGGAATTTTGGAGAGAAGCTCCCGGAGCAGAGGCCTCTGGGAACGGACCTTTCGAGAGGCCAGTGTAGTTTCTGACCAGTCACTGATCTCTTGCTTCCTTCCCTTTCTGTCCCACCCCTCCCCACCACCGTTATCCTATTCCCAGCACCTCTGGCCCGAGGGAAACCCACCCTTCCCAACAGTCCCCCTCCCCATCTCTCCTCTTCTTCCTGCCACCTCTGGCCAAGGACGACATTATTAATAATCATGGCACTTAATGCCATTATTAAGCGCTTACTACGGGTCAAGCACCATTCTAAGCGCTGGGGTATATATAAATTCATCAGGTTGGACCACCATCCCTGGCCCATATGGGGCTCGCAGTCTAAATGGGAGAGAAAACCAGTATTGTTGTTATTATTAATATTACTATTATGGCATTTGTTAAGCACCTACTCTGTTGTTCTAAGGACTGGGGTATACATAAATTCTTTGGGTTGGACACCGTCCCTGTCCCGTACGGGGCTCACATTTTAAGAAGGAGAGAAAAAAGGTATTATTATGGCATTTGTTAAGCTCCACTATGTCTCGAGCACTGTTCTTAGTGCTGCGGTAGATACAAGTTCATCAGGTTGGACACCGTCCCCGAGGCTCCCAGCCTAACATGGTTCTATTATTGGTTCCAAAACGGGGACAGCTACCGCACCACCTCCGCCCCCCACATCCCTGCTCCCCAAATCCAACCACCTCCACCGCTCTGTCGCCTAGAATCACTTCCTGCCCACAGCCCCATTCCAGCCGCCCCTCCTGCCGACAGGCCAGAGACGTATATGGTCTCTGAGATGGGACGCTAAAGGGGAAAGCTTGGTTCTGGGGTCTGGGTGGGAGATGACCCGAGGGGGAGCCTGGACCCCTGAACCCAGCTCTGAGGCAGTTGAGAACCTCCTACCTGGCTTTCCGTGATCCCGTCCCTCACCTCCTCCTCGGGCTCCTCAGGTCTGGATTTGGGGGGTTAAAATGGCCATGATCCCTCAAGCGAAGGAGTCAGAGGGCCCAGAGAGAGAGGGGCTTCTAGAGTGGCCAATCCCCCAAGGTCAGAGGGCACCTGGGGGGGAGGGGGTCCGTGATGGGGGTGGTGCTGGACCACACTGGAGCAGGCTGAAGGCTACTGCCCAGCCTTGGCCCGCGGCCCAGCCCCGGGTACGTATCCCGTCCGCTTTTCCAGGTGGGGCCTGCCACCCAAGCACGGGGAGGAGCATCCTGCCTCAGTATTCCCGCTGGACTAACTCTGGGCACTTACCAGGTGGGGATCTCCTGGCCCAGGGGAGGACCAAATGGCGGCCCCCAGGGCCCAGCAAGCCCTTTCCAGGAGGAAGCCGGGGGCCGCTCGGCTGGACCCGGCTCATTCGAGAAAGTCAAATACCCTGGGCCGCGGCCAGGCTGGGGGCGGGGGGGTGGCGGGGGGTGGTCCTCTGGCAGGGAACAGGTGGGTGGAAAGAGCGCTGGAGTTGGTGTGGGTTGGTGTGACTTGCCCTACAGCTCACGGAGGCCCTGTCTGGCCAGCGGGCGGGAGCCAGCTGTTTTCCAGCAAGGCCTGTGGATAGAGCTCGGGCCTGGGAGTCTGAAAGACTTAGGTTCTAATTCCAGCTCTGCCACTTGTCTGTTGGGTGACCTTGGGCAAATCATTTAACTTTTCTATGCCTCAGTTCCCTCATCTGCAAAATGGGGATTTAAGGCTGTGAGCCCCATGTGACACAGGGACTGTGTCCAATCTGATTTGCTTGTATCCCCTCCAGCACTTAGCAGGGTGCCTGTCACATAGTAAGCGCTTAACAAATGCAGTAATCATTATTATTATTACTACTGTATTTTTCCTAGCTTGTCTGCCATCGGCCTGATCTTCCGCCAACGCTTCCTGGTGCCCACCGAGGAGGGCGGGGGCACCGCATGGGGTGGGGAGCATCTCCGGTCCAGTTCCCCTGTCTACCTCCCAACCTGCCCCACCCCGGGGCTCTTCGGCAGAGCAGGGACAGGGCTTTGGAGAAGCAGCGTGGCTTAGTGGATATAGTATGGGCCTGGGAGTCAGAAGGATCTGGATCCTAATCCCAGCTCCACCCCATGTCTGCTGTGTGACCTTGAACAAGTCACTTCACTTCTCTGGGCCTCAGTTCCCGCCTCTGTAAAATGGGGATGAAGACTGTGCGCCTCATGTGGGACAGGGACTGTGTCCAACCTGATTTCACTTGCATCTACCCCTGCGCTTAGAACAGTGGTTGGTACATAGTCAGCACTTAGTAAGCAGTATTATCATTATTATTATTAATAATAATAATAATAATAAGCCTGGACCAATGTATCCGAGCTCCCAAGCCTCAGTTAATATTTCCCCAAAAGTTCCTAACTTTGATCCTCAGAAAGCCAGAGTTGGTGGCAGGAAGAGGGCACGTTGGGTGTGGGGGGAGGGGAGGGGCCAGCCCTCCAGCCCATCAGTCAATCTACTGAACGCTCACTGTGTGCAGAGCACTGTACTAAGGTCCTGGAAGAGTCCAATACAGTAGAGTTGATGATGGTATTCGTTAAGCGCCTACTTCGTGCCGGGTACCGCACTAAACTCCGGGATGGATACAAGCAGATCTAGTAGGACATAGTCCCCGTCCCACGTGGGGCTCACGATCTCAATCCTCATTTTACAGAAGTAGCTGAGGTACAGAGAAGTGACCTGCCCAAGGTCAAACGGCAGACAGGTGGTGGAACGGGGATTAGAATCCATGACCTTCTGACTCCCAGGCCCGTGATCTAGCCGCTAGGCCATGCTGGAGATAAGGTCCCTGCCCTCGAGGAGCCCAGAGTCTGGTGGGCCACTCCGACGACCTGAATGTTGGGGGCATTAGAGGGAAGGGCACAGGCGGCAAGAGGTAGTCACCCGTCTGTGTGCCCACCTTGAGCCCTGAGATCATCTCTCGTCCAGGCGGTGGGCTCCGGGCTGGGAGAGGAGTAGAGAGGAATCCGGAGTTGGATAATCCACAGTTCTGGGTAACCGAGAGCACGGGAGCACCCTAGCCAGCTTTGACCCGAGCAGGCCTTCCCGGCTCAGTTAATCCCACCGTCCTGAACCTGTCCTTGCCCCCGGGCAAAGGTGCCCCCCGGCACTTGGCATGACCCGGTCCTCCCAGAGCCAAGCCCAGGTTGCCCACCCCCTCGGCGGGCCCCGGAAAAGGGCCCCCTGGAGAGGTGACGGGACCGGGCCCGGGCCCGGGCGAGGCCTCGGTGGGGAAGCAGCGTTTCTGGACCGGCCCGCCGGGCCCCGGGCCGCTTGGGGGTGAGGTCGCCCGCCGTGTGCCCGGGCCCCCGGCTCTCCCTGTGGCAGAATGGGTCCTTTGTGTGCGCCTCGGCTCTGGGACACTGCTCCGTCTGTTCCCGAGCCGAGGACGGACCTGCACGGCAGGTTTGCACAGGCGTGACTCGCACGCACCCGCTCATGCACGCACTTGCTCTCACACACACACACACACACACACACACACGCGCACACAAACACGCGCGCCCTTGCTCACCCGGTGCCAACTGCGTCCCTCGTCTCCCCGCCACGAGCCGCTCCCGAGGAAGGGGCGCCCGGGGTGCGCTCCGCTGGCAGCAGGGCCGGCCCCGGGGCTGCCACCCAAGGGAGAGTACAGAGTCTCACAGCCGCAGCGGCGGCTCTTCTCCTCCATGCTGGCAGTGCCCCGGCCCGGGCCTACCCGGCGGGGAAACCGGTCGGCATTCCACGCCCTTCTCCGTGCACTCCTTGCCACACTCCCTGGCTAGGTTTCCCGGAGCGGTCTGTGGCACCGTGGCTACTCCTTGCCTGACCTTCCCTCCCGTCTCCCGCACCGGTCCCCCGGCCGGACCTCGACCCTCCCCTCCCGGCCCCCCTGCAACTCACTCACTTTAGCCCAGAGGTGACCTAGAGGACTGGCAAAGATGGTGGGCAGGCAGGGTCCCCCTCCCCAGGAGCTTCTGTGTCGGCTCTGGCTCCCCTTCCGGCTGCCTCTTACCTGATGTCGCCGGCCTGGGCGCGAGTGGGCCGGAGCAGGGGCACTGCCCACACGAGGTCAAAGAGCAGCCGGGATAGCTTGGGCAAGACGGCCCGGGGTAGATCCACGGGAAGGGGGCGGGGGGGTTCCCCGCAGGAACGTCATTTGGGTCCAAGGAAAGCAAAGCCACCCATCATAATAATCATAATGATGATTATTATTATGGTATTCGTTAAGTGCTCACTGTGTGTCGAGCACTGTTCTAAGCACTGGGCTAGATACAAGTTAATCGGGTTGGACACGGTCCCCGTCCCACACGGGGCTCACGGTCTTCATCCCCATTTTACAGATGAAGGAGCTGGGGCCCGGAGAAGTGAAGTGACTTGACCGGGGTCACCCGGCAGACAAGTGGCGGAGCCGGGATCAGAACCCAGGTCCCAAACGCCAGGAGGCAAGGCGACCCCGATGGGTCCCTGGGCCCCGGACCCCGGGGGGTGGACTCGTGTGGCCGAGGCCCAGCCCCGCTGCCCCGAGTCGCCCCCCGACCCGGCCGCCGGGTCGGAGCCGCCCCCTTCTCCTCCGGGGCCCTGGCCGCCCTCGGACGGCGCGGCGTCGAGGGTCTCCCGGGGGGGATTCCGGGCAAGGCCCTTCACTCCCAGGCCCCGCCCGACCCAGACGGAGGGGCAGGCGGAGGTCCCCGAGACTCCCGCACCCGGACGGACCCATCAGGCGGGTGGTGGGTAGGGTGCGGGATGGGACTCCCAACTTCCTAGACTCAGAGTTCACCCCCGGCCTGGCCCGGCCCCACCCCCTCCCACGGCTCCGGAGAGTTGGCCAGCCGGGAGCCCGGAGCCTGGGTTCTAACCCCTGCGCCCTGCCCTCTCTCCCCGCTGAACAAAGGCCACAGAGAGATTCGACGACTGACTATCTCCCAGGGCAATCTGGCTAGAGGCCAGCACCACCTCAGTCCCAAGAGGAAGCGTAGCGTCCTCCGGCACCCGAGGGAGACGGGCAGCGGGCTGACCGGCCCCGCCTCTCCTGACCCGGACATCTGGGCCGGGATGGCACGGGGGCCCAGAGGGACAAGTGTGTGCGGGGACGGGCCGGACCGTCCTGCTACCCCACAGGCCCGGCTCTGCCCTCCTGCCAGCCGGCACCCACCCCGACCCCCTCGGCACCCGCCCGCTCCCATCCCAGGACTCACCCGCACAACTCAGCTCCGAGGCGACGGTCGGGTTGGACGCGGGGGTCCCGGCCGGCTCCCTCGGACCCGCCTCGGAGGCCTGGGGGCAGAGAGAGGCGCTCGTTCGGCCCAGGGTGGGCACCGCCGCAATCCTTCCCTTCCGGAGCCGACGCCAGGGCAGGCCCAGGCCCCCCCGCGCTCCTGGGTCCCTGCCCCTCCGTCCCCAAGCAGCTGCCACCCCCCGCCACGTGGAGGAGCCAAGTCAGGGACAAGGCCGAGGTCTGCCCAGGAGCGCTCCCGCGGAGCCGGGGATCGTGCCCGTCTGCCCGGGCTTCTGCCCCTCTGGCGGGGGAAGGAGCCCAGACAGCAGGCTGACTCACTCACCGCACGGAGGAGGAGGAAGGGAGAGAGGAGGAGGAGGAGGAGAAGGTGAAGAAGAAGGAGGAGCGCAGAGGGTGCAGACGGATCAAGGGTAAACCGGGGGGCCCAACCGGCCCCGGACCCCCGCCAAGGGGCCGGGGACCGCCTCGAACCACCACTCGCGATAATACTCCTGGTATCAGGTAAGCGCTTCCTATGTGCCAGGCCCTGTTCTAAGCGCTGGGGCCGAATCCAGGTGACCGGGTGGTCCCACGTGGGACACCGAGGCCCAGGGAGGTGACTTGCCCGGAGTCACCGAGCTGACGGGTGGCGGGGGCGGGATTCGAACCCACGACCCCTGACCCCCCCCCCAAGCCGGTTTCTCTTCTGCCAACCTGCCCCACCCGCCCCGGCGACCCTCACCCCTCATTCTACCCCCTATTTGCCCCCTTCCGTGGCAGTCCCGCCTCGCACCTTGGAGGGGAAGGGGAGGGAAGAGGAGAAAGTCCAGCTAAAGGGTGAAAGAGAAGACAAGCAACTTGTGGCAGTTGCCCCCGGGGGCACCCCCTTCCACTCTCACCTTGCCTGGCAGGACAACCCCAACTCTGCCCAAGCTCGACAGTGCAGGACGGAGGAGTTGCTCCCCGTTGCCCCCCCTGCTCCTGAGTCCCAGGCTGGCAGCGGGCAGCTGGTCCCCGGGCTGCTCCCTCTAGGGTCCGCTGCCCCCCGCCTGGCACAGCGCCTGGCACAGCGCCTCGCACCTTGGCCCACCCACACCAACTGCGCGCCTCCCGGCCGGCCTCCGCCTTTTGACAGGCAGAAGCCGCCCGGCCCGCGCCCCCGAGGCGGGACACGCCCCCTTCGGGCACCGCCCCCTCCGATTGGCCCCGCCCCGCCGTGGCCCGCCTCATTGGACGACGCCCCTCTCTTAGCCCCGCCCCCTCGCCCGCCCTCTCCCTCCTCGCCTTTCGCGGCCGCCATCTTGAATGTGGGCGCAACCACTCGGGCCGGAGGGGTCGGCGCCCGTTCCCCCGGGGCGGCCCTTGACCCCCGCGGCCTCCCGAAGCGAGGAAAGCTTCGGTCCCGTGGCTGTGGATTTCCGCAGAGCGGTGGTCGCCGTCGCCGCCGCCGTCGGGCCGGCCGTTCCAAAGGTGACATCCCCGTCCCGCGATGGTACAGTCCGGGGGGGGGCGTTGTCCTCTCCCCTGTCGTCAGGGCCCGCGCGGCCTTGGGGCGCCAACGGTCCCCAACGGCTGCAAATTGCTGGGAAAAAAAGGGATCAAAGTTACCGTCCCATGCCCAGTCCAACTAGGAGGATGACATTAAACATGATTACTAGTGCAGGAGTATAATAATAATAATAATTTGGTATTTGTTAAGCGCTTACTAGGTGCAGAGCACTGTTCTAAGCGCTGGGGGAGATACAGGGGCATTTGACAGATGAGGTCACTGAGGCACAGAGAAGTGAAGTGACTTGCCCAAGGCCACACAGCTGACAAGTGGCAGAGCCGGGATTCGAACCCATGACCTCTGACTCCCAAGCCCAGGCTCTTTCCACTGAGCCACGCTGCTTTGTTAGGCGCTTATTATGTGCCAAGCACTCTTCTAAGCGCTGGGTAGATACAAGGTAATGAGGTTGTCCCCCGTGGGGCTCCCAATCTTCATCCCCATTTTCCAGATGAGGTAACTGAGGCACAGAGAAGTGAAGTGACTGGCCCAAAGTCACGCAGCTAAGTGGCAGAACTGGGATTCGAACCCATGACCTCTGACTCCCAAGCCCGGGCTCTTTGCACTGAGCCGCGCTGCTTCTCATGCTTATCCTCTATAGGGGTTGGTGCTGTCAACTGGCCGGACGGGGCCCCCAAGCCAAACCAAGCCGTTGCCCAGCGGCTTGGGTTCTGTTTGTTGTTATATTGAACTCTCCCAAGCGCTCAGTACGGTGCTTTGCACAGAACAGGCCCTCAATAAATGCCATTAAATGAAAGATCCTGGCTAGCCCCTGAGAATGCCTTCTGCAATACCTCGGAGTCAGTTTTATTTAGTGAGCTGTGACTGTGCGAAAAGCACTGTACTAAGTGCTTGGGAATGTACAATTCATTCATTCAATAATATTTATTGAGCGCTTACTATGTGCAGAGCACTGTACTAAACGCTTGGAATGTACAAATCGGCAACAGATAGAGACAGTCCCTGCCCACTGAGGGACTTACAGTCTAATAGGGGAGACAGACAAAAACAATAGCAATAAATAAATCAAGGGGATGTACATCTCATTAAAACAATAGCAATAAATAGAATCAAGGGGATGTACACCTCATTAACGAAATAAATAGGGTAATAAAAAATATATACAAATGAGCAGACGAGCACAGTGCCGAGGGGAAGGGAGAAGGGGAGAAGCAGAGGAAAAGGGGGGAAAAGGGGGCTTAGCTGAGGGGAGGTGAAGGCGGGGTAGAGGGGCAACAGAAGGGCAGAGGGAAGGGGAGGACTTTTTTTTTTCCTCTCTGGTAGGCACGGCCAGCCTGTCCTCATGAGTTCAAATCCCGGCTCCGCCGCCTGTCAGCTGTGTGACTTTGGGCAAGTCACTTCAACTCCTCTGGGGCCTCAGTTCCCTCATCTGTAAAATGGGGATGAAGACTGTGAGCCCCACGTGGGACAACCTCATCACCTTGTATCCTTCCCTTCGCTTAGGACAGCGCTTTGCACATAGTAAGCGCTTAACAAATGCCAACATTATTATCATTATCCTCGGCCCCCTCCTCTGTGAGCATACCAGGGCCTGAGAAACCCCGGATCAGCCAGGCCAGACCGGGGTTCCTTTCCACTATCCCCCCCGGGGAAGCGACATAGCACAGAAGTCTTTTAGAGACGAGGCTTCAGCGTGGCCTGTTTCCTCATCTGTAAAATGGGGGTGATAACATCTGTTTTCCTTACCAGAAGGCGAAGTCGTGAGATAAAGAAACGAGATAAGGGGAAAGTACATTCGAACACAAAAACACTATATAGTCTTGCTTTCGATTAAGAACCCTAACTAGCGTGTGCAGGTGCGATTGAAAAAGATTAATGCCTGAAGGACAATCCCTTCCACTCGGGGCATATGTTGCATGGTTCAGTGGAAAGAGTCCGGGCTGGGGAGTCAGAGGTCATGGGTTCAAATCTCGACTCCGCCGCTTGTCAGCTGTGTGACCTTGGGCAAGTCACTTCACTTCTCTGGGCCTCAGTTACCTCATCTGTAAAATGGAGATGAAGACTGTGAGCCTCACGTGGTGCAACCTGCCCACCTTGTAATAATAATAATAATGTTGGTATTTGTTAAGCGCTTACTATGTGCAGAGCACTGCTCTAAGCACTGGGGTAGACATAGGGTAATCAGGTTGTCCCACGTGAGGCTTACAGTCTTCATCCCCATTTTACAGATGAGGTAACTGAGGCACAGAGAAGTGAAGTGACTTGCCCACAGTATCCTCCCCCAGCCCTTAGAACAGTGCTTTGCACGTAGTAAGCGCTTAACAAATGCCATCATTATCGTTATTATTATTGTCTCTGTTATGTGGCATTTACTGTTCCGCCTGACTTGATGGTGTTTCAGATTATGCCTCTTTCTGCTCGAAGATCGTTCGACATTTAGAATGGTTTCTCCTATTAGTCTACGGTAGAGAAGCAGCGTGGCTCAGTGGAAAGAGCATGGGCTTTGGAGTCAGAAGTCATGAGTTCGAATCCCAGCTCTGCCATTTGTCAACTGTGTGACTGTGGGCAAGTCACTTCACTTCTCTGGGCCTCGGTTACCTCATCTGTAAAATGGGGACTAAGACTGTGAGCCCCATGTGGGACAACCTGATTCCCCTGCTTAACAAATACCAACATTATTATTATTATTATTATTATTATTGTGTCCCTTCGTTGGAGATGTTACAGCATCCTCTGTTCTGCCTGCAGGCAGGTGCCCTTCGTAGGCTCATTACACAGGAGTTGCTTGGGCAAACTACTGGCATCCAGTCTCCTCATTTTTCTGGATCGGACATTTTTGGCACCGGAGAATGCCGGACACTCCTCTCTGCTAACTGGAAGTTAAAATCGGGCATGAGGTCCGGTGTACTAGGCAGACAACAGAAATCAATCAATCCGCGGTATTTATTGGGCGCTTACTGTGTGCAGGGCACCGTACTAAACACTTAGGAGAGTACAATATAGCATGCTGCTTCTCTGAAAAAGACAAATGGTCAAGCCAGGATTACAACGCGCGTTCTTCTGACTCCCGGGCCCCGGCTCTGTCCACTGGATCGTGCTGCTTCGCCAGGTCTCCGGAGTCAGTAGTAAGTCTGTAATATCCGGAGGACCAAAAAGGGCTGCCAAACGGGGAAGCAGAAGCCAAGGAGGATATTTAAATTTTCTAAATTCTGGACGTAGAGACTTCTGGTAGAGACTTTTAGCAAGCAGGGGACTGACTGGCTGGAAACTGGGTGAATGACCGTCCTAATCCAGCCCGATTTAACGGCCAGGATTCCCGGCTGCCACTTGAATTCTGCCAGCTTCGTTTCCGTGGAACTCCCGGCCTCCTTTTCAGACCAGCCGTAGAGCAGTTGGTGAGTATTGTTTCTTCATCTCAATTCAGTAACTTAACCTTCAGTAATAGTCGGAATAGATGGAGCAGTGATAGGCACATCTCCTCCAAGAAGCCTTCCCTGACTAAGTCCTCCTGTCCTCCCATTCCCTTCTGCGCCACTCTTACTTGCTACTTCATTCATCCTCCCCCCCTCCCCAAAGCACAAAAAAAATGTACATATCTGTGATTGATTGATTGATTTATATTTATTTCTGTCTCCCCCTCTAGACTGTGAGCTCTTTGCGGACAGCAGCGTGTCTGCTGTTAAATTGTACTCTCCCAAGCGCTTAAAACAGTGCTTTGCACACCGTAAGCTCTTGTTAAATACAGCTGAACGCACGAATGAAGTGACTCGCTCAAGGTCGCACAGCAGGCAAATGGTGAAGCCAGGATTACAACTCGCGTTCTTCTGACGCCCGGGCCCAAGCTCCGTCCACTGGATCGTGCTGCTTCGCCAAGTCTCTGGGGTCAGTAGTAAGTCTGTAATATCCAGAACGGCCTGCTAACTCTTCTTTTTCCTCCAATCCGTAAATTATTTCTGTATCTGTTCCCCCTACTAGATTGTAGGCTCCTTAACAGCAGGCATTGGATCTCCCAACTTCCTTGTAGGCCAAGGACTTAGTACAATCAATCAATGGTATTTATTGAGTACTTACTATGTGCAGAGCACTGTACTAAATGCTTGGAAAAGTAGAGTTAGCATATCTGTTCCCTGCCCATATTGAAGAACAGCGTAGCTCAGTGGAAAGAGCCCGGGCTTCGGAGTCAGAGGTCATGGGTTCGACTCCCGGCTCTGCCACTTGTCAGCTGTGTGACTGTGGGCAAGTCACTTCACTTCTCTGGGCCTCAGTTACCTCATCTGTAAAATGGGGATTAACTGTGAGCCTCATGTGGGACGACCTGATTACCCTGTGTCTCCCCCAGCGCTTAGAACAGTGCTCTGCACATAGTAAGTGCTTAATAAATATGAATATTATTATTATTATCATTAATGGATTGAGTCCTGGGAGTCAGAAGGACCTAAATTCTAATCCTGGCCATGCCACTTGTCTGTTGTGTGACCTTGGGCGAGTCACTTCACTTCCCTGTGACCTCATCAGTAAAATGGGGATTAAGACTGTGAGCCCCATGTGGGACAGAGCCTGGCCCATAGTAAGTGCTTAACATTCATTCATCCATTCAATTGTATTTATTGAGCGCTTACTGTGTGCAGAGCACTGTACTAGGAGCTTGGGAGAGTACATCACAACAGTAAACAGACACATTCCCTGCCCGTGAACTTATAAATACCAGTAAAAGAAATTTTAAAAAGAGCTTAAAGTCAGTGCTCTGCACTACACAGGTGCCTAGAAAATAGTACTGTTTGAAAGACTGACAATTGATGGGAATCATCGATCGATGGTATTTATTAAGCACTTACTACATGCCAAGCACTGTACTAAGCTCTGGGGTAGGTACAAGTTAATCAGGTCCAATGTGAGGCTCACGGTCTAAGTATGGGGCGAACGCGTACTGAATCCCCATTTTGCAGATGAAGGAACTGAGGAGAAGTTAAGCGACCTGCTCAAGGTCTCACACAGCAGACAAGTAGCGGAGGTGGGATTAGAACCCAGGGCTTCTGACTCCCCGGCCCGGGCTCTTGGCACTTAGCACTGTACTAAGGGTGAAGGAATCTGAAATCATTCCTTTTCAGGCCCGGAGAAGGAATCAGAGTTTGGGCCGGCCCTAAAGTCGAGGGGCACATTCCCCACCCCAAGAGCTTTGATTTTTGTGACAGCCACACCTATCCCATGTGGAGCTGAGGCTAAAATAGACATTTTCCTTACGGAAGAAGTTAATTTTGGAATCATTTCACTCCCGCCGAGCTCCAGTGTCCTGGAACTAGGGGCGCCTGGGGAAATATTGGGGCTTGGGGCGGGGGTGGTGGATGGGGGGACTTGCTTCCCTCTGTGAGTTCTCCCGGACAAGGGACTCTGAAGGAAGAGAGGAAGAAAGAGAGGAGGGAAGAAAGAAAGTCCTCTACAAGCGCTCTTTGTCGGCAGGAATCGCGACTCCCAACTCGGTTGTATTGAACGCTCCCAAGTGCGTAGTCTCCGCACACGGTGAGCGCTCAATAAATACGATCGATCGATCGAGTGTGGAACTGCGGGCCTCCGGACTGGTTTTGAAGCCTCCATCATCCGCCCGGCTGTTTCCGCCCCCTCCCGCGTCGAACCGCCGGCAACCTTAGTGACCTCCGGGAGCAGGGATTTAATCCGTTGCGAACAATCGTTGTCGGCCGTTGCGATCTGGGAGCTTTATTGCTTCTGTCTCCTGCCCCGTTTCCTCCCACCCCCGTGTTCTCTGCCACCTTTTATTGCTTTGATGTTTACAAATACAGCGCTCGTTCCCCGAAAGTTAGCCGTAGAGTTTAAAACTTTTCTGTGTGGCACCTGGAGTTAGTCCACCTGGGACCTCATAAACCCATCTGAAGGACTGAGACGTGCTTTTCTGCCCCTGGCTCGCTCCCCAGAGGTCCTGGGAGATTGTGAACTTTAAGGCAAGGCCTCACCGACAGCCGTTGGACTATCTCCATTAAAGCGGCGGGGTTAATTGGCAGTTGGCAGAGTCGGTCATTAAGTCACTCGTATTTATTGAGCGCTGACTGTGCGCAGAGCACTGTACGGGGCGCTTGGGAGGGTGCGATATAATAAACACGCTCCCCGCCCACAGCGAGCTTACGGTCTAGAGGGGGACGTTAATGTGAATAAATCAATGGCAGATACGGACATAAGTGCTGCGGGGGTGGGAGGGGGGGTGACTAAAGGGAGCCGGTCAGGGCGACGCAGAAGGGAGCGGAAGGAAAGGAAAAGACGGCTTAGGGAAGGCCTCTTGGAGGAGGTGGGCCTTCCAATAGGAAGTCAGAAAAAGGATGAGATGTCAGGTTTTACCTGAAAAAGACTGCGGGGCCCAGGAGGACAGTAGATATTAAATCTCTTTTACGGTAGAGGAAACGGAGGCACGGAGCAGTGACTTGCCTGAGGTCACACAACAGGTGAAGCCAGGATTAGAACTCAGGTCTTCCGGCTCCCAGACCCGGGCTTTTCCCACTAGGCCATTCATTCGTTCGATCGTATTGATTGAGCGCTTACCGTGTGCAGAGCGCTGTATCTTTGGTCTGGGTTTCAGGTCAGTCGGGTCGATGGATCAGTGGTATTTATGGAAAACTTATTGTGAGCCAAGTACTGTACTAAGCATTTGGGAGAGTACAATATAACAGAATTGGTGAACACGTTCCCGGCCCGCAGCGAGCTTACAGTCTAGAGTGGGAGACAGACATTAATAGAAATAAATAAATTGAGGATTTGTTCCTTGTATCTAACCTGTATCTACCCCAGAGCTTAGTACAGTTCTTGGCACATATTAAGTGCTTAATAAAAACCACTGATTGATGATTCCCATCAACTGTCAGTCGAAGCAGCGTGGCTCAGTGGAAAGAGCACAGGTTAGGAGTCGGGGGTCACGGGTTCTAATCCACCTGTTAGCTGTGTGACTTTGGGCAAGTCACTTGACTTCTCGGTGCCTCGGCTCCCTCATCCGTAAAATGGGAATTGAGACCGGGAGCCCCACATGGGACCACCTGCTGACCCTGTATCCACCGCAGCGCTTAGAACAGTGCTTGGCACATCGCGCTTAACACATTCCAACGTTATTATTATTAAATCAAGTGCGTGGGGCTGAGGCAGTGGTGGATGAACGGAGCAAATTCACGTAGAAGGGGGAGGCTGAAGGGGGTGGGAGAAGAGGAAAAGACGGCTTAGGCAGGCAAGGCCTCTGGGAGGAGATGGGCCTTCAACAAGGTTTTGAAAGTGGAGAGAGTCATTGTCGGTCGGATGAGCTCACCTCCTCCAAGAGGCCTTCCCAGACCGAGCTTCCCCTTTTCCCTCTGCTCCCTCTCTGCCTCCCCTTCACCTCCCCTCAGCTAAGCCCCCTTTCCCCCCTTTCCCTCTGCTCCTCCCCCTCTCCCTTCCCCCCAGCACTGTGTTCATTTGTATATACTTTTACTACCCTATTTATTCTGTTGATGAGGTGACCATCCCCTTGATTCTATTTATTGCTATTAAGTTGTCTTGTTTTTGTCCGTCACACTCCCCCGATTAGACTGTGAGCCCGTCGATGGGCTGGGTTTGTCTATCTGTTGCCGAATTGTCCACTCCAAGCGCTTAGTCCAGTGCTCCGCACATAGTCAGCGCTCAATAAATACTACTGAATGAATGAATATGAAGGGGCAGGACGTAGGAGAGGCCGGAGGTAGAGGAGATCAAGGGACCGTGAGAAGGCCGGTATTAGAGGAGCGACGTGTGCGGGCCGGTTTGTAGTAGGAGAGCGGCTACGTGAGGTAGGAGGAGGCAAGGGGATGGACGGCTTGAAAATCGACGGTGAGGAGCCTCTGTTTGTTGCAGAGGTGGATGGGGAAACGTGGACTGAACTTTCTGATAATAATAATAATAATAATAATAATAATTAATTATAATAATATTATCATATCATAATATTGTATTTCTGATCGTATTAATATTAATTCTAATAATAATAATGTTGGTATTTGTTAAGCGCTTACTATGTGCCGAGCACTGTTCTAAGCGCTGGGGTAGACACAGGGGAATCAGGATGTCCCACGTGGGGCTCACAGTCTTCATCCCCATTTTACAGATGAGGTTAACTGAGGCACAGAGAAGTTAAGTGACTTGCCCACAGTCACACAGCTGACAATAATAATTATTCTTATTCTAATAATAATGTTGGTATTTGTTAAGCGCTTACTATGTGCAGAGCACTGTTCTAAGCCCTGGGGGAGATACAGGGGAATCAGGTCGTCCCACGTGAGGCTCGCAGTTAATCCCCATTTTACAGATGAGGGAACTGCGGCCCGGAGAAGTGAAGCGACTCGTCCACCGTCACACAGCTGACAAGTGGCAGAGCCGGGATTCGAAGCCGTGACCTGTGACTCCCAAGCCCGGGCTCTTTCCACTGAGCCCCGCTGTCCTCCTGAAGGTCGGGGGAACCGGGTTGAAAAGAGCTCTGTGGAAGTCCTGGGGTCTGACCCAGCTCTGAAGTCTCTCCGCCTCACTTTCCTCCACCCCAACGAGGGGTAGTAGACGCCGATCCCAACCTACGTGACCGGGGAGCCGAACCCGCGGGGTAAAAAGGATGAGCAAAGTTGTCCTGAGCTATATGTGTGAGCGCCAGTTCCGTGAGCCTCACGGCTGGTGTGATGGAGATGAGAATGATAATCTTCGTTAGGCGTTTACTACGTAGCGAGCGCTGTACTAAACACTGGAGACGTCAGATAATCAGGGTGGGACACGGTCCCCGTCCCACGTGGGGCTCACAGTCTAAAGGAGCACCGGGAAGCAGCGTGGCTCAGTGGAAAGAGCCCGGGCTTGGGAGTCGGAGGTCGTGGGGTCGAATCCCGGCTCCGCCACTAGTCTGCTGTGTGACCTGGGGCAAGTCACTTAACTTCTCTGCGCCTCAGTGACCTCATCTGTAAAAATGGGGATTAAAAAACGTCAGCCCCACGTGGGACAATCTGATGACCCTGTATCTCCCCCAGTGCCTAGAACAGTGCTCAGCACTTAATGATTATTATTACTTCTCTGGGCCTCAGTTACCTCATCTGTAAAATGGGGATTAAGGGTGTGAGCCCCATGTGGGACGGGGACCGCGTCCAACCTGTTCACCTCGTATCTACCCCAGCGCTTAGAACAGTGCTTGGCACATGGTACACATTTAAAAAGTACAATCATGATGATTAATATTAGTGACGATAAGAATAATATCATCGTGGAGGGGGTGCAGTTGGACCGGGGGGTCGGCGGGGCCATCTACTACTCTCCCAAGTGCGTCGTACAGTGCTAAGCGCTCGATAAGTACGACCGAAAGAATGCGTGAACGAAAGTACCGTAATAATGATCGTTATTATGGCAGTAATAAGGGAAAAAACCCTAGGATGGTGGAGGAAGCTAGAGGGAGGAATGAGTTAACGTGGCGAAGCCTCGGTGCCAGGACTGTGCGTGAACGGCAGCCACGGTGGTTCAGATGTCCTCTGGGGCTCACCGGCGGTCTGCTCCCGCCCGCCGGCGGCCTTCCCCCCCCACCCCCCCGACCTCGGCCCCCCGACGGGGTTGCGACACCCCCCGGGGCATCCGGGGCGGCCTCGCCACTCCAGCCCCTCTTGACCTCTGACTCCCTTCTCAACCGGGCGGAGAGGAGTGTCCGGGCCTCCGACTCCGAGGGCCCCGGGCCCCGAGGTGGAGCGCCCTGGGGCGGGAAGGGAGCCGCGGGGTCCCCCGGCGGGTCGAGGCCGTCCTCGTGGCACCCCCTTCCCTCTCTCGCACTTCGAGAGGCCAGCCCGGTCCCCGACCCCAGCCGGAGCCGCCAGGAGCCTGTGGTCAGTTGTGCTGAAGCGGCAGGCCGAAGCCCTTCCCTTGGCCCCGGGCCGCTTCCTCCGGGAAGGAGCGGCCCAGCCAGCACTCTGACGCAATTGTAACCACCGCGGCGCTTAGTACGGTGCCCGGCGCGTAGCAGGCGCTGAACGAACGCCATTATTATTATTATATTATCGCCGCTGGAGGGCCTGGGAAGGTCACGGGTTCTAATCCCGGCTCTGCCACTCGCCTGCTGGCTGACCTGGGGCAAGTCACTTCGCTTGTCTGGGCCTCGGTTTTGTCACCGGTAAATCGGGGGTTCGATCCCTGTCCCCCCCCCCCACCTCCCACTTAGACTGCGAGCCCCGTGTGGGACTGATGGACTTATTATCCACCCCGGCACTTAGACACCTAGTAAGCACTTAATGCCATCATCGTTATTACTATCATAATGCAATAGAGTCGGTGAGGCGCGATCCCTTCCCACAAGGAACTTACGGTCTACGGGGGAGGGAGACGTGAAGATCAATTACGGATCCATCCCAGGGCTTAGTGCGATGCTTGGAACATAGTGAGTGCTTCAGAAATACCACAATTATTATTAATCAATCAGTCCTATTTATTGACCGATCCCCGTACCAAGCACTTGGGAGAGTACAGTACAGGATTAGCGGACACGTTCCCCGCCCGTGACGAGCTGACAGTTTAGACGGAGGCGACAGGCCTTAATACGATTAATAACGAAAAATAGTCATACGGATGATAATAGGAATGATAATTATGATTAGACTCAGAGTCATCCAGGGGGACTCAGAGTCTGCTCCCTTTTCTCCGTTCCGCCGGGAAACTGAGTTCCAGAGATTTGGGAAGGGGGCGGTTTGTCCGAGGCGCCACGGAAGAGCAAGAAGCCAAGCGTCCTCCCAGCGTGATGCTCTCCTCGAGATCCGGCAGCTCAGAAAGCCCACCAGCGACGAGCCGCGGGGAGCCCCCTCCCCTCCACCGCAAGGTAGAAAGGGCAGCACAGAGGAGGCTTTCGCGCCGCTCACCACAGTGAGGCTGGGGGTTTCCAGTACGGAGCCTCCGAGGCTACGTCTTAGCCAAGCCCTGAGCCCCTGGGGCCCCTGACCGGGCCCGGTGGCTCCACTTATTTTTGGAGGAGGAGAGCAGGGAGCCAATCAGCTCTTCCAAATCCATTCATAATAATGTTGGTATTTGTTAAGCGCTTACTATGTGCCAAGCACTGTTCTAAGCGCTGGGGTGGACGCAAGGCAATCAGTTCGGCCCACGTAGGGCTCACGGTCTTCATCCCCGTTTTACAGATGAGGTAACCGAGGCCCAGAGAAGTGAAGGGACTCTCCCAGAGTCACACAGCTGACAAGTGGCAGAGCCGGGACTAGAACTCATGACCTCTGACTGCCAAGCCCGGGCTCTTCCCACTGAGCCACGCTGCTTCTCAGCATTCATTCGTTCAATAGTATTTATTGAGCGCTGACTATGGGCAGAGCACTGTACTGAGCGCTTGGAATGTTCAATTCGGCAACAGATAGAGACCATCCCCGCCCGCTGACGGGCTTAGAGTTAAATTCTCTTCTCTCCCTATTCCTCCTCAATTAGGCCCACAGACGAAGCCCGGGGCCACCGGGCCGGAGGGGCCGGCCTGGCCGGGATTCATTCAATAGTGTTTATTGAGCGCTTACTATGTGCAGAGCGCTGTACTAAGCGCTCGGAATGGACAGTTCGGCCTCAGGTAGAGACATGGGATCAAGTGGTAGGCAAATTCCCCCCATCTGGGACCCTCTCCCCGCCCCGCCCCTAGCTCGGCAGAGACGCCCGAGCTTCCTTCCCACTGTGGAGGGACCCGCCCTCGTGTACAGGTCTTTAATCATTATTATTATTATTATTATTAAAGATTATTAAAGGTCTTTTATTATTAATTATTATTAATCGGGAAGCAGCGTGGCTCAGTGGAAAAGAGCCCGGGCTTGGGAGTCAGAGGCCATGGGTTTGAATCCCGGCTCCGCCACTTCTCGGCTGTGTGACGGTGGGCAAGTCACTTCACTTCTCTGGGCCTCAGTTCCCTCATCTGTAAAATGGGGATGAAGATTGTGAGCCCCACGTGGGACAACCTGATGACCCTGTATCTACCCCGGCGCTTAGAACGGTGCTCGGCACATAGTAAGCGCTTAACAAATACCGACAGTATTATTATTAATAATAATGCCGCTACTTGTTAAAGCACATACTATGTGTCGAGCACTCTTCTACACACAAGGTAACCAGGTTGGGACTGTGGGACCCCGGGCGAGTCACTTCGCTTCTCTGTGCCTCAGTTTCCTCATCTGTAAAATGGGGATAAAGACCGGGAGCCCCATGTGGGACCGGGACTCTGCCCAACCTGATTACCTCGTGCGTAGACCCATAGTAGGTGCTTTAAGAAGTAGCAGCATTATTATTAATTATTATTAAAGACCTGTACACGAGGGCTAGTCCCTCCACAGCGGGAGGCAGAGGGACGTGTAGAAGAGGAGACTGGAGGGGCTGAGAGAGAGGGGGGTCTTGGGTGGCGAGGCTGGAAACGGTTCGTCCGAGCAGAGGGAGAGCAGAGCCTCGGGAGCCAGATTGGAAAACTCTGCCTGTCTTCACGTGCCCGGGACAAACAGACCGCGAAGCCAGGCTGTTCCTCTCCCTTCCTATCAGCCCCCCGTGGCGTCCGGCACAACCCCCAGATGCGGCCCGACGGTCTCCGGTGTCCCGTTCCCACCGGAATGGATTCTAGCGGTGATGGTTGGCCTTGCGTCATCCCCACTCCCTCCCTCGTCCCCCCCGACTCGGGCTCGGCGGCCATCGGGGCCGGATGTCGGGCTGCGGAAGGAGAGCGCGGGCCCTGGAACAGAGCTTGGGATCTCCTCGAGGATCCTCCCGGAAGGCCCCGGGCCCACTCGCGGCACTGGGGTAGACAGTGCTCTGCACATAGTAAGCGCTCAATAAATACTGCGGAATGAATGAATATGAGATAATCAGGTTGGACCCACCCCCGTCCCACATCGGGCTCACATTTTTAATTCCCATTTTACAGAAGAGGGAACTGAGGCACAGATAAGTGAAGCGACTTGCCCCCTAGAAGCAGCGTGGCTTAGCGGAAAGAGCCTGGCCTTGGGAGTCAGAGGTCATGAGTTCGAGTCCCAGCTCTGCCCCTGGTCAGCTGTGTGACTGTGGGCAAGTCACTTCTCTGGGCCTCAGTTCCCTCATCTGTAAAGTGGGGATTAACTGTGAGCCTCACGGGGGACAACCCGATGACCCCGTATCTCCCCCGGCGCTTAGAACGGTGCTCTGCACCGAGTAAGCGCTTGACAAATACCAACATTATTATTATCAGATCATACAAAAGGCGGGATTAGAACCTAGGCCCGGGCTGCTTCTCAACCCTGGTGTTTTCCTCTCTTGGGCTTCCCTGAAGCGGTCAATCCTTCCCAGTTACCTTCCCACTCTTCATCTCTCACCGTCTCCCGAGCCCCTAGGCGGGCGGCGGGCACAGCTGGCGTCACGTGGCCCCACCTGGGTGGCACCTGGGGCAGAGGGGGGGCGGGGTGGAGGGGCAACTTCTCCCTCGGTGGAACAGGGAGCACCTGGTAATTAGCGCTAATTAAAGCAGGGACAGAGGTGTCGAAACCGCTGCTCCGAGCGGGGCCGGAGGGTCGCTGACCAGTCCTGGGGCCGGACGGGAAGGCCTGGACCCACCTGCTGAAGACTGGGAACTCACTGTGGGTAGGGAACGTGTCTTCTTTTTGGTTGGAATGGACTCTCCCAAGCGCTTAGTACAGTGCTCTGCCCGCAGTAAGCGCTCCATAAATACGATCCAATGACTGACTGACTGAATGAATCCCGTCAAACGGCAGGGACCGTCTCTATCTGTTGCCGACTTGTTCATTCCAAGCGCTTAGTACAGTGCTCTGCACACAGTAAGCGCTCAATAAATACTATTGAATGAATCCCAGCTCTCCCCCATCACGAGTCAGTCAATCGGTTGATGGTACTTTTTTGAGCACTTACTGTGTGCAGAGCACTGGGCTAAGAGCTTGGGACAGGACGATATTACGTGCCCACCACGTGCTTATAGTCTAGGGGGATAATAATAATTGATAAGCTCTTACTCGCCCACCCTTTTTTCGCCAACCCCTCCCTCACTGTTCCAGACCCGCCCACAACAATAATAATAATAATGGATTCAATAGTATTTATCGAGCGCTTACTACGTGCGGAGCACTGGACTGAGCGCTTGGAACGGACAGTTGGGCAACAGAGAGAGACCGGCCCTGCCCAACGACGGGCTCACGGTCGAAACGGGGGAGGCAGGCGGCGAAACAGAACAAAACAAGTAGTCTGGGGCAGATAAGCATCAAGATAAATAGAATCATAGGGATATACACATCATTAACGAAATAGAGTAATAAATAATATATGCAAATAAGCACAGCGCGGAGGGGAAGGGGGAAGAGCAGAAGGCGGGAGAGGGGAGGATGGGGAGGGGAGGAGGAGCAGAGGGAAAGGGAGGGCTCCGTCTGGGAAGGCCTCCTGGAGGAGGGGAGCTCTCAGGAGGGCTTTGAAGAGGGCAAGAGAGAGTTACTATGTGCCAAGCGCTGTTCTAAGCGCTGGGGTAGATACAAGCGCTTAAGCGGCGTGGCTCAGTGGCGAGAGCCCGGGCTTGGGAGTCGGAGATCATGGGTTCGAATCCCACTCCGCCACGTGTCAGCTGTGGGACTGTGGGCAAGTCACTTCACTTCTCCGGGCCTCAGTGACCTCATCTGTCAAATGGGGGTGAAGACTGGGAGCCTCACGGGGGACCACCCGATGACCCTGTACCTCCCCCAGCGCTTAGAACAGTGCTCGGCACATAGTAAGCGCTTAACAAGTACCAACGTTATTCTTATGAAAGGGGGGGCTCCGTCTGGGAAGGCCTCCTGGAGGAGGGGAGCTCTCAGGAGGGCTTTGAAGAGGGGAAGAGAGAGTTACTATGTGCCGAGCACTGTTCTAAGCGCTGGGGGAGATACGGGGTCATCAGGTTGCCCCACGTGGGGCTCCCCGTCTTAATAATGTTGGTATTTATTAAGCGCTTACTATGTGCAGAGCACTGTTCTAAGCGCTGGGGGAGATACAGGGTCATCAGGTTGCTCCACGTGAGGCTCACAGTTAATCCCCATTTTACAGATGCGGTCACTGAGGCCCAGAGAAGTGAAGTGACCTGCCCACGGTCACACAGCCGACAAGTGGCAGGACGGGGATTCGCACCCATGACCTCTGAGTCCATTTGACAGAGGGGGGGGGACTGAGAGAAGTGAAGCGCCTTCCCCACAGTCACGCAGCCGCTGAGTGGAGGAGGCGGGATTAGAACCCACGACCTCCGCCTCCCAAGCCCGGCCTCTTTGCACCAAGCCACGCTGCTTTCAGCCCCGCCTTGTTCCCCCCATTGGCCCTCACTTCTCCAGGAGGGGCCGCGAGCCCCGCCCACTCCGAGGCGTAGCCACGCCCCCGCTCCCCATTGGTCGAGACGCGCCAGGGCCCCGCCCACTCAGGGCTCAGACCACGCCCACCTCCCCCCCCATTGGTCCAGATCTGCCCCGTCCCTTTCGTCGGCCCCGCCCACTTCCAACGGTCCCGCCCACGTCACGTGACGTCAAATCCGCACCCATCCTGGCCCCGCCCCCGTGCCCACGTGACGTCCAGGCCCCGCCTACCTCTCCTGGCCGCGCCCGCGTGACCCCTCGCGCCGCGCCCCCTTTGCGCACGGCCCTCCTCCCGCGCCTGCGCCCTGCCTGCCTGCTGGGTGACCTTGGGTAAGTCACTTCTCCCAGCTGAAAACGGTGAGCGCCCACTCTGTGCTGAGCGCTGCACTGAGCGCTGGGGAAAGTGCAATAAAGAGAGACAAATCCCTGCCCCCAGCGAGCTCCCAGTCTGCTGGGAGGGGAGACAGGCACCCGTGCAAATAATGTTGGTATTTGTTAAGCGCTTACTAGGTGCAGAGCACTGCTCTAAGCGCTGGGGGAGATACAGGGGAATGAGGTGGTCCCACGTGAGGTTCCCAGTCTTCATCCCCATTTTACAGATGAGGGAACTGAGGCCCAGAGAAGTGAAGTGACTCGCCCACAGTCACCCAGCTGACAAGGGGCAGAGTCGGGATTCGAACCAGGCCTCCTGGAGGAGGTGAGCTTTCGGTAGGGCTTCGAAGGGGGGGAGTGGGCCCGTTTGGCGGATTTGAGACATCAGTAGGTCAGCAGAAATAAATAAGATGGGAGCTACACATAAGTGCCGAGGGGCAAGGAGGGGGAGAAAAGCAAAGGGAGCAAGTCAGGGTGACGCGGAAGGGAGTGATTTTTGTCACCGGGCCATACCCCAGCGTTTAATACAGTGCCTGGATCACGGTAAGCGCTTAACAAATGTCACAATTATTAGTAGTAATAATAGTAATAATAATAATAATGTTGGTATTTGTTAAGCGCTTACTATGTGCAGAGCACTGTTCTAAGCGCTGGGGTAAACACAGGGGAATCAGGTTGTCCCACGTGGGGCTCACAGTCTTAATCCCCATTTTACAGATGAGGGAACTGAGGCACAGAGAAGTGAAGTGACTCGCCCACAGTCACACAGCTGACAAGTGGCAGAGCTGGGATTCGAACTCATGAGCCCTGACTCCAAAGCCCGGGCTCTTTCCACTGCGCCACGCTGCTATTGGGCCGGAGCCCGGGACCCGGGCAGCGGAATCCGGCATCGGACCGGACACGACTGAGGGACCCGGTCACGGCGTGGACGTTCCCCAGGAGGCTCAGCCAGGGCCCGACCCTCCCCACAGCTGTCGCTCTGCCCTCAATAAATCCGACTGAACGAAGGGATGATTTTTCCCTGCAGTGATGTTGGTATTTGTTAAGCGCCTACTAGGTGCCGAGCACCGTTCTAAGCGCTGGGGTAGACCCAGGGGGATCAGGTTGTCCCACGTGGGGCTCCCAGTCTTCATCCCCATTTTACCGATGAGGTCACTGAGGCACCGCGAAGTGAAGTGACTTGCCCAAAGTCACCCAGCTGACAAGTGGCAGAGCCGGGTTTCGAACCCATGACCTCTGGCTCCAAAGCCCGGGCTCTTTCCAGTGTGCCACGCTGCTTCCCGGTCTAACCACGACCCCTCTTGCTGCAGCTCTTTCTCCTTTTACTGTGCTTAGAGGAGGGGAGAAACGTCCCCCACCCCCATCACCGCTCCTGCCCCCTCTTTCTGCCCCAGCTCCTGCTCCTGGCCTGCTCCGGTCCCGTCGGCGCCTCTTGGCCCTGTCTTCCGCCCTCCCGTTTTGCTGAAACACAATTCTCCAACCCAAAGTGCTCCGCTGTTCCTCTTCCATCCCCCGCCGCCCCCGCAGCTCCCATAAATGCTCGGAAATTACGCGGTACCGGTGGGGAGGGGGGACGGGAAGGGGGCTGGCAGCAGATTGCCGTTTCCTCTGGACCTCGCCCCCCCCCCCCCGTCCCTCCAGGGTCTGGGCAGGGAGGGAGGGGTGACTTTGGACCCCAATCTCGGACCGACCCGAGAACCCTCTCGCGGGGCGGGTGGTGCAGGAGTGTCTCGCCCCCCCGGCCCCGATGAACCCGGAGGTACCGGGCAGCCTCCGTCATTTTTATTTTCCAGAGAAACGGTGTTGCTAATCGCCCCCTGAATTAGAGCCCCTTGGAGGGGTGATGGGGGAAACGGGCCCCAGATTAACGGGGGGGGGCGAGCTGCGGGGTCAACGAGGTCACGCTGGGTGCAGGGGGCACAGCCGGGCCCGGGAGGTGGAGGGGCTGCGGAGAGGGGACCCTCCTCCCCTCCTCTCTAATGTTGGTATTTGTTAAGCGCTTACTCTGTGCAGAGCACTGTTCTAAGCCCTGGGGGAGATACAGGGTCATCAAGTTGTCCCACGTGGGGCTCACGGTCTTCATCCCCCTTTTGCAGATGAGGTAACTGAGGCACAGAGAAGTTAAGTCACACGGTCACAAGGAGCGGAGCCGGGATTTGAACCCACGACCCCAGACTGCCAAGCCCGTGCTCTTTCCACTAGGCCACGCTGCTTCTCGCGGCAGGGAGCGGGAGTCACCTTCCCTTAAGTTGGGCCCGGCCCGCGGGGTCTTCCAGCCCCGGCCTCGGCGCTCTGCCTGCCCCCTCCCGCCCCCACCTCGAGCTGCTCCCCATTGAGGGGGTCACCAGGGGTCAGGGCAGTTCATTCATTCGATAGTATTTATTGAGCGCTTACTATGTGCAGAACACTGTCCTAAGCGCTTGGAATGGACAAATCGGCAACAGATAGAGACAGTCCCTGCCCTCTGACGGGTTTAGTCGTGGGGGCCGCCCCAGGGCGGGCTGAGCGGGGTGTGAAGGTAGCTCCGGCCCGCTTCATTTCCCCCCACCCCATCCCTTCCCGCTGCAGGCCAAAGCCCCCCGCCCCTCACCCCCGTGACCGGCCGTGGCCTTCAAATCTCCGGAAAACGCGGGCCGAGATAGCCCGACGCGGAGGAGTCCGGACAGATCCGGGTCGGTGGGCACCGGGTGGGAATCCCGAGGCTCCGGACCCGACCTTTGGGCTGCGGCAGTGCATGGGATGGGAGGGGAGCGGAGGCAGGGGGATGGCTGGGCAGATTTGGGCCCACGGAGGGGGCCGAGGCCCCGTTCCACCCTGCCGGACCCCTCGATCGGGGGAGCTGTCGGTGGTCCGTGGGGTTGGAGGTGCCCTGGGTTCGGGCCCCAGGCCCGCTGGGGGCGGCTGGGAGGTCCCAGCCTCTGCTCCCCACTCTCTTCCCGCCCCCCGCATTCCCGCCGGAGGGTCTCCGGAGGACCAAGGTCAACGCGGAGCCGGCCGAGGCCGGGTCCCGCCCTGTTTTCCTTCAGCGGCCGAACGGAAGCCGCCGGAGCTGGGCTGGTGGGGCTGGGCTGGGAGGGCTGCGTCTGCACTGGTAATAATAATAATGTTGGTATTTGTTAAGCGCTTACTAGGTGCAGAGCACTGTTCTAAGCGCTGGGGGAGATACAGGGGCATTTGACAGATGAGGTCACTGAGGCACAGAGAAGTGAAGTGACTTGTCCACAGCTGACAAGTGGCAGAGCCAGGATTTGAACCCATGACCTCTGACTCCCAAGCCCGGGCTCTTTCCACTGAGCCACGCTGCTTCTCTAAAAAATAATTCATTCATTCAATAGTATTTATTGAGCGCTTACTATGTGCAGAGCACTGGAAAAGCGCTTGGAATGGACAGTTGGGCAACAGATAGAGACAGTCCCTGCCCAATGACGGGCTCACAGTCTAATCGGGGGAGACGGAGGGACAAAAACAAGACAACATAATCACGATAAATAGAATCAAGGGGATGGACACCTCATTAACAAAATAAATAGGAATGATGTTGGTATTTGTTAAGCGCTTACTCTGTGCAGAGCACTGTTCTAAGCACTGGGGTAGATGCAGGGTCATCAGGTTGTCCTACACGAGGCTCACAGTCTTAATCCCGTTTGGCAGATGAGGGAACTGAGGCCCAGAGAAGGTAAGTGACTTGCCCACAGTCACGCAGCTGACAAGGGGCAGAGCCGGGATTCGAATCCATGACCTCTGACTCCCAAGCCCGGGATTATGGTGCTTGTCAAGCACTTGCATGTGCCAAGCACTGTTCTAAGCTCTGGGGTAGATAGAAGTTAATTGGGTTGGACACGATCCCTGTCCAACGGGCTCGGCCGGAATCGGTGGGGTCGGAGAGGCGGGTGAGGGGCTGATGGCTGCCCTATTCCCTGTGGGCCCTATGCCAACTGCCTGCCCTTGCCCAGATGCCCAGGAAAATTCATCCACCCTCTTGTCCTTTGCCCCGGATGTTCCCCCATTCCACTTTTACAACTCCAAGCCGGCAGCCGGGCAGGAGGGAGGGGCAGCCTGGGGTTAAAGCCCCAGCCTGGAGTGCAGGGGGTGCCTGGTTCGAATCCCGGCTCTGCCACTTGTCAGCTGTGTGACTGTGGGCAAGTCGCTTCACGCCTCTGTGCCTCAGTTCCCTCATCTGTCAAATGGGGATTAACTGTGAGCCTCACGTGAGACCACCTGATGACTCTGTATCTCCCCCAGCGCTTAGAACAGTGCTCTGCACATAGTAAAAGCGCGTAACAAATACCAACATTAATTAATTAATACTAGGATACCCCACCCCGGGTGAAGGTCCCTTTCCAATAACGATGCTGACAACCGTAAGCTCGCCGTGGGCAGGGAATGTCAGCCATCTGGTCAGTCGTATTTATTGAGCGCTTACTATAATATAATATAAAATATAATAAAAATTATTCATTCAATAGTATTTATTGAGCGCTTACTAGGTGCAGAACACTGAACTAAGCACTTGGGAGAGGACAATAGCTCCTTGGGGGTAGGGAATGTGTCTTTTTATTGTTGTATTCTGCCAAGTGCTCGGCACAGTGCTCTGCACACAGTAAGTGCTCAATAAATAATATTGAATGAATGAATATAAGGAGGGAGGGATTCCAGGCCAGAGGCAGGGGACGGGGGCGAGAGGTCAGTGGTGAGGTCGATGAGATCGAGGTACAGCGAGAAGCTAAACTTCCCTCCCCCACCCCAAAATCTGGGTCCCTCAGACCCTCTCTGTCCTTGGATCCCACCTCCCCCTAGACTGATTGTTGTATTTTACTCTCCCAAGCGCTTAGCACAGTGCTCTGCACGAAGTAAGTGCTCAATAAATACCATCGGCCGCCTGCCGACAATCCTAATGATGAGAATGACACTTTAAGCTGCCCACCTGTGTGGAGGGAGTCGGGGGGGCGGCTACATGACTTAGTGGACGGACCCCGGGCCTGGGAGTCAGAAGGTCCTGGGTTCTAATGCCAGCTCTGCCACTTGTCTGACCTCGGGCAAGTCACTTCACGTCTCTGGGCCTCAGGTACCTCCTCTGGAAAATGGAGATTAAGACCGTCGAGCCCCGTGTGGGACAGGGACCCGATTTGCTTGGATTCCCCCGGCGCCGAGTAGGGTGCCGGGCACATAGTAAGCGCTTAAATGATACCATGATTATTAGTCTCTCCTGCCGGGGGGTGAAGGAGCCGTGGAAACGGTTGGGGGGCTGGACTTTGCCCTCGGAATGGGCAGGGTGAAGAGGGGGGTTGGGGAGAGGGAAGGGTGAGCGGATCTGGGTTCAAAGGGCCTGAGGAGCGAGTCAACTGGGCGAAGGGAGAAGCCAGTACGGGGTGAGGAGGGGCACGAGGTGAAGACGGGAAACGTCGCGCCTTTGAAGCGGGAAGGCGGCCGGCCGCCCCCGGCCCTCCTGCTCTCCCCCACTGCAGCCCGGCTCGCCCCGGCGGGAGCTCGGAGACCCTCTGTGCCTGTGGGCAGGGAACCTGTCCGTTTATTGTCGGATCGTCCTCTCCCAAGCGTTTAGTCCAGCGCTCTGCACACAGTAAGCGCTCAATAAATACGATTGCCTGACTGCAGAGCTGGGTACTAAGCACTGGGGATAGTACAGCGCAGCAGAGTTGGCAGGCACGTTCCCTGGCCCCAAGGAGCTGACGGTCTAGAGAGGGAGGCAGAAAATAAAAGAAATAAATGATGGTTATTGATATAAGTGCCGTGGGGAGAATATCAATCATCATCAAGCTGATGATGCTCCCTACTGCTCTGCCTCCAGGCAGAGCCCCCCATCTCTGCTTTTCTTGCCTCGGTGGGCTCCCCCAGCCCCTCTATCTCCTTCTGGCACAGAGATCAGATGCATTCGTTAAGTCGTATTTACTGTGTGCAGAACACTCTACTAAGGGCAAGTCACTTCACTTCTCTGTGCCTCAGTTTCCTCATCATTACAAGGCGATGGGGTTGGACACTGTCCCAGCGAAGGCAGGATTAGAACCCAGAGCCTCCTGCCTTGAGGCCACACTGCCCTGCGAAGCAAAGAGCGGGCAAGGGCCCCCCCCCCACAGTTCAAACTGCGCATGCGCGCGTTCCCTGCGCGTGCACACCCCCCTCCGGGCGGAAGTGGAAGGGAGGGTGTGTGCCGGAAGTGCCCTGAGGGGGGGCATCGGGCGGCTTGAACCGGAACTGAATCCGCCAGCTTCATTTCCGGTCCCGGGGTTAACGCCCGAATTGTGAAGAGCGAGGAGAAGAGGGCTTTAGGGCGTCTTGTATAGCCTCTCTTCGTGGACTAGACTGATTTTTTTTCCCCCGCACCGGAGGCGGTGCGGGGAGGGGGGGGGAAATAGGTCACCGGAAGCGTCACCTCCCCGACCTGCCGGAAGTGGGGCGTCCCTGACCTACCGGAAGTGCGGTGCTGATTGGCTGGCTGGAGGGGCCGGAGGCACTTCGGGTCCTCTCTAGGACGCTGGAGGTATTCGCGTCTGCAAACGAGAGGAGGTGCGAGGGGATCTCAGGCCTCCATCCTGGAGGAGGCTTCTCCTTCCCGCTCGGGCGCAAAGCAGGACCAGATTCCTCTTCATTCATCTCCATTCAATGGTATTTAATGAACGCCAGGAGGAGAGCACTGTACTAAGCGCTCGGGAAGCCCCAATGCAACAGAGGTGGCCGTCACGTCCCCTGCACAAACGAGCTTGCAGCCTAAAGGGGGAGAAATGTTACTCCAAAGACATAATTATAATAATTTATAGATGTGTCTCTATCTGTTGCCGACTTGTTCATTCCAAACGCTTAGTACAGTGCTCTGCGCATAGTAAGCGCTCAATAAATACTATTGAATGAATGAATAGTATGTATTGAGCGCTTACTATGTGCAGAGCACTGTGCTAAGCGCTTGGAATGGACAGTTGGGCAACAGATAGTGACAATCCCTGCCCAGTGACGGGCTCACAGTCTAAACGGGAGAGACAGCAAAACAAGTAGGTGCTGTGGGGATGAGAGTAGGGCTCTCAAATTATTAAATTTATGAATAAACTTATCTATTAAATGCCCGAAGGTCAGAGATCCAAGTGCATAGGTGGCGCAGAAGGAAGAGGGAGCTTGGAAAAGCGCTCAATAAATATGATTATTCATTCAATAGTATTTATTGAGCACTTACTAGGTGCAGAGCACTGTACTAAGTGCTTGGAATGGACAAATGGGTAACAGATAGAGGCAGTCCCTGCCCTCTGATGGGCTAAACGGGGGGGACAGACAAAAACGATAGCAATAAATAGAATCAAGGGGATGAACATCTCATTAAAGCAGTAGCAAATAAATAGAATCAATTAAATGAATAATAATGTTGGTATTTGTTAAGTGCTTACTGTGTGCAGAGCACTGTTCTAAGCCCTGGGGGAGATACAGGATCATCAGGTCATCCCACGTGAGGCTCACAGTTAATCCCCATTTTACAGATGAGGTAACTGAGGCACAGAGAAGTGAAGTGACTTGCCCACAGTCACACAGCTAAGTGGCAGAGCCGGGAGTCGAACTCATGACCTCTGACTCCGAAGCCCAGGCTCTTTGCACTGAGCCACGCTGGGCATGAAGAAAGGGCAGCGGTCTTTGTGATGTCTCAGGGAGGCCCTTCCCCAAGAAAGGGGAGTGATCAATAAATTAATGCTATTTTTTGAACTTTTGCGGTCAGGCATTGCGGGATGCGGCTGCCAGTATTATTTCCAGACTCTCTTTTCTACCCTCATCCCAGTGCAGCCCAGATTTTGGCCCCATCTTTCCCAGGCAGTCAACCAACTGTATTTATTGAGTGCTTACTGTGTGCAGAGCACTATACTAAACTCTTGGATGAATATAACAGATAGATTCCCTGCCCGGAGTTGACAGCCTAGAGGGTGAGGGAGACATTATAAATAAGTAAAATTACAGATGGGGATGTAAGTACTGTGGGGCTGGCAGGGGGGTTGCGGAAGGGATTGGGAGAAGAAGAATGGAGGATTTAGGGAAGGCTTTTGGAGGAGATGTGCCCTTAATAAGGCTTCGAAAGTGGATAAAGGAATTAGATAGGAAGAGGAGGGTCTTTCGGGCCAGAGGCAGGACCTGGGTGAGAGGTCGGGGGTGAGATAGACGAGAAGCAGCGTGGCTCAGTGGAAAGAGCCCGGGCTTGGGAGTCAGAGGTCATGGGTTCGAATCTCCGATCTGCCGCTTGTCAGCTGTGTGACTCTGGGCAAGTCGCTTCACTTCTCTGTACCTCAGTGACCTCATCTGTCAAATGGGAATGAACTGTGAACCTCACGTGGGACAGCCTGATGACCCTGTATCTACCCCAGCGCTTAGAACAGTGCTCTGCACATAGTGCTTAATAAATACCAACATTATTATTATTATTAACTTCTCTGTGCCTCAGTGACCTCATCTGTCAAATGGGAGTTAACTGTGAGCCTCACATGGGACAACCTGATGACCCTGTATCTCCCCCACCGCTTAGAACAGTGCTCTGCACATAGTAAGTGCTTAACAAATACCAATATTATTATTAACTTCTCTGTGCCTCAGTGACCTCATCTATCAAATGGGGATTAACTGTGAGCCTCACGTGGGACAACCTGATGACCCTGTATCTGCACCAGCGCTTAGAACAGTGCTCTGCACATAGTAAGCGCTTAACAAATACCAACATTATTATTTGTATATAGTATTTATTACCCTCTGTATTTTGCTAATGAGATGTACATCCCCTTGATTCTATTTCTCTTGATAACGTTGTCTAGAGAAGCAGCGTGGCTCAGTGGAAAGAGCCCGGGCTTTGGAGTCAGAGGTCATGGATTCGAACCCCGGCTCGGCCACTTGTCAGCTGGGGGACTGTGGGCAAGTCACTTCACTTCTCGGTGCCTCAGTTACCTCATCTGTAAAATGGAGATTGAGACTGTGAGCCCCACGTGGGACAAGCTGATTCCCCTGTGTCTCCCCCAGCGCTTAGAACAGTGCTCGGCACCTAGTAAGCGCTTAACAAATACCAACACTATTATTATTTGTTTTTGTTGTGTTCTGTTTTGCTCTGCCGTCCGCCTGCCCCGGTCGAGCCCGTCACTGGGTAGGGGTCGCCTCTCTCTGTGGCCGAATTGTCCATTCCAAGCGTTTAGTACAGCGCTCTGCACACAGTAAGCGCTCGATAAATACGCTTGGACGAATGCAAGCCCCTCCGCTTCTCCGTGCCTCAGTTCCCTCATCGGTAAGCCGGGGATTAAAACTGCGAGCCCCACGTGGGGGCAACCTGATCACCGTGTGTCCCCTCAGCGCTTAGCACAGTGCTTGGCACGTGGGAAGCGCTTACCAAATCTCCCCGTTAGAATTGAGTGACAGGGGCGGGCTCCGGCTGCAGGGCCGCCCCCGGCCAGCAGGGGGCTCCCGGGCTCCGCGGTCGGGCGGGCTCCGGCTGCAGGGCCGCCCCCGGCCAGCAGGGGGCTCCCGGGCTCCGCGGTCAGGCGGGCCGCCCGCGTTGCCATGGGAACGGGCGTTTGGGCTTCCCCCTTCCCATGATCCCCTTCGCCGCTTCCGGGCCCGGGGTGCAGAGGGAAGGAGTGGCCGCCAGGGGGCAGCTTCTTCCAAAAAAAACCCCAAAAAGCCCCTTCGCGCCCCCTACAGGGCATTTTGTTAGGGTATTTGTTGAGCGCTTGCTATAATAATGTCGGGATTTGTGAAGCGCTTACTCTGTGCAGAGCACTGTTCTAAGCGCTGGGAGAGATCCAGGGGCATCAGGTGGTCCCACGAGGGGCTCCCAGTCTTCATCCCCATTTTACAGATGAGGGAACTGAGGCACAGAGAAGTTCATTGTAATAGTAATGTTGGTATTTGTTCAGTGCTTCCTATGTGCAGAGCACTGATCTAAGCGCTGGGGGAGATCCGGGGTCATCAGGTGGTCCCACGAGGGGCTCCCAGTCTTCAATCCCCATTTTAGGCGTGGCTCAGTGGAAAAGAGCCTGGGCTTCGGAGTCAGAGGTCATGAGTTCGACTGCCGGCTCTGCCCCTTATCAGCTGCGTGACTGTGGGCAAGTCACTTCACTTCTCTGGGCCTCAGTTCCCTCATCTGTAAAATGGGGATTAACGGTCAGCCTCACGTGGGACAACCTGTTGACCCTGGATCTACCCCAGTACTTAGAACAGTGCTCTGCACATAGTAAGCGCTTAACAAATACCACCATTATTTTACAGATGAGGGAACTGAGGCACAGAGAAGTTAATAGTAATAATAATGTTGGTATTTGTTCAGTGCTTCCTATGTGCAGAGCACTGTTCTAAGCACTGGGGGAGATCCAGGGTCATCAGGTGGTCCCACGAGGAGCTCCCGGTCTTCATCCCCATTTTACAGATGAGGGAACTGAGGCCCAGAGAAGTGAAGTGACCCGCCCAGAGTCACCCAGCTGACAGGTGGCGGAGCTGGGATTCGAACCCATGACCTCTGACTCCTCAGTCCGGGCTCTTTCCACTGAGCCACGCTGCTTCTCCGCTTCTGGTACTTATTGAGCGCTTGAGCTGATCGGTTTGGACCCAGTCCACGTCTCACAGGGGGCTCCCGGTCTTAATCCCCATTTTTACAGAGGAGGGAACCGAGGCCCAAGGTCACCCAGAAATTCGGCCACTCCGTCCCCCAGTCCTGAGCGATGGGAGCTAATTGTCGGTGAGGCGAGTGGGGTTGGGAGTCCTGGAACCCGCCGGAAAGAGGGGGTCAGGGCAAGGACCGGCCGAGCTACGGAGATCCCCTCCCTCCTCACCCCCACCTCGACCTCTTGGGGTCCCGGTTCAGGGTCGGGAGTGGGCTAGTGGATGGAGCCCGGGCCTGGGAGTCTGAAGGACCTGGGTTCTAATCCACTCGTCTGCTCTGTGACCTTGAACAAGTCACTTCCCTTCCTCTGGGCCTCACTTACCTCTTCTGTAAAACGGGGATTGAGACCGTGAGCCCCGGGTGGGACGGGGACTCTGTCCAACTCGATCAGCTTGTATCTTAGAACGGTGCTTGACACAAAGTAGGCGCTTAAAAAATACCATTATTATTGGGAGGGAGGAGGCTAAACTCCCCCACCCCCAGTGAAGAGGGGCAGACTGGGACTGATAGCGGGGAGAGGGGTTAGACCCCGGCTTCCTCCCAGATAGAGACCCCACCCGGGAGTTGTGTTTTCAGGAAGAAGGGGAGCTGCCGCTGGGGATGGGGGGCGGGCGCAGCGGGCCCCTGAAGGTTTCTGATGGGGAAGACGTGACTTCCCACCCCGCTGCCCCCCTCCCCTCCCGGGGTTGCTTATGCCCTTCCCCAGGACCCCCCGCCCCCCCCGTCCGACCTGTGTTGCCCCCCAAGCCGCCGGCTCTGACCCAGCCCTCCCCCGCACCCCCGCTCCACCTAAACCCCCTCGTAACGGGGGAGTCTGGAGGAGACGTTCGAGCTCTGACTCCACCTTCTCCCCCTTTGCTTTATCTCCCGAGTCCAAGCCCCCCCACCCCTGACCAAGATTAGAGACGCCAACTGTCTCCCAACTGCTCCGATTCGGGGCCCGCATCGCTCCCGCCAGCCTCTGCCCCCGGGCACTGCAACTCCAGCTTTTAACCCCGACCCCTGCACCCCCGGCTCCCAGCCTCCGCTCCTGCTCCCCCGACCCCAACCCAGTCCCTGGGGGTGCTGCCCACCCCATTTTCTCAGCATACGGAGAGTGACGGTGCCTATTTAGCACCTTGAGCTCGAGGGCCGGGGTTTTTAGAGGAAGGGGAGGAGGATTGGGAAGGGGCACGCCGGGTAAGGAAGCCACCCTTTTGGGCCTGAAAAGCCCCGATTGGAAACTGTCGGAGATCTGGATGAAGTAAGGCTGAGAGCCGTGGGGGCGAGCTCCCCTGACAGCCAGCTAGCCCCCCGGGGGCACCTCCGCGGGGTGGGCGCCTGTGGTGGAGGGGCTCGGTCCTGGCCTGCGAAGGGCTTGGGACCCCAGGAAATCCCTCGCTTTAAGAAAGGGCAGGGTCCGGGAGCCCTCCAGACTGTAAGGTCGTCATGGGCAGGGCATGTGTCCGTTCCCTTGTCCTCTCCCACGCGCTTAGTACGGTGCTCCGCACACAGTAAGCAGTCAATAATAATAACTGTAGTCTTTGTTAAGCGCTTACTCCGTGCCGGACGTCGGGGTGGATACAAGCTAATCAGATCGGACACGGTCCCCGTCCCACCGGGGGCTCGCAGTCTTCAGCCCCACTTTACAGATGAGGGAACTGAGGCGCAGAGCGGTGAAGTGAGTCGCCCAAGGTCACCCAGAAGACAAGTGTCGGGGTGTGGATTAGAATCCAGGGCCTCTCCCTTCCCTTCCCCTCTCCTCCCCTTCCTTCCCCTCTCTTCCCTCCTCTTCCTTCTCCTCCCTTCCCCTTCCCTTCTTTCCCCCTCCCCTTCCCCTCTCCCTTCCCCTCTCCTCCCATTCCTTCCTCTCCCCTTCCCCTTCCCCTCTCCGTCTCTCCCTTCCCTTCCTTTCCCCTTTCCTCCCCTCTTCTTCCTTCCGCTCCTCAAACTGTCCCCTTTCCCCCTCCCCTTCCCCTCTTTTCCCTTCCTTTTCCTTCCTCCCTCCCGCTTCCCCCCTTCTCCTTCCCCCTCTTCCCCATCCCCGTCCCCTCCTTTTCCTTCTCTTCCCCTCCCCACACCCCTGGCCATCAGCCCCCAGAGAGACAGGGGAGCAGCTGAGAAAACACGGGGTGTTCCTGAGGCAGGGGCAGGGGCTGCCGAGGAGAACGGACAAGACGGTGTGGGGGGAGGCCGCGGGGGCATCGGGAGGGAGGGAGGGAGGTCAGCTTTGCAGCGGGGCCTGTGGGAGGCCGGTTACTCACATATCTCACATACCCCATTGCTAACTCATCGAACACATCCGTGGATTATTCCTCCTTCCTCCTGTCTGGAAATAATTCTTTTTTTAAAAAAAAAAATGGTACTTACTATCCAGCGATCGATAAATCGTATTTATTGAGTGTTGACTGTGCGCAGAGCACGGTACTAAGGGCTTGGAAGAGTGCAGTGTATCGATATAGCGGACACATACCCGGCCCACGAGGAACCGACAGGCTAGAGGAGGAGGCAGACGTGAATAGAAATAAATAAATGACGGATGTGGACGTAAGTGCCGTGGGACTGGGGGTGGAGGAGTGAATCAAGGGAGCAAGTCAGGGCGACGCAGAAGGGAGTGGGAGAAGAGGAAATGAGGGCTTAGTCAGGGAAAGCCTCTTAGAGGAGATGGGCCTTCAATGAGGCTTTGAAGGTGCCGGGCACTGTACTAACCGCTGAGGTAGGTAGAAGCTAATCAGGTTGGACACAATCCCCTTCCCACGTGGGCCTCAGGGTCTTAATCCCCATCGTCCGGATGAGGGAACTGAGACCCGGAGAAGTGTAGCGACTTGCCCGAGATCACGCAGCGGACGAGCGGCGGGGCCGGGATTAGAACCCGGGTCCTCTTGATTTCAAGGCCCGGGGTCTCCCCATTATATCACACTGCCTCCGACTGCTAGATTTTAAACTCCTTGAGGAGTAGCATCTATCCACCAGTTGTCTTGCCCAAGCATTTGGCCCAGAGCTTGGCCTACAGTGACCACTGAATCAATGGTATGTATTGAGAGCTTACTGCGTGCAGAGCACTGTACTGAGCGCTTGGGAGAGGACGACGCCGTACGGTTGGTAGATATGATCTCTGCTCACGGGGTTTTTGCGGTCTTGAGGGGGAGCCAGACTTGGAAATAAATTAGGAGAATTGAAAGGACCTGTCGGTTCACTGTGGGCCGGGAACGTGTCTACCAACTTGGTTATATCGTATTCTCCCAAGCGCTTAGTACAGTGGTCTGCACATACTAAGCGCGCAATAAGTATGATTGATTGACTGAGTCCTGTGCAGCTGGGGGTCGGGTGAATATCAAGTGCCTAAGATGTTCAGATCCTAATACGTAGACAACACAGAAAGGGGCGGGGGACAAGAGAGCTCAGTTGGCCATAAGGCAAGTCACTTTGCTTTTCTGTGACTTGGTTTCCTCCTCTGTAAAATGGGGAGTCTCTCTCCCTTTTAATAATAATAATAATAATGATGATGGCATTTGTTAAGCGCTTACAATGCAAAGCACCGTTCTAAGCGCTGGGGAGGATACAAGGTGATCAGGTTGTCCCACATGGGGCTCACAGTCTTTATCCCCATTTTACAGAGGAGGGAACTGAGGCCCAGAGGAGTGAAGTGACTTGCCCAAACTCACACAGCTGGCAAGCGATGGAGCCGCGATTCGAACCCATGACCTATTGCTGGCATTTGTAATAATAATAATGGGACGTTGGTATTTGTTAAGCGCTTACTATGTGCAGAGCACTGTTCTAAGGGCTGGGGTAGATACAGGGTCGTCAGGTTGTCCCACGTGAGGCTCACAGTTAATCCCAATTTGACAGATGAGGTAACTGAGGCACAGAGAGGTTAAGTGACTCGCCCAAAGTCACACAGCTGACAGTGGCTGAGCCGGGATTTGAACCCATGACCTCGGACTCCCAAGCCCGGGCTCTTTCCACTGAGCCCCGCTGCTTCCCTAGACTTGAGCCCCTTGTGGGACAGGGACTGGGTCTGACCTGGTTTCGGTGTATCCGCCGCAGTGCTTTGCATATAAAAATCACTTACGAAACACCATATTATCGTTATTATTACGGAAGTGTCCAGGCCTGGGTCACCAGGGAAAAATCCTCCGGGCTTCAGGAGTTTCCCGGATTAGGGGACTGGGAGCAGCGGATCAGAGTGGGTAGAACCCGGGCCTGGGAGTCGGCAGGACCTGGGTTCTAATCCCAGCCCCGCCACTTGTCTGCTCTGTCACCCTGGGCAGGTCGCTTCACTTCTTCGAGCCTCAGTTCCCTCCTCTGTCCAAAGGGGATTAAGACCGCGAGCCCCACGCGGGACAGGGACCGTGTCCAGCCTGATTAACTTGTACCTGCTCCGGCGCTTAGAACGGTGCTTGGCACACAGCGTTTAACAAGTGCCATCATCATCATAATGAGCAGGGGAGTCTCTCACAGCAAAAATGACTCCAGCTCCCCACCCCACCCGGACCTGCCGGTGGGGCCCCCCGGGGCAACCACCGAAAGCCACGGGGCAAGCCCTCCGCAGCGGGAGCCGGCAGGCCGGGCGGAAGGCCGCCGACTTGCGAAGTCACACCTTGTGGGGAAGCTTTCTCAACGTGACAGCCACACGCGCGCGCATGGACACATACCCATCTGCAGTGAGGCAACCCACCCCTCATCCGTGACCCAGAAAGGTCTTCTGCCTTCACCACGCCTGGATTCCCCTCAGCCCTAGCCCCCAGTGAGGGACCCCAACCCTTTCCCCCTGATGGGGGGCGGGGGATGCCCGCAGCAGCTCCTGGGTTGCCCTCCAGCCTATAAATCGTTGTGGGCAGGGAATGTGTCCCTCTGTAGTTCTAGTGTCCTCTCCCAGGCGCTTAGTACAGTGATCCGCACACAGTAGGCCCTCCATAAGTACTATGGAATGACTGGTCTCCCTTGTGCGTGTGTGTGTCCGCTTCCCCGGCCACTATCCACCCGGCGGACAGAATCGTCTTGCCGGGGGATCGCTTTGCCCCGGGCTCGCCCCTGCCCAAGGACACTCATTCATTCGGTAGTATTTACTGAGCGCTTCCCATGTGCAGAGCACCGCGCTGAGCGCTTGGAATGGACAATTCGGCAACAGAGACAATCCCTGCCCAGTGACGGGCTCACAGTCGGCTCACAACCGTCAGTCGGAATCAAACTTCTGACTGAGCCACAGACCGACCGCCCTTCTGCGTCGTTCAATCTCTCATCCGATCGTATTTATGGAGCGCTCGACTGTGTGCGGAGCACTCTACTAATAATGTTGGTATTTGTTAAGCGCTTACTATGTGCCGAGCACTGTTCTAAGCGCTGGGTAGACATAGGGGAAGCAGGTTGTCCCACGTGGGGCTCACAGTCTTAATCCCCATTTTACAGATGAGGGAACTGAGGCACAGAGAAGTTAAGTGACTTGCCCACAGTCACACAGCCGACAAGTGACTAAGCTCTTGAGACAATATCACAATAAACAGACACATTCCCTGCCCACGGTGAGCTCACACTCGAGACTTGCTCCCTTTATTCATCCCCCGCTCCCAGCCCCACGGCACCTGAGCTCATATCTGTCATTTATTTATTCCACATTTAGAGAGAGAGAGCGTCTGTCATTTATTTATTTCTATTAATAATGGTGGTATGGGTTAAGCGCCTACTGTGTGCCAAGCACTTGTCCGTCTCCCCCGTCTAGACTCTTAGGGGCAATGAACGTGTCAGTTCCGTGGTTCCACTGCACTCTCCTAAGCGCTTAGTACAGCGGTCCGCACATAGTGAGCCCTCAATAAATACGATCGACGATTGGTTGTTTGACTGAAGTCTTCTGCCCCGTCTCTCTGCCCCAGAGAGACGGTGTGTGTGTCCCTCTAGACTAGAAGCTGGTTGTGGGCAGGGAAAGCGTCTGTTCTGTTGTTCTGTTGCACTCTCCCAAATGCTTAGGGCTTTGCACACAGTAAGTGCTCAATAAATAGGATTGGATGAATGAAAGTGTGTGCGCGCATGGGTGTGTTTGTTCATATACTATTCATTTCCCCCCTCTACAGACTCCGGATTTAGAGTGTGTGTGTCCTAAACCGTTCATTCAGTCGCACTGATTGAGCTCTTACTGCGTGCAGAGCGCTGTACTGAGCGCCTGGGAAAGTCCAATATGACAGGCAACGGACACGTTCCCGCCCGTCACCACCTCAGGACACGCGGCTCTCCTCGCGGCCGTCTAAGTGAGGAGAGAGCCCCCCTCCCCATCAGGGGCGGCAGGAAAGGGGCGGTCAACACCAGGCCCTGCTTGGGCGGAGAGTTGTCCCCTCTCTACGGAGTCCACATTTAGAGAGAGCGAGCGTGCGTTTGTGTGCCTGTGCGTGTCCCTCTGCCTCTCTGTAGGCCTGTGTGTGTTTGTGCGTGTCCTGGGTGACTCCTTCCTGCCCCCCGCCCCCCTCGGCCCCTTTGGGCCCGCACCCCCCGGGGGCCGGGGGACTGCACATCTGCCCCTCGAATCAGATAGTGTGCGGAGACCACAGCACTGCTGTCTGTCTGTCTGTCGCCTCACCTCCTGCTCCCCCCTTCACGCCCCTCGGCCCCCAGCCCCGGCCCCCCGCCCCGGCCCCGGCCCCTACCGCTGCCTTCCTCACACCGCCCCCGGGGGCCCACCTCCCCCAGCCCCTCCCCACCTCCCACTTCCCCCGCACCCTGGCCTCTCCCCCCACCCCTCTGGTCCCCACCCTCACACAGCCCCCTCCCCATCCTCACCACCAGATCTCACCCAGCCAGACCCCCGGGCCTCCCCCCAACCCCTCCCCCCCAGGTTCCCACCCTCACACAGCCCCCTCCCCATCCTCACCACCAGATCTCACCCAGCCAGCCCCCCCGGGCCTCCCCCAACCTCCTGCTTCCCTCACACCTGCCCGGCTTCCCCTGCCCCCTGATCCCCCGCTCACACCGCCCCCTCCCCTCCCTCCAAACCATATCTCGCCTGCCCCCCCGATCCCCCCTCACCCAGCCTCCTCCCCTCCCTCCGAACCAAATCTCACCCAGCCCCCGGGCCCCCACCCTGCCCCCCCACCTCAATCATTCCCCAATCCACCCAGCACCCCCACTCCCTACTGCACCCTCCTCCTGCCCCCCAACCCTCTGCTGACACCCGGCCCTCTCCCCTTCCCCCCGCCCCCTCCAGCCTGTCTGCATCTCTCTGCGGTCCCTCCGGAGGCCTCATCCCTGGGCGGTGCTCCCCGAGCCCCCAGTGGAGGGGCGGGAGGCGAACCCCCAAGCCCAGGGGGCAGCTCTCGAGTGCCCCCCCCAACGCCCCAAGCATCTCCCAACTCAGTCCTATTTATTGAGTGCTCACTGTGTGCAGAGCACTGGACTAAGCACTTAGGAGAGGACAGTCGGACAATAAATGCTGCCCGCCCGCCCACTGGTCTAGGAGCAGGTGGCCGGGGAGGGCAGGGGTCCCGCCCCTTGATACCCCCATCCCCCCGGCCTTGAGCAGACAGCTCGGTGGGTGGGGGGAATCAGGCCTCAGGGTGGGGGGATTGCAGGGGCATCCAGACTGTGGGGGCGGGTGCGAGGAATTTACGGTTCCTCAGTTATCGTTATTAATCATTATAATAATAAATATGGTGTTCGTTAAGCACTCACTATGTGTCAGGCACCGTACTAAGCCCTGCGGCGGATACAAGCAAATCAGGTTGGACTCAGTCCGTGTCCCTGAGTGCTTTAGTAGGTGGAAAGCACTGCACTAAGTGGTTGGGAGAGTATGATAGAACAGAATTAGCATACATGTTCCCTGCCTATAAGGAGGGGCTGGGGTCTCTCCGTGGACAACACAGGCATCTCCAGGAGAGGTACACTTTCCCCCTCCCCACCGCCTCCAGGCAGGCAGGACCCCCAGGAGACAAGAGCCTTCTCCCGTACTGTCCACGCCAGGCCGAGCTCCCAGAAAAGATGGCCAGCTCAGACCCCAGACCTTCCCCCCAACTCGGGGGATTCAGGCCGGGGCTCTATCCACTCGGCCGTACTGCTGCCCTACAGCATCCAGGACTTGGTTTCCATCCCACTCCCTCAGAGGGTCGCCCCAGCCATCGCCCCGCCTCCACGAAGAGAAGCGGCGTGGCCTGGTCGATAGAGCACGGGCCCGAGAACCCGGGAATCCGAAGGACCCGACTTCTAATTCCAGCTCCGCCACGTGTCCGCTGTGTGACTTGGGCAAATAAATCACTTCGGTTCTCTGTGCCTCGGTGACCCCATCTGTAAAATGGGAACTAAGACTGGGACCCCCCCCGTGGGACGTGGACCGTGTCCCACCTGATTAGCTCGCATCTACCCCAGCGCTTAGAAGAGTGCCTGGCACGTAGTAAGTGCTTAACAGATGCCGTAAAAAAGAGAAGATTGGCATCAGAAGAGTTTCTCTAGCGAGGAGATGACCCAGACTCCACCTTTTTTTCCTTATGGTATTTGTTAAGGGCTTACTATGTGTCAGGCACTGTATTAAGCTCCACCTCCTTCCCCCATCCCCTGTTCTCATTCTCCTACCCTCCCCCCACCCTCCCACCACACAGCATTTATGTCTACATCCATAATTTATTTTATTAGTACCTATCTCTCCCTCTACCCTGTAAGCTCATTGTGGG
Source organism: Ornithorhynchus anatinus (assembly GCF_004115215.2). Taxonomy (NCBI): domain Eukaryota; kingdom Metazoa; phylum Chordata; class Mammalia; order Monotremata; family Ornithorhynchidae; genus Ornithorhynchus; species Ornithorhynchus anatinus. The sequence continues at coordinate 55,205,609 of NC_041737.1, read as the reverse complement.
CAAGGAATATATCTGTTTATTGTTATATTGCACCGTCCCCGGTGCTGTGACCACTGCTCTGCACACAGTCAATAAATGTGACTGATTGATCGATTTGCTTCCCGGAAGTCCTTCCTGCTGACGAATCGATAATAATTATGGTGTCTGTATGTGGCAGACACCGTTCTAAGCAGCGTAGATCCGAGGTCATCGGGCTGGACCCAGTCCGTGCCCCGACATGGGGCTCACGGTCTTCATCCCCGCTTTTCAGATGAGGGAACTGAGGCACAGAGAAGTGAAGTGACTTGCCCAAGGTCACAAAACAGACACACGGAGGAGCTGGGATGAGAATCCACGTCCTTCCGACGCCCAGGCCCCGGCTCTAACTATCCGGCCCACGCTGCTTCTCGACGACTTGCCCGAGGTCACACACCAGGCAGGCAGCGGAGCGGGATTAGAACCCAGGTCCTCACGCTCCCAGGCTCGTGCTGTATCCACTAGGCCACGCTACTTCTCCCCATCCTCCCCGCCATCTCTCCAGCCTCCTCCTGCGACCCCTGGATCTCGGCAGGATCAGCTCCTTGGACCTGTCGGTTATACAGATGGTTACTGTCCCCGCCTTCAAAGCCTTATTGAAGGCCCATCTCCTCCAGGAGGCCTTCCCTGATTAAGCACCCCCTTTCCTCTTCTCCCACTCCCTTCTACGTCACCCTGACTGGCTCCCTTTGTCCTTCCCCCCTCCCAGCCCCACACCGCTTATGTCCGTATCTCTCATTTATTTACTTGTATTGCCATCTCTCTCCCCGCCCCGGTCTAGACTGTAAGCTCTTCGTGGGCAGGGAATGTGTCTGTTTATTGTTGCGCCGTCCTCTCCCAAGCGCTTAATACAGTGTTCTGCACACAGTAAGCGTTCAATAAATACGACTGAGTGAATGAGCGGATGAATTTGGGTTATTAACCCCTCAGCTGCAGCCCCCACTTCTCCTCCTCCCCTGCTTCATCTGTCTGTCTCCCATCTTCCCATGTCTCTGGTGCTCTGCAAATATCTCTCACCTTCTTTCTGTCTCGGCCTCTCTACCTTCCTCAGATCCTGTGCACCAGGTCTGTTGGTTCTGCCGCAGGTTTGATCTCCCCGACAGAGGGGCGAAGGGGGGGTGGGGGTGGTTTGTGCGTGTTGCGGGGGGGGGGGGGGGGGACGACGACGAGGACTGCGTTCTGGGGGGAGGGGAGGCACCTGAACACCTGCTAACGCAGGAAATGTGGTTTCACCAGTGGCTCAGAGTCAGGAGGGGAAGGGGGCTTGAAGAAGGGGAGGGGGGTTGAGGGAGAGGAGGGGGAGAAGGACCTGGCAGCAGCGGGCCTGAGCGCCCCTTCTTCGCCCTCTCCTTCTCTCTGTCCTCTTGCTAGGGCCTCAGTTTCCCCTTCTGTCCGTGGGGGCTGGTGGAGCCTCTGGCAGTGAGACCTAGTGGCTAGAGCCCGGGCCTGGGAGTCGGGACTAACCCCGGCTCCAACACTCATCTATTCTGGTGATCTAAGGCGGGTCCTTTCACTTCCCGGGGCGTCAGTCATCTCATCTGGAAAACGGGGATTAAGAGTGGGAGCCCCATATGGGACAGGGACTCGGTCCAACCTGATTGCTCTGTCTATCCCAGCGCTTAGAAGAGTGCTTGGCACGTAGCAAGTGCTTAATAGATACCATAATGAATGAATTCTTAATTATTAGCTGGAGGGGGGGATGAGGAGTTGAGGGGAGATATCGCAGGGGGGGAACTCCAATCCTCCTCTCGGGCTGGTACCATCAGGGAGCTGGGCCAGAGGATGTGGCAATAAAGACCACTGATTGATTGATTGATTGATTAGGAGACCTGTTGAAGGAGTCTGATTGCTTCGCTTGCAAAGGTTACCACTCCTGACAAGTGGTTCTAAGATATCCCACCAGCTCACTCCCCCTCCCCATCAGCTCGTTTAGCCCACCTCACCCCATCATCATCATCATCAATCGTATTTATTGAGCACCTAGTGTGTGCAGAGCACTGTACTAAGCGCTTGGGAGAGTACAAGACTCTAAGTTAGACTGCAGACAGGGAATGCGTCTGTTTATTGTCGCATTGTATTCTCCCAAGCGCTTAGTATAGTCCTCCACACACACTAAGCGCTCGATAGATACGACTGACTCGACTGATACTACAACAGAGTTGGGGGATATGTTCCCTGCTCGCCACGACCCCAGCTCGCGCTTCTCTTCCTCCCAACCTCCCCCTCTCGCCTGGCCTTGTTCATTTATTCATGGGGAAGCAGCGTGGCTCAGTGGAAAGAGCCCGGGCTTCGGAGTCAGAGGTCATGGGTTCGACTCCCGGCTCTGCCACTTGGCAGCTGTGTGACTGTAAGCAAGTCACTTCACTTCTCTGGGCCTCAGTTACCTCATCTGTAAAATGGGGATTAACTGTGAGCCTCACGGGGGACGACCTGATGACCCTGTATCTACCCCAGCACTTAGAACAGTGCTCTGCACATAGTAAAAGCGCTTAATAAATACCAACATTATTATTCATTTGTTTCATCGTATTCGTGAGCGCCTACTGCAAGCAGAGCACTGTACTAAGCGCTTGAGAGAGTAGACTCTAAAAATAGACACATTGCTCACCTCTTCCATCTCTGTTCCTTTGCTCGTAACTGTGCCTCTGCCTGAAACTCCCTCCTCCTTCAAATCTGCCAAATCGTAGCTCCCCCCCCCCCCAATCTTTAAAGCCCTCCTAAAATTCCACCTCCTCCAGGAGGCCTTCCCTGATTAACTTTTCTTCCCCTCTCAGCCACCACCTCAATACTTGTGAACCTCTCCTGCACTTATGCCCTCTCACCAACCTGTTACACTTTTGTACATGCCAATTTATACTTGTTTTTCCACAGAACCTGATTTTTAAATTTGTTTTGAATTTGTTAAGCACTTACTCTCTGTCAAACGCTGCTCTAAGCGCTGGGGTAGATAGAGTTTAATTAGGTTGGACCCAGTCCCTGTCCCCCATGGGGCTCACAGTCTTAATAAGTGAGAGAACAGGAGAACTGAGGCACAGGGAAGTTGTGACTTGCTCTAGGTCAATCTGTAAGCGGTCGAAAGAGCCGGGATTATTAATAATAACGGTATTTGTTAAGCGCTTACTATGTGCCCAGCACTTTTCTAAGCACTGGGGGAGATGCAAGGTAATCAGGTTACCACGTGGGCTCACAGTCTTAATCCCCATTTTACAGATGAGGGAACTGAGGCACAGAGAAAGGAAATGACTTGCCCAAGGTCACCGAGGAGACAAGTGGCAGAGCCGGGGTGAGAACCCAGGTCCTCCTGACTCCCAGGCCCGGCTCAGGATGCCGTGCAGTGTGGCCTAGTGGAAAGAGCACGCGCCTGGGAGTCAGAGGTCCTGGGTTCTAAATCCGAGTTCACAGCCCGGGTCTGTGTCCAACCTGATTGGCTTCTACCTAACCCCGGCGCTTAGTACAGTGCCTGGGGCAAAGTGAGTAGTAATCAATCATATTTATTGAGCGCTTACTGAGCGCAGAGCATTGTACTAAGACTGGGAGAGGAAAACACAACAATAAATCCAGTCTGCTACTATTGATAATTGGGGTATTTGTTAAGTGCTTACTATGCGCCAGGCACTGTACTGAGCAAATCGGTTTGGACACAGTCCCTCAGTAGGGAAGGAGCCTGTCGATCAATGAATCAGATTTACGGAGCGCTTACTGTATGCAGAACACAGGACTAAGTGCTTGGGAGGAGAAAACAAAGCAGTAAATCCAGTCCACTAATAATAATAACTGTGGTATTTGTTAAGTGCTTACTATGTGGCAGACAGTGTAGGAAGCACTGGGGCAGACACAGGAAAATGGGGTTGAAAACAATCCCTGTCCCACGTGGGGCTCACAGTCTCAATTTCCATCTTACAGATGAGGTCGCTGAGGCCCAGAAAATAATAATAATAATAATGCTGTTGTATTTTCAGTGCTTGGCACATAGTAAGCGCTTAACAAATACCAACATTATTATTATGTGTTTTGTCAAGCACTGTTCTAAGCGCTGGGGTAGACACAAGATAACCAGGTTGTCCCATATGGGGCTCAGAGTCTTAGTCCCCAGTTTTACAGATGCGGTAACCGAGGCACAGAGAAGTGAAGTGGCTTGCCCAAGGCCACACGGCAGACAAGTGGCGGAGGCGGGATTAGAACCCACGACCGTCCGACTCTTAGGCCCAGGTTCTATCCGCGATGCCTTGCTGCTTCTCACTGGCCCCTACACCCCTCTCTTTGGCTCATGGGCCGGGAGAGACCCTGCTTCCTTTTAAATCCAATCCCAGGGAGGCCTTGCCCCCCCACCCCCGGCTGCGGCGTTTGGGGGGGAGAGGGGGAGGAGGAGCCGGGGAAAGGGGAGGGAGGGAGGTTTGGGGGGAGGAGGAGGAGGGGAGGACTATCCCCCCACCCCACTCCAGCTTTCCCAGCCAATGCCGCCGCCTCTTCCTGTTTTGCTGAAACTTTGGTCTTGGACACTGAAGCAGGGTGGGGGGAGGAGGAGGGGGGTCACCCTGGGCCTGCCCCCCAATCCCCCCCCCGCCCCCTGAGCTATTTATAGCTGCGCCTCCCTCCCCCTCCCCTCCAAGCCCCAGCCCCTGCTCAGCAGCTTCAGCCATCTATGGTGCCCGAGGGCAGACACCAGGCTCCCACTGGACGTGGGCCATCTTGGCCCTCGCCCCCTCCGCCCCCAGAAATGCCCCTTATCCTTCAACCCCACCCCCCCCCACCCTCACAGCCCCCATCCCTCCTCCCCGCGAGTCCATCTGGGTACGAGGGCGTCCGTGTCCGTCCGAAAGCGTGTGTCTCCGGGGTCGTGCTGCGTGTGTACGGGTGGCGGGAAGCGGGCCCTTTTCCGCGCCGTGAGGATCCGTGACTGCGAAGCCCCGCGGAGAGGGCGCGTGTCCGTCTGTGGAGGTGAAACTGATGTCCGGTTGTCCACGAGTCCATCTGAGCGCGGATCTGCCCGTGGATCTCCTGGGACCGTGTGTACCGTCTGGCGTCTGTCCGCCTTTGGGATTTTATGCGTGTCTCTGCCCCTCCGTCCCCCACCCCCACTTATTTATGGCATTGGTTAAGCGCTTACTATGCGCCAGGCACTGTACTAAATGCTGGGCTAGATGGGTCTCTGTCTGCCTGTCAGTCTTCACCCCCTTTATTTTATGGAATTTGTTAAGCGCTTTCTATGAGCCAGCAACCGTACTGAGCCCTGGGATTGATCCAAGCTAATCAGGTTGGACGCAGACCCTGTCCCACACTGGGCTCTCAGTCTTAATCCCCATTTTCCCGACGAGGGAACCGAGGCCCGGAGAAGTGAAGCGACTCGGCCAAGGTCCCACAGCAGACGACTGACGGAGCCGGGATCGGAACCCGGGTCCTTCTGACTCCCAGGCCTGGGCTCCATCCACTAGGCCGCCCTGCTTCTCGTCGAGTCTGTCACCGTCCCCGAAGTCCGGTCCACGTTGGGCCTGGAGCTGTTCCGCCCTGCTCTCTGCCCAGGGAAACGTCCTACGTCCAGGATACAGTGGGTCACCTTCCTCCCCGACCCTGGGGCAGGAGATGGCAGGTGGTCAACCGCCCGTACCTCAGTTTCCCCTTTGGGAGCAGGGACGGAAGGAGGAGACCAAGTTTGGGAGTAGGAGGGCTTCCTCTGATCTTTCTTGGGACAAGGAGGGTGGGAAAGGGGCAGGGGGACAGAGGGCGAGGCTCCAAGCGGTCACCACATGCCAATCCGGAAGCAGCCACACTTTTTAAATTTTTTTATCATAGTTGTTAAGCGCTTACTCGGTGCCAGGCACCGTACTAAGAGCTGGGGAGGTCACAACTGATCAGATTGGACGTAGCCCCTGCTCCATGTAGGGCTCACGGTCTTAATCCCCATTTTCCCAATGAGGGAACCGAGGCCCAGAGAAGTGAAGCGACTCGCCCGGGCTCACACAGCGGACGAGTGGCGGAGCCGGGACCGGGACTCCCGGGCCGGGTCTCTAGCCACTAGGCCACGCCGCGCCTCCAGGCCGACGGCCCCAGGCGGCCGAGTCTGGGGGTCCTCAGGACCCTCTCCCAAGCGCTCTGCACAAGTAAGCGCTGGATAAATACGACTGAGTGAACGAAAACAGCTTCGCCACTCAGGCCAGGATAATGGGATGGCCCTCCGGGCCTTCCTCCATCTGTGTGTGTGTGTGTCTCTCTCTCTCCCTCTGTCTCTCTCCGCGTCTCTAATTCTCCCCCTATCTCTGCCCGTCTCTGCCGGACTCTCCCCCGCTCCCCGGCCCTCCGAGCCGGCTGCACACATACCACACAGGGAACTTTGTTGTCATACATTGCTGAAGTTTGACTCATAGGGCCTGGGAGACTGGAGGGGGTGAGTGGGGAGCTGGGGGGGCGGGGTGGGTGGGTAAACCCCTTCGGAGATTCTTCTTCACGTTTCGAGCTTTCGAAATCTCCATCCTGAAGCCCTCCATCTTTCGAGGAGGCCAGATGGACACCTCCCCCCCCGGGGGCAGATGGGGTCGGGGAGGGGAGAGCCGGAGGCAGGTCGGTGGGGGCTGGAGAGAGGGCCACAGTGGCAAATCACCTCTGCAGACTTTTGGCCCGCAAAGTTGTGTCCGTGGGTCCGCCTCTGCCTGTCTGTGTTGTGCGGACGTGTCTGTGTTGTGCGGGCCTATCATTATTGATCGTATTTATCGGGCGCTTGACGGGTGCAAAGGACGGTACTAAGCGCTTGGGAGAGGACCATATAACATCAATCACGTTCCCTGCCCACATCGAGCTCACGTGTGTGTGTCCATGTTGTGCGGGCGACTGTATTCTCTTGTATGTCCATGCGTGTGTAGGGGGGGTTATCTGAGTGCATCCCTGTGTGTGTCCATGTTGTGTGGGTATCTGTTTGTATTCCCTCGTGTGTCCACGTGTGTGTGGAGGGGGTGTCTGACTGCATCCCGTCATTGGGCAGGGATTGTCTCTATCTGTTGCCGAATCGTCCATTCCAAGCGCTTGGTCCAGTGCTCTGCACATAGTAAGCGCTCAATAAATACTATTGAACGACTCCCTGTGTGTGTGTGTGTTGTGTGGGAGTCTGTTTGTATCCTCGTGTGTCCATGTGTGTGTTGGGGGGTGTTTGCATCCCCGTGCGTGTCCATGTTGTGTGGGCGTCGGTTGGTATCCTCTTGTGTGTCCATGTGGGGGGAGGGGGTCAGACAGCATCCTTGTGTGTGTGTATGTGTGTGTGCCCGTATGGGGGGGGGGGGGTCTGACTGCATCCTTGTGTGTGTGTCCGTGTTGTGTGGGCTTCTGTTGGTGTCCTCTTGCGTGTCCACGTGTGTGGGGGGGGTTGTCTGCATCCTTGTGTGTCCTGGGGGGAGGAGGTCTTGTGTGTGCGTCTCTGTATGCATGCGGGTGTGTATGTGTCTCTGAGATTTTTGTCACTGGGTTTCGGCGCCGGGGCGGGGGGGTGTGTGTGTGTGGGGGGGGTCTGTGACCGTGCAGCCGAGGACGTGGGCCGGAGCGTGTAGCTCCGTGCGACTGTGCGCCCTCCTAACGGGCCGTGGGCTTGGCCGGAGGTGTGAGGTGTGTGTGAGGTGCGAGGTGCGTGCGGGGGGTCGGCCGGGGTCCCGGGGGGGGGGGAGGCCGGCGCCCGCTCCCATCCCCCGTTTCCCCCCATTGTCATTGGGCCCGCCCCCCGGCCCGGCCCGGCCCCCGCCCCCCGGCCCGCCCCCTTCCTCTCCGTGGGGCTGCGCTGCGGCTCCTCGCCCAGGCTCCGGGACCCCCCACCCACGGACCCCCGCGGCCCGGGCCCTTGCCATGCGCCCCCCGCGCTGACCCCCCGCCGACCCCTGGATGCACAGACCCAGCCTCGGTGAGTGTCCTGGACGCCCCCGGCCAGGCCCGGACCCCCCTTCTGCCTTGGGCCGGGGAGCCGGGGGGGACCGGCCGGGAGCTCCGGGAAGAGGATGGGGCCGCCCCCCATCCCACCCCACGACCCCTCTGACCCCTCCCCACACACCCCCAGGGCCGGGGCGCCCGGGGCCGGGGGCGAGGGAAGGAAGGAAGGGGCCCAATCCCCCGCACGACCCTTCCCCCCGGACACGGGCCGCCGGCGGAGGGGAGAGGGAGGATGGGTGTGTGTGTCTGTGTTTTGGGGGGTCGGCAGCAGGTGTGACCCGGCAGAGGTCAGCCCGGGTTTGGAGCCCCGCGCCGGGGGGCCAGGGGGCTTTGGGTGGCGGGGGGTGGGGGGACACCGCGAGGCCGGGGGGCGGGGCGGAGGGTGTGTGTGTGTGTGTGTGTGTGTGTGTGTGTCTGTGCCTGGGGGGGGGCGGGTGTCTCCGGGGAGCAGGCCCTGCGAGCCCCGGGCTGGGGCGGGGGGCGCAGGCCCAGCCCTCTCCCCCCGGGGGCTGTTCCCCAAGTCCCGCTGGAGCTCCTAGGAAAAGGCCGGGGGTCCCGGGGGGTCCCGGGGGAGCCGGGACAGGATGGGGCGGGGCGGGGCGGGGCCGGGCCTGTCCGGGCCCGGGAGGCCGCCCGCTCTGGGCCGGAGAGGCCGGAGGAGCCGGGGGGGGGGGGGGCCCACGGAGCGAGGATGAGCAGGAAGAGGATGGGGGCCGGACCCGGGACCCCCGGGACCCCCGCCGCCCAGCCCACACCCACAGACCCCCGGGGACTCCGGGGGGGCGGACGAACAAGGGCCCGGAGGGGGCTGGGAGGGGCAGGTCCCGGGGGCGGGGGGGCAAAGGCAGAGCAGGCCTCCGAAGCCAGGGGCACCGCCGGAGGCCGAAGGCGAGGCCCGGGTTCTCGGTGTGCCAGGAAATCACTTGCCAAGGGGAAGGGCCCGGAGACGCCCCCTCCCCTTATGTCCGGGGCCCCTTCTCCCCACTGTCCAGGGCCCGCGTCCTGATCCCCCCCCCAACCCACCGCCCCCCAACCCCACGTAGCGACCGATGGATGGCAGGGTCCGACCTAGGGGCAGCGCGGCCTAAGTGGGCAGAGCCCGGGCCGGGGAGGCCGAGGACCTGGCTTCCGATCCCCGCTCCTTCCCTTGGCCGCCGCCTTCTGACCTCGGCCAAATCACTTCACTTCCTTTCTCCGTGCCTCAGTTTCCTCGTCTGTACAATGGGGATCGAGCCCCGGGTGGGAACCCGGGAGAATCGCTCCGCTTCCCTTCTCGGCGCCTCGGTTGCCTCACCTGTAAAATGGGGATCGAGCCCCGCGTGGGACCCAGGGAGAATCGCTTCGCTTCTCTGTGCCTCGGTTGCCTCGCCCTTAAAATAGGGATCGAGCCCCGTGTGGGACCTCGGGGGAACCGCTCCGCTTCCCTTCTCCGCGCCTCGGTTTCCTCACCTGTAAAATGGGGATCGAGCCCCGGTTGGGACCTCGGGAGAATCGCTTCGCTTCTCTGTGCCTCGGTTTCCTCACCTGTAAAATAGGGATCGAGCCCCGTGGGGGACCTCGGGAAGACGGCTCCGCTCCCCTTCTCTGTGCCTCGGTTTCCTCGCCTGTAAAATGGGGATCGAACCCCGCGTGGGACAGGGACAGTCTCCGACCGGATTGGCTCGATCTCTACCCTGGCGCTTAGTACAGTGCCTGGCACGTAGTTAGCGCTTAACACGTACCACAGTTGTTATTGGTATTAGGGGGAGGAGAAGAGTGTGAGCAGAGGGGGGTGGGAAGGGGGCGGTGGGGGTGTCTATCTGCCCGGCCGATTTCCTTTGGGGTGTTCGGCGCTTGGGGCCTGGGGGACGGAGGGAGGAGGACAACCCGTGTGACTCCGGGGCCACCATCTGCAGGCCGAGCCAATCTGGGGCACGAGGGGGAAGGAGGGGAAGCGGGAGGGCGCGGGGGTCCAGGGGGGAGGCTAGCGTGTGACTGGGAAGACAGCGCAGGGCGGGTGGGGGGAATTGTCGTTTCTGGGGGACGGAGAGAGGGAAGACGCTCGGTCAGGTTGGAACGAGGCCTGTCCCAACCAACCCATCAGTGGTGTTTATTGAGCGCTTACCCTGTGTGGAACCGCGTGCTGAGCACTTGGGAAAGCACCCTACGACAGAGCCGGTAGCCGTGATCCCTGCCCACGAGGAGCTTACAATATAGAGAGGGGGGAGACAGGTGAGAAAATTGATTCCCCTTTCCAGAGGTCATTCTGTCCATCCCTCTGTTTCCAGGCCCCTTGTTGTGGCCTTCGTGACTTGGTCAGTCGTATTTACTGAGGGCTTACTGTGTGCAGCGCACTCTACTAAGCGCTTGGGAGAGGACAATATAACAATCAACAGACACATTCCCTGCCCACGGTGAGCTTACAGTCTAGAGGCGACAGGCCGGGGGAGCCGCCTGACCCCCCTCCTGCCCCTTCCCTGTCCCCCCTCTGCGCTCTCCCGCAACCCACCCGTGCCTCCCGCTGCAGCCTCACAGTCAGTCCATCGTATACTGGACTAAGCTCCCCGCTCCTACCGACCCCCCACAGTCCAATGAGATCTCCGAAATAAATGTGCCCCACACCTCCCCCCCCCCCAGATCTTGAATGGGTCCCTTTGCCCTTCCCCGGCCCGGGTCATAGGACGGGCCCCGGGCGGAGGCCCGGAGACAGAGTCTGAGCGGGAGCGGGTTTGACCGGCAGACGGGGGTGGGCCGGGGGCTGCCGAAGGGACCCGGGCCAGGGCGGAGGGGGCTGGGCCTGACCGGCTGCTGGAAGCGGGGTGGGGGGAGAGGAAGAGGCCGTGAGCAGGGACAATGGGACGGAGTCCGGAGCTGGGTCAGTCGGTGGGGGATGGAGGGGGCGGGGGGGGGGGACCAGTTGGCTGGGATTAGGGTCTGGAACGCCGAGGTGAGGGAGGCAAACTGGACAACAAGGGCCCGGTGGGGTGAGTGGAGGGAACTCTGGCTAATTGTTTCCTCTTAAGCTCCGGGGGTGGATGGGGAGGAGACTCGGATTCTATTTATTTCACTTTCCAGACCACGGAAACCCCGCGAGTTGTTTGTGTGGACAGCCCCCTCCCTCTCCCTCACCCCCTTTATCTCCTCTCTGCTCCTGAGGTTTCTGTCGTCGCCCTTCCACGAGCACCTATTTTGTGCAAAATGCCTGTCTCTGCCGGACCCTAGCCCTGGTCAAGCAGTCGATGGGCGCCGACTGTGTGCAGAGCAGTGCGCCGGGGAGGGGATGAAACAGTAGAGTTGGTAGGCACCATCCCTGCTCTCAAGGAGCTTATTTATGCTCCCGGGAGATTGAAGTTAAATTACAGAAGCGGGAAGCGGCGTAGTGTAGGGGTGGTATATAGATGCGGTGGGACCCGGGGAGGTGGGGTGAGTAGCCCAAGTGCTTAGGGCGGACAGACCTAGCTAGGTACTGTTCCTCCTGCCTGTCTGTGGTCCTTTTGACCTCATAATAATAATAATCTTTCTTCAGCGCTTACTGTGTGCTGGGCACTGTTCTAAGCACTGGAGTGGATACAATCTACAATCTAATCAGGTTGGACACGGTCCCTGTCCCACGTGGGGCTCACGGTCTCAATCCCCAGTTTCCAGATGAGGGAACCGAGGCCCGGAAAAGCGAAGCGACTTGCCCGAGGTCACACAGCAGATGAGTGACAGAGGCGGGAGGAGAACCCTGGTTCTTCTGACTCCCAGGCCCGGGTTCTCTCCACTAGGCCACACCTGGCCCACCCGCCGAGCTGACACGCTGGAGGGAGGGGAAGAGCGGGGAGAGAGAAAGCATGAGAAGAGACGTGGCCTAGGAGGTGGAGTACGGGCCTGGAAGTCAGAAGGACCTGGGTTCTAATCCCGGCTCTGTCGCTTATCTGCTCTGTGAAGTCGCTTCACTTCCCTGAGCCTCAGTTCCCTCATCTGGAAAATGGGGATTGAGACTATGAGCCCTTCATGGGACTGCGTCCCACCTGATTTGCTCGTATCCACCCCAGCGCTTCGTACGGCGCAGAGTAAAGCGCTTAACAAATACCACGATAATGATAATTATTATTATCTCATTAACAGTCAGTCCTGACTCTGCCACTTGTCTGCTGGGTGACCATGGGCGAGTCACTTAGCTTCTCTGTATTTCAGTTACCTCATCTGTACAATGTGAGGTCCCATGTGGGACATGGACTGTGCTCAACCTGATGAGCTTCTGTCTACCCCAGCGCTTAGTACAGTGTCGGGCACATAGTAAGCGTGCTTAACGTCGACCATACCGAAAAAGAATCCCCCAACATCCCGGGGGGTCTCGGGGATCAGGTTGCTCCCTGTTGACGCCCCCCAGGCCTAAACTGTGGGCTCTCGTTTTGTTCCCGGGGTTGTGGGGTGAGGGGTGGTGAGAATCAGCTGGGGAAGTGGAGGGAGATGGGTGTCCAGCGGGGCCGGCGACGCGGGGGAAACCTGTCAGCAGGGTCAGAGGAGAATTGCCTGATGGGCCCGTCCACTCCCTGCAGTCAATCAGTGGTATTTATTGAGCACTTACCATGCTCAGAGCACTGTGCTCTGCGTTTGGGAGAGGGCAATAGAACCGAACTGTAGACATGTTCCTTGCCCATCGTGATCTCACAATGTTTAGAACCGGCGTGGCCTAGAGCACAGGCCCGGGAATCGGAAGGACTTGGGTTCTAATCCCAGTTCCGCCGCTTGTCCGCTGTGTTCGTTCATTCATTCAGTAGTACTTATTGAGCGCTCACTATGTGCCGAGCACTGGACTAAGCGCTTGGATGGACAGATCCGGGTAACGGGTAGAGACAGTCCCTGCCCTTGGACGGGCTTACGTCTAATCCGGGGAGACAGACAAAAACAATAGCAATAGGGCGAGTCATTTCACTTCTCCGGTCCTCAGTGGTAAAATGTGGGACAGGGACTGTGTCCGGCCTGATTACCTTGTATCGACCCAGCGCTTAGTATGTACCTGGCGCGTAGTAAGTGCTTAACAAATACCATAAAAAAATAAAAACCAGCCCCCAAACCTAGAGGAGGTTCTGATGGGAGGGAGGACAGGACCCTAAATCTCTCGGGGAAGCTGGCGGGCCAGCTGCCTCCTGCCGGGACTGCTTTGGCCAGGGCGCCTTTTCCCATTCCAGACCTAGGATTCTCGGGATGCAGCCACCTCCGAGGTGGAGCACCCCCGTTCCCCTGCCGGCCCCCCGGAGCGTGTGGGTGAGACAGCCGAGTAGAACCTGGGAAGCTCTCCCAAATCGTATTCCTTTCCCTCCTCCGATCTTTACTTTCGCGTCTATCTCCCCCCACTCTGTCTCCCCTTGAGGGCGGGTTGAATACTGTGTGACCCTGGGCAAGTCGCTTCTCTGGGCCTCAGTTAACTCATCTGTAAAATGGGGATTGAGACGGCGAGCCCCACGTGGGACAGGGACCGGGTCCGACCTCATTTGCTTGTATCCACCCCAGTGCTTAGTACAGTGCCTGGCACCTAGTAAGCCCTTAAGTCCCCTCGTGATTATAATTATTTATCCATTTCTACCGCATCTCCTGAGTGTTTGGTACAGTGCTCTGCACGGGGTAGGCGCTCAGACCGTAAGTAGTGATCCGTTAGCCTCGCCCTACGGCTTGCCCCCCTCCGACCCCAGTGACCCAGGCAACTTTTAGGGAGGACGGCAGGTCGGCGGATCGGGTCCCCGTGTCTTTGCCCCCGCGAGGCCGCGACCCCCGACCGCCCCTCTCCTAGTTTTCCCTCTTCCCCCCTCTCTGGTCCTGCTCTCCTCTTGTCTGCTTAGGTTCCCTCCGCATCCATCGTGGCTCCTCCCAGCCCGTGTGTGTGCGAGCCCGTGATTGTGTGGGTGCCCATCTGTCGTGTGTTTGGGTGGGGCGGTGTGTGCACACAAGGGAGAGCCCGAAAGGGGGTCAGACGGTCACTTGGCCGCCCCTGCCGTTCCCGGGCCCCAGGACGCCTCGGTTTCCCCCGCTGTTAAAGGGAGACCGCGGAGAGCCCCACTGGGTCACCTCGCCTCCGGGCACTCTAAACCGACTCGGTGTCCCGGGCCGGACCAGGAGGTAAGTGCAGCGGCCCGGACCGAGGTTAGACTCGGGGAAGAACTTCCCGACCGCATCGGGCCGGGCCCGCCGACGGCCCGGCCGGGATGGAGAGGCCGGGGCGAGGAGGGGACGACGCGGGGCGGGGTACGGACGGTCAGTTGTCCTGGCCCCGGGCCCGGGCCCCGGTCGCCGCCAGCCCCGAGGAGGGGCAGGGTGGGGCCGCCGAGCAGAGGCCCGGGGGTCACGGCGGGAACGAGAAACACATGTGCGGGGGAGGCCCGGGCCGGGGCCCGAGTGCCGGCCGGAGGCGGCCGGAGGTAGCCGGGGGCCGGTGGGGGTGCCAGGGGGCGCTGCAGCCGTGGAGGGCACCCCCGGCGCCCGGGCAAGGGGCAGGGCCAGGGCAGAGGAACTGGAGGAGACGCTCGGGGGTGAGTAGTCAGGGGCTTGCTGGGCGGCTGGACGCGGCCCAGGTGGAAAGATGAGGGACGGCCCGTCCCAGGCCTTTCACCCCCCTTCGGTCCGCCGTCTCCTCTGGGCAGCCCCGGGGGGGGGCCCGGGGCCCGGTCGGGCGTCGGGCAGGGGGCGCGAGGGGCGAGGGGAGCCGGGCCCGCCGGTGCTGGTGCCGCCGTCGCCGCCACGGGGTTGTTTGTTTTCGATCGGAGCTCGATGGGGCAGGAAGCGGCGATTTCCTGTGGGGCGGGCAGGCGGGCAGGCGGGCGGGGGGCTCGGCCAGGGACCCCCCTCGCCCCCGCTCCTGTCTGGGGGAGGGAAAGTGGGTGTGTGCGTGTGTGTGTGAGTGGGGGGTCGGTCCCCGTCGTCCGGCCCAGGAGAGCCGGTCGGGGTGGGGGCCCTGCCGAGGCAGCGGCCCGCCAGGAAGCCGCTCGGCGATGACCCCCCCCCGGTCGGAGCCTCGTGCGGCCTCAATATTTACTCGGTCTCCGTGGCGACCTTCCCGGAGGGACCCGGGCGTCCGAGCTACAGGAAGGCCCCGGCCCCCCGGCCCCCCGGCCCGCGCCCCTTCCCACGAGGCTCAGGACGGGAGGGCGGAATCCGCCAGGGGCCGGGCTGGGGGGGGCACTGGAGACCCCCCCCCCCCAACACATACACACCCCCTCCCCAACCCCGGGGCGGAGGCTCCGGCAGACGGAGCTGAGAGAAGGGCCCGGCCGTGGGAGAGGCAGGGGATGGCGTAATGACCCCTGCGGCGGTAAAGGGGCAGGTGTCGAGCCAGGAGGGGACCCCGTCCGTCCCCCCATCTTTCTGCGTCTGATGCTGGGGAGGGGGGCGGAGGTGGTCGGCGCCCCCCCGGTGCCCCCGGGCCAGTCGGGAGCCGTTTGGGGGTCAGGGGTCAGAGGTCGGGGGGGGCCCCCGCCGGGCTCCCACGGCGCCCGGTCCCGCTTGGGGGCCGGCGGAGGCGGGGGAAGTCGGCGCCCACCACGTCCTGGTTTTGTTTGCCTTTTCTCCACCCGCTGGGGGCCCCGCCCCGACCCCGCCCCCCTCCCTGGCACCCGTCAGCGTGACCCCCCACATCCCCCGTGTTCGCGGCGTCGCTCGGTGGAAAGAGCGCGGCCTGGGCAGTCGGAGGCATTCAATAAACACTATTCAATGAACGATGAGGTCCTGGGTTCTAATCCCCGCTCCGTCGCTAGTCAGCCGTGTGACCTTGGGCAAGGCGCTTCACTTCTCTAGGCCTCAGTGACCTCATCTCGAAAACGGGGTTGAAGACCGGGAGCCCCACGGGGGACAACCTGATCACCTTGTATCCCCCCCCAGCGCTTAGAACAGTGCTCGGCACATAGTAAGCGCCTAACAAGTAATAATGATAATGTTGGTATTCGTTAAGCGCTTGCTGTGTGCAGGGCACTGTTCTAAGCGGGGGTAGATACAGGGTCATCAGGTTGTTCTGACAGTCTTCATCCCCGTTTTACAGATGAGGTCACTGAGGCCCAGAGAAGCGAAGTGACTCGCCCACAGTCACACAGCTGACGAGTGGCAGGGCAGGGATTCGAACCCATGACCTCTGACTCCCAAACCCGGCTCTTTCCACTGAGCCACGCTGCTTCCCTGACTTTTCCCTCCCCCCACCCTCTGCTCCTTCCCCTTCCCTCAGCACTGCTCATTTGTATATATTATTTATTACCCTCCTTATTTTGTTAATGAGGTGTACATCCCCTCGATTCTATTTCTCTTGCTGATGTGGTCTTGTTTTTGTTTTGTTCTGTTTGGCCCTGCCGTCCGCCTCCCCCTTTATAATGTTGGTATTTGTTAAGCACTTACTACGTGCAGAGCGCTGTTCTAAGCGCTGGGGGAGATACAGGGGAATCACGTTGTCCCATGTGAGGCGCACAGTCTTCATCCCCATTTTACAGGTGAGGTCACTGAGGCACAGAGAAGTTAAGTCACTTGCCCGCAGTCACACAGCTGACAAGTGGCAGAGCCGGGATTCGAACCCATGACCTCGTACTCCCAAGCCCGGGCTCTTTCCACTGGAGCCCCGCTGCTTCCCAATAATGTTGGTATTTGTTAAGCGCTTACTATGTGCAGAGCACTGTTCTAAGCGCTGGGGAGATCCAGGGGCATCAGGTTGGTCCCCACGTGAGGCTCACAGTTAATCCCCATTTGACAGATGAGGGAACTGAGGCCCAGAGAAGTGAAGTGACTTGCCCACGGTCACCCAGCTGCCAAGCGGCAGAGCCGGGATTCGAACCCATGACCTCTGACTGCCAAGCCCGGCCTCTTTCCACTGAGCCACGCTGCTTCTCTTTCCAAGCGCTTAGTCCAGAGTAAGCGCTCAATAAATACCATTGAATGAACGAACGGATGGATGGATGGATGAACGAATGAATGGATGGATGGATGGATGGATGGATGAATGACTATTCCCTCCCCGCCCCCCGTCCGTCAGCGCGCCCCCTGTCGGCCCGCCCCCCGCCCAGCACGTCCCGGCCCGGGTGCGCGCGGACGGTGCGCGCGCGGGAGGGGTGGTGCGCATGCGCGGTTGCGCGCGCCCGCGCGCGGCCGCCCCGATTCGGAAACCAGCGGGCGGAACTGCGCAGGCGCCGGGGGTTAAAAATAGCCGCGGCGGTTTCAGTTCGCCAGCGCGGGGGCGGAGGGGGGAGGGGGAGAGGAAGGGGGAGCGCCCCCCAGTGGCCAGGCCCGCCGCGCCCTCAGGCCCAGCCCCCTCAGGCCCAGCCCCCTCAGCTGTCACACGATCCTCTTTACTGAGCGCCTTCATTAGACATTAGGCAAAACTTCCCTCGTGGTGTTTGAGAGCCTTGAGACGGGGGAAAGAACGATGTGTTTGGAGGTTCTGGATCTGCGGTCGACCACCCCCTAGGCTCAGGCAGTTTCTCTGTGGCCATTCTGGGTGGTGGGAGAATTTACCCCCCCAAAAATAAAAAATACACAGCAAAAACGGGCCTTGGTTTCAGTGAGTAGGGGGGCAGGATAGTTGCCTCTGAGGTGTCCTTTGGGAGGTTTTTCCCAATCAATTTCACTTTACCTCCCCTCCCCTACCAGTCCAACACTCTGTGCCAGCCATTCACTTAAAATAATAATAATAATAATAATAATGGTTAAGCGCTCAATAAATACTATCGAATGAATGAATCTGTTAAACACTATGCGTCAAGCACTATTCTAAGCGCTGGGGTAGATGCAGTCTAATCAGGTGGGACACCGTCCCGGTCCCACGTGAGGTTCATGGTCTTAATCCCCATTTTATAGATGAGGGAACTGAGGCCCAGAGAAGTGAGGTGACTTGCCCAAGGTCACAGAGCAAACAGGTGGTGGAGCCGGTATTAGAACCCAGGTCCTTCTGACTCCCAGGCCCGTGCTCGATCCACTAGGCCATGCTGCTTCTCTTCCTATCGTGATCAGTGGTATTTATTGAGTGCTTACCGTGTGCAGAGCACTGTACTAAGCGGTACTGGCAGAGTTGGGAGACACATTCCCTGCCCACAAGTGAGCTTACCGTCTAGTACTCAAAACCACCGTTAGCAATTTGGCACCTATCCTATTAGTCGTTTCCTCACATCCGTATCCACATTCTCTTTTCCTCCTAACCGAAAATTCTTTTAACATCTGTCTCCCTGTTAGATTGCAAGCTCCTTGAAGGCAGCGAGTGTCTACTGACAACAAATGCCATTTAAAAATATAAAAGAGAAAGAGGGAGACTTTAATAATGTTGGTATTTGTTAAGCGCTTACTACGTGCCGAGCGCTGTTCTAAGCGCTGGGGTAGACATAGGGGAATCAGGTTGTCCCACGTGGGGCTCACAGTCTTAATCCCCATTTTACAGATGAGGGAACTGAGGCACAGAGAAGTTAAGTGACTTGCCCACAGTCACACAGCCGACAAGTGGCAGAGCTGGGATTCGAACTCATGAGCCCTGACTCCAAAGCCTTTCCCCTGAGAGGCTGAAAATCTAATGGGAGAGGCAGGATGGCGACCCAAGTCGTAATAGACACGAAGCCGGAGGGCCGGCAGAGAATATTCCACAGTCATAATAATAATAATAATGTTGGTATTTGCTAAGCGCTTACTATGTGCAGAGCACTGTTCTAAGCGCTGGGGTAGACACAGGGGAATCAGGTTGTCCCACGTGGGGCTCACAGTCTTAGTCCCCATTTTACAGATGAGGTAACTGAGGCACAGAGAAGTGAAGTGACTCGCCCACAGTCACTCAGCTGACAAGTGGCCGAGCGGGGATTCGAACCCATGACCTCTGACTCCAAAGCCCGTGCTCTTGCCACTGAGCCACGCTGCTTCCGAGCACAGACCCAAGATGAAAATTGCCAGTCGTCGGGAGGGTTGTCGGAATAATCGGACGCACGCAATTCCCGTCGGAGCAATCGAACAGTGTGTCCCGGAGGTGGTGGGTCTTAGGGAGGGATGGGAGAAGGGAAGGAATTTGGGTCCCGGAAGAGGAGCGGGGCTGGGCCATTTGGGGCAGAAGGAAGAAGAATTATAATACTAATTATGGTATTTGTTAAGTGCTTACTGAATGCCAAGCACTCTTCTGAGCATTGGGGTAGCCAATCAGGTTGGACGCACATGGGGCTCACGGTCTTCATCCCCATTTTACACATTTTTACATCCAATTTACAGGTGAGGTAACTGAGGCCCAGAGAAGTGAAGCGACTTGCTCCAGGTCACACAACACAATGGCTTGGGCTGGGGAGAGAGGGGGACAGGTTGGAGGCTATTGCTCTGGGGGACGGAGGGCCAATAAGTAGAATAATAATGGAAATTGTACTTTTCCAAGCACTTAATACAGTGCTCTGCACACAGTAAGCGCTCAGTAAATTCGATCGATAATTAAGGTATTTGGTAAGTGCTTGTTCTGTGTCCAACACTGTAATAGAGACAAGATAATGGAGGTGGACAGAGTCCCCGTCCCACGTGGGGCTCAGGTCTAAGTAGGAGGGAGTAGGATCCCCATTTTACAGATTAGAAAACAGAGGCGCGGAGAAGCGAAGTGACCTGCCCAAGGTCACCCAGCAGGCTAGTGTCAGAGCCGGGATGAAAACCCAGGTCCCCTGCCTCCCAGGCTCGCGCTCTTTCCACAGGGCCTCGCTGACGTCCAGAGGGATGGACCGATGCTCTGTCTTTCTCCTCTGGACTGTAAGTTCGTTGAGGGCAGGGCATGTGTCTGTTTATTGCTGGAGTGCACTCTTCCAAGCACCTAGCACAGTGCTCTGCACACAGTAAGCGCTCAGTAAATACCACTGAAAAAAGAACGCATGCCCCCTGGGCAGGAGGGAGTCTCACTTTGAAGGAAAAGCCAAGAACCGGCAAGAAGAAATTGATTGCGGTGCTAGTGGTTTGCATAATGTCCTTGCATTCTCTTGTCCCTGCCCGTCATATTCCCCCTGGGGCAGTAGGTCCCACAGGTGAATTGGTAGGACAGGGTGAGAAACAGAGTGAACTAGTGCATAGAACCCGGACCCGGGAGTCGGAAGGTCATGGGTTCTAATCCTGGCCCCACCACTTGTCCGCCGTATGACCTCGGGCAAGTCACTTAGCTTCTCTGTGTCTCGGTTCCCTCATCTGCAAAATGGGGACGAAGCCCGTGAGCCCCATGGGAAACGGGGACTGTGTCCAACCTGATGATCTCGTATGTACCCCGGTGCTTAGAACGGTGCCTGGCACAGAGTAGGCGCGTAACGAAAGCGTGCAGCGCATTGAGCAGGGCGCTCACGAATTTGATGTGCAGAATCCATTTACAACCCAGGCCCCTCACTTGGCTCCTCTCACTGTACCTCGATCTCGTCGAACTCATCACCCACCTCCCGCCCGCGTCCTGCCTCTGGGCCTGGAACGCCCCCCCCCCCTTCATAGCCAACGGACCCCCACTCTGCCCCTCTTCGGAGCCTTATCGCAGGCCCACCTCCTCCAAGAGGCCTTCCCCGACTGCGCCCTCCTTTCCTCTTTCTCCCACTCCCTTCTGCGTCGCCCTCACTCGCTCCCTTTATTCATCCCCCCTCCCGGCCCCTCGGCGCTTGCGTCCGTATCTGCGGTTCATTCGCTTCTATTAATACCTCTCTCCCCCTCTGGACTGTAAGTTCGTTGTGAGCGGGGACTGGGTCTGTTCTACTGTTCGGTTGTACTCGCCCAATCGCTTTGTACAGTGCTCTGCGCACAGGAAGAGCTCAATAAATACGATTGACTGACTGACTAAAAGTGGCCGGTGTTAGGCTGTTAGCGGCTCAGACCAGCAGGTGGTTGCTGTGGTAACCGCCCTAACCGCGTTAGATAGCTATTTACAGGATTCCTAATAATAACTGTGGTATTTGCGAAGCGCTTACTCTATGCCAAGCACTGCCCCAGTCACTCGTCTGCTGCGTGACCTTGGGCGAGGCAGTTAACTGCTCTGTGCCTCGGTTTCCTCATCAGCAAAATGGGGATTCGGTGCTTGGTCTCCCTCCTTTACGGACTGTGAGCTCCATGTGGGACGGGGACTAGCTCGTATCCGCCCCAGCGCTTAGAACAGTAACTGACAGATAGTGAACGTTTTACAAATATAATAATAATCAGCGAGGCCTAGTGGCTAGAGCACAGGCCTGGGAGTCAGAAGGATCTCGGTTCTAATCCTGGCTCTGCCACTTGTCTGCCCCGGTGACCTTGGGCGAGCCACTTCACTTTTCCGGGCCTCGATTACTTCATCTGTGAAATGGGAATGAGGACTGTGAAACCCCCTGTGGGACGTGGGCTGTGTCCCATCCGATTATCGTCGATCTACCCAGCACTTAGGCCAGTGTCTGGCACATAGTAAGCTCTCAACAAATATAATAATAATAACAATATCTGTCCTCTTCCATGTCCCGGCTGATGTTCAGGGTTTCGACTTTCCCTCCGGGAACCCGCTTTGGGGAGCTCATCCCTGAATTAGTCCAAGCCTCCTTTGAACTTGCCTTGTTTTCCCCGCTGCATGACTTCCTCCGGTAGCCAGTTTTCTGTGAGCTCCCCACCGTTCATTCATTCATCCCTTCAGTTGTATCTCTTGAGCACTTACTGTGTGTAAAGCACTGTAATAAGCACTCGGGAGAGTACAGTATAACAATAAACAGACCCATTCCCTGCCCTCAGTGAATTTACAGTCCGGAGGGGGAGACAAACATTAATAGAAATACATAAATTACACATGTGCTACAGGGCTGAAAGCAAGGAATGAACAGATTGTTGTATCGTACTCTCCTAAGTGCTTATTATAGTGCTGCTATAATATATACTCTGCATACTCTATATAGAGTATACTCTATATTCTCTGCACACAGTAATCAGTCAATAAATACAACTGACTGCTTGGCGCATATTAAGCGCTTAACCAATACCTTAAAAAAATGCGGGACTGGCTGTCAAGAGACCTGGCTTCTAATCCCGGCTCTGTCACCTGCCCGGGACAAGTCACTTCACTTTCCTGGGCCCGTTTCCTCATCTGTTAAATGGGGCCCGGGAGTCAGGAGGATCTGGGTTCTAATCCTGGCTCCACCACGTCTGCCGTGGGACCCTGCGTAAGTCACTTCACTTCTCCGCGCCTCAGTCCTCCTATCTGTAAAGTGGGGGTTAGGATTGCGAGCCCCATGTGGGATAGGGACTGTGTCCGGCCTGATCACCTTGTATCTGCCCCAGCGCCTAGCGTATAGTAAGCGCCTACCAGACACCACAGTTATTATTATTATTATTACCCGTTCTCCCCTTAAACTGTGAACCTCAGGTGGGACTGTGGCTTAGCTCACCACTTGGCTCAGAGTAACAAATACCGTTATTATTAACGCCTTTTCATTACATCATCCGATCAGTTAATGAGTGGTATTTATTGAACGCTTGCCTTGTGCAGAGGACTGTAACTAATCACTTGGGAAAGTACCACAAGAAATAGTTTGTAGACAAGATCACTGCCCGCAAGGTGCTGTCAGCCAGTGAGGGGAAGACAGACGTTGAAAGGCTATTTATCCAAGTGCTCTGGTGCTGGGGAGATTATCCTAGAAGAGCAGCGTGGCCTCGTGGATAGAGCACGGTCCTGGGAGTCAGGAGGTCATGAGTTCTAATCCCGGCTCTGCCACTTGTCTGCTGGGTGGCCGTGGGCAGGTCACTTCACTTCCCTGGGCCTCAGTTCCCTCATCTGGAAAATAGGGATGAAGACCGTGAGCCCCACGTGGGACCGGGACTTTGTCCCACCTGATTAGCTTGTATCTAACCCGGCGCTTAGTACAGTGGCTGGCACATAGTAAGGGCTTAACAAATACACGATTACTAATTAATTAGGGTGTAGTTGACGCAGAGGGGAGGGTGGATGGGGGCCGTGTTTCCCTATGACCCTGGGCCCCTCGTCGTTAGCCTAATAAAAAAATCAAATTCAGTTAGTTTTCAGCTGAATCCGATTTCAGCTAGTTATCATAATTATCACTATGGTATTTGTTAAGCGCTTACTCTGTGCCCAACACTAGAGTTATGTAAGTCCTCTTCTAGACTGTCATGGGCAGGGACTGTGTCTACCCACCCTACTAATAATAATTATGGTACTTGTGAAGCGCTTATCATGTGCCAAGCACTGTTCTAAGCGTTGGGTTAGATGCGAGACACCGACATTGGACTCAGTCCCTGTCCCACATGGGGCTCACACGCATCCCCATTTTACAGATGAGGTAACCGAGGCCCGGAGAAGTGAAGCGACCTGCCCGAGGTCACCCAGCAGACATGTGGCAGAGCGGAATTAGAACCCAGGGCCTTCTGTCTCCCAGACTCATTCCCTATCTCTCCCAAGTGCTTCGCACAGGGGTCTGCACACCGTAAGTGCTCAAAAAATACCATGGATCGATTGATTGACGTGGTGGAAAAATTAAGGAACGTTCTTCCCACAGCGCGAGTCTGTTCTGATATCTATCAATCAGTCGGTACTATTTAATGAGCGCTCGTTGGGTTCAGAACACTGTACTAAGCACTTGGGAGAGTATAGTAGAACAGAGTTGGTAGACACAATACCTGCCCACAACAAGCTTACAGTCTAGAGGGGGAGACAAACATTAATCTACATATTTTTTCCCAGGAGTATTTATTAAGCGCCTACTATGTGCTAGGCACTCTACCAAGCTCAGAGATAGTTGCAGGATTTATCACAGTCCAGGTCCCACACGGGGCTCCCCATTTTCTTCTCCGTTTTCCAGATGAGATAACTGAGGCAGAGGGAGGTGAAGTGACTTGCCCAGGGTCACCCAGCGGACAAATGGCGGAGCCAGGAGTCAAACCCCAGTTCTGGGTGACTCCCAGGCCTGAACTGCATCCACTAGGCCATGCCGCTTCTCTAATTTATGATATTATTCTGATCTAACGAGAACCAGGAGCTTAGAACAGTGCTTGGCACATAGTAAGAGCTTAACAAATACTTAGAGGGAGAGTAGGGAGAGCGTTCCCGGCCAGAGGCAGGACGGGGGCGAGAGGTTGGCGACGAGATCGAAAGACGGTGAGTAGGTTGGCGGTAGAGGAGCCAAGTGAGGTGGGGCTCTAAGCGGGGAACGTGTCTACCAACTCTGTTATATGGTACTCTCCTGAGTGCTTAGCACAGTGCTCTGCGCATAGTAAGCGCTCAAGAAATATGATCGATCGATCGAGGAGGTAGAACGTTCTACCAGTGGAGGACGTAACAGCGATGGAAGAATTTACGTCAATAAGTGCCAGGCAGGGCGTTATCTTTGAAGTGACTTAACTAACCCATTAGTTGCCATTGTCCCTTCCAAGCGCTTAGTACAGTGCTTTGCACACAGTGGATGAAGGGATAAACGAACCATTGGTTGCTATAACACTGTTTTAATAATCGGTAAGCGCTCACTATGCGCCAGGCGCTCTACCGGGCGCTGGGGTAGACACAAAGCAATCAGATCGGACATACCTGCGCCTCACAGCCAAAGGGGGAGAGCGAACGGGTATGAAATCCCCATTTTACAGCTGAGGAAACCGAGGCATAGCGAAGCAGAGTGACTAACCCGCCTTTGCCCAGCAGGCAAGCGAGGGAGGCGGGATTAGAACTCCGACTCCCCCCTAGACTTGTAAACTTTTTTTATGGTATTTGTTAAGCACTTAATTAATGTTGGTATTCGTTAAGCGCTTACTCTGTGCAGAGCGCTGGGGTAGATACAGGGTCATCAGGTTGTCCCACGTGAGGCTCACAGTGAATCTCCATTTTACAGATGAGGTCACAGAGGCCCAGAGAAGTGAAGTGACTCGCCCACAGTCACACAGCTGCCAAGTGGCAGAGCCGGGATTCGAACCCATGACCTCTGACTCCCAAGCCCGGGATCTTTCCCCCGAGCCACGCTGCTTACTATGTACCAGGCACTGTTCTAAGCGCTGGGGTAGATAGAAGATAATCAGGTTGCCGACTTGTTCATTCCAAGCGCTGGGGTAGATACAAGATAATCAGGTTGCCGACTCGTTCATTCCAAGCACTCAGTACAGTGCTCTGCACATAGTAAGCGCTCAATAAATACTACTGAATGAATGAAAGGTTGGACCCAGTCCATGATGGGGCCCACAGTCGTAATCCCAATTTTACAGATGAGGCCCCGGGGGAGTGAAGTGACTTACCCAAGGTCCCACAGCGGGCAAGTGGCAGAACCAGAACCCAGGCCCTTCTGGCTCCCAGGCCCATGCGCTATCCACTGGGCCTTGCTGATTAGTATTACTTGTCGAACGCTTACTACGTGTCAAGCACCGTTCTGAGCGCTGGGGTAAATCGGCTTGGACACGGTCCTTGTAGGCAGAGAGCGCGTCTGCGAATTCTGACGTATTGGACGCCCCCCACCACTTAGTACTGTGCTCTGCAGACAGTTAGCGCTCAGTAGATACCATTACTTGATGGATGCGACTCCCTGGGCCACAGCGACTCTAACATAATGGGCGGTTTTTCAAGAACACCAACCCCCACGTTGAAGGAGGACGCCCTGTTCCGAGATAAGGCAAAGCTTTGGCTTCCGGTTTGGGTTTTTTTTTCCCCGTCCCCTTCCTGGCCATTCCCGGGAGCCTTTTCCGCTGCCCACGGAGGCAGTGAGTTAAAAGAATAGTCAGCCTTCTGGCCGCCGAGATCCGTTTCCTGAGTCAGCACTGATTTCTCAGATGGCGTGGTCTTGTCCTCTTCCAAGCGCTTAGCGCAGTTACCGTGGTGTTGGTTTTGGGGGTTCGTCAAGGGCTTACGCTGCGCCAGCCACCGTACTAAGCGCGGGGGATAGATACGAGGTAATGGGGTTGACCGCGATCCCTGTCCCGCGTGGGGCCCACGCTCTCAATCCCCATTTTCCAGATGAGGGAACTGAGGCCCAGGGAGGTGAAGCGACTCGGCCGAGGTCACGCGGCAGACGAGTGGCAGAGCCCGGGATTAGAACACGGGTCCGCTGAGTGCCAGGCCCGTGCTCTTCCCACCAGGCCACGCTGCTTCTCAGTTCTCTGCGCACGGGAGGTGCTCAATAAATACCCCCAATTGATCCTGTGGAGGCTTTGGAGTCCCTTCCCCTTTGGATTTGGATAAAAGCAGATTATTTTGGCCGAAGAGCGTTTTATATAGCATTTTCATGGCACAGAATTCGATCGCTAAAATGATTATTAAGCAGCCCGGTGAAAAAGGCCAGAAGACCCAGCTCCGCCACTTGCCTGTTCATGTGACTGGGCGATAATAATAGTGATAATGATAGTAATGACGATGGTATTTTTAAGCGCCTGCTATGATAAGTCACTTAACTTCTCTGTGCCTCAGTTACCTCATCTGTAAAATGGGGATTAAGCCTGTCAGCCTCACATGCGACAACCCGATTACCTCGTATCTCCCCCAGCGCTTAGAACGGCGCTCTGCACATAGTAAGTGCTTAACAAATACCAACATTATTATTGTGATGATAATAATAATCGTCGCGGTGTGCGTTAGGAGTTTAGTGCGTGCCGGGCGTCGTGCTATGCGCTGGGGTAGAAAATAGAACAGTCGGAGCAGACCCACGGTCCGGCTCCTCCTCGTCTGCCGTGCGACCTTGGGTGAGTCGCCTCGCTTCTCTGTGCCTCGGTTTCCTCACTTGTAAAATGGGGATTAAATCCAATTCCCTCCTACTTAAACTGGGAGCCTCATGTGGGGCAGAGACTGTGTTCCACCCGAGTATCTTAACGAACACCACAATTGTTATTATCTGCCCCCAACACTCAGGTCAGTGCTTGGCACTTAGGAAGAGCGTAACAAGTAGGATTTAAACAAAATTAAAAAGTTCCCGCCCCACGTAGGACTCAGGGAGTGTCACTGTTTATTGTACTCTCCCAAGTGCTTCGTGCAGTGCCCTGCACACAGTGAGCGCTCAAAAAATACGACCGAATGACCGCATGAAGGAAGAGGAGGAAGAGGAGGTGTCTCATCCCCTTTCTTAGAGATGAGGGATTGTGTCTACCATTTGTATCGTACCTCCCCGAGTGTTTAGTACAGTGCTCTGCACACGGTAAATGCTCACTAAATGCTCTCGATTGATGGACTGCTTAACTGGGGCATTTGTTAAGTGCCTTCCCTGTGCCAAGCACTGGTCTGAGCACTGGGGCCGATGTAAGGAGGTTGGACACAGTCCCCGTCCTCAGGGAGCTCACGGGGGAGCGGAGACCGACGTAGGAATATTAGAGCTGATGGCCGTGAATCACTGACGTGTGGGTACGTACCCGGGTGCCGAGAACGGAGAGAAATCGGCGCCTAAATGCAAGAAGCAGCGTGGCTCGGGGAAAGAGCACAGGCTTGGGAGTCAGAGGTGATGGGTTCGAATTCCGGCTCTGCCACTTGTCAGCTGTGGGACTGTGGGCAAGTCTCTTCACTTCTCTGGGCCTCAGTTCCCTCACCTGTAAAATGGGGGTGAAGACTGTGAGCCTCACGAGGGACAACCCGATTTCCCTGTATTTCCCCCAGCGCTTAGAACAGTGCTCTGCACATAGTTAGCGCTTAACAAATGCCGACGTTATTGTTATTATTGTCCTCGTCTCCGCTCACCCTGTTCTCTTCACAGATGGGAGTGAGGTGAGCCTGGGCACCCGGCGCCACGGCCCCCCTGGCCCAGGTAAGAGCCGGGACCGGGAGAGGGGAAGGCCCTGGCCGGGGGACGGGGAAGAGGTGCATCATGTGAGGGGGGGGCAGAGCAGCGGGAAGTGGATTTGGGAAGGCCCGTTAGCGTTGGGGGGGCTGGAGTTCGGGGATATCGTCGAGGCGAGGGGAGCCGGGGGGACTCCAGGAGATGTGGGCTCCCCGACGTATCTCAGCAGCCATCGGGCGGATGGACTCCGGGTTGAGCGGGGTCGGGAGGTACTTTGAGATCCTCTGGGAAGAAGCAGCCCCATGTGCTGGTTCCGGAGGGGTCGGCCGTACCCCCGTCCTGTGTCCGGCGCTCTCTCTCTGCCGCCCTTCCTTCCTCACGCCACCAGAGTGGTGCCGGGGCCGGCGGGGAGAGAAGGCCCGATGCGGGTGGACGTGAGGGCCGAGAACCCGGTGGGGGACAGAGAAGGGGACGAGCCGGGAGCCCTGCCCCTCTCCCCCGGCCCAGACGCTCGCCCGGGGCCTGGCCGCCTCCGGGGCCCTCCCGCTCCTGGGGCGAGGCGTCCCAGGCGGGGCCTCCCTCTCAGCCGGTCACCAACAGTCACTTGTGCCCACACCCCTGGCACCTCGCCCGGACCTGCGAAGAGGCCGGGCGGCAGGGAAGGACCGACGCCGGCCGGAGCGCTTGGGGAAGAGGCCGCTGGGCCCCCGGAGGGCCTCGGGCCAGCCGGAAGGGAGGGCGGCGGCGGGCGCCGAACCAACCGGGGCCCGAGGGAGCGGAGGAATCTGCCCGGGGCCCGCAGTGGCCTGGCCCCCATCGGGCCGTTACCGGTGGCAGGTGGGAGGCGCCGGCCGGAGGTGAGGAGAAGGGAAGGCCGGCGGTCAGGGCGGCCCCCGCCCCGGCCGGCGGCAGTCAGGGCCCCCGGCCGGCCGCCTCTGTCTTCGGAGGAGGGCAGGAGGGAGGGGGGAGCAGGGGCTCCTGGGGAGAGGAGGAGGAAGGAGGGAAAGGAGGAGGAAAGACTGCGGAGAGTGGTGACTCGGGGATGGTCCGGGCCCAGCTGGGCACCCAGGCTAGTCCGGGATTCCCCCCTCCAGAGTTTAGTGGGTCGGAGTTTAGTAGGGAGAGCGGAGCCTCCCCGAGAGGCGGTGGTGGTGGCGGGGGGCCCGTGTCTGATGAATCCCCTTGCCGTTCTGTGCCCCCAGCCTACGAGACCCTCCGTGGCACCCCGCCGGGGCCCCAGGCCGCGCCCATGGACCTGCGCGTGGGGCAGCGGCCCCCGCCGCCCGCGGAGCCCCCCGCCGTGGAGCCCTCCACCCCGGAGCCGGCCCTGCTGGCCCTGCAGCACACCCAGCGCCTGCACCACCAGCTCTTCCTCGCCAGTCTGCAGCCTCGCCGGCCGGAGCACATACGGGTACGAGCCCGGCCGGGCCCCCTCGGGCCCCCCCCCCCCCGGTCACTGGGTCCCTCGGGTCGTGGTCCTCACCCAGCCGCCCCCCGTTCCGCCCCCCGTTCCGCCCCCTCGGCTCCTTCCCCTCTTGTGGCTTTCCCCGGGCCCCGGCCCTCCCCGCCATCCCGGGCCCGGCCCTCAGCTTGACCCGTCTCCGGCCCCCTCCCCCTCCAGCTCTCCCTGGAGACCCCTGGGCCGGAGGTGCCGGCTGGCCAGCAGGAGCAGGAGTTGTGCCACCTCCTCCACAAGGACAAGAGTAAACGTAGTAAGGAGCCCGGGCCCCGGCCGCCCGCCTCTCGTGTCCCTCCGGCCTCCCCCCGGCCTGTCTGTGTCTGGATGTCCCCGTCTGTGTCTGTGTCCATCGGTCTGTCAGCCTCCGCCTGTCTTTCTGCTCGTCTGTCCGCCCAGGTGTGTCCGGCAATCTCTGAGAGGAGGAGGAGGAGCAGGAGGAGGGGAGGGGATCGCGCTCCAGACTGTCCTGGAGGGGTGCCCGGGGCCGGGGCGGCTGGCCGGGGTCAGGCCGCTCGGGGGCCGGGGGCCCGGGGGGTGCTGGCTAACTTTTCTATCCCCAGCCTGTCCCCCTCCCCGCCCGTCCCCAGGCGCCGTCGCCAGCGTCGCCGTGAAGCAGAAACTGGCCGAGGTCATCCTGAAGAAGAAGCAGGCGGCCCTGGAGAGAACCGGCCACGCCAATGGCCCCGGCGTCCCCGGCCCCGGTATCCCCTACCGGTGAGCCCCTGAGATTCCCTCCCCCGGACCCCCGGACCCCCGGCCCTCCCGCCCCTCTAGGCCGGGAGCTCCAGCGCTGCCTTCGAGACCTCATGGCTGCAGTCTTTCCCTTCCCTCCCACCCGGAACTGTGGGCCTGAGAGTCGGGGGGATAATAATAACGACGGTACTTGTTAAGCGCTTACTACGTGCCGAGCGCTGTTCTGAGCGCTGGGGGAGATCCAAATTAGTCAAACGGGTGGGACGCCGTCCCTGTCCCACCTAGGGCTCACGCTGGGTTCCCTTGGGAAGCAGCGTGGGCCTGGGAGTCAGAGGTCCTGGGTTCTAATCCCGACTCCGCCACTTTGCTGCGGGACCTTGGGCCGGTCGCTTCGCTCCTCTGGGCCTCGGTGACCTCATCCGGAAAATGGGGATTGAGACCGGGAGCCCCCCGGGGGACGGGGACTGCGTCCGACCCGATTTGCCCGTACCCACCCCGGCGCTCAGCACGGTGCCCGGCACATAGTAAGCGCTTAACAAATACCACAGTTATTACGGTGGCTATTTTCTGATCTCTGCCACTCGGCTGCTGTGTGACCTTGGGCAGTTCACTTCCCTTCTCGGTGCCTCAGTCTCCTCCTCTGTAAAATGGGGATCCGATTCAACAGAATACCTGTTCTCCCTCCCCCTCAGACTCTGAGCCCCATGTGGGACGGAGACTGGGTCTCCTCTGACGGCACCGCATCTACCCCAGCGCTTAGTGCGTAGTAAGCGCTTTACACGTGCCATTCACGGGTTCGAATCCCGCCTCTGCCACTTAGCTGTGTGACCGTGGGCAAGTCACCTCACTTCTCTGGGCCTCAGTTCCCTCATCCGTCAAAAGGGGATGAAGACCGGGAGCCTCACGGGGGACACCCTGATGACCCTGCATCTCCCCCAGCGCTTAGAACAGTGCTCTGCACATAGTAAGCGCTTAATAAATACCAACGTTATTATGATGATGATGATCGTTGACGCCCTCATACCCAGAGCGCTCTGGGCAGCTGGACCTGCGGGGGAAGAGGAAAAGGGGAGGTGTTCCAGGACCCGTGAAGTCACCTCTTATTTCTCCCTCTCCCCAGAACCCTGGAGGCCCTGGAATCCGAAGGAGGCTCCCCCTCCATGCTAAGTGGAATCCTGCCTCCTGTTCCCAGTCTCCCCAGCGACCCCCCGGAGCACTTCCCTCTACGCAAAACAGGTGAGCTGGGCCGAGTGGGTGGAATCCCGGGATCTGGAGAGCGGGGAGAGGCGGGGAATGGCGGAACAGGCAACGAGATCCCCATCTGATCTCTTTTTACTTCTTTAAAAAAAAAAGGGGGGGGCTTAAATGTTTGCTTCAAACATCGCCAAGCCCTCAGCGGTCATGACCCTATAGGTTCGGACCAGTGGTCCGTACGCCCCCTGTTCTGCCTCGGCCAGGCATAGTGACGGGATTTACTGAGCGCCTGTTTCAGGCAGTGCACTGTATTGAGCGCTCAGGAAGCCCGAGGACTTTACACTCTAACGGGGGTAAATGTTCCCAGGCAGAGGAATCCAACAGGGGCTGGGTGTCTGACCCGATTATCTTGTATCTACCTCAGGGCTTAGTACCTAGCGGGCAACAAATACCATAATTATTATTATTATTATTAAATTGATCAATGAGCACTTTACTAAACTGTACAAAAAATGGAATAAATGCAATCGGTTAATCAGTAAATGGAATTTATTGAGTGCTTACTCTGCGGAGCAGTCAATTGTATTTATTGAGCACTTCTTGTGTGTAGAACACTGTCCAGAGTGCTTGGGAGAGTACCATAATAATAGTAATTATTACTATGGTATTTGTTCAGCACTTACTTTGTGCCAAGCGCTGTTCTAAGCGCTGGGGTAGGTACAAAGTAATCAGGTATCCCACGTGGGGCTCACAGTCTTAATCCTCATTTTACAGATGAAAAATACCAGTCGGGCCGGTAGACGCTCTCCTTGCCCTCGATGAGCTTTGAGTCTAGATACATAAATAATAAAATGGAATGCGTTCATTCAGTCATATTTATTAAGCGCTTGCTGTGTGCAGAGCACTCTACTAAGCGCTTGGGAAAGTACAATGAAGAGTGACAATCCCGGCCCACAAGAAGCTCACAGTCTAGAGCGGGGGATATACGCAGTAAGTGCTGTGAGGCGAGGTGAGGGGGGAAGAGCAAAGAGAGCGAGTCAGAAGGGAGTGGGAGATGAGTTACGCGCGCTTAGTACGGTGCTCTGCACACAGTAAGCGCTCAGTAAATATAATTGAGGAACAGTGGGGCTTGCTAATGCTGCTCATGCCCGTGCCAGGGGCATCTCCCACTGTAGAAGAAACGCTTAGTACAGCTCTGCACATAAGAAGCAGTGTTGCCTAGCGGGTAGAACCCGGGCTTGGGAGTCGTAGGCGGACCTGGGTTCTAATTCCAGGTCCTCCACCTGTCTGCTGTGTGGCCTTGGGCAAGTTACCTTCATCTGTAAAATGGGGATTAAGACCGTGAGCCCGATGTGGGACAGGGACTGTATCCAACCTGCCAACGCTTAGCACAGTGCCTGGCACATAGTAAGCACTTAACAAATAGTACAATTATTATTATTCCCTTCCTTTACCCTTCCTCCCCCCCACTTTCTACCCTCTCCCTGTCTCTCTCCCCCCTCTCCTTTTCCTCCCCTCTCTCATTTTCCCTCCCTCCCCACTCCTTCCTTCTCTCCCCAGTTTCTTTCTCTCCTCCCCCCCATTCCCTCCCTCTTTCCCTCCTTCTCCCCTTTCTCCCTCCTCCCCCTCCCAGTCATTCATTCATTCATAACAGTAATAATTATGGTATTTAAGCGCTTACTGTGTGCCAAGCACTATTCTAAGCGCTGGGGTAGATACAAGGCAATCAGGTTGACCCACATGGGGCTCACAGACTCAATCCCCATTTTCCAGATGCGGTAACTGAGGCCCAGAGAAGCGAAGTGACTTGCCCAAAGTCACACGGCTGATAAGTGGCGGAGCCGGGATTAGAACCCACGACCTCTGACTCCCAAGCCCGGACTCCCGCTTGTCAGCTGTGTGACCTTGGGCAGGTCACTTAACTTCTCTGCGCCTCAGTTATCTCGTCTGTCAAATGGGGATTAACTGTGAGCCTCACGTGGGACAACCTGATGACTCTGTATCTCCCCGAGCGCTTAGAACAGTGCCCTGCACATAGTAAGCACTTAACAAATACCAACATCATTATTATTATTATCTCTTCTGTCAAATGGGGATGAAGACCGGGAGCCCTCCGTGGGACAACCTGATGACCCTGTATCTCCCCCAGCGCTCAGAACAGTGCTCAGCCCAATACCCACCTTTCATTTCATTTACTGAGCGCTTCCTGTGGGCAGAGCACCTTACTAATAACAATAATAATGTTGGTATTTGTTAAGTGCTTCCTATGTGCCGAGCACTGTTCTAAGCGCCGGGGTAGATCCAGGGTCATCAGGTTGTCCCATGTGAGGCTCACAGTTCATCCCCATTTGACAGATGAGGGAACTGAGGCCCAGAGAAATGACTTGCCCACAGTCCCACGGCTGCCGAGTGGCAGAGCCGGGATTCGAACCTGTGACCTCTGACCCCCAAGCCCGGGCTCTTTCCACCGAGCCACGCCACTAAGCGCCGGGAAGGTACAGTTCAGCAGCGAGGAGAGGCAGTCCCTGCCCACCAACGGGCTTACGGCCTAGACGAGGAAACGGGCATCGGTCCGGGGGAATAAATGGAATGACGGATGAGTGCGCATCCAAAGGAGTTAGACGGGCCTGCCTGTGAATAAGTCGACCGTAAGCCCGTCGACGGGCAGGGATGGTCTCTCTCTGTTGCCGAATTGTCCATTCCAAGCGCTCAGTACAGTGCTCTGCACCTAGGAAGCGCTCAATAAATACCGAGCTAAGGCGCTAAATAGAGAAGCAGCGTGGCTCAGTGGAAAGAGCCCGGGCTTAGGAGTCAGAGGTCACGGGTTCGAATCCCGGCTCCGCCGCTTGTCAGCTGGGTGACTTGGGGCAAGTCCCTTCACTTCTCCGTGCCTCAGTCACCTCATCTGGAAAATGGGGACGAAGACTGTGAGCCCCGCATGGGACAACCCGATGACCCTGGATCTCCCCCAGCGCTTAGAACAGTGCTTGGCACAGAGGAAGCGCTTACCAAATACCAACATTATTACTACTGTTGAATGAATGAATGAATGCATGCATGAATAAATGAATGAATGACCATGGGGGTGGCTTGCCGATGGATCCCGTCCGTCGTCCCCCCCCCCCCAGCGCGCATGCGCGTCGGGCGGGAAGCCGTTGGGGGCGCCTCGGAGAGCCCCTAGGGGGCGCCCGCGCGCGCCAGGAGAAGTGGCCCGGCGATGGGTGACGTCACAGGGCGCGGGCGCCCCCGCCCCTCCCCCCACCCCGGGTCGGGGGTGCTTTTTTTTAAAAAATAACAAAAACCAAAAAGCAAAGGAGCGGGCGGCGGCCTTCCGGGGCAGGGGCAGGGGCAGGGGCAGGGGCCGGGGCCGCCGCCCCCCTCCTCCCGGGCCCCGCGCCCCCGGGATGGCGGGCCGCGGGGACGCCGCCAGGGGGCAGCAGCTCCCCGTCGGGTGGCTTTGGCTGCCCCAGCGCCAGCCGCCCCGCCCCGCCCCGCGGGGACGCCCCGGTGAGACGCCCCACCCTCCGCTCGCCGGCCCCCCAGGGAGGGACGGACGGACGGACGGACGGACGGACGGGCGGGGACCAAACGGGGAGAGGTGGACAGCGTTTAGGAGGAAGAAGCGGGAGATGGGCATCGTATAGGAGGAGGAAGGGGGAGGTGGGCACCGTATAGGGAGGAAGAAGGGGAGGTGGTCATCGTATAGGAGGGAGAGGTGGGCATTGTATAGGGAGGAAGAAGGGGGAGATGGGCATCATATAGGAGGAAGAAGGGGGAGATGGGCACCGTATAGGGAGGAAGAAGGGAGAGATGGGCACCGTATAGGGAGGAAGAAGGGAGAGATGGGCACCGTATAGGAGGAAGAAGGGTGAGGTGGGCACCGTATAGGGAGGAAGAAGGGGGAGGTGGGCATTGTATAGGAGGAAGAAAGGGGAGGTGGGCACCATATAGGGAGGAAGAAGGGAGAGATGGGCACCGTATAGGAGGAAGAAGGGAGAGATGGGCACCATGGAGGAGGAAGAGTAATAATGTTGGTATTTGTTAAGCGCTTACTAGGTGCAGAGCACTGTTCTAAGCGCTGGGGGAGATACAGGATCATCAGGTTGTCCCACGTGAGGCTCACAGTCCTCATCCCCACTTGACAGATGAGGTAACTGAGGCCCAGAGAAGTTAAATGACTTGCCCACAGTCACACAGCTGACAAGTGGCAGAGCCAGAATTTGAACCCATGACCTCTGACTCCCAAGCCCGGGGTCTTTCCACTGAGCCACGCTGCTTCTCTAAGAAGGGGGAGATGGGCACCGTGGAGGAGGAAGGAAGGGTGAGATGGGCACTTGGGGGAGGAATAATAATGTTGGTATTTGTTAAGCGCTTACTATGTATCAAGCACCGTTCTAAGCGCTGGGGTAGATACAGGATAATCAGATTGTCCCACATGAGGCTCACAGTCTTCATCCCCATTTTACAGATGAGGTAACCGAGGCCCCGAGAAGTCAAGTGACTTGCCCAAAAGAAGGGAGAGGTGGGCACCTTGGAGGAGGAAGAAGGGAGAGATGGGCAGCGTGGAGGAGGAAGAAGGGGGAGATGGGCAGCTTGGAGGAGGAAGAGAGGGGAAGAGGGACACTGATGAAGAAGATGGGGGAGAGGAGCAAGGAGTTGGGCACTGTGGAGGAGGAAGGGGGTACCGATGAGGAAGACGAGGGAGGAAACTGAGGAGAAAGAAGAGGGAGGTGGGCACTGAGGAGGAGGAGGAGGGGTACTGAGGAGGAAAAAGGGAGAAGGAGGAGCACTGAGAAAGAAGACGAAGGAATAGCAGTGGCACGGAGGAGGGAGAAGAATGGGGAGGAAAGGGCACCGAGGAGGAGGCCGAGGCGGTGAGGAGGTGCCCCGAGGGGGGCGAGGAGAGACAAGTGTTAACGAGTGGTCTCCCGGCAGTGTCGGAGCCCATCCTGAAGCTGCGCTACAAGCCCAAGAAGGCTCTAGAGCGGAGGAAGAACCCGCTACAGCGCAAGGAGAGCGCCCCACCCAGCTTGCGGCGCCGCCCGACCGAGCCCCTCGGGGGTGAGTCCGCCCGGCAGGCTCAGTGGGGAGCGGGGACCCCGCGGGGCAAGAGTGAGGCGAGCGGGCGGACGGACCCCTGCCCGGTCCAAAGCCGCTTCCCTCCCCTTCCACCCACAGATTCGTCCCCTAGCAGCAGCAGCACGCCGGTGTCCGGATGCAGTTCCCCCAATGACAGCGAGCACGGACCCTGCCCCGCCCCGGGGCATGAGGTGAGGGGACCCCCGGGCCCCCGACGGTCTGGGATGTCCCGGTGGCCCTGGTGCCCGGGCAGGGAGCTGAGGTCCCCTCCTCCCGCCCGGCCCGTGGAGTTGAACGGCAGCGACTGAGAGGGACCCCCGGCTTCAGGTTCTTTTCAGGGTGGCTCCCGGCTCATCTGGGCGCTGATGGTGGGGAGGTTACCGGAAGATCTCTGGGGAACAAACGACTCCCCTCTGCGGCTCGGGCCCGATGTCCGGGTCTGCCTGGCACTGCCGGGGCGAGGGTCCGGACACCGGCTTCCCCGGGAGGGTAGGCCCCGGGCCTTCAGGTCCCTTAACGGCTTCTTCACGGACCTCTCATCCATCTCTTCGCCGCCCGCTCCCCTCTCCCCGCTGACGGCTCACCGCCACCTCACCCTTCCGGCTCCACCTCCTGCTCCTCCTCCCCTTTCTTACCCCGCTTCGCCCTTCCCTTCTCTCTCCCCCCAACTCACCCTCGGCCTCTCGGGCAGGTGGATGGTGACCGCAGAACTCTCCCTGCCGTGGGGCCCCGAGTGCCGGTGCTGGGGGCCTCCCATGCCTCCCTCTTCCTGTCCCAAGGCCTCGAGCCGGAGGCTAGCGGTGCTCTGCCTTCCCGCCTGCAGCCTGTCCTCATCCTGGAGCCTTCAGCCTCGCACGCCCCACTGCTAGCTGGTAAGTGGAGCTTCCTGGGCCGGGGAAGGGGCCGGGCTGGGGCCGAGGGTTCCCCAGGCCCGACCTCCCCCCGGCCCCCGTTGAGGACTCGATCGGGTGGGATATCCCCTGGGAGGGGGCCCTAGTCCGTCTTGGATCCCCTGCACTCACCCACTCCCTGGCCTCTGCCGCCTTGCCCCCCTGCGTCCTCCCTGACCGTTCACCCGTCCTCCGCAGTGCCCGGCCTGGGGCCCGTGCCCTTCCACTTTGCCCACTCGCTCCTCTCGGCCGAACGGCTCCCGTGGCCGGGCCCTCACCGGCCCCTGGGCCGGACGCGCTCCGAGCCGCTGCCCCCCAGCTCCGCCGCTCGGCAGCAGCAGCAGCAGCAGCAGCAACTACTGCTGGGCTCCCAGCAGCCTCGCAACCTGGAACGGCTCAAGCAGCACTCACCCCTGGGCAAGGTGAGGGCCAGGAGGTGCCCGGGGGAGAGACCGGCGCGGGGACCGGGGCAAGGAGAAGGGGTGGGATCGTTGTGTTGAAGGCACATCTCTTCCAAGAGGCCTTCCCCGCCTAAGCCCTCCCCGCTTCTTCTTCTCCCACTCCCTTCTACGTTGCCCTGTCTCGCTCCCTTTGTTCTTCCCCCCGACCCCCAGCCCCACAGCACTTATGTTCACATCTGTCATTCATTTATTTATACTGATGTCCGTCCCCCGTAGACCGTAAGCCCGTCGTGGGCAGGGAATACGTCTGTTTGTTGAACTGTTCTCTCCCAAGTGCTTAGTACAGTGCTCTGCCCGCAGTGAGCTCTCAATAAATACCATGGAATGAATGAGACAGAGCTCAGAGCTGTGAAGATGGGTCTGGCTGCCTCCCGTAGTGGCCCTCACGCTCCCTCCCCATTTCATCCCGCCCAGTGGCCGGCGAAGCCTAGCGAGAAACCACGACTGCAGCAGATCCCCTCCGCCGAGGACCTGGAGGCGGATGGAGGGGACGGACGATTCGGGGCCCGGGACCCCGAGCGCAGGGAGCTGGTCCTGGGCCGGCTGGAGCCCGAAGGTCCCTCGGAGCCCTTGCGGCACCTCGGACTCAATCCCCAGCAGCAGCAGCAGGTACCGAGGGCTCCGAGGGCAGTGAATGGGGGGCCAGCTGCGTTCGCACACCCATCCCACGGCCCGGGGGAAGAGGAGAAACCCGATTTGTTCGGAGACCTTTGGGTGGGGCGGCCTCCGGCATCAGGGCCAGGCAGACGCTAGAATGGGAGTGGGCTTTTGAACTGGGATTTACAGTGGCCTCAGGATGCACGTGAATACTCTGGCTTCAGGGGGAGCGGCTCGGTCAATCAGTCCTATTTATCGAGCGCTTAATGTGTGCAGAGCATCGTCCTAAGCGCTTGGGAGAGTACGTTACAACTGAGTTGGGAGACGCGTTCGCTGTCCACAAGCTGAGGGGGAGCTTACGTTAATCACCGAGTCGATCTGTGATATTTATTGAGTGCTTACTCTGGACAGAGCACTGTACTAAATGCTTGGAGAGGGGTCAGAGCGTCATTCGTTCATTCAGTCGTATTTATTGAGTGCTTACCGTGTGCAGAGCGCTGTACTAAGCGCTTGGAAAGCACAATTCGGCAACAAATAGAGACAATCCCTACCTAACGGGCTCACAGTCTTGAAGAGGGGAGAAAGATAACATAACAAAACAAGTAGACAGGCATCAATAGCATCAGTATGAATAGATAGAATTATAGATCTGTAAACATCGTTAATAAAATAAATAGAATGATAAATATGTATATATACAAGTGCTGTGGGGTGAGGAAGGGGTAGAGCGGAGAGAGGGTGTCGGGGCCACGGGGAGAGGAGGTGGAGCAGATCATCTGTAAAATGGGAATTGAGACTGTGAACCTTATGTGGGCCGTGGATTGGGTCCCACCTGATTATCTTGCATCTACCTCAGTGCTTAGATCAGTGCCTGGCGTATAGAAAGCACTTAGCAGATGCCATT
Organism: Ornithorhynchus anatinus; assembly: GCF_004115215.2. Taxonomy (NCBI): domain Eukaryota; kingdom Metazoa; phylum Chordata; class Mammalia; order Monotremata; family Ornithorhynchidae; genus Ornithorhynchus; species Ornithorhynchus anatinus. Next base: position 55,166,811 of record NC_041737.1, on the reverse strand, counting down.
TTTAAAAAGTGTGTGTGTCTCTGTGTGTGTGTGAGGGAAAAAGAGGGAGAGAGATTAGGTCAAAAGGCCTCTTGACTGTAAGCTAGTCGTGGGCAGGAATGAGTCTCTTATATTGTATTCTCCCAAGCACTTAGTACAGTGCTTTGCACACGATAAGTGCTCAATAAATACAATGGAGAGAGAGGGGAACGGGGACCTAGGGGTGGGGAAAGAGGCAAAACAGACGAGTCAGGAGGAGCAGGGGCCGGGGGTGGAGATAGGATCCCTGACTCTGACCAGTTTCCCCTTCTTTAGGTCTTCCTGAGGGAGCCGCAGCGGGTATCCGGTCACCCACCTCGGGTGGCCCCGGGCAACACCCTGCTGCTGTCTTTCGCCCAGGGCGGGCACCGGCCTCTGACCCGCGCCCAGTCCTCTCCGGCTGCGCCCGCCTCGCTTCCCTCCACCGAAGCTTCCAGCAAGTCTGGGGGGCTTCCTGGGCCCGAGACCCCTGCTAGGACCACAGCCTTCACCACTGGTGAAATTCACATGGGTTAGGGCCGGAGGGAGGAAGGGGGAGAGGGAGAAAATGAGTGAATGCGTGTGGGTGGGTGCCTGTTAGCCGGGGGGTGGGACGAGGGGAGACCGCGCGGAGGGGAGACAGCGGGATGTCGGCGTGGAGGGGGTTGTGAGGCGCTGTCGTCATGGGGAGGGCAGGGGCTCTGGAGCTAAAGACCGTTGGTGTACTAGAGAAGCGGCGTGGCTTAATGCGTGGAGCCCGGGCCTGGGAGTCGGAAGGTCACGGGCACTAATCTGTTGTGTGGCGTTGGGCAAGTCACCTCACTTCTCTAGGTCTCAGTTACCTCCTCTGCAAAATGGGGAGGGAGACTGTGAGCCCCACGGGGGACCGGGACCGTGTCCAACCTGATCTGCTTGTATCCACCCCAGCGCTTAGTACAATGCCTGGCACGTAGTTGAACACTTAAATGCTGTTATGATTATTATTGACGCCTCCTCCTCCTCTTCTTCCTCCTCCCCTTCCTTTTCAGGGCTGGTGTATGACTCAGTGATGCTCAAGCACCAGTGCTCCTGCGGAGACAACAGCAACCACCCCGAGCACGCCGGCCGCATCCAGAGCATCTGGTCCCGGCTGCAGGAGCGGGGCCTGCGCAGCCAGTGCGAGGTGAGGGGGTGGGGGCCGGGCTGGGGTCCCCGTTCGGGCTGGAGCAGCAGGAGAGGGCGAGGCCGGGGGTGGGCAGGGGGCCGGGGCCGGGACGCGGCAGCTTTCCGGCCGCTAGGTCGGCCTTTAATCGGGGGTTCCTTGGCCGGTGAGGGCGGGTGGATCGGAAGAGAAGCAGTGTGGCCTAATGGGAAGAGCCCGGGCCTGGAAGTCAGAAGACCTGGATTCTAATCCCGGCATCGACACCTGCCTACTGTGTGAGCTGGGGCAAGTCACTTCAATCGATCAGTCAATCGTATTTGAGTGCTTACTTCGTGCAGAGCACTGTACTAAGCGCTTGGGAGAGTCTAATATAACAGAGTTGGGAGACACATTCCCCGCCCACAACGAACTCACGGTTTAGAGGGATTTCACTCCTCTGGGTCTCAGTGGCCTCGTCTGCAAAATAGCGGTTCATTACCTGTTCTCCGTCTTAGACTATGAGCCCCGCGTAGGACGGGGACCGTGTCCCACCTGAATGTCTTGTCTCTACCTCAGCGCTTAGAACAATGCTTGGCACGTAGTAAGCGTTTGACAAAAGCCACAATTATTGTGGTTGTTGTTGGTATAAGAATTATTATTATTTACAGGCTGCTGAGGCAAATGGGCAATGAGGGTCAGTCAGTCAATTGTATTTATTGAGCGCTTAGTACGTGCAGACCGCTGGACTAAGCGCCTGGGAGAGGGCAATACCTTAAACAGGCACATTTCCTTTCCACAGTGAGCTTACAGTCTAGAGGGTGGGGAGGGGCCGGCTGGGGAGGCCGTGGGGGCCGGGGCGATTCCTCGGAGGACTGCCCGCCCTCCGCCACCTGTCTACTGTGTGGCCTTGGGCAAGTCACTTCACTTCTCTGTGCCTCAGTTACCTCATTGGTAAAAAGGGGATTATGACTATGAGCCCCATTTGGGACAGGGACTGTGTCCAACCTGATTAGCTTGTGTCTCCCCCAGCGCTTAGAACAGGGCTTGGCCCATAGTAAGCACTTGACAAGATACCCCGGTTATTATATGCAGACCAGCCCCATTTAGCCAAGGGCTCCTCAGGCCGGGGCGAAAAGGGTCTTCCTTGATCTCCCCCTTTTCCTTCCTTCCCCCTTTTCTCCTGCCTCGCTCCTCTCTCCATTCCAAGCTCGTGGTGGGCAGGGAAAGTGTCCGTGTTGTCTCCCAAGGGCTTAGTCCAGCGCTCTGCACATAGTAAGCGCTCGATAAATATGACCGACCGACCGACTGACGGTCCGCCTCGGTGTCTGCCTTCCGCCTTCCCCGCAGTGTCTCCGGGGCCGGAAGGCCTCGCTGGAGGAGCTGCAGTCTGTCCACGCCGAGCGTCACGTGCTGCTTTATGGCACCAACCCGCTCACCCGGCTCAAGCTGGACAACGGGAAGCTTGCAGGTACTTCTCATCCCCTCCTCCACCTCTTCTTCCGCCCTGGTCCCCACCCCGTCCCCCCAGCTTTCTCTGCATCGCTCACAGCCCACCAGGACCCCCATCCGATACTTCCGCTGCCGTGCGGCTGGGAATAAAATCTCACCCAGCTTGGGAATTCTACCGCTGCCAGGGGCAACGGGATGCTGGGAGGAAGCGCTTAGAACGGTGCTCTGCACACAGTAAGCGCTCAATAAATACGATTGAATGAACTGAGTGATGACTGCCCTCTTGATTACCTATCCTTCCTCCCTCCCCATCCTCTAGCCCTCGCTCCATCCTTCACACTCCATGTGGTAGCTTGGAGGGAAGAGGGGTGACTTAGGGAGTCAGGAGGACCTGGGTTCTAATCCCGGCTCTGCCACGTGACTGCTGGGTGACCATGGGCAAGTCACTTCACTTCTCTGGGCCTCAGTGACCTCATCTGTAAAATGGGGATGAAGAGTAGGAGGCCCATGGGGACCAGGGGCTGCGTCCAACCTGATTAGTTTGGATCTACCCCAGCGCTTAGTACAGAGCTGGGCACATAGTAAACACTTAACAAGTACCATTTATTGTTGTTATTATCATCATCAAAGCAGCGTGGCTCAGTGGAAAGAGCCTGGGCTTCGGAGTCAGAGGTCATGGGTTCGACTCCCGGCTCTGCCACTTGTCAGCTGTGTGACTGTGGGCGAGTCGCTTCACTTCTCTGGGCCTCAGTTACCTCATCTGTAAAATGGGGATTAACTGCGAGCCTCACGGGGGGCGACCTGATTACCCTGTATCTCCCCCAGCGCTTAGAACAGTGCTCTGCACAGAGTAAGCGCTTAACAAATACCAATATTATTATTATTATTATTGTCTCTTGAGTTCATCCACACCCTAACTGAAACTGGCTGATCTTCCCAGCTTCTTCGTGCCTCATGCCACAGTCTCTGCCCCTCAACGTCTCTCCCACCCATTGCTTTGGCCCAGTCTCCTACCTGTCGCGCTGGTCCCGCTCCCTCCCCCCTCCCCCATCCCACGGTTTCCTTCTCTTTTCTCCACAGGGATCCTGTCCCAGAGAATGTTCGTGATGCTGCCCTGCGGCGGGGTTGGGGTAAGTGCCTGGGTGCGTCCAGGTGACCGACTGCCTCCTGTTGCCCGGATCTGGGGGGGAGGCGTGTCCCCTCTTCTCCCCCCACCCCCTTTTTATGGTATTTAAGTGCTCACTATGTGCCAGGCGCTGTACTAAGATCTGGGGTAGGTACAAGCTAATCAGGTTGGACGCAGTCCCTGTCCCCCACGGGGCCCCCCAGTCTTAATCCTCATTTTCCAGATCAGGGAACTGACGCCCAGAGAAGTGAAGTGACTTGCCCACGGTCACCCAAGTGGCAGAGCCGGGATGAGAACCCAGGTCCTTCTGACTCCCAGGCCCGTGCTCTATCCACTAGGCCACGTGGCATCTCTCCCCGTCCTCTCCTTCCCCCTTCCTTCCCCACCCCCCGCACCTGCCGGATCGCACGGGGTTCTAGCCGTCGGTCTTCGGGGAGGTTCCGCTGCAGGACTTCCCAGGCCCCCCGGTAGGTCTGGGTGGGCTCTTGCCCCCAGTTGGCATCGCCGAGGCACTGCCACGCGGGACCACCCGTCTTCCTCTCCTTCCCCTGCCCCAGGCCCGGATCCATCAGGGAGCTAGGAAAGGGCTCGCCCTTGGCTGCTGCGGGTGTCCACCGGCCAGCGGCGGCCCGAGGGAGGAGCCGAGCCGTGGGGACGGGACAGGTCGCCCCGGGCGGGCCGCAGGTGGTCCGGGGAGAAGGAAGGGGTCGCCCCCCTGGCTTGCTCCCTGCCTCCTGCTCACCGACTTCCTGAGTTTCCGACTGTTGTTTGCTTCTGTTTCTCTTTCCCTCCCTCTGTCTCTAGCTCTGTCTCTGTCTTTCTCTCTCTCCAGCTTCTCACAACTCATTTCTGCTCTCCTCGCCTCGCTCTCTCACCTCCCCACCGTCACCCCCGCCCCCGGGCCCCGCCCCCCCGGGCCCTCCCGGGTCCTCTGCCGGGAGCAGAGCCGCAGCCCGGTGGGGGCTCCGGGCAGAAGACGCTGGCGTGGAGGGCCCACCCCCACCCCCCGGCTCTGAGGGGCTGAGCAGAGTCCGCCGGTGGTGGCTTAAAACACAAACCCCCCAACCCCGAGTCCAGCCCAGGTAAACGTAGCTCCCGCCCTAAGTCCTCCCCACCTTCCCTCTGCCGCTCCCCCGTCCCCGCCCTCCTAGGACGGAGAGGAGCTGGGGTGAGGGCGAAGCCACGGACCCGAGTCGCCAGCTGACGTGAGAGAGCCTCACTGGAAACTGGGGGCTCCCCAGTGGCCGGGCCCGGCTCCCCGACCCGACCTCAGGGCCCGGAGCCGCCCGCGCGGCTCCTCGTCCGCGGGGGGTGCCCCCCCGAGCTCAGTCTTTCTGGCGCCGGCCTCAGCTCCCGGCCCCGGGGGCTCTCGAAGCGGTCGCCCCTGGGGGTTTAGCGGCTCTGAGGAGGGCAGCGTTGGGTGGGGTGGGGCCGGGCAGGCGGGGTGGGGGGAAAGCTCAGATCTGGACCCAGCTGACTCGGGCCCATCCGGGCTGGGGGGGCTCCCGAGCCAGGTCGGGGTGATGGGGTGACACTGATGAGGGCGGGGGCCGTGGCCCTGCAGGTGGATACAGACACCATCTGGAACGAGATGCACTCGTCTAACGCCGCCCGCTGGGCCGCCGGCAGCGTCACCGACCTCGCCTTCAAGGTGGCCGCCAGGGAGCTGAAGGTAGGGGTCGGGCGGGTGCGGTTGGCGGGAGTGGCGTGGCGGCGAGGAGCGGTGGACTGAGGGAGCAGCCCGGGCCCTGGGCGTCCCGGTGACCCCGGGGCTTCCCTCCCTGTCCCCAGAACGGCTTCGCGGTGGTCCGCCCCCCAGGTCATCACGCAGACCTCTCCACGGCCATGTAAGTATCCCCTCCGGGGGCTGGGGGGCGGGATCGTTAATCAGTTGACTTTTCTATATATTAAGCGCCCGCTAGGCGTCAAGCACCGTGCTCATTGTTGGGTTAGATCCACGGGAACGAGGTTGGACGGAGGCCCCGTCCTACATGGGGCTCACAGACTCAGTAGGAGGGAGAACGGGTATTGAATCCCCATTTTACAGTTGAGGAAACGGAGGCCCAGAGAAGTGAAGTGACTTGCCTAAGGGCACACAGCAGACAAGTGGCAGAGTCGGCATTGGAATCCAGGTCCCCCTGACTCCCAGGCCCGGGTTCTTTCCACTAGGCCACGCGGCTTCCTCCAGGGTAAAATCCAGGGACTCCTTCTTTCCTCCTCCTCTCGTCCCCAACCAGTGCTTAGTGCAGTTTGAGCGTTCACTTAATAAATCCTATACCTACTAAGACTTCTACTTTCCGCCCACCCGGTGCGCCTCTTCCCTACGGCCGCCCCCCTCCCCACCAAACTCTCTGTACCCGCTAGAGGATGAGGAGAAGCAGCGTGGTTTAGCGGATAGGGCACGGACCTGGAAGTCAGAAGGACCTGGCTTTTAATCCCGGCTCTGTCACGTGTCTGCTCCGTGGCCTTGGGCCCGTCACTGCCCTTCTCTGGGCCTCAATTACCTCATCTGTACAAAGGGGATCGAGTGTGAGCCCACAAGGGGACAGGTACTGTGCTCAACCTGATTAACTTGTATGTACCCCAGCACTCAGAACAGCGCTTGGCTCGTAGTAACTGCTCAACAAGTACCATTATTATTATTGTTATGAGGATGCGGAGGAGTCTGGGTAGGTGAGCGAGGGGCGAGAGGAGCGGGAGTCGACGTGAGACGGGAAATGAAGGACTCTCTCTTCCTCGCAGGGGATTTTGCTTCTTCAACTCGGTGGCCATCGCGGCTCGGCAGCTGCAGCAGAAGGGGAAAGTTGGCAAGATCCTCATCGTGGACTGGGTGGGCGGCTGAGGCCGAGGACGTTGCTTTCCTCCTCCCTGTCCCGTCCCTGTCCGCCTGCTGCAGGACTTCCGGAGGGTCCCATCTTGGCCAGGCCCCTGGGGCTGTCCAGACAGGGGACCGACCTGGGGGTCCTCCTCCTCCTCCCTCTCCTCCCTCCGCCCCCGGCGCGCCCCGAGCTGGTCACACTCATCTCTGGAGCCCCTGAATCCTGGGGTTTGACGCAGGGGCTTCAGGGTTCATAGCTGGCATGGAGGGAGGAGCAGGGTGGTAGGGCTGAGGGAGGGTCCTTTCCCCATTTTGCAAAGGTAAAAACAGGTCAGAGAGGACCACGATCTGCTCAGGGCTCTGTGAGACCCCCCCCTTCCCCAATTCCCCCAGCTCTCCCACCTCCCCGGCCAGGCTTCCCCCCACCATCCCGTCCCCCCCGGCTCGGGCTCCCACCCTCCCGGCCCGCGGCCTCTCCGCCGTGGTCACGGGCCCATCTCCCTGCGCCCAGGATGTTCACCACGGCAATGGTACCCAGCAAGCCTTCTACCAGGACCCCAGAGTGCTCTACATCTCCCTGCATCGCCATGACAACGGCAACTTCTTCCCCGGCAGCGGGGCTGTCGATGAGGTGGGCGTGGGCGCTTTCAGCCCCTACCTGTCCCATCTCCCCCGTCCCAGGTCCTTCTCCCCAGACCCCCAGTGCTTTCCTCCCCTCCACCGCCTCCTCCCCGCAGCCCGGGAGCCCACCCACCCCGCTCCCCTCGGTCCCGGGGGCTCGGGCAAGCCTGCCTGATGGAACTGCAGTGCCGGGGGAGAGGGGAGGTGGAAGGGGAGCATCGTTCTGGAGTGTAGTTGCCTCATGGCGTCCTCTCCCCGTTTCCCCACCCTCACCTTCCCTCTCCCTCCCCCTGCCTCCGTCCCTCGTGTTCTCCCCCGGCCTCTCTCCTCGCTTCCTCCCACTCCTGCCTGGGCCGGCGAGGCAGGTGGGGGCCGGCAGCGGCGAGGGCTTCACCGTCAACGTGGCCTGGGCCGGAGGCCTCGACCCGCCCATGGGGGATCCAGAATACCTGGCGGCTTTCAGGTCAGTGCCCGGGGCGACCGGTGAGGAGGGGGCCCGGGCCAGCCGGGTCGTCCCCCCTACCGGCTCCGAGCTGGAGGCCTCTCCCTCCCTTCCTGTCCTCCATCCCCACCCCTCCTCTTTCCTCTTCCATCCCCCCCCCGACCCCCCACTTGTGTCCCCGTACCCTGGAGCCCTCTAGGAGCTGCCTCTATAGCTCTGGGACCGTTGCTAAGCGACCAGGGCACCGAGCCCCGTTTCCTTCTCCCTGCCGGTGCATAGAGTCCTTGCCCTCCCCTCCGCCCCCACCCTTCCCCTCCTGGCAGACAGCGAGCGGCCATCTCCCTACAGGACGGTCGTCATGCCCATCGCCCGGGAGTTCTCACCGGACCTGGTCCTCGTCTCCGCCGGGTTCGACGCCGCGGACGGCCACCCCCCACCCCTGGGCGGCTACTGCGTCTCTGCCAAGTGTGAGGGAGGGGCCGGGCCCGGCGTGGGAGGAAACTGCCCCGGGAAGACAGGGGTGGAACTGGCCTGGCTTGACCCCGAGCAGCGAACGAGCACAGCCTGGGAATCGGGCTGGCCCCGGCCCCGGGGCATGGCCGGGCGCCCGGGGAAGGAAGCTCGTGATGTTCCAGGTCCTGGCACTGCCAGCCAGCCCAGCCTGGACCTGCTCCTCTAGGGCCCTCATGACCAGCATTGCCATTCTTAGATGGCTGGGCAGATTGGACCGGTGGCAGGGGGAGGGGGGAATTTGCTGAAGGACAGCGGAGCGAAGGGCAGAGGGGCTCCAGGAGGGAGGGTCTGGACCCTCGGGCCCCCTCCAGCCCAGCGAATCCCCTCCTCCCCCTCTCTTCCTCCTCCTCCTCCTCCTCCAGGTTTTGGGTACATGACGCAGCAATTGATGAGCCTGGCCGGGGGGGCCGTGGTGCTGGCCCTCGAAGGGGGGCACGATTTGACGGCCATCTGCGACGCCTCTGAGGCCTGCGTAGCCGCCTTGCTGGGCAGCACGGTGAGCGTTCTTAGGCGGGGACGCGGGGATCGACTGGCCAGACGTGCATCGGGGAGTGCCCCGGGGGCAGAGGTTCGGGGGGCCTCCCGCAGCCCCGGTGACGGGCCTCCTCCGGCAGGTGGACCCTGTCTCCGAAGAGACCTGGAGACAGACGCCCAACGCCAACGCCACCCACGCCCTGCAGGCCGTCATCCGCGTGCACAGTAAGGAGGGGGAGGAGGGCTGGGCCGGGGGCCGGGGGCCGCGGTCAGAAGGCGGGCGGGTGGGCGGCAATCCCCGCTTCACTCCCCTGCTCTTCCCAGGTAAATACTGGGGGTCGATGAAGCAGCTGTCATCCTGGCCCGACCCCTGGGACCCGGAGCCCCCCGGCACTGACTCGGAGGAGGTGGAGGCCGTGACGGCGTTGGCTTCGCTCTCGGTGGCCGTGCTGGCCGAAAAGAGGTACCGACCCTGCCTCCCCGCCTGACACCAACCCAGCTTCCCCCCACCACCCCGCCCCCCGGCCCCCACCTGTGGCTTCGTGGATAGGCCCGGGAGTCAGAAGGACCTGGGTTCCGATCCCATCTCCGCCACGTGTCGGCTGGGCGACCTCGGGCAAGTCTCTTCACTTCTCCGGCCTCGGCTCCCTCGGCCGTAAAATGGGGATTGAGGGTGCGGCCCGAGGGGGACGGGGACTACGTCCAGCCAGATTACCTCGTATCTGCTCCGGCGCTCAGACGGTGCTTGGCCCATAGTAAGTGCCCATTCACTCATTCAATTCCATTTTCTTTATTGAGCGCTTACTGTGTGCAGAGCACTGTACTAAGCGCTTGGAATGGACAATTCGGCAGCCGACAGCCCCTGCCCAACGACGGGCTCGCGGTCTAAAAGACTAAGTACCGTTAAAAAAAAGAACCCCTCCCAATCTCTCCCACTCTCACCCCCCCGTTCCCTACCCATCCCGGTCTTCCCCCCGCAGACCCCCAACATTCATCTCTCCCTCTCCCCTGCACCCTCCTGCCTTCTTAGGCCATCCGAGCAGCTGGTGGAGGAGGAGGAGGAAGAGCCAATGAATCTGTGACAGCTCAGGACAGCCCCCTCCCAGCACTCCCACCCGACTCCCCCTCGAAGCCCCGGGGGGGGCACGACTCACGGGAGCAGAGAGGAAGTCTCAAGGCCAGAAATATTTCTGTGTGTCTGTATGTTTGTGAGAGTGTGTGTGAGAGAGAGAGAGAGGGAGAGATTGTGTACCCAGACCCCACCCTGTGTGGGTGGCATTAGTTTTTGTTTAAAAAAAAAAAGGAAAAAAACCACAAAATCGGAACAATAAATGTTTATTTGCTTTTAAAACAGCGTAGAGCATCGGTGGGTCTGCGGGCAGGGGCCCGTGGGTGACTGGAAGGCCTGGGCTTTGCCTGTCTCTCTCACAGACCCCCGAGGGGAGAAGAGGAGGCCAGCTGAGCGCCCCCTCTTCCCCTGCAAAAGGCCCCAGGCCCAACGGGTGCAGGTGTAGACACTATTCCCCATCCCTCCTTCCTGGGCTCCGTGATGGGGGACAGTTAAGTGCTATGGGATCCCATCACGGTCTCCGCTCTGGGCGGCGGGATGGACGAGCGGGGAGGGAGACGGGTCCTCCTCGGGCTCCACTCCCTCCTTGCTGTTAAATTAGGAGCCTCCCCCGACCCCCCCACCCTCCTTTCGGCCCCGGGCCCCGCTGCGCCCCAGCCCAGCTTGAGCCGTACCCCAATCTTCTGCCGGGGTCCAGCACCCGGCTCGTCTGAAAGACCCGAGGCCCACCCCGAGACTCCACCGTCTTCCCTTCTGCCGTCACCGTTCCACGTGCCAGAGGCCAGGCCGTCCTCATCCCCTTCCCCGCTCCCGGCCGGGGTACGCGTCTGGGCGCTGAGGAGAGAGAAGGAACGGACTGGGGGCGGGGGGGGGGGGGGGGGGGGGGGGGTGGGAAAGCAGACCACCCGCTTTTCTTGGGTAGGAGGCGGCGGTCACCCCAGCGAAGTCGCGGCTCCCACCAGCCCCCCAACCCAAAAAGGATGTCAAGGTCAAAGAGGGGCGGTATCCCCCTCCCGGCCACAGCTGCGGCCGAGGCGGGGCCGGAAGGGGAGAGGGGGAGACGGGGAGGGCGGACCCAGCGGCGTTTCAAGACAGTAGTTGAGCAGAGCGAAAACGGCCGGCACCCGGCGAGGCCCGACCCCGAGGTGCGGCGGAGCCACCGGGCCCCGGGGGAAATAAAAAGGCGGCTTGGCGGAGGTACGGGCCGCCGGACATTGTGGGAAGGGGATCTGGGAGAGAGCGAGTCGGGCGGGTGTGAGTATACCGTGTGTGAGTGCGTGGGTGTGTTACGCGTGCGTGAATACGTGAATACCGGTGGGCTTGGGGGAGCACGAACCCTGTGACCGGGGTGGGGCCCACCCAAGGTTTCTTCGACTCTCTCCCGGGGACGTCGGCAAGAGTCCTTCACCTCCCTCCGTGAAGCTCGGCTGCGCGGACGCGTGGGTGCGAAAGACTGAGGGATATCCAGACTCGGCCGCCCGGCCCACCCCAGCCGGGCCCCTCCGGCCTCGGCCGTTAAAAAGGTCCCGCGTCTTGTGCTATGAAAATAGATCCGTACGAAAAGAGTTCAAAACGGCTCCGGCTCCGTCGGGGCCGAGGGCAGCCTCGGGGTTCGCGGCGGGTCTTCCCTCCCGGGCCGGTCGGGGGGAGGCCCGCACCGGCTCCCCGCCCGGGGCCGGCCCTCTCGGCTGGGTCTCCTCCTCGGGCCGACCCGGAGGTCGAAGGGCGGGCGGGGTCAGAAGTCGCTGAGGATGCTGAGGTCGGCGAAGTCCGCGCGGTAGCGGTGGGAGTACAGGCCGAGCAGGCAGGCCCACTTGAGCGCGATGAAGCTCCACACGGCCGAGAGGTAGTAGCTGACGGGGTCCGTCAGTGCTGTGCCAGGGGAGGAAGAAGGGGGTCAGCGGCCGGGGAGAGTCTGGACGGGGGGGAAAGCGGGCCACGGCATACTCTGTTTATTGTTCTACTGCACTTCTGAGAGCTCACCTCCTCCAAGAGGCCTTCCCGGACTTCCCTTTCCCCTCTGCTCCCTCCCCTTTCCCCCCTTCACCTCCCCTCAGCTAAGCCCCCTTTCCCTCTGCTCCTCCCCCTCTCCCTTCCCCTCCGCACCGTGCTCATTTGTCTAGATTTTTACTTCCCTATTTATATATATTTTATATATATATATATATATATATATATTTACTCCCTTATTTATTTTGTTAATGAGGCGTCCATCCCCTTGATTCTATCTATCGTGATTGCGTTGTTCTTGTCCGTCTCCCGCGATTCGGCTGCGAGCCCGTCGCTGGGCAGGGACTGTCTCTATCTGTTGCCGAACTGTCCATTCCAAGCGCTTCGTACAGCGCTCTGCACCTGGTAAGCGCTCAATAAATACTCTTGAATGAACTTCAATTGTATTTATCGAGCACCGTACTAAACGCTTGGGAGAGTACAAGCGGCGTGGCTCAGTGGAAAGAGCCTGGGCTTCGGAGTCAGGGGTTCGACTCCCGGCTCTGCCACTTGTCAGCCGTGTGACCGTGGGCGAGCCGCTTCACTTCTCTGTGCCTCAGTTACCTCATCTGTAAAATGGGGATTAACCGTGAGCCTCACGTGGACCGACCTGATGACCCTGTATCTCCCCCCAGCGCTTAGAACAGTGCTCTGCACATAGTAAGCGCTTAACAAATACCAACATTATTACAATGGAACGATAAACACACTCCCTGCCCTTCCCGAGCCAACGGTCTAGGGGGACGACGGAGATTAATATAGATAAATTACAGCTATATAATATAAATTACAAATAGATGACTCTCCCAAGCGCTTAGTACAGTCCTCTGCACGCAGTAAGCCCTCAAGAGATACGACTGACCGAACGAGTGAATACTAGGCAGCCCGGAGGGCCCCGCCGGGCGGCCCGGTGACCCCCGACACGTTCTACCCCCCCGGGGGCAGGCCCCGCCTCACCCTGGTGCCGGGTGATGGCCAGCACGAGGAAGGTGCAGAAGGCGGCGGCGGAGAGGGTGGCGAAGATGGCGGCGGCGAGGAGGAAGCAGCGGAGGCCGCGCAACCAGGTGCGCCAGTAGTCCTGGGCGTACATCACGTGGGTGGTCAGCGTCCACAGGGCCAGCACGCCTGGGCCGGAAAGGGGACGGGGAGTCAGCCAGGGAGCCCGAACCCCAGCCCACCCTGGACACCTCCCACCCGGGAACGCGACGGGCGGGAGCCCCTCGTGCCCGTGTCCTGGAGGAAGAAGAACAACTGTGGTATTTGTTTAAGCGCTTACTATGTGCCGAGCACTGTCCTAAGCGCTGGAGTAGATACAAGGTGATCGGGTTGTCCCACGGGGGGCTCCCCGTCTTCATTCCCATTTTACAGCCCAGAGAAGTTAGGCGGCCTGCCCGAAGTCACCCAGCTGACAAGGGGCGGAGCCGGAATTAGAACCCACGACCTCTGACTCCCAAGCCCGGGATCTTTCCACTGAGCCACGCTGCTTCTCTAAGCATCTACTATGTGCCAGGCTCTGTGCTAGTGAAGGCCCACCTCCTCCAAGAGGCCTTCCCTGACTGCGCCCTCCTTTCCTCTTCTCCCGCTCCATTCTGCGTCACCCCGACTTGCTCCCTTTATTCATCGCCCCCTCCCAGCCCCACGCCGCTCATGTCCATATCTGTCATTTATTGATTTCTATTAATGTCTCAGTGGAAAGAGCCCGGGCTTGGGAGTCAGAGGTCACGGGTTCGAATCCCAGCTCTGCCACTTGTCAGCTGTGTGACCGTGGGCAAGTCACTTCACTTCTCTATGCCTCAGTTACCTCATCTGTAAAATGGGGATTGACTGTGAGCCTCACGTGGGACCACCTGATTAGCCTGTGTCTACAGCGCTTAGAACAGTGCTCTGCACATAGGAAGCGCTTTACAAATACCAATATTATTATTAAACTGTCAGCTCCTTGTGGGCAGGGAATTTGCCTATTTATTGTTACGAATATAGAAAGAAGCAGCGTGGCTTACTGGATAGAGCACGGGCCTGAAAGTCAAAAGGACCTGGGTTCTAATTCCAGCTCCGCTACGTTTGCTGTGTGGCCTTGGGTAAGTCACTTAACTTCTCTGGGCCTCGATGACCTCATCTGTAAAATGGGGGTTAAGACTGTGAGCCCCATGTGGGACATGGACTGTGTCCAACCTGATTTACCTGGCATCTACACTAGTGCTTAGTACCATGCCTGGTACATAGTAAGCACCTAATACCCAAATTATTATTATTACTTGTAACTACTCCAGCACTTGGGCCAGTGCCTAGCACATAGTAAGCGCTTAAATACCACGATTATTATTTTTCATTATTACTTGTATCCGCCCCGTGCTTAGTCCAATGTCTGGCACATAGTAAACGCTTAACAACTATCACAATTGCTATTATTACTACTTGTCTCTACCCCAGCGCTTAGTCCAGTCCCCGGTGCATAGTAAGCGCTCAAATACCACAATTACTATTATTACTTCATTAATTCATTCAACAGTATTTACTGAGCGCTTACTATGCGCAGAGCACTGTACTAAGCGCTTGGAATGTATTACTTGTACCTGCCTCAGTGCTTAGTAGTTACTGGAACCTAGTTAGTCCAGTGTCTGGCACATAGTAAACGTTTAAGGAATACCATAAAAAGAGAGACCCTGGGCTTATTATTACTTGTATCTACCCCAGCAGTTAGTCCAGTGTTTGGCACATAGTAAACGCTTAAGGAATACCAAAAGAAGAGAGACCCTGGGCTTCTCATTATTGCTTGAATCTACCCCGGCACTTAATCCAGTGCCTGGCACATACTAAGCGCTTAAAGAATACCATAAAAAGAGAAACCCTGGGCTTATTATTATTACTTGTATCTACCCCAGCAGTTACTCCAGTGTTTGGCACCCAGTAAGCACTTCAGAAATACCAAAAAACAGGGAGACCCTGGGCTTATCATTATTGCTTGAATCTACCCCGGCACTTAATCCAGTGCCTGGCACATAGTAAGCGCTTAAGGAATACCATAAAGAGAGAGACCCTGGACTTATTATTATTACTTGTATCTACCCCAGCAGTTAGTCTAGGAAGCGCTTAAGAAATACCAAAAGGAGAGAGACCCTGGACTTATTATTACTTGAATCTACCCCAGCACTTAATCCGTGCCTGGCACATACTAAGCGCTTAAAGAATACCATAAAAAGAGAAACCCTGGGCTTATTATTATCACTTGTGTCTACCCCAGCAGTTAGTCCAGTGTCTGGCAGATAGGAAGCGCTTAAGAAATACGAAAAGGAGAGAGACCCTGGGCTTATCTTTATTGCTCGTATCTACCCCGGCAGTTAGTCCAGTGCCTGGCACATAGTAAGCGCTTAAGGAGAGACCCCGGGCCTTGGCGGTGACTCAGCAGAAGTCACCAGAAACCGCCGAGTCAGGGCCGAGAGGAACGACCGGTCCTCCTCGGGTTGACTCAGCAGGAGCCACTAGAAACCGCCAAGTCAAGGGGGAACCTCGTGGGGAGGAACCGAGTCAGCAGTCGGCCCTGTTCCGCTTGACTAACCCCCCCCCCCAGGACCCAAAGGTGACGGTTGCCCCCCTCTCTCCCGCGTCTTCCGAGGTGGGACGGGCTGCCCACGTTGCCCGGCTCGGCCTCCACGGTGTGCCAGGATCCTCGAGGACCCGGGCCACCCCGCGGAGGCTCCTGACCCGGGGCGGGGGCGGAGAGGGAAGCTGGGACTCCCCCGGCCCAGGCTGTTTACTGACCTATCTCGGCGCTGTCATCTTGGGTTGGCCTCTCTCTTCTAATCGCCCCTTATCGTCCTCTGTATCTGTCTGGCCCGCGAGTGGGAAGGCGAGCGACCTGATTATCCATCCCGCCGCACCGGTGCGGCCCCAGATTAAGCACCCACACTAAGCGCCCACGAACCGACCCATGGGGCTGCGGCCCAGGGCCCGATGCCTCCCTGTCGCCCGCAGCCATCGTCCGGCCGGAGACCGAGCACGAAGCCTGGCCGGTTCTATCTTTTTTTATGGTATCCGTTAAGCGCTTACTACGCGCCGGGCCCCGTAGAAAGCGCAGGGCTAGACACCAGCTAATCAGGTGGGACGCGGTCCGTGTCCAACGGGGGGTTTACGGGCTTCATCCCCATTTGAGAGAGGAGGGAACTGAGGCCCAGAGAAGTGACGTGACTCGCCCAAGGTCACGCAGCAGATAAGCGGCAGAGCCAGGATTAGGTCCCGGGTTTTTCCGACTCCCAGGCCCGGACTCTATCCACCGGGTCGTGACGTTTCTCGTTCTAATGCAGGATGGGCAGGGAATGGGTCTGTTTATTGTTATATTGTACTCTGCCCAGGGTCAGTACAGTGCACAGAGAAGCGTTCAATAAATAGGATTGAAGGAATGAACTCCCTCTGTGGTGGCCGAGGCAGCCCCACACCTTCCCTCCGGACGACGCTGCACTTTCCCGGGCTTCCCCAGACCCCCAAAATCCTCGAGCTCAAAGCGAATTGTTTTCTGTCCCCAGGGTTCTCAAAACCCTGCTCTTGTCCAGGAAAGGAGTTTGAACAATGGGTCTAGGGGACAGAGCTCAGAAGGCTCTAATCTCAGTTCCGCAATTTGTCGCTGCGTGACCTCGGGCAAGTCACTTCATTTCTCTGGGCCTCAGTTACCTCATCTGCAAAATGGGGATTGACACCGTGAGCCTCCCGTGGGACAGGGACTGTTTTCCAACTCGATTTACTTGTGTACAGTCCAGCGCCCGGCACGCACGTCATCATTATGATTATTACTGCTCATTACCTGTGCAGAGGAGGGAGAGGGATCAGTACCTTCCCCACCCCGCCCTCCCCTGCCTCCCAGGTGGCCTTGGGCAGGTCACTTCACTTCCCTGTGACTCAGTTTCCTCATCTATAAAATGGGGACTCAATACCTCCTCTCCCTGCCACTTAAACTATGAGTCTAACGTGACAGGGACTGCGCCTGACCCGATTAATATTTGTTAGGAGCTTAATATGTGCCAAGCGCTGTACTAAGCGCTGGGCTAGATAAAAACTAATCGGATTGGACCCAGTCCCTGTCCCACACGGGACTCGCAGTCTCGATCCCCATTTTACAGATGAGGAAACTGGGGCACAGAGAAGTTAAACGGCTTGGCCAAGGTCACAGGGCAGACACGTGGTGGAGCCGGAATTAGAACCCAGGTCCTTCGGACTCCCACGTCCGCGCTCTTTGCACTAGGCCACGATGATTAGCTCATCTCCCGGCGAGCGTTTAGCACGGTTCTTGGAACAGAGTAAGCACTTAACAAACACTCTTATTATTATTATTTCTGTCAAAGGATCTGGTCTCCTCCATCTCCTCACGACTTCCTTGGATTCAGGTGATAAACTCAGAGATGGCTTCTCTTCCTGTCTTTGAGCTGTCCTGTGCTGGGCAATGACTTTTCCCTAATAATGATAATAGTGGTATTTAAGCGTTTACTCTGTGCCCAAGACTGTACTAAGCGCTGTGGTAGATTCAATATACGCAGATCAGACGCAGTCCCTGTCCCATACGGGGCTCGTGGTCTAAAGGGAAGGTAGAACAGGTATTTAATCCCCATTTTACAGATGAAGGTACTGAGGCCGAGAAGTGAAGGGACTTGCCCGTGGCCACGCGGCAGACGAGCGGCAGAGCCGGGATTCGATCCCGGGTCCTCTGACTCCCAGGCCTGGGCTCTTTCCATTAGGTCACGCTGCTCTCCCGATTGGCTTGTAACCCCCCAGCGCTTAGTAGAGTCCCTGGCACATTGTAAACACTTAATACCACAGTTATTCTTCTTCTTCTATCAGAAATTTCTCCGTGCCCTCTCCAGAGTGCCTGGCACATTGTAAACACTTAATACCACAGTTATTATTCTTATTCTATCAGAAATTTCTCCGTGCCCTCTCCAGCTTTTTTCAAACCTCCCCCCCCTCGCTCCGCCAGCCTCTCCTAACCTGAGGACTCCCCCAATTCAAGGATTTGATGAAGGCCTGAGGAGGAAGCTCCCCTCCTTCACCCCCTCACAGGGTCTTTTGCCCCAGAATTTTGCCCCGACCGGGGGAATTGGCAACAAGGCCGAGACATGGGCGGAGGCAAGAGACCTTCCCAAAGACTCTGTTTGGGAAGCAAACCCAAACTGACTCCGTAGGCCTCAGTCCTCAGGGCCTGGGAAGGGGAAAGGGCTAGAGAAGTAAATAATGGAGGTGAGAAGGAGGAGAAGTAACAGGTGGGGAGACCGGGAGGTGAACATAATCACCAAGCCAAGACAGGTGGGCTCTGGCCCGGATCCAGGTCGGGGGGGCAATGAAAACTCAGTTACAAGCCCTACAAGGGGAGGAGCAGCATGGCCTAGTGGCAAGAGCCCGGGTTTAGGAGTCAGAGGTTGTGGGTTCTAATCCCCCTTTTGCCACTTGTCTGCTGTGTGACCTTGGACAAGTCACTTAACTTCTCTCTGCCTCGGTGACCTCCTCTGTAAAATGGAGCTTGAGACTATGAGTCGCACGGGGGACAACCTGAGGACTTTGCATCTACCCCAGCACTTAGAAGAGTGCTTGGCACACCGTAAGTGCTTAAGACATACCGTAATTATTATTATTATTAACAAGCTCTCTCCCTGCTCCCTCTTCACCCACCCCCTGCCCAACCTGTCAAAGGGTCTGGGGTCTGTTTTGTGTAGATGCTCTGGGGAGGCGGCGGGAGGCTGACACTGACAAGAGAAGCAGCCTGGCTCAGTGGAAAGAGCCCGGGCTTGGGAGTCAGAGGTCATGGGTTCAAATCCCAGATCCACCACTTGTCAGCTGTGTGACTGTGGGCAAGTCCCTTCCCTTTTCTGTGCCTCAGTTCCCTCATCTGTCAAATGGGGATGAAGACTATGAGCCCCATGTGGGCCGACCTGATTATCCTGTATCTCCCCCAGCGCTTCGAACAGTGCTCCGCGCATAGTAAGCGCTTAACAAATACCAACATTATTATTATTATTAACAAATACCATTGGCTCAGTGGCAAGAGCCCGGGCTTGGGAGTCAGAGGTCATAGGTTCGAATCCCGACTCCGCCGCTTGTCAGCTGTGTGACTGTGGGCAGGTCCCTTCCCTTCTCTGTGCCTCAGTTCCCTCATCTGTCAAAGGGGGATGAAGACCGGGTACCCCACGGGGAGGGGGGGTGGGCAACCTCATCCTGGCTCTCCCCCAACGCTTAGAACAGCGCCCTGCACATAGGAAGCGCTTAAGCGGCGCAGCTCCGTGGCCAAAGCCCGGGCTTGGGCGTCAGAGGTCATGGGTTCGAATCCCGGCTCCGCCCTTGTCGGCTGACAGTGGGCGAGTCTCAGGGACTGGGCCTCAGTGACCTCATCTGTCAAATGGGGATTAACTGTGAGGCTCGCGTGGGGTCACCTGATGACCCCGGATCTCCCCCAGCGCCTGGAAGAGCGCTCTGCACCGAGTCGGCGCTTAACAAAGCCCAACACGATCGTTAAGAAACGCCAACATCAGTACGATCACGAGCACACAGCGGCGGTATTATGAGGGGCCAAAGAAGGCCGCGGGTGGGGTGGGGGACGGCGGAGGGGAGGGGGGTGAAGGACTGGCTGGGGAGGAGGAGCCGCACTGGGAGCCCCCCGCCCGCCTTCCCGGCACCTGCGAGCCCCCCGGCGGCGGCCGTCCCGGCCTGCGGGAAGCAGAAGGTCCAGACGAAGAAGGCGGACAGGCCCGACAGGCAGCCCGCGCCCGCGTAGGCCGCGCGGAGCCCCAGCTTCAGGCGGGACGGGGCCATGGCCGACCCCCCCCCCGCCCGACGCCCGCCCCAGCCGGCCGGAGCCCCAACGCCCGGGGCAGCCGACGACGACCACGGGAGGAGCGCCCCCCCGCGGCCCGCAGGGACACGCCCCCCGGCCCCGGGACACGCCCCCTTCTCGGGACACGCCCCCTCCGGCGCCTCCCCGCAGCGCCCCCGCCCGCCCGGAGGCCGCAGCGACGCCCAACCCCCCCCACCGCCCCCCCCCCGCCGCCCCCCCCGCCCCCAAGGGGAGACTTCAGTCACCCATCCGTCCATCCGTCCGTCCGTCCGTCCGTCCGTTCAATCGTTCATTCCTCTTTATTTATTCATTCAGTCAATCGTATTTAATCATTCACTCAATCGTACTTATTCATTCGTTCGTTCAGTCCTCTTGATTTATTCATTCATTCATTCAATCGTACTTAATCATTCATTCAATCGGACTTAATCATTTATTCAATCGGACTTATTCGTTCGTTCATTCAATCCAATCCTCTTGATTTATTCATTCGTTCAATCGTATTTAATCATTCATTCAGTCGGACTTAATCATCTATTCAATCGGACTTATTCGTTCGTTCAATCCTCTTGATTTATTCATTCATTCATTCAATCGTATTCAATCATTCATTCAATCGGACTTAATCATTCATTCAATAGGACTTATTCGTTCGTTCATTCGATCCTCTGTATTTATTCATTCATTCAATCGTACCTAATCATTCATTCAACCGTACTTACTCATTCATCCATCCATTCAATCGTATTTATTTATTCGCTCATTCAATCAATCGTATCCATTCTTTCATTCGTATTTAGTCAGCCAGCCAGCCATTCATTCAACTGTAAGCTTAACAAATATCAGTATCTAAATTTCAATTTCATAGTATCTAAGTTCATTCATTCATTCAATCGTATTCATTCATTCATTCATTCAATCGTATTCATTCATTCATTCAATCCTATTCATTCGCTCATTCAATCGTATTCATTCATCCTTTTGTTTTCATTCATTCAATCGTATTTATTCATTCATCAATCCATTCAATCGTATTTATTAATTCACCCATTCAAACGTATTTATTTATTCATTCATCCATTCAATTGTATTCATTAATCATTCAATCGTATTCAATCATTTGTAGTATTCGTAGTATTTGTTAAGCACTTACTGTGTGCCAAGCACTCTTCTAAGCGCTGAGCACTGTTCTAAGCGCTAGGGTAGATACAGGATCATCAGGTTGTCCCACGTGGGGCTCACACTTTTAATCCCCATTTTACAGATGAGATACCTGAGGCACAGAGAAGTTAAGTAACTTGCCCAAGGCCACACAACAGACAAGTGGCAGAGGCGAGATTAGAGCCCACGTCCTCTGACTCCCAAGCCCGTGGTCTTTCCACTAAGCCACGTGCATCCATCCATTCAGTCGTATTTATTGAGTGCTCACTATGTGCAGAGCACTGGACTAAGCGCTCGGAATGTACAATTCGGCAACAGATAGAGACAATCCCTGTCCAACAACGGGCTCACAGTCTAAACGGGGGAGGCAGTCAACAAAACAAAACAAGTAGTCTGGCGTCCATATCATCAAGATAAATAGAATCATTGATACATACACATCCTTAACAAAATAAATAGAGTAATAAATAATATTGAGAAGCAGCATGCCGTAGTGGCTAGAGCCCGGGCCTGCCAGTCAGAGGGTCATGCGTTCTAATCCCGCCGCCGCCGCTTGTTTGCCCTGTGACCTTGGGCAAGTCTCTTCACTTCTCTGGGCCTCAGTCACCTCATCTGGAAAATGGGGATGGAGACTGTGCGCCCCACGTGGGACAGGGACTCTGTCCAACCCGACTTGCTTGTATCCACCCCAGTGCTTAGAACAGGGTCCAGCATAGAGTAAGCGTTTAAATATCAGTATCTAAATGCTTAAGAGGTGGGACTAATCAATCAATGGTATTTATTGAGCGCTTACCGTGTGCAGAGCACTATACTAAGCGCTTGGGAGAGTCCAATAGAGTGGTAGACACGTTTCCTGCACACAACGAGTTTACAGTCTCCCTTCTATCCCACTCCCCAACACAGAGAGACCCCCGCGATGGGGAAGAGAGGATCAAAACTCTCTGCCTCCCACATCTCATCGCAAGAGCAGCAACGGGACCCAATTCGCTAGACCGCCCCCCTCTCCTCCCCTTCCTTCCTCTTCTCCCCTTCTCTCCTCACCTCCCCTCCCTTCCCTTCCCCTTCTCTCCTCTCCTCCCCTCCTCTCCTTCCCTCCCCTTCCCTCCTCTCCTCTCCTTGACTTCCCTTCCCTCTTCCCCTTCCCTCTTTTCCTCTCCTTCTCTTCCCTCCCTTCTTCTCCTCTCCTTTCCTTCCCCCCCCTTTCCTTCCTTTCCCTCCTTCCCTCCCCTTTTCTCCTCTCCTCTCCTTCCCTCCCCTTCCCTCCTCCCTTCTCCTTCCCTCCTCTCCTCCCCTTCCCTCCTCTCTTCTCCTTCCCCTCCTCTCTTCTCCTTGCCCCCCGTCCCCTCCCTCCTCTCCTTCCCTTCCCTCCTTTTGTCCCCTTCCCTCCTTTCCTCTCCTTCCACCCCTTTCCCTCCTCTCCTCTCCTTCCCTCCTCTTGCCTTCTTCTCTTCTCCTTCCCTCCCCTTTCCCCCCTCTCTTCTCCTTCCCTCCCCTTTCCCTCCTCTCTTCCCCTTCCCTTCCCTCTCCCTCCTCTCTTCCCCTTCCCTTCCCTCCTCCGCTCCCCTTTCCCTCCTCTCTTCTCCTTTCCTCCTCTCTTCTCCTTCCCTCCCCTTTCCCTCCTCTCTTCTCCTTCCCTCCCCTTTCCCTCCTCTCTTCCCCTTCCCTTCCCTCCTCCGCTCCCCTTTCCCTCCTCTCTTCTCCTTTCCTCCTCTCTTCTCCTTCCCTCCCCTTTCCCTCCTCTCTTCTCCTTCCCTCCTCTCTTCTCCTTCCCTCCCCTTTCCCTCCTCTCTTCTCCTTCCCTCCCCTTTCCCTTCTCTCTTCTCCTTCCCTCCCCTTTCCCTCCTCTCTTCCCCTTCCCTTCCCTCTCCCTCCTCTCTTCCCCTTCCCTTCCCTCCTCCGCTCCCCTTTCCCTCCTCTCTTCTCCTTTCCTCCTCTCTTCTCCTTCCCTCCCCTTTCCCTCCTCTCTTCTCCTTCCCTCCCCTTTCCCTCCTCTCTTCTCCTTCCCTCCCCTTTCCCTCCTCTCTTCTCCTTCCCTCCCCTTTCCCTTCTCTCTTCTCCTTCCCTCCCCTTTCCCTCCTCTCTTCCCCTTCCCTTCCCTCTCCCTCCTCTCTTCCCCTTCCCTTCCCTCCTCCGCTCCCCTTTCCCTCCTCTCTTCTCCTTCCCTCCCCTTTCCCTCCTCTCTTCTCCTTCCCTCCCCTTTCCCTCCTCTCTTCTCCTTCCCTCCCCTTTCCCTTCTCTCTTCTCCTTCCCTTCCCTTTCCCTCCTCTCTTCTCCTTCCCTTCCCTCCCCTCCTCTCTTCCCCTCTCTTCTCCTCCCCTTCCCTCTTCTCCTCCCGTCCTCTGTTTTCTTCTTCGCTCATCCGGGTATGGGTGTGGGTGTGGGTGTGGGTGTCAGACGGTAGTTTTTCTCTAGGGGACGCGTCTTCTCGGCTAGGACCCCCTCATTGCGTCCTCGGTAGAATTCTTCTTCTCCCCCATAATAATCACAATGGTGTTTGTTAAGCGCTTATTATGTGCCAGGCACTGTACTCAGCACTGGGGTAGATACAATCTAATCAGGTTGGACATAGTCGCAGTCTTGGGCTCACAGTCTTAATCCCCTTTTTAGAGATGAGGTAACAGAGACCCAAGAAGTGAACTGATTCACCCGAGGTCACACAACGAACAAGTGGCATAGTGGAATTAGAATGCAGATCCTTCTGACTCCCAGGCCCGGACTCTACCCCTTAGGCCACGCTGCTTCCCTTCCTCCCTCCTCCTTCCTCCCCCTTTCTCTTCCTCCTCCTTCCTTCCTCTCCCTCTTCCCCTTCCGCCCTCTTCCTCCTCCTTCTCCTCCTCATCCTTGTCCTTAGGGCTTTCTGCGTGCCAAGCCCTGGAATAGATACAGCACAATCAGATCAGACACAGTCCCTGTCTCATCACAGGGCTCAATCAATCAACAGTATTTATTAAACACTTTCCTTCCCTTCCCAGACTTCCCCTGCCTAATGCCCTAGGCAAGAGCCCCATTCCTCACCCTGACAGAAAACCCCTCAACCCAAGAATCTTCCTGAACCTCCAGAAATGGGAGAAGGGGGGGATTGGCAGACCACCTAGCCCAACCCATTATCCCCTCTGACCAGAGAGAATTTGGTGGTCGGGGGGTGGAGGGGAGGGGGGTTGTCTGCCTCCCTGGTGTCACAGATCACAATCACCTGGGGTGTGGCAGAGGCGGAGTCCTTCCAATTTAAGGTCTGGACACCCACCCTAGCAATGAGTAGCCTCCGAAGGGGTCATAATCCTTGAACCTCGGGAGGGGCAGACTCAATCAAACAATCAATAGTATCTATTAACCACTTATTGTGTGCAAAGCACTGTACTGAGCACTTGGGAGAGTACCATAGATCAAGTATACATGATCCCTGCTCACGAGGAGCTTACAATCTAGCAGGAGAGGCAGACATTAACATTAATTTCAAGTATGGGAAGCAGAGTGTGGTCCCAGCCCACTGGCTCCATTTCTCTGATGGAGAACAGATTGATGAAGCAGGAGGGATGGAGGTTAGACAGAAGAAAGGATTTCTGGGTGAGCAGAAGTGTGGCGGTAGGACAAAAGAAGGCAGAAAAGTCGAGTTTTTTTAATGGTATTTGCTAAAGCACTTACTGTGGGTCAGACACTGTTCTAAGCACTGGGGTAGATGCAGTCTGGAAACGGTCCATGTCCCACACGGGGCTCAGTCTTCACTCCCATTTTACAGATGAGGTCACTGAGGTACAAAGACATTAAGTGACTTGCCCAGGGCCACATAGAAGACTAGTGGTGGAGCCAGGATTAGAACCTAGATCCTTCCAACCCCCAAGCCCATGCTCTAACCAATAGGCCACGCTGCTTCTCCACTACTGTGTAGACTAGGAGCAAAGGATGGGGTTTTCGAAGGCAAGAGGACTCCCCGTCCCACCCCCGGCAATACCATGGGCTTATGTGGAGAATGGGACTCTGGCAAGGGAATAAAGCACTAGAACAGTAGTCTACCCGTATTTCTGTACTTACATGTGTATCCACAGATATCTGTGTCCTTGTCTGTATGTCTGAAGCTGCTTTTCAATGTTTGTGAATGACTAGGTGTGGGCTAATGGGGATTTAATCCATCAGTAATATATACTGAGCACTTATTGTGGGCAGAGCACCGTATTGAGTGTGTGGGAACATACAGTACGGCACAGTTGGTAGATAAGACCCCTGTCCACAGTCTGCAGAGAGAGATAGACATTAAAAATAGATTAAGGATAAGGGAAATAGGAGAGTATAAGAATAATTACATAAGTATTATGGGGCCAGGGTGAGTAAATTTAAGTGATGGTCTCCTTCCCTCTGAGGGTTGTCCTTGCACTGAGGAGTTTATAACTCATCCTCGGTACTTCAGCACTTAGTACAGTGCCTGGCACATAGTAAGTGCTTAACAAATACCAGAATTCTTATTTTTATTGCTTGTGTATATAAATCAACTGAAAAGCAGCATGGCCTAGTGGAAAGAGACCAGACCTGGGAGTCAGAGGTTCTGGTTTCTAATCCTGGCTCCCCCACTTTGCTGTGTGACCGTGGGTAAGTCACTTCACTTCACTTCTCATCTGTAAAATGAGGAGTGAGACTGGAAGCTCCATGTGGGACATGGACTGTGTCCAACCTGACTAGCTTGTAAAAATTCATTCATTCATTCAGGCGTATTTACTGAGCGCTCACTGACCACTGTACTAACTGCTTGGAAAGTACAATTTGGTAACAGAGACAATCTCTACCCAACCACAGGCTTACAGTGTAAAGGGGGAGACAGACAACGAAACAAAACAAGTAGACAGGCATCAATCCCATCAAAATCAAAATCGTAATAATTATAATTATGGTATTTGTTAAGTGTTTACTATGTGCCAAGCACTACTCTAAGCGCTGAGGTAGATACAAGGTAATGAGGTTGTCCCATATAGGGCTGACAGTCTTAATCCCCATTTTACAGATGAGGTAACTGAGGCACAGAGAAGTTAAGTGGCTTGCCCAAGGTCACACAGCAGAGAAGTTTCCACCCCAGCTCTTAATACAGGGTCTGGCACAAAATAAGTGCTTAACAAAAACCATCATTATTGTGATTATTACTTCACTTCTCTGTTCCTCAGTTACTTCATCTGTAAAATGGGGATTAAGATTGTGAACCCCATGTGGGACAGGGACTGTGTCAAATCTGGTTAGCTTGTATCTACTCCAATGCTTAGTACAGTACTCGGCAGTACAGTACAGTACCTGGCATCTAGTAGGTGCTTAGCAAATTAAAACCATTAATAATAATAATAGTGGTACTTGTCAAGAATTTACTATGTGCCCAGCACGGTCCTAAATACTGGTTACAGAATAATCAGATCAGATACAGTCCCTGTCCATATGAGGCTCATGATCTAAAGGGAAGGGAGACCAAGCCTTTAATCCCCATTTTACTGATGAGGAAACTGAGGCACAGAAAAATGAAGGGATTTGCCCAAGGTCACACATCGGGCAAGTGGAGGAGTCTCGATTAGAACCCAGGTCTCCTGACTCCCCTTCCTGAGCTCTATTGACTAGGCCACGCTGCTTACAATCACCACTACTCTGTGTCTGGCTTTATGTGACTGTGTTGGCGTGTGAATGTGTCAGGATTTGTTTGTGTATCCGGCTGTGTGTAAGGACCTGTGCATGAAAGTCTTTTTATTTTATGGAGAGAAGCAGTGTTGCCTGGTGGAAAGAGCCCGGGCCTGGAACTCAGAAAACCTGGGTCCTAATTCTACCTCTGCCACTTGCCTGCTGTCTGACTTGGGGCAAGTCCCTTCATTTTTCTGTGCCTCAGTTTTCTCATCTGTAAAATGAGGATTCAATACCTGTTCTCCTTTCCTACTTACAATGTGAGCCCCATGTGGGACTTGATCTTTTATCTGCCCTAACACTTAGAACAGTGCTTGGCAAACATTAAGTGCTTAAATATTACAGTTATTATTACCATTATAATAATAATAATAATGTTGGTATTTGTTAAGCGCTTACTATGTGCAGAGCACTGTTCTAAGCGCTGGGGTGGACACAGGGGAATCAGGTGGGGCTCACAGTCTTAATCCCCATTTTACAGATGAGGTAACTGAGACACAGAGAAGCTAAGTGACTTGCCCACGGTCACACAGCTGACAAGTGGCAGAGCGGGGATTGGGTGAATTTTGGAGGGTTTGGCCAGCGTTCATTTGCCTCGAGCATGAGTTCATACATGTTTGTGCAAGCGCCTGTGTACGTCGGTGATGATGGACTTTTTTATATGTGTGGCTCTCTAAGTGTGAAGTGTCTGTCTTTGTGTAGGTGACTATGGCTGCCTGAGTGTATGTGAATCTATCTCTGTGTGTGAGTCTGTGTGTAAGTGTGAGAAAATGAGAGGTTCGCGTATGTCAAGGCGAATGCAGGTCAGAAAAGGTCTCTGTCCATTTCTCCCTTCCCTAGAACCTGGAATTTGGGACTGTGACCTCTCTGTAGGAGGGGGCTGGGGAGGTGTCCTGGGGGGGCTTCAGCTTCAAGGGGGATGGGGGGCTGCCATGGGGGGATTAAGGGGGGACTGAGGGGGTGGTGCCATCGGGGGGCCTTGGGTCCAGCTAGTCACAGTAGCAGGAAGTCTCCGACTGCAGCGTTTCCTCTCTGGCCTCTTGTCGTTTCCTGTTAAGGGTGTCAGGGGAGTGGGCTTGGCTGGGACAGGGGCTATGCCCCCACCGTGTCTTCTCCCTACTCGGAGGCCCTGGGTTCCTTATCTGAGGACTCATCCCTGGACCCTTCCTCTGACCTCTCCTGCACATCCCCCCCTCCCCAAGTGACTATGAGCCCCTGGGGGCCCGGGGGAGGGGGACAGGAGCATGATGGAAGGCCTGGAGCCTGGGCTGCGGTTACGGGGCAGAAGGCCCGATGGAAGGGACAGGGAATGCGAGGCTGGAGAGGACAAAATCCTAGTGACCCTAATCCCATCTCCCTCCAGTTCAGCAGCCTCTCGCTCAAAGCCGAGCTGTTCATTTCCAAGTTATGAATTGCATTTTGTTCATTTCATGTCGAAATGGTGCATCGATCCATCAACCCCCGGTATTTATTGAGTGATTGTTATGTGCCGTAAACTCGTTGAGAGCAGGGAATGTGTCTATCACTCTATTATACTCTCCCAAGCGCTTACTACAGTGTTTAGCACACAGTAAATGCAATTGACTGAGTGACTGACTTCAGAACACTGAACCGAGTGCTTGGGAGAGGACGATACCATAGAAGTAGCGGACATGTTCTCTGCCCATAATGAGCTAGAGGGGACAGCCCTTGGCCCTCTGCTCCTTTTCCTAGGGTTCCCTAACCCTCCCCCATGTCTCCCAGCCCCTGCCTCTTACCCCACAATGCCCCTACAACTTGCCCCTCCCCTCCACAATACCCCGGTCCCTGCCTCTCCCCACACAAGGCTTAGACCCCGCCTCTCCCCCCCCACCCCCGACAATGCCCCTGCCCCCTCCTCATCTCCCACAAGGTCCCGAAGATCTTCCCCACAATGACCCGACCTTTGCCTCCTCCCACAAGGTCCAGGCCCCTGCCTCTCCTCCCTCAAGGCCCCAGCTCCTGCCTTTTCCCCCACAAGGTCCCGTACCCTGCCTCTCCCCCCAAAATGCCCAATACCAACAGGTCCAGGCCCCTGCCTTTCCCCCCACAATGTCCCAACCCTTACCTATCCCCCTCCAAGGCCCAGGCCCCTGCCTCTCCCCCGACAATACTCCGGCCCCTAGCTTCTCCTCTCGCAAGAACCCAGCTCCCTTCCTCTCCCCCCTTGCATCTCCTTCTCCTGCTTCTGCTCCTCTACCCACCCGCTAGCCTTTTGGACGGCTCTTCAACCCACTCCCCCTCCTTCCCTTCTCCCCTCCCCCGTCCCGCGCCAGCCTCTCCCTTCAAGGACGCCGCCCCTTCTTCATTGTCCCTGGGCCTTTGGTCCTCCGGCCGGCTCCAGGGCTCTGACCCCTGCCTCCTCCCCGCCTGGGTTCTGCTCCGCTGACCACGTCTGCCCTGGCACCGGCCCAGGAATGCAATGGACCTGCCCCTCCTCAATTCTCCACTCTCTGCTTGTGCCCCTCAGCCCTCCCTTCCCTGTCCTTTCTGCTCCCCCAAATCCCCCTGCTGCTCCCCCTCCCCGTTACCCTGACTTGGGCCCTTTTGTGCCCATTCCAACGAGCTGTGCCCAGGCAGAGTTGGCTGGGCAGCCCTGCTCTCAGTCCATCTCTTCCCTACCCCCGCCCCATCCACCTGCTGGGCCCGAGGGCAATGGGGTGGGGAGGGGGCACTGAGCTGGAACGGACTGACTCTGTGGGGAGGAGCCGCCCTCTGGGGAATGGGAGGGGGGGGTGTGGGCAGACTCCTGGATCCTCTGCTCAGATCTGCTGCAGGATGAAACTTGGGGGGGGTCTCTGTGACGTCAGAGTGAGGGTGAGAGTTCAGGGGAGGCAGTGGGGGCTGGGGGGTTATTCATTCAATCATATTTATGGAGCTCTTACTGTGGGCGGAGCACTGTACTAAGCGCTTGGGAGAGGACAATAGAACAATAAACAGATCCATTCCCTGCCCACAACAGAGCTTAGAGTCTAGAGACAGGGAGGCAGACATGAATAGAAATAAATAAATGACGGATATGGACATAAGTGCTGTGGGGCTGGGAGGGGGGAAGAACAAAGGGAGCAAGTCAGGGCGACGCAGAAGGGAGTGGGAGAAGAGGAAAGGGGAGTTTGGTCAAGGAAGGCTTCTTGGAGGAGATGCACCTTCAATAAAGCCCCACAGCACTTGTCTCTATATATATATACATATTTGTTATTCTATTTATTTCATTAATGATGTGTATATATCTATAATTCTATTTATTTATATTGATGCTATTGATGCCTGTTTCCTTTTTTTTTTTAATGCCTGTCTCCCCCTTTCTACACTGTGAGCTCCTTGTGGGTAGGCTTTGTCCCTGTTGCTGAACTGTACTTTCCAAGCGCTTGGAACAGTGCTCTGCATACAGTAAGCGCTCAGTAAATACGATCGAATGAATGAATAGGCTTTGAAGGGGAAGGGGTCGGGGGAGAGTAATTGTCTGTCGGATTTGAGCGGGGAGGGCGTTCCGGGCCAGAGGGAGGACGAGGGCCAGGGGTCGGCAGCGAGATAGACGAGCTGGAGCACCGGGAGAAGGTGAGCACTAGAGAAGCAGAGGGGTTGGGTTGGGTTGCAGTAGGAGAATAGCAAGGTGAGGAAGGAGGGGGCAAGGTGATTGATTGCTTTAAGCCAAGCGGGAGATTTTGTCTGCTGCGGAGATGGATGGAAAAGCACTTGAGTTTTTTCGCGGAGTGGGGAAACGTGGACTAAACGTTTTTGTAGAAAAACGATCCGGGCAGCAGAGTGAAGTACGGACTGGAGTGGGGAGAGACAGGAGGCGGGGAGGTCAATAAGGAGGCTGATAGGGCCGGGATTGGAGGCTGTACCATAGACACATCCTCTTCTCCTCCTCCTTCCCAAGTCCCCACTGCTTCCCACCTTCTGGGTGCTGGAAAGATGGCATAAAGTTCACGTGAGATCACAGCCCTCATGCTGCAGCCTAACCCACATCCCACCTGCTGCAGTCTAACCCACGACCCTCCTGCTGCAGCCTAACTCAATGCGATACTGCTGCGGTCTAACCCACATCCCTTTTGCTCCAGTCTTGAAGCAGCGTGGCTTAGTGGCAAGAGCACGGGTTTGGGAGTCAGGGGTGGTGGGTTCTAATCCCGGCTCCGCCACTTGTCAGCTCTGTGCTTCCTCATCTGTAAAATGCAGATTAAGACTGAGATCCACGTGTGACAACCTGATTACCTTGTAACTACCCTAGCTCTTAGAAAAGTGCTTAGCATATATTAAGCGCTTTAAAAATACCCTCATTAGTATTACTATTTATTCAATCTTATTTATTGAGCACCTACTGTGTGCAGAGCATTTACTAAGCGCTTGGAATTTATCTTGATGATATTTACGCCAGACTACTTGTTTTGTTTTGTTCTGTTCTGTTGTCTGTCTCCCCCTTTTAGACTGGGAGCCCGTTGTCGGGCAGGGATTGTCTCTATCTGTTGCCGAATTGTCCATTCCAAACGCTTAGTACAGTGCTGTGCACACACTAAGTACTCAGTAAATACGATTGAATGCATAAATACAATTCAGCAACAAAAAGAGGCAATTCCTCCCCAACAACGGACTGGCATTATTACCGATGCTCTCCTGCTGCGGTCTAATCCACAGCCTGGCTCAGTGGAAAGAGCATGGGCTTCGGAGTCAGAGGTCATGGGTTCTAATCCCCACTCCGCCACCTCTCAGCTGTGTGACTTTGGGCAAGGCCACTTCTCGGTGCCTCAGTGACCTCATCTGTCCGGTGGGGATGAAGACTGTGAGCCTCAAGTGGGCCAACCTGATTACCCTTTATCTACCCCAGCGCTTAGAACAGTGCTCGGCACATAGTAAGCGCTTAACAAATACCAACATTATTATTATCCCTCCCGTGGCAGGCGAACCCAGATTCCTTCCGCTGCAGTCTAACCCACATCCCTCCTGCTGCCATCTCAGCTCTTTCCCCCTCTTTCGGCCCTCGGGGGGGATTTGGGGCAGCTCTGAGCCCCTCGGGAGTGTGGAGTGTGTGTGGGGGGGAGAGGTCCGGTTAGGCCCCGCCTCGAGGCTCCTTTTCCTTGGCCTCTGAGCCCCCAAGGCGGGCCTGCTCCTGCTCCTGCTCCTTCCCCCGTCGGGAAACAGCCCGGATTTCCCTGCCGGGTGGAGCCGCAGTGACTCACCGCCCTCTCCACCTCCCGCCCCGCTTCCGTGTTTGCATTCCTAATCCCGGACACGTGGCTGCTTCCACCCCCCAACACCGGGACCCCTCCCCACCCCACGAAGACCCCCGACCCTCCACCCACTCCGGGACTTTTTAGACCGGGAGCCCGTTGGAAGGCAGGGATCGCCTCTATCTGTAGCCGAATTGTACGTTCCGAGCGCTTAGTACAGTGCTCTGCACACAGGAAGCGCTCAATAAATACGATTGGATGGGTGATAATAATAACGTTGGTATTTGTTAAGCGTTTACTATGTGCCAAGCACTGTTCTGAGCGCTGGGGGTCTGTTGCCGAATTGTATGTGCTCTGCACATAGTAGGGGCTCAATAAATACTATTGAAATACTATTGAATACAAGGTCATCAGGTTGTCCCACGTGGGGCTCACGGTCTTCACCCCCGTTTTCCAGATGAGGTCACTGAGGCCCAGAGAAATGAAGTCACTTGCCCAAAATCGCCGAGCTGACAAGTGGCGGAGGCGAGATTAGAACTCACGACCTCTGACCTCTGTTGCCGAATTGTACCTTCCAAGCGCTTAGTGAAGGGCTCTGCACATAGTAAACGCTCAATGAATACGATTGAATGAATGAATGAATGAATGACTCCCAAGCCCGTGCTCTTTCCTCTAAACCACGCGGAGTGAATGAATGATGCTGACCCCCCCCCACTCAACTCAACCCGGGACCCTCCCCCTTCTGCTAGGCCCCGCACCCCTTTGGCTAGGGCCCACCCCCTTGTGACCAGGTCCCACCTCCTTTGGCTGGTCCCTGCCCCCTTTGGCTAGTCCCCGCCTCCTTCTGCCCCCAGGCCCCGCCCCGTCTGTTGTGGGCGGACCCTTTACCCCCCTCCTTCGGGCCGGGGCAGGTCCGCCGGGCTCGGTGCCAGCCGGGGGATCGCCCGCCTCCCGTGCCAGCTGTCCGCACGGGCCGAGGTGCCAGGGCTACCGGCCGCCTCCGGGCTGTGCCCTCCTGCTCCCCCGCCTCGGCCGGGAGACCCCTCTTCTCCCCTTCCCCCTCTCCCCTGCCCTCCTCTCTCCGCCCCCGACTTCCTCCCAAGTCGGTCCTCGCCGGACACTCTCGCCCCGGGTCCGGGTGCGGGTCCGGGTCCTGCCACCCCCCGCCCCCCGCCCCCTTCTCCCTGCCCCTCGCCCCCTCCCCGGACGGAGTTGGGGGCGGGGTCTTTCCCCAGAAGCACCGGCGCCGAGGGAGGCCGGGGTGGGCGGTGGGGTCATCTGCCCGCCCGGGGGCATGAAGGTGAGAAGGGGGGGAGCCGGGGCAAGGCCGGGAAGGGGCGGGGGTGAGGGGGCTGGCACCCGGGGAGGCGAGAGGGTCGGGCACGGAGTTGGGGGGCCGGGCTTGTCCGGGGGAGGGGACGGAGGTGGCGGCCCCCGGGACCGAAGGTCTTTCTCCGGGAGACGGCGGTGGGCCCGTGTCCCCTCTCCCCGCCCGGGTCCGGACCCCCGCCTCGACCTTGTGCCCCCGGCCCCGGGTGCCCCCTCCTGACCCCTCCCCGGGTGGCCCCAGGTGGGCCGTCCGGGCGAGGGCTGCTGGCCGGCAGGTCCGACGGGCGCGGAGCAGACGGAGGCGGTGCGGCCGGCCCGCGGGGGGCTCCCGGACGGGGTGCCCGCGGGCACGCTGCTGGCCATGGCGCTCCGCCGGGTCCCCCGGCCCCGGACCCATTCCTACGAGCTGGAGCCGGAGCGCGGGCCTCCTCCCGGACGGATCCAGGGCTTGCGCTGGGTGGGTACCACGACCCTCCCGTCCACGGGGCGACGGGGGTGGGGAGGGGGAGAGGAGGGATGGGGGATGGACGCGGGAGGGGGCGCGGCGGACGCAGTGGGGGGGATTCTGGGGAGACCGGGGGGTGGGGGACAGGTGTCACCGGGGAGGGGAGGCAGAGGGGGCTGACCGCCCCGGATCTGCCCAGCCCGTCACGCTCCGGCTGGCCCCGCCACCGTTGCCGTGGCAACGGGCCCTTGTCGTACCCGACCCAGCTAAATGCCCGGGGGTGGGAGGGCAGCGAGTGGCATCGTCGAGGCTGCCGTCTCCCCCCGTGCTGAGAAACTCAGTGTTTCTCAGCCAGCCCCCCACGGGGCAGCCGAGCCGACCGCCGAGGGGGCTGGGCCGGCCCGTCCCACGCAGTTTGCCCGGTCTGGGGAGACGGAAGGACCGTCCGAGACGGGATGGGGGGAAAGGAGGGGTGGAGTTTACGAGCCGGCTCGGGAATAGCAACAATTAGTCTTGCCTTGGCCCCCGCCCAGAGTTCCTGTCGCCTCTTCCCCGGCCCGCCTCCTCCAGCTTCCCTCCTCCCTTCAGGATTCCCCCCCGCCCCCGCCCCCCGACTAGGATCCCCTTCCCCTCGGGTCTTGGAGGGTAAACTGAGACCGAGATGGATGGGGACACGGGGCGAGGGCTGTCTGGACCTCAAGCATCCGGCCTAGGGCCCCTAGGCCTCAGGCTGATGGTCTGTGGGGAGGGGGACGCGGGGAGAGAGCAGGGGAGGGGGAATGTTACCGTGACGACTGAAGAAGGGAAGGGAGGGAGTGAGCACGGGGTCGGGGGTGGGGTACGGCCTGGCCCTGAAATCTCAGGGGAGAGAGGTGCGGGGGGTGTCCAGCTGGCTCCAGGCCTGCCGTCTCGCTTCCCCCATGCAGGAAGAGGAGATGAGGGGCGGTGGGGGTGGAGGGAGCTATTTTGGGCCTGGTGGGGGGGATGGGGGAGCCACAGTGTCTGGGGGGGTTAAAGAGGGGTCATCTGGGCAGTGATGGGGGACCACCGCTCCCCCCTCCCTGTCCCCACGCCGAGTGGGGCAGGAGCGGGGTTTGGGGGGGGAGGGGACGGCCCCTAAGAGGCAGTGGAGAGAGAACCTCCGCGTCCGGCCGGGGCCACTGGCTGGAACCTGATTCTGCACTAACCCGTGTTTCCTGCCCCTCCCGGCGGCGGGGATGAGGGGCTGGGACAATAAACTCCTCAGGGAATGGGGGCTGCTGGGGAGGGGCAGGGAGGTGGGGTGGAACTAGAACTAGAAGAAAGGGTGGGGGGCTCATCTCTCAGGGGGTGCAGTCGTTCCTCCCCGCATTAGGTGGGAGGATGTGGGGGTAACTGGGGAGGAGGGGGGAAAGGAAGCAGGTCGGGGTGTCTGGGTTAGTGGTTGCATGTGAAAGTGGCTGTGTGCAGTCTTGTGCTCAGTGTTGTGGTGCTTTGGGGAACGTAGCTAAGCCTTGAGCTCCGGTTATCAAGTCTTGTGCTGCCAGAGTGCGTAAGATTCAGGCAGGGGGAGAGTGGAGACCCTCGGGAAGGTGGGAGAAAGGGATCCAAGTGGGAGGGAGTTGATGCCCCCCAGACCTCTCTCTTAAGGCCTAGAAGAGTCTATCACCTGCCCTGGAGGGAGCCAGGGGGAAATGGGCCGAAACGGCAGCAGGAGGGAGTGAGGTTAGAAAGCAGGAAGTCCTGTCCAAGTCAGAGGTGGGAGAACCAGGATTGGAGGGAGAGGAGGGAAGGTGGAGAGTCTCCTTTGGTGGCTACGGAGGGACCGGCCATCTGGAGACAGGGAGAGTGTCAAGTGGGGGACTGGGCCCCTCCCCTTCCTCCAATCTCCCTCCCCCCCGCAACCCCAACTCCAGTCCTGGCTCCTCAGCACCCGGCAAACAGGTCCGACGGGTCCCGTGCGGTGGACACTTCGGGTGCCCCCGCCCCCAGGCTCTGACCCGGGTCACCCAGAGAGGTGAGGGGCGGGCACTGCCCCCCTCCCAACTCCTCTGAGCAACCGGTCACCCCTGGGCAGTGGTCATTCCGTGGCGCTCCACACTGCTCCAGCACACAAGCTTGGGAAAAGCAGAGAGGGAAGGGAGGAGAGGTAAAGGGCCTGGGGGTGGGTGGGCAAGCACCCCGGACTTGGGGGGCAGGGTTGGGGAGGGGAAGGGAGTGATCAGCAGTTCCAAGTCCCTCAGGGGCCGGGCAGCCAGGACCTTTTGTCCCAGGGCTAAAGCCAGCTCCTAGGACGGGTGCACCTGCAGGGCAGAACTTGGAGGGAGCATCTCTAGGCCCAGGAGGGAGCAGGAGTCTGGGACTTCAGAGGAGGAAGAAGAGGAGGGGCCCTGGGGCCCAGTAGCGGGTTTGGGGTGCGGGCGGAGTTGGCATTCCTCCACCCCACATTTCCGGTCATTAACTTCTCCTGTGGGTGGCAGGTGTCTGCCCTGTAACCTTGAAGGGGAGGGGCTGGGCGGGGCCTGGCTAGCAGCCTTACCTGGTAGCAGGTAACCCTCACTGGTCGGGGCAGAAAACGGGGAGGGGGGAAGCTGGGGTGGGCGAAGGAGTAGGAAAGAGCTGGAGTCCAGGGCCCACGGAGGGGCTGGATCCCCTCCAGGTCGTAAGCTCCCTGTGGGCAGGGAACGCGTCTACCAACTCTGTTGTATCGTTCTCTCCCAAGCACTTAGTACGCGCTCTTCACGCAGCAGGTGCTCAATAAATACCACTGATTGGATCCCCCCAATTGACCCCTCTGCCCCTGCCTCTGCAGACCTGCTTTTCCGGCCCCGGGGAGGGAGCCGGAATCGGGGGCGGGTGTGTAAAAGTGGGGATGTCTTTGAGTGGGTGTAACTGTAGGGAGGTGTGTAGGTGAGTCTGCGTGTGTCTGTGCCTGAGGGTATGAAAGCACACATTCGCCTGTGGGTATTCAAGCATTCTTGCATTTGGGTGTATGTAAGCATGCGTGTTGTCTGCGCGGAGGCAAGCATTCATGAGAAGCAGCCTGGCGAAGTGGATAGAGCACGGGTCTGGGGGTCAGAAGGTCATGGACTCTCATCCTAACTCTGCCACGTGTCTGCTGTGTGACCTTAGGCAAGTCACTTCACTTCTCTGGGCCTCAGTCACCTCATCTGAAAAAGGGGGATTGAGACTGTGAGCCCCACGTGGGACAGGGGCTTTGTCCAACCCGATTTGCTTGTATCCACCCCAACGCTTAGTACAGTACTTACACATAGTAGGTGCTTAACAAATGCTATTAGTATTAGGGGGTCTGTGTCTGTGGGTATGTAAGCTTGTGTGTGTGTGTATGTGTGCTTGTACGTGCCTGCGTGGGAGCAGGGAGACTGGCTGGGTCCCAGGGCAACACTGGTCTGTCCCTGAGTCCGGTGAACAGCTATCGTCACCGTATTAGCTGACCTGTCCGCACCCCGAGGTTGGGGGAGAACAATGTGGGGTGAAGGATCTGGGGGATGCAGATGGGGGACGGCAGGGAGGCTTGGGGGCTCCGATTGGAGATTAAGCACCCCATTTCCCCTCTAGACGCCGCTCAACGACACCGACGAGACCCTGAACTCTAGCCCGGGCCTGGCTCAGGTGCGACCCGGTGAGGGGTTGTCGGCGGGAGGCGAGAGGGAACAGACTCTGGGGAGCCGGCATGTTGGATACACTGGCTTGGGCGAGTTTCCGCTGAGCCCGATGTGTCCCCATCCCTCCAGGCCACTGTCCTCCGGGCAGCGAAGCTGCTCTACAGTCATCTGCTGGACACCTGCCCGGCCCTCGTCCGGGACCGCAAGTACCACCTGAGGCTCTACCGGTATGTACTCCCCCGGGGCCTTGGCCTCTGACCCCCAGATCCCCAACCGTAGCTCCGCCCCCACGATTACCCCCTCCCCACTCATGAACAGCACCTGGAGGGGTCAAGGTGGGTGGAGACGGTTGTGAACCCAAGGTCCTTGCTCAGTCAGCCGATCGTATTTATTTAGCGCTTACTGTGTGCAGAGCACTGTACTAAGCACTTGGGAGAGGAAAGTATAACAATAGACACATTCCCTGCCCACAATGAGCTTACAGTCTACACCCCATACACCCCAGTGGCCTCCCCTCAACCCCTCATCATCTCCGACTCCTCCCCAGACAGTGCTGCTCGGGCCGGGAGCTGGTAGACGGGCTCTTGGCCACCGGACTCGGCATCCAGTCCCGCAGCCAGGCCGTGGGCATCTGCCAGGTGTTGCTGGACGAAGGGGCGCTTCACCACGGTGAGCCAGGCGCCGGAGGCGGGGGACGTGGCGGGGCTGGGGGAGCCTCCGGTGACCAGGAGGAAGGCCGTCCCTTGGCTCCTGCCTGACCTCCGGGCCTGGGAGTCAGAAGTACCGGGCTCTAAGGGCCCAAGGTCACGCAGCAAGCAAGTGTGGAGCCGGGATTAGAACCCGCCACCTTCTGACTCCCAAGCCCGTGTTCTATCCACTACGCCATGCTGCTTCTCCTAGTTCTGGGGGTTCGGGCGAGCGGGGTGGGCACAGGGAGAGCCCGGTGGGCCCCAGTTCCTCTCTGCTCACCTCCACCTCCCACCCCCATTTCCCTCCTCCTCCTTCTGCCCCTCCATCCCCTCCCCGACAGTGAAAGACGACTGGCACTTTCAGGACCGGGATGCCCAGTTCTACCGCTTCTCGGGGCCGGAGCTGGGGGGCCTCCCCGGGGAGGTCCCAGGGGGCAGTCTGGGGGGTGAGCGGGAGGCGGAAGAGCTGGCTGAGGCCATGGGCCTGCTGTCCCAGCGGGGATCCGACGCCCTGCTGACCATGGCGTTAAGGAAACCGTGAGTCACCAACGCACCCCTGACCCCCTGCCCCTCAATCCCATGTGATCCCCAATCCTGACCCCCCTGCGCTGCCCCTATGTGATCCCCCACTCCGAACCCCTCAGTGTTGCTCCTGTACCACCCCCATCCTGACCACCCCCCCCAGCTCTGCCCTGGTGCCATCCTCCATCCTGACCTCCCCCCTGCGCTACCCTGGTGCCATCCTCGTTCTGCCAGTTGTCTGCTGTGTCCATGGGCAAGTCACTTCACTCCTCTCTGTGCTCAGCTATCTCATCTGTAAAATGGGGATTGAGACCGTGAGCTCCACATGGGACAGGAAATATGTCCCACCCGATTTGCTTGTATCCACCCCAGCGCTCAGTACAGTGCCTGGCACATAGTAAGCGCTTAAGGAATACCATCATTATTATCATTATTATCCCCCATACTGACTGCATCCCCTCCACCGCTGCCGCTGTATCATCCCTAATCCTGACTCTCCCCCAAGGCTACCGCTGTGCCGACCCCCATCCTGACCCTCCCCCTCCCCCAGTGCTGCCCCTGTGAGCTCCCCCCCGCCCCCCGATTGCACCTGCCTCCCCCCAGCACCGCCCCTGTGCCCGCAGCCTCGGGCAGCGCTCAGATGAGGAGCTGGAGCTGATCTTTGAGGAGCTCCTGCACATCAAGGCCGTGGCGCATCTCTCCAACTCGGTCAGCACCGTCCCCCTCCCCGCGGCCCCCCCAGCCCTGGCCCCACGACCCCTGGCCCCTCCCCGAGCCTGCGGACCTGGACCCCCCCAGGTCCCCCACCTGGTCCACCCTCGTCTGACCCTTCTGTGCTCCCTGCAGGTAAAGCGGGAACTGGCCGCCGTGCTGCTGTTCGAGTCGCATCGCAAGGCCGGGACCGTGCGTGAGTGTGTTGGGGGGGTGGGGAGCCTGGGCTGGGGTCTTGATGGGGATATCTGCTCTAAGCAGCATGGCTCAGTGGAAAGAGCCCGGGCTTGGGAGTCAGAGGTCTTGGGTTCCAATCCTGGCTCTGCCACTTGTCAGCTGTGGGACTGTGGGCAAGTCACTTCACTTCTCTGTGCCTCAGTTACCTCATCTGTAAAATGGGGATTAACTGTGAGCCTCACGTGGGACGACCTGATTACCCTGTATCTCCTCCAGCGCTTAGAACTGTGCTCTGCACGTAGTAAGCGCTTAACAAATACCAACATTATTATTACTCCCCTAAACAGACACACACACACACAAACACACACACACACACACAACCCTCCCTGCCCCTGGATCAGTCTGGCCATGGAGAGGGCCAGGTGGGAGGAGTCTACAGTATTTTGGGTTTTTTTTTAAATTATAACTGTTAAGCACTTACTATGTTCATTCAACTGTAATTACTGTTTACTATGTGCAGAACACTGTACTAAGCGTTTGGCAGAGTACAATGCAACAATAATCAGACACAGTCCCTGCCCACAAGGAGTTTACAGTCTAGAGGACTATGGACTAGAGGACTACACCAGGCACTGTACTAAGCACCGGAGTAGATACACGCCACCCAGGTTGAACCCAGTCCATGCCCCACATGAGGCTCACGAGTCACCCCATTTTACAGATGAGGTAGCTGGGACCCAGAGAATTGAAATGATTTGCCCAAGGTCCCATAGCAGACGATCTGGGATTAGAACCCAGGTCCTTCTGACTCCCAGGGCGGGGCTCTACCCACTAGGCCTCGCTGCAGCGTTGAGAGGGAGGAAACTGTGGATCGGGTATGGTGTGGGGGTGCGGAGAGGAGACGGCAGGGAGATGGGATGGGAGCTGGGTTTGGGGGTGGGTGGGGCTAAAATGCCACCTTCCCCCCTCTCTCCCCTAAGTGTTCAGCCAGGGAGACACGGGCACATCATGGTACGTCATCTGGAAAGGATCGGTCAATGTGGTGACGCATGGCAAGGTGGGCCTCCCCACCCCGACCCCGCCTTGCCCCCTCCCCCTCGCACCCTCTTCCCCTCCCTCGGTTAATGGCCAGACTGGAAGAGCGAACTGAGTGGGGCAGCACTGATGGGCCATAGAAGGTTCAGAGGGTCACTGGGGGCAATGGGAGAACAGACGGACACTGACAGGCTTCAGTGGCTGCTGGGAGGGCCGCGGTGGGTACGAGGGGTGCAGACAGATGGTCATTTACGGGCTGCGGTGGGCACAGTTGGCCACCGAGGGGATGGCACGGACACTGATGGGCCTTGGTGGGCACAGGTGGCCGCTGGGGGGGGGATGGACAGTGAGGGCTATTGGGGGCCGTGGTGGGCACAGACAAGCACTGATGGGTGTGGGCGGGGACAGGGCCTGGTGACGACCTTGCACGAGGGCGACGCCTTCGGGCAGCTGGCGCTGGTCAACGAGGCCCCTCGGGCGGCCACCATCGTGCTGCGGGAAGACAACTGCCACTTCCTGCGTGTGGACAAGCGGGACTTCACCCGCATCCTCAAGGTGCCCGGGGACCGCGGGGGACTCGTGGTGGTGGCGGTGGGGCTTCATCTGCGGGTAGGGAGGAGGGGGCAGGAGGAGGGGGCCGGGGTGGGACCGACCCTTCCCGTGCTGACCCCGGGGCTCGGCGTGGGGCAGGATATGGAAGCAAAAACCCTGCGGCTGGAGGAGCATGGGAAGGTGGTCCTAGTGCTGGAGCGGGAGCCCCAGGGCGCCGGACGTGGGCGCCCTGTCCCACCTACTCCCAACCGGTAATGGTGGACGGCGGCTCCATTTCTTCCCTCCCTCTCCTCCCCCAACTCCCTCTACTGCCCCTTTCCTCTTCTGCTTTCTTCTCTCCCTTCTCACTCCCTCACCACCCTCTCCCCTCATAATAATAGCAATAACCGTGTTCTTTGTTCCTCTCTGGTCTCAGTGACCTCATCTGTAAAATGGGGATGAAGACTGGAGTCCCATGTGGGACAGGGACTGTGTCAAACCTGATTAGCTTGTATCTACCCCAGTGCTTAGAACGGTGCCTGACATTTAGTAAGCACTTAACCAATACCATTATTAGTAGTATTATCATTATTACTGTTATGTGCTTACTATGAGTCAAGCATTGTAATAATGAATAATTATGGTATTTGATAAGTGCTTACCATGTGCCAAGCACTGTACTAAGTAGATACAAGATCATCAGGTTGGATACAGTCCCTGTTCCACCACAGGACTCGTGTCTAAGGGGGAGGGAAAATGGATATCATTTAGTTATCTCTTTATTTTTTATAGTGTTTTTCAAGCGCTTACTATGTGCCAGGGACTGTACTAAGCACCGGAGTAGATACAAGATAATGAGGTTGACAACAGTCCATGTCCCACGTGGGGCTCACAGTCTTAACCCCCATTTTACTGATGAGATAACTGAGGCACCAAGAAGTGAAGTGACTTGCCCAAGGAAACACAGCAGACAGGTGGTGGAGCATGGATTAGAACCCAGGTCCTTTTGACTCCGAGGTGCAGGCTCTATCCACTAAGCCACACTGCTTCGCTCTTGATTTATTGATATTAATGCCTGTCTCCCCCTTAGATTGTAAGCTTGTTGTGGACAGGGAATGTACCTACCAACTCTGTTGGACTGTACTCTCCCAAGCGCTTAGTACAGTGCTCTGCACACTATGAGAGCTCAATAAATACCATCCATTGGTTTTGAATCCCCATTTTGCAGCTGAAGAAACAGAGGCCCATAGAAGTGAGGTGACTTACCTAAGGTCACACAGCAGGCATGTGGCAGAGCCAAGCCTGGAACCCTGGTTTCCTGACCCCCAGTCCTGTGCTCTTTCCACTAGGCCACACCGCCCTCCCAGTCAGGAGGCTGAAACCACAGAAGTTCAGCCGGGAGATGATGAGAGGACAGGGCCCCACTGAGAAAAACTGTGGAGGGGAAACTGGGGGGTTTTATAAACAGATTGAATGTGGGAGATAAAAAATAAAGAAGAGTCAGAGATGACATCAAAGATTGAGAGTCTGGGGGACAGGGCCGGTAATGCCATGGATGGGGTTGGTCAAGGAGGGAAGATGGGTTCAGTTTTGGATGACATGAGTTTGAGGTGCCCGTGAGTCCGCCGGGCTCAGGTGTCCCAGAGGCAAGAGGTGATTTGAGATTGTAATGCAGGTGGGAGGTCGGGACCGGAGATAAAGATTTGGGAGTTGTCTTTACAGAGGTCAATCAATCAGTCGTATTTAATGAGCGATTAAATGTGATGTGTGCGGAGCACTTGTACTAAGCACTTGGGAGAGTACAATACAATAATAAACAAAAACACATTCCCTGCCCACAATGAGCTTACAGTCTAGAGGGGAAGACGGACATTAATAGAGATAAATGAATGACAGATATGGACATAGGTGTTGTTGGGGCTGGGTGGGAGGGATGAATAAAGGGAGCCAGACTGGGCGATGCAGAAGGGAGAGGGAGAAGAGAAAGAGGAGGTGGGAGCTGAGACCAGGGGAATCCGCAGAGAATGAGGGTGAGAAAGAGGAGAGGACTCCCCTCTCTCCACACCCCTCCCTTCCAGTCTGCCCACTCCCCATACCCCTCCGCTCTGTCTCTTTATTCACATTCTCTTCCCCCTACCTGCTGGAGGCCTGGGGAGGTGGGAGGAGGCGGAGGAAGAGGAGGAGGAAGAGTCAGGGCCCGCCCTGTGCACCCTCCCCAGGTATACAGTGATGTCCGGGACCCCAGAGAAAATCCTGGAGCTGCTGCTGGAAGCCGTGCGTCCGGACTCCTGTGTCCATGACCCCACAGGTGCGTAGGGAGAGGGTGAGGAGGGAGGCAGAGAGGGAGACAGGAGATCCTCCCTGCTTTTCTCTCCATCTTCTCCCCCTCTTTGTCCCCACTCCAAAGCCCTGCCCCAGGGACTGCTGGAACTGTCGGTCTGGGGCCCTGGGACTGGTGTCCCCCCACCTCCACTGTGGGGACCCCTTCCCGACTCATAAACGGACACCCCCTCCTTCTGGCAGACACCTTCCTTGGAGACTTCCTCCTCACGCACGGCATCTTCATGCCCAGCACCCAGCTCTGTGCCGCTCTGCTACACCAATATCCTCTGCCCTGTGGCTGATGGAGGGTGGGGGGGGACGGGATGGGGGCCCGAGGTGGGAGGAGGGGAGGAGGGAGTGTCAGAGGGGACGAGTGGGGGGATCGGGAGGAAGCGGGGTCAGGGAGGAAGGGGCGGTTTGTACCCGGGCCCTCCTTGACCAGCCTCCACCTTCCACGCGGAGCCGGCCACGGGCAGCGAGACGGACCGGAGCCTCTACGTGGGCCACAGGCGGCAGCAGATCCTGCACCTGGTCAGCCAGTGGGTAGCCTTGTACGGCCCCATGCTGGACGCTGACCCCGCCGCCCCGGCCTTCCTGCAGGTGACCGCCACCGGGGCCTAAGGGGTTGGGGCAGTGAGGGCTAGGAGCTGGGCGGCAGCTAGACAACCGAATCTCCATCTGTAGAAACTGTCAGAACTGGTCAGCCGGGACGCCCGACTCTGCCAGCTGCTGAGGGAGCAGGGGCCTGAGAAGCGGTGGCCCTGGGGGTGAGTGGACCTGCCTTCCCAGACGTCCCTGTACCCTCCCCACGTGCCTCCCATTTCCTCTCTAAGTTTACCCGCCGTGTCCTCTCTCTACCAATCAATCTGTAGTATTTATCGAGTGCTTACTGTATGCAGAGCACTATACTAAGTGCTTGAGAGAGTAAAATAATAATAATAATTATTATAAGTATGGTACTTGTTAAGCACTTGCTATGTGCCAAGCACTATTCTAAGCACTAGTAGGTGCAAGTTAAGGAGGCTGGACACAGTCCCTGTCACACATGGGGCTCACAGTCTTAATTCCCATTTTACAGATGAGGGAACTGAGGCTCAGAGAAGTGAAGTGACTTGCCCAAGGTCACTCAGCGGACAAGTGGCGGGCCTGGGATTAGAACCCAGGCCCAGGCTCTACCCACTAAGCCACACTGCTTCCCTCACCGTCCCCCCTGCCTCCCCCTCTGTGTCTCCGGTCCAGGGTCTTGGGGGTGGACCTTGATGGGGAGAGGGGATGGACGCACTCTT
This sequence comes from Ornithorhynchus anatinus, assembly GCF_004115215.2. Classification (NCBI taxonomy): domain Eukaryota; kingdom Metazoa; phylum Chordata; class Mammalia; order Monotremata; family Ornithorhynchidae; genus Ornithorhynchus; species Ornithorhynchus anatinus. The sequence goes on along the minus strand of NC_041737.1, from coordinate 55,122,738 downwards.
CACTTCCCCCTCCCCCCAACCTCACATCGCAGGTATCGCCCTCAGCCCCCAGTGCTCTCCCCCAGGAGACGCCCATTCCCCTCCGACCCCGACCCTCCTCCCTTCCGCCTTCCTCCCTTCCCCAGTCGATAGGCTCATCCCCTGCCCACAGTGAGCTTACGGTCACTTCCTCTGCAGGTTGGAGAATGGCGGTGGAAATGGCTCCTCACAGATGAAGGTGCCGGCTGTGCCCCCCCATGTCCATCACCAACTTTGGCCGCCATCTTTCGTTGGGCCCCTCCCCAACTGTACTCGACCCCCTTGGCTGGGCCCCCTCTCCAGCCTCCCTACAACCAGGCCCCCCTGCCACAAGCTCTCAGGTCCCTCCCCACCATGGTTCTGCCCCTCCCTCCCCCAGATTCCCCCAATTTCCAGTTGAGGTACCCCTCCACCTGACCCCAGCCTCCCTGTCCACCTCCCCTGCAGGCTGGGACTGGGTCAATCTGGTTCCCAGGCCTGGACGAAACTTCCCCCAGCGGCTGCCTAGCCATCCGAGCCCAGGATAGAGGTGGGTGACTTCCCTTCCCCTTCCCCTCTCCCCGTCCCCGGCTTGACCTCCAACTGCCCCTCCGCTTCCATCTCCGTGTCTCCAGGTCAGGGCCTTAGTGGCAGGTCTTGATGGGGAGAAGGGATGGAAGCGCTCTTTGCCCCCCACTTCACCCCTCATCCCAGGGGTCATCCCCAGCCCCCAGTGCTCTCCTCCTGGAGACCCCCTCCTCACAGACCCACCTCCCTCCTGCCTTCCTCCCTTCCCCAGTGCCCTATGCGGTCTGCCGGCCGGACCACGAGGTGCTGACGGTGCTGCTGCCTGTCACGGCCTCGGTGAGGGAAGTCACGGCCGCCCTGGCCCAGGTGGACAGTCGGACCGGGGACCCGGTGCTGGTCAAAGTCAACTCCTCTGGGGGTGAGCTGGGGCGGGTGCTGGGTCAGCACGGGGGAAGAAAGGGAACCCGGGGTGACTCTCCAACCCTGGCCAGGCCCCCTCATCTCCAGGCAATCCTCCTTGCCTTCCACCCAGGTTCCCACCCATTGAACCCCCCAAAACCCTGGCCTGACCCCAGGACCCGGAGGCCAGAGAGGACTGGTGGTGGACCGCGGCGCTGCTCTGGCTGCGTCAGGGGCCGTGGCCAAGGCTAACAACCCAGTCAGTCAATCAATAGTATTTATGGAGCGCTTACTGTGTGCAGAGCACTGGCCTAATCACTTGGGAGAGTACAACACAACACATACAGTCTCTGCCCACAACGGCTTAGAACAGTGCTCCAGCGCTTAGAACAATGCTTGGCACATAGTGAGTGCTTAACAAATGCCGTCATTATTATTATTACAGTCTAGATGGGGAGACACCTAGTAATATAAATAATAATAATTATGGTATTTGTTAAGCACTTATTATGTGCCAGGCACTGTACTAATTAATCACTGGGTTAGATACAAACAAATTGAGTTCAACACAGTCCCTGTCCAGCACAGGGCTCACAGTCTTCATCCCCATTTTCAGATGCGGTAACTGAGGTGGAGAGAACTAAAGTGGCTTGCCCAAGGCCACATAGTAGAAAGGTGCCAGAACTGGGATTAGAAAATGACAGATACAGATTGAAGTGGTGTGGGGCTGGGAGGGGGGATGAATAAAGGGAGCAAGTCAGGGTGACACAGAATGGAGTGGGAGAAAAGAAAAAGAGGCCTTAGTCAGGGAAGGCCTCTTCATTTATTCATCCACTCAATCGTATTTATTGAGCGCTTACTGTGTGCAGAGCACCGTACTAAGCGCTTGGAAAGTACGATTCAATTCTTGGAATTGATGTCCCTTATTGAAATGGGGAAGAGTAATTGTCTGTCGGATATGAGGAGGGAGGGCATTCCAGTCCAGAGGCAGGAGTTGGGGGAGAATGTCTGTCAAATATGAGGAGGGAGGGTGTTCCAGGCCAAAGGCAGGACGTGTGTGAGTGATCGGCGGCAAGACAGATGAGAGTGAGGTACATCGAGAAGGTCGGCATTAGAAGAGCAAAGTGTGGGGGTTGGGTTGGAGTAGGAGAGTTGAGAGGCGAGGTAGGAGAGGGCACCAAATCTACCCCCAGGGTGGGATGTGGGGACTGAACCCAAGGCCCAGCAGCCCTGCCCCTCTTATTTCCCTTCCCTCGAGCCCCCATCTTCTGGCTTAATCTTCCTGTTGTCCACAGAGGCGGTGAAACTCCCACCGGATGCCCGGGGAGTGGCCTCCTCCCTGGGCCTCAATGAACGGCTCTTCCTGGTCAGCGCTCAGGAGCCTGCTGTGCTGGTGAGGAGGTGCAGGGGGGTTTGGAGAGCAGGATGGGGATGACCCTGGGGCTTACCTGAGCCTCAGCTGGTCAGTCCCAAACAGGGTCTCACCAGGGATCTCTGTTGGGATGGGGATGCCTCTCCATGTCTGCCTGTGAGTCAGAGACTAAGTCTCTCAATCAATCGATCGTATTTATTGAGCGCTTACTATGTGCATATCACTGTATTGAGCACTTGGGAGAGTACAATACAATGGAATTAGCAGACATGTTCCCTGCCTATAATGAGTTTACAGTCGGCGGGGAGGGAGACAGACATTAATGTGAGGTAATTTATAACATACAATTTAAAGATATGTACATAAAAGTGCTGTGGGGCGGGGGGTGGGATGAAGACCAAATGTCCAAAGGTCACAGATTGAAGTGCCGATTGGTCCCGAAGCCGTGTGGGCCCATGTTCGGGTCCTGTGTTCTTATCAGTGTCTGTGTGGGCCCATGCGCGGGTCCCATATTTCTGTCGGTGTCTGTGTAGTCCTGTGTTCAGGTCCTGTGTTCTTGTCCATGTCTGTGTGGGTCCACGTGCAGATCCCGTGTTCCTGTCCGTGTCTGTGTGGGCCCGTGTTCAGGTCCCGGGCTCCTGTCGATGTCTGTGTGGGCCCCTGTTCACGTCGGGGTCTGTGTCCCTATCCAAGCCCAATTCCATGTCTGGACGCAGACCCCCCACCCAGACCAGCTGGGCCCTAACGTGGGGTCAGCCGAGCTGCTGGACGCGGTGAGCTCCCGGGACCTGGCCAGCCTGCTCAGCGAATACGACTGGGGCCTCTTTCACTGTGTCCACCAGGTGGGGAAGGGGCCGAGGTGAGGGGGCAGCCAGGGGATGGTGGGAGGGAGGAGAGCGGCCTGGGGAGGGGGCGGGCGGGAGAAGCAAGCGGGCAGGGAGGGTGAGGTGTGGGTGAGACCTGACCAGACTCCGTCCCTGTCCTCCTTCCACCTGTTCTCCAGGTGGAACCGATCCTGTACGTGCTGGGGCCCCAGCGGCTCCGAGACATCACCACCGCCAATCTAGAGCGGCTCATGCGCCGCTTCAATGAGCTGCAGTACTGGGTGGTCACTGAGCTGTGTCTGTGCCCGGCGCCCGCCGCCCGGGCCCGCCTGCTCAGCAGGTTCATCAAACTGGCAGCGCAGTGAGTGGTTGTGAAGCGTGCCCGGGCCGGGGGAAGGAGCCCAGAACACACAAGGCACGTGGGCACAAAGGAACAGGGCCAGATGCTGGCCATTCCTGCCACGTCATAATAATTGTTGCCTGCTGTGTGACCTTGGGCAAGGCACTTCACTTCTCTAGGTCTCAGTTATCTCATCCGTAAAATGGGGCTTGAGACGCTGAGCCCCATATGGGATAGGCACGGTAACCAACCTGATTTGTTTATATACACCCCAGCGCTTAGTACAGTGCCTGGCACATAGTAAGTGCTTAGCAAATACCACTATTATTATTATTATCTGTTAAGCACTATGCGGCAAGCACTCTACTAAACACCGGGGTAGAGTCAAGATAATCAGGTTGGATACAGTCTCCATCCCACATGGGACACACAATCTAAGGAGGAGGGAGGACAGGTAGTGAATCCCCATTTGACTGATGAGGAAATGGAGGTATAGCGAAGTGAAGTGACTTGACCAAGGTCACACATCAGGAAAGTGGCAGAGGCAGGATTGGAACCCAGGTCTTCTGACTCCCAGGCCCGGGCTCTTTCCCCCAGGCCATGTCGCTTTTCTGGATTTGATCCTTTTACCTGACTAGTCCCTACCAGGCCAGCTTCTGCCCACTTATCTGCCTCTGACACACTGTGTGCCCACGGTCATGCCATGTGCCCACCCCATCCCCCCTCCACCCCACTGACTCCCTGACCCCTTGGCTTCCAGCCTGAAGGAGCAGAGGAATCTGAATTCCTTCTTTGCAGTCATGTTTGGACTCAGCAACTCGGCCGTCAGCCGTCTCGCCCACACCTGGGAGGTAGGTACGCCAGGATTCCGTGGGGCACAACCTAAAATGGACATAGAGTCTCCCTACTCACCCGATCCCACTGTGCCCAGTTAGTGGTGATGGTGAGTGCCGTGCACTCTAGTCAATCAGTAGTATTCGTTGAGTCCTTGCTCTAATAATAGGAATAGTTGTGAATCGATAGCCCCGGTTGAGCCCTTGCTCTAATAATAATAATAGTTGTGGCATTTGTTAAATGCTTACTTTGTGCCAAGCACTGGACTAAGCGCTGGGGTAGAAACAAGATCATCAGGTCTGATACGGTCCTGTCCTATGATTGGAAAACTTGCACTCAATAAAATACAATTGAATGATTAAATGAAAGGGGCTCACCGTCTAAGGAAAAAGGAGAAGAGGTGTTGAATCCTCATTTTACAAGTGAGCAAACTGAGGCACAGGGAAATGAAGTGACTGGCCCAGGGGCACACAGCAGGCAAGTGGCAGAGCTGGGATTAGGACCCAGGTCCTCTGACTCCCAAACCTGTGCTCTCTCCCTCTAGATGTGAGCAGGGAACATGTCTACCAACTCTGTTATAGTGTACTCTCCAAAGCACTCAGTCCAGTGCTCTGCACACAGTAAGCGCTCAGTAAATACGATTGATTTCCGCTCCTCTGTGCAAAACACTGGACTAAGTGCTTGGGAGAGATACTAGCATGATCCTTGCTCTGAAGGAGCTTAGAGTTTAGCGGTCTGGTCTGCGCTAAGCACTTGCGCAAGAACAATAGAAGGATGAGTTGTGTTCCCAGCCCACAAGGAGCTCACACTCTAACTGGGGGCAGACCTAAAAACATTTACAAACGGTGGACTCACAACGAAGAAGTGAATGCACAACTGAATGTACTCTACGTACGCAGACAAGGGCCGAGGAGGGGTATAAATTTGTAGTTGCTAGAGGTAGCTGTTGGGTTGACTCGGGGTGTTGGGAGTTAACCAGGGTAGGCGGGGAGGAGAAAAGGAGGGGATTTTAGAAGGGCCTTGAAGGTGGGGAGGGCTGAGGTCAGGTGGATTGGGGGCTGGGGGAGTCCCAAATAGTGGTGGGTCAGGGGTCAGGGGTGAGGGGGAGAGTTACAAAGGAGGGAGGCGAGCACAGGGCAGAGAGGCGGGTAGAATGGTGACTCAAAGCCTCAGTTCCATCTTTTTCTCTCCCAGCGGTTGCCCCACAAGATCCGGAAGCTACACTCTAGCCTCGAACAATTACTGGTGAGTGATACCGGCCTCTCCGGGGTCCCCCGGCCTCAGAGCCCCCACCCCCAGCCTCCCTGTTCCCTCTCCTACAGGCACAAGCTCCCTCTTAGACCACTCCCCGCCCCGGGCTATCCCATCCGGGACCCTGCCTCCGCTTGGAAGGAACCATATGCTTATTGCCCTTCCAGACGTAATAATAATAATAATAGCTATGATTTTTAAGTGCTTACTATGTACCAGGCACTGTACTAGGAACTGGAGTGGATATAAGCAAATCGGGTTAGACACAGTCCCTGTCCCACATGGGGCTCACAGTTTTGACCCCCATTTTACAGATGAGGTAAATGAGGCCCAGAGAAGAAAAGAGACTTCCCCAAGGTCACACACCAGACAAGGGGAAGAGCAGGGATTAGAACCCATGACCTTCTGACTTCCAGACCTGGGCTCTATCCACTATGCCATGTTGCTTCCCGTCTCAGGGGTGAGGGGCAGACCCTCCACAGCCTGGCCCTGGCCCTCGATGTCCCCAATTTCTCCTCAGGTAATCCGTGAATCTGCCCAGATCTCGCTTAAACCAAATTCATTCACTGTTGTATTTATTGAGTGCTTATTGTGTGCAGAGCACTTGCTAATTGCTTGGGAGAGTACAGTACCACAATAGACACATTCCCTGCCCACAGTGAGTTTACAGTCTCGAGGGGGACCCAGATCGTAGTAGAAGTAAATAAATTACTGAGGCACAACTTTTGTATGCTTATACCCCCAGCCCCTTCCATAGATGAGAAACAAAGTGGCTTAGTGGATAGAGCCCGGGCCTGGGAGTCAGAAGGACCTGGGTTCTAATTCCAGTTCTGCCACTTGTCTGCTGGGTGACCTTCGGCCAGTCGCTTCACTTCTCTGGGCCTCAGTTTCCTCATCTGTAAAATGGGGATTAAGACTGTGAGCACCATGTGGGACAGGGACTGTGTCCAACCCGATTTGCTTGTATCAACCCCAGGACTTGTTACCGTGCCTGGCACATAGTAAGCACTTAACAAATTATTATTATTGTTATTATTTATCCCTCACCCAAAAGCTCTGTGTTCTTTCCTAGTCCACCCCTGCCCTGACCCTGACCTCCCCACTCTGACCTGTCTCCTTCCCATCCTTCCCCCTTGTTTGGTGTATATTCCCAAGGTTCCCTTAGTTCATACGTGGCTTTTTTTGTTTCATTTCCATTGAGTGACATGACGTGGTGTTACCCCTTGTGAGGCATGTTACATCATCATCAAAGGTGCTTACTATGTCCAAGGGCACTGTACTAAGCGCCTAGGAGAGGGCCGTACAACAGAGTTGGTAGACACACTCCGTGCCCGCAATGAGCTGTTACACTGACTATTGTGTTGTATTACATTCTGTGGGGGCCTCGTGTATGCTGTGCTGTCCCGTTGCTGTGTATGCGGTTGTGTTACCCTGTGTGCTAAATCGTGGGCGATCGTGTTAGACCTGTGTGAGACTGTGTTATGCTGTGTGAGACTGTGTTACACTGGATTTGTTGGGTTTTGTGGGGCCTGGTCAGTGGCTTGCTGTCGCACTGCTTTGTACGCGGTTGTGTTGCACCCTGTGGGGTGTTATATTGTGGGTGATTTTGTTAACCTGTGTGAGATTGTGTGACACCCTTTGGGGTTTTGGTGGGGTGACTAATGCGACTCTTACCTCCAGGATCCCTCCTGGAATCACCGCGTGTACCGATTGGCCCTTGCTAAGCTGTCCCCGCCCATCATCCCTTTCATGCCTCTCCTCCTTAAAGGTAATGTAGCTCCCCTGGACGGCCACCACACCCCATCCATTCATTCGTTCGTATTTATTGAGCCCTTACTGTGTGCGAAGCACTGTACCGAGCGCTTGGGAGGGTCCAGAAGATCAACAAACAGACGCATTCCCTGCCCACCACGAGCTCACGGTCTGGAGGGGGAGACAGACATTAATATAAATAAATAGTTAAATAGACTGTAAGCCCGTTATTGGGCGGGGATTGTCTCTATCTGTTGCCGAATTGTACGTTCCAAGTGCTTAGTATAGTGCTCTGCACATAGTAAGCGCTCAATAAATACTATTGAATAGAATAGATAAATTACAGATCCAAGCATAGAGCTTTTCGAGGCCTGGAAATCCTAAGCCAAATGTGACCAGCCCACTCCATTTCTGACCCCTAACTGCCGGGTTTAAGGGCAGATGGTGACTCCTGAGCTTGGGACCAATGGAGAGGTCCCTGGCGTCACCTCGGAGAGGGTCACAGTTGCCCCAGAGGCTGCGGGGAGTCATAGCCCAGGTGGCTGCAGGGATAGTAATGCCTCAGGATAGTGAAGTCAAGCTGTTTACGGTGAATCCCGAGCTCACTTCCAGCCAGCAGTGGCTCATCCTTCTTGGCCGAAACATGGAGCGGGAGAGTTGTGGAAAGCCAGAGGGACAGCAGAACCCACCAGCCTAGCCCCTGTTTTAACCCCTGGCACTGCCTCTGGGCAGAGGAAGGAGGGCAGTCAGCCTCCTGAAGGCAGGGAGCGGGGTTGGGGGGCGGTCCTCGAGGAGGGTGGGTTGGGGGCTTGGGACTTGGGGAGGTTGCAGGGGCCTGGGGGTTGAGGGTTGATAAGGTATAGAGGGAAGGTGAGGGGTGGGCCCTGAGGGTTTTTCGCGGAGTTGATTCCCCCGTTCCCTCAGACATGACCTTCATCCATGACGGGAACTGCACCATGGTGGAAAATCTCATCAACTTCGAGAAGATGGTGAGTGTGTAGGGGAGGAAATGGCGGGGGCTCTCATCGTGGGAGGGGGAGACTAGCTGCTCTCAGGAAGTGGGGGAACTCAGAGCCTGGACCCCGGAGACAGTGGCAGGACCCCCAAATCCTTACTAAATGGAAGATGGATACTAATAATCACTAGTCAATCCCCTTCTTGGGGGGAGCGGTTTTAGCTAACACTTTGGGGAAGGAAGCCGAGACTGGTGTGGGTTTTGAGGGGGCTGAGAAGCCCTGACTCCCAGTCTGAACGGGATGCTGGGAGCCAAAGAGATTCTGGGGACAGTGGTCCTGGCAAGGGCTGAGTTGGAGGGATAATAATCATAATAATTACGGTTATTTGTTAGGTGCTTACTGTGTGCCAGGCACTGTACTAAGCACTGGGCACCATACTAAGCGTTGGATGGTGGTGGGGAGGCAGGTGCTAGGCTGAGGATACAGTGGGGGTGTTGGGGGGAGAAGGGGGATTCTGGGGGCTGCTGAGATGGGGGCTGGTGCTGGGGACTGGGGGGAGGGAGGTCCAAGGGAGCCTCAAGGCTTTCCCCATCTCCCCACCACCACAGCGCATGATGGCTAGAGCCGTGCGAATGGTGCATCACTGCCGGAACCACAGCCAGGGTGAGCCGGGTCCTCCGGGGGTCCGTGGGTTGGTAGGGAGGGATCCCCCCTCTGCCAACCAGGCCTCAGTCTCGTCCCGAGATTCCCATTTGCCTCCCTTGATCTTCCCATGTTCCCCTCTCCCCTTGCTTCCCTTGACCCCCTCACCACCGACCTTCCTTATGAGAAGCAGCGTGGCCTAGAGGATAAAGCATGAGCCTAGGAGTCAGAAGATCATGGGTTCTAATCTTGATTCTGCCCTTGTCTGCTGTGCGGTCTTGGGCAAGTCATTTCACTTCTCTGGGCCTCAGTTGCCTCATCTATAAAATGGGAATAAAAGCTGTGAGCCCTATGTGGGACAGGGACTTTGTCCAACCTAGTTTACTTGTATCCCCCCCAGCACTTAGTACAGTGCCTGGCACAAATTAAGCACCTAACAAATACCACAATTATTATAATTATTATCATTCCCTTCCCCCCTTCCCCAGCGCCCCTCTCGCCCCTTCGGAATCGACCCTCTCCCTGCCGCGAGGAGGCCAAGGCCATGAGGATCTCCACGTGTAAGAGGGTTGGGGGCCATCTGCAAGGGGCAGGGAAGGGCCGGGGTTTGGAGGGAGCGGGAGGGCAGAGGCTGAGTCAATCAATCAATCAATCCTGCTCTTTCACCCCTCCGAGCCGCTTCTCCTTCCTCCCCTAGGCTCGGACCTGGCCCCGAGGGCCCACAGCCCAGCCACTGCCTCCGCGTACTTGCAGAACCTGCGGGTCATCGACAACCAGCGAGAGCTGTCCCGCCTCTCTCGGAAGCTGGAGCCCTGACCCGTCCAGCCGGGAACGGCGGTACAGCTGGGGGAGGGGAGGGCGAGTGTGGAGGGTCAGCGGGCCCAGCCGGGGGCAGCCCGGAGGAGGCCACGGACGTCGGCCCCGAGTGAAGAGCCAGACAGAGGAGGGGCGGACTCGGGGTGGCCGGAGCGGGCGGCTGGCCGGAACTGACCGCACTGCCATGACGGTGCCTGGCGGGACCCTGGGACCAAGCAGCTGGGCACTGAGGTCCAGGGGCGCCGGGGGGCGGGGAGGGGGGCTGGGCTTCTTGTGTACAAAGATTGGCACTGGATTCTCTAGACACCTCTGGCTTCGGTCTCCTCTTTCCAAGCACAGTGACCTAGGTTCTTTCCTTGGGGCGGAAGGTCCGGGTACCAAGTGGACGAGTGACATCAAGTAGGTGACGTTCAGTGACCTGGGCTCTGTCCTTGAAGGGGGATGTGAGAGACGCAAGCACCAAGTGGGTCTTGTCTCATGCTGTCGAGTCATCTCCGACCCATAATGACGCCATGGACACATCTCTCCCAGAACGCCCCACCTTCACTTAATAGTGTATTCCTAGAGTTTTCTTGGTAAAAATATGGAAGTCATTTACCACTGCTGCCTTCACACAGTAAACTCGAGTCTCCGCCTTCGACTCCCTCCCATGCCGCTGCTGCCCAGCTCAGGTGAGTTCGGACTGGTAGATTGCACTGGCTAGCCACTGGCCGAGCTAGGAATGGAACGGGTAGGCCTCTGCTTGACTCTCCCTTGCATAGTCGAGACTGGTAGAATACTAGAAACTCTCCAGGCACAGCCCTGAGAGGGGACCAAGTGGGTAGGTGCCAACCAGTGTCTGCCCGCCGCCCACCCCCACCGGGAGGGCCCAGACCTCCTGGGTCAATAATTTTCTGAAAGCAACCCTACCCTGGGGTGCCCTCTTGGCTGGCATAAGCCGGAACAACCTTGCCCACACACTTGGTGCTATTGGGCACTCACCCTATTCCTGCCTCTTGGCCCTACCCCCTGGCAGTAGCCATCTCTTCTTCTCGTTGCTCACCATGGGCAATTCTGTCAGTGCCCCAGTCATGAGCGACATGGGCATCCTGGCAGGCAGAAGCAGCGTGGCCTAGAAGGCAGAGCAATGGCCTGGGAGTCACAGGATCTGGGTTCTAGTGTGACCTGGGGAAGTTACCTAGCTTTTCTGCGCCTCGTTTCTTTTGTTCTCCTTCCTACTTAGACCGTGAGCCCCATGCGGGACAGGGACTGTGTCCACCTATTTATTTGTAACCTATCCCAGCGCTTAGAACAGTGTGTGACACATAGTAAGCGCTTAACAAATACCGAAAACACGAGGGTGACGCGCAGGTTCCGGGAATCTCCCTCCTCAAGGGTTGGAGCGCGGCCGCCCTCTTGTGGCCCACTCTTCTCATTACACCAATTCCGCCTTCTGAATTAGAGTTGAGGCGGAGGCCACTCGATCAATCAGTGGTATTTATTAAGCGCTTAGTATGTACACAGTACTATACTGAACGCTTGGGAGAGTACAGTACAACAGAAACTGCAGACACGTTCCCGGCCCATAACGAGTTTACAGTCTAGAAGAGGAAACAGACATTAATGTGAATAAATAATGGATAGAATTTAAAGATAGGTACATAAGTGATGTGGAGTTGGGGAGAATATCAATCTCGTCCATCCCCCTGCCGCCGTTCACTGCCAGCCCCTCCCCAGCCCATATAGAAAGCGAAGGGGCGCGGTCTCCCTGGACCAGATCAATCCCAGACACACTGGCCCCCCTCAGTTCCCACCCCCGGGTGGCCGAGTTGTAGCATGAAAGTTGTTATTGTAGCCCTTTTTATAATGGTATTTTGTTAGGTTTTAGTAGGTGCCAGAGCCTGTACTGAGCGCTGGGGTAGATGCAATACCATTGAATGAATGAATGAATGCAAGCTGATCAGGTTGGACAAAGTCCTTGTCTCACATGGGACTCAACCTTAATTCCCCATATTACAGAGGGGGTAACTGAGGCTTAGAGAAGTTAAGCGACTTGCCTAAGGTCAACCAGAAGACAAGGGGCTGAACTGGGATCAGAACACAGGTCTTTTGACTCCCAGGCCCCGACTCTAACCCTGTTGCTTCTCTTCATCCCCCTGGCTTGAGGAATCGCAGCGAACAGCTGCTCCCGACCCCTACCGTGCCCCAGGATCCCTCCCACCCACCCACCCACATCTCCCTTTCCCTGTCCTCCTAACTCCCTGGCCTCCCTGTCCCGCCTCTACCACTTTTACTTCTAACCTCTCCTCATCTCAGCTCTGCCACTTGTCAGCTGTGTGAAGTGAAGTCACTTCACTTCTCTGTGCCCCAGTCAACATTATTATTATCTCAAGAAAGAAAAGTTGTGTGCTTACGTGTACAGGGTATAGGAGAAACCTCTCTTCCCAGCCCAGCCCCCTCCCCACCTCCCCTGAGGGGTCGGGGCGGGGCGGGCCAGTTGGGAGAAACTCCAGTTGCCCGGACGGACAGATGGAAGCCACGGGCATCGAGACTCCTTGCTCAGCTGCGTCTGGGGATGTGACACAGCCTGAATCACGAGGGAGTGTCTGGGTGGGGCCGAGTGGGCAGGGTCTCATTTTGGGTGAGGGGCCCTTCACGGTGGGGAGGTCACTGCTAGAGGGGAAAGTGAGGGTTCAGGGCTGGGGAAGAGCCCCCAAGCCCCCAACTCATTTCAGGATCCTGATTCTGTGGGTTTCCCCAACACACAGCCCCTTTAGCCACCTAACATCTCCCTTTGCCCCTCCAGTCTACCTATGACCCCCTCCTTCTTCCCCTATGCTAGATCTGGGGGTGGGCTCCCCTCACCCAGGGACCACCATGGGTGAAAAGATGAGTAGTCCCTCCTCCAATCCCACAGACCCCCCCGACCCCAACGCTACAGTCTCTCTTACTGGCTCTTCCTCCACCTCCTGGGGCTGTTCCTCTTCCCCCCATCATCCTTGGCTCAGCACCCCCAAGGGTCCCGAGGGGAGTAAACCATCGTTTCCAGAAAAAGAGAAAAGATGAGATCATTCACCCCCAAACTCCCTACCCTCAAGACTCCAAGTGTCTCAGTGAGGGATTTCCCCAGTGTAGGCTAGCTGAGGGACAGAGACTGCCATAAGGTTGTGTGTGTGTGTACACACGTGCATGGATCCTACCACCGTCATCTTCAAACCAAAGGACATCTTCATTAGAATTCCCTCAATCATTACTCCTACCACATGTCTGTGTAGGTGTGCACGTGTGAAGGAGTGGCATTGTGAACCATGACCAACCCAAAAGGGGACGTTGCATTTATTCAATCGTATTTATTGAACGCTTACTGTGCACAGAGCACTGTACTAAGCGCTCGGAAAGTACAAGTGCAGTCGTGAGGCAAATGAAGGATGGTCCATAGAGCTGGGGCGGGGGGGTCTTTTCTCATTATCATCATCAATGATATTTACTGAGAGCTTACTGTGTTCTGTTTGTTAAGCACTTGGGAGAGTACAATACCACAGAGTTGGTAGACACATTCCCTGCTATGATGAGTTTATAGTTAAAAGAGGGAAGCAGACATTAATATAATAATAATTAATGGTATTTGTTAAGCGTTTACTATGTGTCAAGCACTGTTCTAAGTAGTGGGGTAGATACAGGTTCATCAGGTTGGACACAGTCCCTGTCCCACATAAGGCTCATAGTCTAAATCCCCATTTTACAGATGAGGTAGCACAAATACCACGGTAATAGAGCACGGGCCTCGGAGTCAGAAGGATCTGGGTTCTAATCCTGACTCCACAACTTGAATGCTGTGTGACCTTCTGACTCCCAGGCCCGTGCTCTATAAATAATTTATGATATATTTTTTTTTTTCTGTGGCATGTTTCCTCTGAGTGTTGGTAATAATAATAATAATTGTGGTATCTGTTAAGCACTTACTATATGCCAAGCACTGTTGTAAGTGCTGGGGTGGATTCAGGGTAATCAGGTTGTCCCACGTGGGGCTCACACTTTTCATCACCATTTTACAGATGAGGTAACTTGGGCACAGAGAAGTTAAGTGACTTGTCTGAGGTCACATAGCAGACAACTGGTGGAGCCTGGATTAGAACTCACATTCCCCGACTCCCAAGCCCGTGCTCTTTCCACTAAGCCACGCTGCTTCTCTAATGGTGGTATTTGTTAAGCACTTACTATGTGCCCAGCACTATAGTAAGCACTGGGTTGGATGCAGGACACTCAGATAAGACAACATCCCTGTCCCACCTGGGGCTCACTTACTAAGGGGGAGGGAGAACAGCCACTGAATCCACATTTTACAAGTGAGGAAACTGAGGCCCAGTGAAGTGACTTGCCCAAGGTCAACCAGCAGGCAAGTGGTGGAGCCCGGATTAGAGCCCAGGTCTTCTCCCTGACTCACTCCCTTCACTCATCGCCCCCCTCCCAGCCCCACAGCACTTATGTCCATAACCGTCATTTATTTATATTACTATCTGTCTCCCCCTCTAGACAGTAAACTCACTGTGGGCAGGGATTGTGTCTTTTATTGTTCTACTGTACTCTCCCAAGCGTTTAGTACAGTGCTCTGCACACAGTAAACGCTCAGTAAATACGACTGAAAGAATGAATGAGTGACTCCCAGTGTGGTGCTCTTTCCATTGGGCCATACTGCCTTGATATTGATCCTTGTCTTCCCACCACCCCTGGACATGGTTGGATGGATGGTGGAGTTGGTGGTGGGGTGATCACCCCCAAAACGGAGATCCCCAGGCCCCCTTCCTTCCCCACCACCCCAACTCCTGCCTGTCTGCTGAGTGGCAAATGGACAGGGTGGGGTCCTAAAGGGCTCTGGATTTACCTGCCGTCCAAGCTTCCGCAGACCCCGCCCCCGCCTCTACACCCCATTCATTACCCCATCACCCCGCCCCCCCACCCCCGACGGGCCGGCTCAACCGGGGCTCTCCCTGCCCCAATCCTTCCTGGAAAGAAGCCGGAGACACCGGCTCCTCCAGCGCCGATTCCTTTAAAGAGGCTCGGGCCGCCGGACGAGGCTCATTTGGGGTGCACGACAGGTCCCTCCCCTGCCCTCCTGTCCCATCACTTCTGTCCTCATCCCTGATCCGGTCCCTGTCTCTGGCTCCATCTCCGCCTTCGTCATCTCCGGCCCCATCTCTGGGACCGTCCACGCCGGTGCCATGAGGAGCCTGGGCCTGTTGCTGCTCTCCAGTCTGTTCTGCGGGTTGGCTTGGGCGGGTGAGTGAGTGAGGGGCGAAGAGAGAGGAGGGGAAGGCAGGGGGATTGCCCCTCTGGTGACGGAGTGGAGTGGGGGACAGAGGAGAACAGGGAGTCTGGAGTCTGGGGGGAGAGGCAGTGTCTTCTCACTTTTCTTCCATCCAGAAACTCAGATCCTCCCCTCACTCTGGTTCCACATGGGTGTGGAGGTCTCTGGGGAGATGGGAGAGTGGAGAGATGGTGATGGGGAAGCCATTCTGGTGACCCTCCCTCCCCCTGACCCTGGGGTCCCCAGGCTGGATATGGAGGAGAGCCACATCGGGCCTTGAGTGTCTCCCCGTCTAATCTGTAGGACCGGTCGAGGGTCGAAAGAAATCAAGTGGATTAAGCGCCGTGGGAAATGGGGCCGGTTGCTAGGACAGAAATTATCTGGGGTAGAGGGGTTGGTGGGTGAGAGGGGAGGCGGTACCACCCTCCACTGTAGGTTGTGGAGAGGCTATGTGTGTGTCGGGGGGTGAGGTGGAGGGGTGTGGGGGTTGCATCTCTGTGAATGTCAGTGGGGCGGAGTATGATAGGGTTGTATCGTGTGGGGGAGTTTGTACATTTCTAAGGGGTTAGTGGGGATGAGTATGATTGGGTTGTGTGTATGTGAGTGTGTACATCTCTGAGCAGTTAATGGGGCTGAATATGATAGAATTATGTTTATGTGTATGTATGTGTGTGAGTGTACATCTCTGAGGGGTTAGAGGTGCTGAGTATGATAGGATTGTGCGAGTGTGTGTATGTGTATTTATTATTATTATGATATTTGTTAAGCGCTTACTATGTGCCAAGCTCTGTTCTAAGCGCAGGGGTAGATATAAGGTAATCAGGTTGTCCTACATGGGGCTCACAGTCTTAACCCCCATTTTACAGATGCAATAACTGAGGCCCAGAGAAGTGAAGTGGCTTGCCCAAGGTCACCCAGAAGACAAGGGGCGGGGCTGGGATTAGAACTCACAGACTCTGACTTCCGAGCCACTGCTCTTTCCACTAAGCCATGCTCCTTCTGAGTATGTACATCTCTGAGGAGTTCGATGAGCTGAGTATAATACTATGGTAGGTAGCATGGCCTTGTGGATAGAGTTTGGGCCTGGGAGTAAAAAGGACCTGGGTTCTAATCCCAACTCCACCACTTGTCTGCTTTGGGACTTTGGACAAGCCACTTCACGTCTCTGTGCCTCAGTTACCTCAACTGTAAAATGGGGATGAAGACTGTAAGTCCCATATGGGACAGGGACTGTGTCCAATCTGATTTTGTATCTACCTCAGTGCTTAGAATAGTGCTTGACACATAGTAAGTGCTTAACAAATACCATCATCATCATTATTATTATTGTGTGCGTGAATGTGTACATCTCTAAGGGGTTAGTGGGGCTGAGTATGATAGGATTGTGTGTGTGAGAGCATCTCTGTGTGTGTCGACGGGGCTGTGTGTGCCAAGGTGATGTATAATTGACTCAGGTGTCCGGCGTGGTGAGTTGGCGTGAAGAGTCACATTCTTTGGCAGCTCTATCTTCTGTGGGGTGAATCAGTCCACCTGCCAGGGTCACCCATGCCCCAGGGTCAGATCAAGTTCCTTGAATATCCAGGATGGGCCAGGGAGGCCCAGGAAAGGGGGAGCCCCTCCATCTCCCCTTGGTTCTCACCCCTCAGCTTCCCGCACCACCCCAGGGGTGGGAGAGGTAATAATAATAGTATTTGTAGTACTTATTAAGCACTTACTATGTGTCAAGCAAGGTTCTAAGTACTGGGGTTGATACAAGGTAATCAGGTTGGACACAGTTCCTGTCCCACATGGGGTTCAGAGTCTTAGTCCCCATGTTACAGAGGAGGTAATTGAGGCCCAGAGCCCAAGGTCACGCACAGACACGGGGCAAGCGTCGGAATTAGAACCCATGTCCTCTGACTCCAAGGTCTGGGAGCTACTTTGCGTGTCCAACCACCTTCTTTTAGGTCCTCGGCTAAGAGATGCTCCATCCCACATCTCCATCTCGATCTCCCTACCTGAGGCCTCCCGCGGCTAGGGGAGGGCGAGAGAGGACACAAGTGGAGGCTGATGTCAAGATGCCAAGAAGCAGTGTGGCTCAGTGGAAAGAGCACGGGCTTTGGAGTCAGAGGTCATGGGTTCAAATCCCAGCTCGGCCATTTGTCAGCTGTGTGACTATGGGCAAGTCACTTAACTTCTCGGTGCCTCAGTTACCTCATCTGTAAAATGGGGATTAAGACTGTGAGCCCCACGTGGGACAACCTGATTCCCCTGTGTCTACCCCAGCGCTTAGAACAGTGCTCGGCACATAGTAAGCGCTTAACAAATACCAACATTATTATTATTATTATGCCACCCCTCCCTGTCTCTGTCTTCTGATTGGCTGATGGCGACAGTTCAGGTGCCACCCCTTCCCTGGCAGTCAATCAGTGATATTTATTAAGCCTCTCCTGGATGTTTAGCCTAGTGACAAGAATTTAATGTGGGAGGCAGAAGACGAGGGTTCTAATCTCTGCCGCGCCACTCGCCTGCTGTGTGAACCTGGGCAAGTCACCGTGCTTCTCTGTGCCTCAGTTTCCTCATCTGTAAAAGGGGACTCCAGTGCTTCTTCTCCCTCCTACTTAGACTGTGGGCCCTATGTGGGAAAGGGACTATTTCTAACCTGATTAATAACTTGCCTTTACTCCAGTGCTTAGTACAGTGCTTGACACATAGTAAGCCCTTTACCAGTACCACAATTATTGTCATTACAACAGGATTAGTAAACATGGTCCCTGCCCTCAAAGAGCTTACAGCGGAGAAGACAATCACTTGAATAATTCCCGGATAGGCAGAGAGAGGAAAACGGGGATATGGACTATAAATTAGGGCTTCAATAATAGTTTATCTAACTAATCAATGCTATTTATTGAGAATTTAAGTGCACGTTACTAAGCACTTGGGCGGATATGAGCCAAAACTGTGGGTAGACACGATTCCTTCTTTCAAGGAGTTTTCAGTTTTGATGGGGAAACCGACATTAAAATAAATCAGACAAGTGTTTTGGAAGCTTCTAAACTGAAAGCCTGTTGTGGGCAGGGAATGTGTCTACCAACTCTGTTGTTATTGTACTCTCCCAAGTGCTTAGTACAGTGCTCTGCATCCAGTAAGTGCTCATTAAATACGATTGATTGATTGACTTTGGTAGGCTGTGAATCCCTTTCTTCTGATTGGTTAATGGCTCCGGTTAGGGCCCTTCGGTTTGCCCGGATTAGGGTCGGGTGGCAGGGGAGGTGGGGGACTTTCGTGGGCACCCCTAGAAGGGATGATTGGCTGCCACGTATGTCAGTCAGCCTCTTGCCTAGGCAGAGCTAGTCCCACGGACCCAAGCTGTGGGGGAGGCTTTTGGACAAATGGGGCCAGTTGTCTGCTGTGTGATCTTGGGCAAGTCACTTGACTTCTTTGGGCCTCAGTTCCTTCATCTGTAAAATGGGGATTAAGAGTGTGAGCCCCGTGTGGGACAGGGACCGTGTCCAACCTGATGAACTTGTGTCTATCCCAGCACTTAGAACGTTGCTTGGCATATAGTAAGCGCTTAACAAGAACCATAATTATTATTGTTATTATGGGGAGGGGGCCTGACTGGAGACAAGTCTCGAGGCTGTTGAGCTGAGCCGGTGTTCCTGTCCCCAGGGTCCCTGAAGTCATGTGAGTCGCGCTGTGGGGAGCCCTTGAACCCCGAAGCTGCCTGCCAGTGTAACCGCCAGTGTGCCCGGCACAAAGACTGCTGCGAGGACTATGCCCGCCTCTGTGCCCGTGCCCGTGAGTCACGGCTGCTGCCCGCCAGGGCCCTGGGCTCGGGGGGCTTGGGCGATGGGGTGTTGGGGGTCCCCGAGGTGGCATCCAGGCAAGAGGCTGGAGCGGACGGGGGGCGGAGAGGGAGGATTTGGGGGTGCTGCACCGAGGAAGGAGGGGGTCTCCCAATAACCAGGGTGCCCATCTCCCCCTCCTCACCCCATCTGGCTGAGACTTAAGGGGGTGCGATTGGCGTCCGGGCGTGGCTGTGAGTCAGTGCAGGTGCGGGGCGGACCAGCCGGAGGCCTGCAGCTCCCCAACAAATTTGGGGAGCGGGGTCCGTCCCCGTCCGACCCGGCCTCCCTCACCCCGGCCCCGGGCCGCCCGCCCCCCGCAACCAGCCCCCTCCAAGGTGAACCCCTCTCTCGCCTCCCTTGGTCTCCCTGCGCCCCCAAAACTCAGACCAGAGAGCAGAGGGCGAGGAGGGGGAGTCCGGGTTGGGCCACGGGGGAGAGGGAATCGAGGGGAACGGGAGGGGGGTCTTGCTTGGGAAGGGGGGCGGCAGGAGCTGTCCCAGGTCGTGTGCCCATTTCTCCCCTTCTCTCTTCTCTTTCTCTTCCAGCGCTCAGAACAGTGCCTGGCACATAGTAAGCACTTAACAAATGCCATAATTATTTTATCTCTCTCCTCCTCCAGCTCAGGCAACTCCCGAGTCAGACGAGCCCTCTTCGCGGTCCCGACGATCAGCTGGTGAGTTTTCTGGCTCGTCTGCCCCTCTCCCTCCCCTCCGTGCCCGGGCCTTGGGCCAGGCCAGTCTGGGACTCTCTTGATTTGGATCCTGCAGCTCCAGAGTCAGTGCCGGAGGGGGAGGAGGAAGAGGAGGTGACCCATCTTGGAGGCAGTACCTGCGTCTGCTGTGTCCCTGGGCTGGGCCCGGTTGGGGGTCTGGTGGGTCTTGGGGATGGGGAGAGGACTGACAGGATGGAGGGAGGCAGTGGGGCCTAATGGATAGAGCAGGGGCCTGGAAGTCAGAAGGGCCTGGGTTCTAGTCCCAGCTCCAGCACTTGTCTGTTGCATGACAGTCAAGTCATTTAATTTCCCTGGGCCTCAGTTCCCTCATCTGTAAAATGGGGATTAAGAGTGTGAGCTCCTTGTGGGACATAGACTCTGCCCAATCTGATTAGCTTGTATCTATCCCACCGCTTAGAACAGTGCCTGGCTCATAGTAAGTGCTTAACAGATACCATTTAAAAAAAAAAAGGGAGAAGCTGCCTTGGCCTGCAGGACCTGGGCAGAGTCAAAGGCGGGGCCTGACTGGATGGAGAACATAGGAGACAAATCCTCTCGCTTCCCTGGAGTAAGAGGATTTGGGAGGGCAATGCAGTACGTGGGACAGGGGTTAGATAGAAGGAAGGACTTCCCATCTGGAAGGGCTCTGACCCCCTTGGGAATGAAGGAGCAAGGGATGAAAGGGAGCCTTTTTCATTGTTCACTGGGGAAGAGATCCGACCCCTGAAGTGGCCGGCACTGAGTCAGGGGGAGGGCTGAACTAGGACCGGGCCCCTCTTGACAAACTGGGGCGGGGGGGACACCACCCCCTCCCTCCCTCCCTCCCTCCCTCCCTCCCTCCCTCCGCCCGGCCAGGTCTGTATTCGGCTCCGGACTCCTGCCGCGGCCGCTGCCACGAGGCCTTCGACGCTCACCACTCGTGTCACTGCAATGATCGCTGCGCTGATTTTGGGAACTGCTGTGCTGACCATGAGAGCCTGTGTCACGGTGAGACCACCCCCCCCACCCTGCAGCCAGCTGCCCCCCCTCAACCCCACTCCCTACCAAGCCCTCATCAGCCCCGTAGGGCCCCAGTAGATCAACAGTAGTATTTACTGAGCACTCACTGAGAAGCAGTGCAGCCTAGTAGAGCATGGACCTGGGAGTCACAAGGACCTGGGTTCTAATCCCGACTTTGCTACTTTCCTGCTGTGTGGCCTTGGGTAAGTCACTTCTCTGTACCTCAGTTCCCTCATCTGTAAAATGGGGATTAAGAATGTGAGCCCCATGTGGGTCAGGGACTGTGTCCAACCTGATTTAGTTGTATCCACTCCAGCACTTAGTACAGTGCCTGGCATATAGTAAGTGCTTAACAAATGCCACAGTTATTATTATTATTACTGTAACACTTACATGGATATCCCCCTCCATGCGCACACACACACATAGATACATACATGCACAGACATAACACAGACCCACATACACACACACACATTCGGTCCTCCAGCAGAGGGCAGGGCCCCCCGGGCACCTCTGAGGGTCTCTCTCGGTCCCCAGACCACCCAGAGGGCTTCTCCGGCCGTGGGGATGCCATCACGGATGCGGAGCTGCTGACAGTCTCGGAGCAGATCTACGCGGCCGACATCAACCGGGCCCAGAAAGAGGACATCATCCTCAACAGCCAGAGCCACGTTTCCTCTTCTGAGACTGATGACCAAGTGGACCGCTGCCCTGAGCCGTGAGCCCTGCCCCTTCACCCACCCCCCGACCCATTCCAAGGGGCCCCGGGACTCCAACTCACCCCTTCCTCCCTGCCACCCTGATCCATTCCAAGGGTTCCCATGGCCCCTTCACCCTTTCCTTGGCTGCGTGGCCCAGTGGAAAAAGCCTAGGCCTGGAAGTCAGAGGACCTAGGTTCTAATCCTGTCCCTGATGCTTGCTGTATAATCTTGGGCAAGTCACTTGACTTCTCTGTTCCTCAGTTTTCTCAACTGTAAAATGAGGATTCACTTCCTGTTCTCCCCCATACTTAAACTATGAATTCCATGTGGGACTGGGACTCTGACTCTGGGGCTTTGGAAGGGGCACAAGGGGACCCTTGGGATGTGTTGGGGTTATAGGGAGGGGTTGTGTGTGGGGAAACAGGGAAGCTTGGAAGGGGCCAGGGTTATAAATTATGATATTTGTCAAGCGCTTAATATGTGCTAAGCACTATTCTAAGTGCTGGGGTAGATACAACTCAGTCGGGTTGGACACAGTCCCTGTCCTACATGGGGTTCACACTCTCAGTCCTCATTTTACAGAGGAGAGAATTGAGGTCCAGAAAAGGGAAGTGACTTGCCCAAAGTCACACAGCAGACAATGGTGGACACGGGATTAGAACCCAGGTCCTTCTGACAACCAGGCCCTTGCTCTGTCCACTAAGTCTTGCTGCTTCTCCTAACCATGATTCCCAGGGGTGCCCCTCCCCCCAGGAATCCCATCAGCCCCTATCCCTCCCACCCCGTGCTTTTCTCTGCCCCATCCTAGCCGAGGGTCTCGGCACCCCCTGACCTATCTCGGGACCAAAGCCCAGGTCTTCTGGCCGCCCCCAGGCTCTACAGCCACGTGAACGAGCAGCTGTTCTCCAAGCCCACCTACGCCGCCTTCATCCGCCTCCTGGACAACTACGAGCGGGCCACGGGCCACTGCGAGGAGGTCACTGACCGGGAGCGGGCTGAGCAGGACGACTTCCTCAGGACCATCATGGACACCCCCGTCCTGAAGACGCTCTACGCCTTCCTGCACAGCAAGAGTCAGACTCTGCCTCACCCTCTCCTCCCAGCCACTTCTCTCTCATCCCACTTCTGAAGCAGCCCCCTACCCAGAGTGGAGATCCTGGCCCCATCCCATCCTTTGCCTGGGATGGAAACTCTAGCCCCTCCTCCCCCCGACCCCTGACATGGAGACCCTAGCCCCTGCTGGAACAGATATCCTGAGCCCCCCATCCATTAAGTCGTATTTATTGACTACTTACTTTGTGCAGAGCACTGCACTAAGCACTTGAGAGAGTACAACACGACAATAAATAGACACATTCCCTGCCCACAACAAGCTTACAGTCTAGCGGCCCTGATGTGGATCGATCGATCCAATCAGTGGTATTTATTGAAACCTTACTGTGTGCAGAGCACTTTACTAAACACTTGGTAATACAGTATACAAATATAACAGAATTGGTAGACACGATCCCTGCCCTGCAATAAGCTTACTGTTTAGAGGAGACCCCAGATCCTCCTGGAATAGATATCCTGACCCTTCCCCACACCCATCCTGCTACCAAACCCTATCCAGGCACTGCTCCTCTCTTCCCCCTGAACACCCAGACTGTGCTCGTCCCCTTCCCTGACCCCGAGTCTGTGTTCTGTCCCCTCTTCCCCAGATCGCTATGGCTCTGAGGAGGAGTTTGTGGCCGACCTGAAGAACATGTGGTTCGGTCTGTATTCCCGGAGCAGTGCCGAGGGAGACTCCAGTGGCTTTGAGCATGTCTTTTCGGGTATGGAGGAAGAGTTGGTGGTGGGGGGAGTGGGCCATGGCAGTCAGGAATCAGCCTGGGCAGATTCATTCATTCATTCATATTTATTGAGCACTTACTGTATGCAGAGCACTGGACTAAGAGCTTGTGAGAGGACAATAGAACAATATCGCAGACACATGCCCTGCCCACAGTGAGCTTACAATCTAGAGAAGGAGACAGACATTAAAAGAAATAAATAAATGACAGATATGAACGTAAGTGCTGTGGAGCTGGTAGGGAGGATGAATAAAGGGAGCAAGTCGAGGCAACGCAGAAGGGCTTGGGAGAAGAGGAAAGGAGGACTTCGAGAAGGCCTCTTGGAGAAGATGGCCTTCAATAAGGTTTTTGAAGGTGGGGAGAGTCATTGTCTGTTGGATATGAGGAGGGAAGGCATTCCAGGCCAGAGGCAGGATGTGGGAGAGAGGTCGGTGGTGAGATAGATGAGATCTAGGAAGAGTGAGAAGGTTGGCATTAGAGGAGCATTGGGGGGGGGGGGTGTAGCCCCGCTCCCTGCCATTGGCCCCTCCCTCCACTACAGGCCCCACCTCTCCGTGGGGGTGCTGTGGAACCTCGATACCATGTGGGGCAGGGAGGGTCACCCCCACATCTGACTCCAGGATCATCCCCACCTTGCCAACTCTCCCACCCCCTCCCCCTGATTTTCCCCTCCAGGCTCTGTCTACACCCCTGCCTTCTTTTCCAGAGAGAATTGAGTTGTCTACATTACTTAATTAATAGAATTTAATTGTGGTATTTGTTAGGCGCTTACTTTGTGCCAGGTATTCATTCATTCATTCATTCAATAGTATTTATTGAGCGCTTACTATGTGCAGAGCACTGTACTAAGCGCTTGGGATGAACAAGTCGGCAACAGATAGAGACAGTCCCTGCCGTTTGACGGGCTTACAGTCTAATCGGGGGAGACGGACAGACAAGAACAATGGCACTAAACAGCGTCAAGGGGAAGAACATCTCGTAAAAACAATGGCAACTAAATAGAATCGAGGCGATGTACAATTCATTAACAAAATAAATAGGGTAACGAAAATATATACAGTTGAGCGGACGGGTACAGTGCTGTGGGGATGGGAAGGGAGAGGTGGAGGAGCAGAGGGAAAAGGGGAAAATGAGGCTTTAGCTGCGGAGAGGTAAAGGGGGGATGGCAGAGGGAGTAGAGGGGGAAGAGGAGCTCAGTCTGGGAAGGCCTCTTGGAGGAGGTGATTTTTAAGTAAGGTTTTGAAGAGGGAAAGAGAATCAGTTTGGCGGAGGTGAGGAGGGAGGGTGTTCCAGGACCGCGGGAGGACGTGACCCAGGGGTCGACGGCGGGATAGGCGAGACCGAGGGACGGCGAGGAGGTGGGCGGCAGAGGAGCGGAGCGTGCGGGGTGGGCGGTAGAAAGAGAGAAGGGAGGAGAGGTAGGAAGGGGCAAGGTGATGGAGAGCCTCGAAGCCTAGAGTGAGGAGTTTTTGTTTGGAGCGGAGGTCGATAGGCAACCACTGGAGTTGTTTAAGAAGGGGAGTGACATGCCCAGATCGTTTCTGCAGGAAGATGAGCCGGGCAGCGGAGTGAAGAATAGACCGGAGCGGGGCGAGAGAGGAGGAAGGGAGGTCAGAGAGAAGGCTGACACAGTAGTCTAGCCGGGATATAACGAGAGCCCGTAATAGTAAGGTAGCCGTTTGGGTGGAGAGGAAAGGGCGGATCTTGGCGATATTGTAGAGGTGGAACCGGCAGGTCTTGGTAACGGATAGGATGTGTGGGGTACTGTACTAAGTGCTGGGGTAGAAATGAGCAAATCAGGTGGGACACAGTCTCCGTCCCACATGGGGTCTCACAATCTCCCCATTTTATAGATGAGGGAAATGAGGCCCAGTGAAATATCTTGCCCAAGGTTACACAGCGAACAAGTGGCAGAGCCGAGTTGAGAACCCAGGTCCTTCTGACTCTTAGGCCTGTGCTCTATCCACTAGGCCATGCTGCTTCTCTTCTCTTACACTATCTAACTCTTTGGAGCAGGAGGTCGGGGAACCCAAATCAGAGTTGGACCCTGATCTCTGACCTGGAAGGCTAGGGAGACCCTCTGTGGGGAGTGAAACAGAGGACTGGATAGGTTGACCTCCGGAGGTCACCAGCCACCATCTCCCCGGCCCTGAGGTGTCTAAGCCTAAGCAGGCTGAGACCAAGTAGTTCACCTGTACTTTCCCAAGCGCTTAGTCCAGTGTTCTGCACGCAGTAAATTCTCAATAAATACAAATGAATGAATGAATTAATTAATGCCCCCCCCACCCTCCTCCCGCTTTCTTCAACTCCCACAGGCGAAGTCAAAAAGGGCCAAGTGTCCGGATTCCACAACTGGATCCGCTTCTACCTGCAGGAGAAGGCGGGGCTGGTGAATTACTACAGCTACAATTATGATGGCCCGGTGAGTCTCCACTGATCCAGTCCCCTCCCCAGCCTCCTTCCCTCACTCTTCCCTTCGTTTTTTTTTTAAATGGTATTTAAGCATTTACTTACTGATGGGGTAGATATAAACTAATCAGGTTGAACACAGTCCCCGTTCCTCATGGGGCTCCCAGTCTTAATCCCCATTTTCCAAATGAGGTAACTGAGGCACAGAGAAGTGAAGTGACTTGTCCAAGATCACCAACAGGCAAGTGACAGAGCCGGGATTAGAGCCCAGGTCCTTCTGACTCCCAGCCCCATACTCTATGTGCTTTAAAAATACCATAATTCTTTCACTAGCCATACTGTTCTCAGGTCAATACTTGCAGAGGCAAAATTCTTCCAAACCCAACCAACCTGCCTGGGCTTAGCCAAGGAAGTGCCTTCTAAATTATATGCTTTTTGACAGGGGAGAGGATGGGGAGAAGTGTTTCACGTAGCCAAGTATTTTCATTTTCCCACTGGAAAACATTTTCATTTGGGGCTGTGGAGACAGCTGAATGTGTACAGACCGGTTTCCACACTCAGTGGAGGGGTGAAGAAGTTGTCTACTACTGGGAATAAGTGGAGAAACACGGTGACTGTTCCAACTGGCCGAGGAGTTTTCAAAGCTGCTGAAAAACCCCTGCAGTCAGGCAGTTTTGGTGGTGGGGGTGGGGAGGAGGAAAAGCAGGGGAGGGGAGGTGGGATAGGAGTAGAATCGGCACTTCCTCGTAGCACTTGGCTTGTAGTGGTAAACTAGGTTGGCAAATCAATGGATTTATTGAGCGCTTACTGTGTTCAGAGCACTGAACGAAGCACTTAGGAGAGAACAGTATATGAGTTGTATTGGTAGCTTTGTTCCCTGCCCCAAAGAAGCTTTCGGTCTAGAAGAAACTGAATCCCAATTACTGCGAGATGGATCTGGATCCTTTCCTAACCCTCTGCCCTCCCTCTGAAGTGGGAGTCTTACCCTGACGTGCTTGGGCTCCAGTTCAACTGGGATGGCTACTACAAGGAGGTCGGTTCAGCTTTCATCGGCAGCAGTCCCGAGTTTGAATTTGCCCTCTACTCTCTGTGCTTCATCTCCCGACCCGGGAAAGTGTAAGTGACCATCCAGGGGATCGACAATCATAATAACGCTGTTGTTCAAGCACTTACTGTGTGCTAAGCCCTGTACTAAGTACTGGTGTATCAATCCATCAATGGCACTGAGCACTTACTATGAGCAGAGCACTGTACTAAGTGCTGGGGAGAGCACATCAGAATTAGCGACACGTTCCCTGCTCATAATGAGATTACAGTCTAGACGGGGAGACAGACAATAATATCAATATCATAATTAATTTATAATAATTTGAAGAGATGTACATAAGTGCTGTGGGGTTGGGGTGGGGCGAATATCAACCGTCCAAGTGTCACAGATCCATATGCTGAAGGGAGAGCGAGATGGGGAAAAGTGGGTTCAAACGGGGAAGGCCTCTCGGAGGAGATGTGACCTTAACAAGTCCCTCCTCGCTTGGTCTGTCAATCCCAGGAGGGACGCCCATCTGGGAGGGCTGAGGGGGAGGTCAGGCCAAGGGAGAGGTCAGGCCTCCCGGAGGCAGGAGGTTGGAAGGGATGGAGGGGTCCCTTCTAATGGAGCCTCTTCCTGCAGGTGCCGGCTGAGCCTGGGTGGGTATCCCCTGGGCATTCAGACCTACTCCTGGACCAAGTCCACCTACGGAGATGGCAAGAAGTTCATTGCTACAGCCTACGTGGCATCATCCAACAGGAATTAGAAAAGAAACGCCACCTCCCTCTCTCCGACTCCTCCTCCCTCCCCTGGACTTCTGATCTCACCCACGGGGCCTTCGCCCCTCTCTCCCCTGCCATCTAGGAAACCTACTCTCTTCGGGAGAGGTGGCTATCCAGGCTTCAGTTTCCCCCGGAATCTCCTGAGGGAGATTGAGGGAACGAGGAGGTGTGGCTGTAACTGTAATTAGGGTTATTAATTATTGTTAATATTGTGAACTGTGCCTGTCCCTTGCTGGCACAGAAATGAGACTTTGTCCCCAGGAGCCTGGAGCTGAAAAGAAATCAGGCTTTGGGATCAAAGGAAATCAGACAGAAAGGCTCTGCCTCTCCCTTCTGAGCCGGGACTCTGAGGGAGGGTCTGGAGTGAGTGACTGGTAGGGGGAATTGGGTGGGAGGGTAAAGGGCGGGACTTTGGGAAATGAGGGTGGAGCCAGCACATGGAGGGGACTCGGGGGCTGGGTGGGCATCTTGTCAGTCAAGCGGTCGTATTTATTGATGGCTTACTGTGTGCAGAGCTCTGTACTTAGCACTTGGGAAAGTACAATCCAACAGAGTTCATAGGAACATGCCCTGTTCACAGTCAACTCACACTCTGTATCGTATTTATTAAGCTCCTACTATGTGACCTGCACTGGGTTAGTTACCAAATGATCAGATCTGCCCCAGTCTCTGGTCTGCAGAGGGGTCAAGGGGCCTGGTCGTGCCTCTGTGGAAAAGGGCCTTGCTGCCTCTCTAGCTGAGGGTCAATCAACCAATTAATCAATCGATCATATTTATTGAGCACTTACTGTGTGAGGAGCACTGCATTAAGACCTGGAAAAGCACTTAGACTGTGAGCCCCATGTGTGACAGGGACTGTGTCCAACCTGATTAACTCTTATCTACCCCAAAGTTTAGAACAGTGCTTGGCACATAGTAAGCACGTAACAGTTGGGTGAGGCCTTTCGGGATCCTGCCCTCACCAGGCTGAAACTCCCCCACCCTGAGGTGGGTTTCACTCTCCAATAAATATAATTTGGGGAAAGTGTATCTTTGGGCCCTCCTTTCTTCCGTTCACTCTCCCACTGCTCCTCCCCTCCCCGATGCCTCGTCTGGGTGTCCACGTCCCTGGGATTCCGGGGCACAGTTACATGGCACATAAGTCCGGCTGGCACAACCACCCCCCTTGCACCCTGGGGTCGAGTCCAAGTCAGCTTCCTGATTCGAATGTATTTGAGGTCATTTTCGTTATGACCATGTCTCCTCCCAAACTCCTCCTGAGTCTCCTAGCCGCAACAAAGTAACTTCAAGTTGGGTCGTGCCAGGCGGATGTGGAGGGACAAGGGTGGGGATTGTGCTGGTGGGCTGGAAACTTGGGGTGGTTCATATGGGAAGGCTTCCTGGAGGAGGTGGCCCTGGATGGGATTTAAAGGAGGGAAGAGAAGGGGCTTGCTGGCTGCTGCAGTGATTTATTTCCAAGATATGGTAGAAATAAGGGGCCGAGTGGGTAACGGTCACATCCCTGAGAGGGGAAGCTGCAGAAAAGACCACCTGGGCTGGCTACTTAGGTCTTCCCCCTTATCCTGGAGAAGTAGCATGGTCTAGTGAATAGAGAACGGATCTGGGAGTCAGAAGGACCTGGGTTCTAATGCCAGATCTGCCGCTTGCCTGTTGTGTGACCTTGGGCAAGGACTTCACTTTTCTGGGCCTCGGTTACTTCATGTTTGAATTGGGGATCAAGACTGTGAGTCTCATGTGGGACACGGACTGTGTCCCTCTATCTATCTTGTATCTATCCCAGTGCTTAGTACAGTACCCGGCAGGTAGAAAGCACTTAACAAATGCCACAATCAATATTATTATCTACGTGTCCATCAATCCTTTTGGCCGCAAGACACTGGTGCCACTGGAGGGTCGCTATTGCTTCGAGCAAATTCATCTATCCATCCGAGAGCAAAGCGGCAATCGCCTCGAGGGATAGTAGAAAAGCAGTGGTGGTGGGATTAGAACCCGACTCCTAAACCCATGCTCTACCCATTAAGCCACACTGCTTCTTATAAGCCACCCTCCTTCTTATTCCAGACAATGGTTACTTCTACACAATGAGGTTTCCTTTGAAAAATCTACTCCTACGGCCTCCACCTCTCCCATGCCCGACACCTACCTATGTATTAGATGCCTCCAAACACCGCTGTCACCACCCATCCTCCTTGGCCACTAGAGGGCGCGATTTAGCCACCAAGCTCCTCTTTGTGGAGGAAAGGACTCATTCATTCATTCAATAGTATTTATTGAGCGCTGACTATGTGCAGAGCACTGTACTAAGCGCTTGGAATGGACAATTCGGCAACAGATAGGGACAATCCCTGCCCAGTGACGGGCTCACAGTCTAATCGGGGGAGACAGACGGACAAAAACAAGACAACATAATCACGATAAACAGAATCAAGGGGATGTACACCTCATTAACAAAATTAATAGGATAATAAAAATACAGACAAATGAGCACAGTGCTGAGGGGAGGGGAAGGGAGAGGGAAGGAGCAGAGGGAAAGGGGGCTTAGCTGAGGGGAGGTGAAGGGAGAGGGGGGAGGGAGCAGAAGGTGGAGGGGGAGCAGAGAGGGAGCAGAGGGAGCAGAGAGAAAAGGGGTAGCTCAGTCTGGGAAGGCCTCTTGGAGGAGGTGAGCTTTCAGTAGGTCTTTGAAGAAGGGAAGAGAGTTAGTTTGGCTGAGGTGAGGAGGGAGGGCATTCCAGAACAGCGGTAGGAGGTGGGCCAGAGGTCGACGGTGCGATAGGCGTGAACGGGGGACGGTGAGGAGGTGAGCGGCAGAGGAGCGGAGGATGAGGGGTGGGCAGTAGAAAGAGAGAAGGGAGGTGAGGCAGGAGGGGGCAAGGTGATGGACAGCCTTGAAGCCCAGAGTGAGGAGTTTCGTGCGGAGGTTGATAGGCAACCACTGGAGGTTTTTTAAGGAGGGGAGTGACAGGCCCAGAGCGTTTCTGCAGGAAGATGATCCGGGCAGCGGAATGAAGAATAGACTGGAGTGGGGAGAGACAGGAGGAAGGGAGATCAGAGAGAAGGCTGACACAATAATCCAGCCGGGATATTATAAGAACTTGTACCAGTACGATAGCCGTTTGGATGGAGAGGAAAAGGTGGATCTTGGCGCTATTGTAAAGGTGAGACAGGCACCCTCCACCCCTTGCCCTTGGGGGGCTGCTCATGCCAGCTTCCCTGGGACACCCCATTGTGAGGGGCCGCGATAAAAGGAGGGGGATATGAGCTGGGGCCCCCAACCCCGGCCTTCAACGCTGCAGCCGCGATGAAGCGTCTGGTTCTGCTGGGCGTCCTGCTGGTCGCCTCTCGGGCCAAGATCTTCGAGAAATGTGAGCTATCCCACGTGCTGAAAAATCACGACTTGCACGGCTACCTAGACATCGCTCTGCCCAACTGTGAGTTCGCCTCCGCCCTTCCCCTTTCTCCTCTTTCATTCAGTCGTATTTGTTGAGCGCTTACTGTGTGCAGAGCACTACACTAAGCGCCTCAGGCTCCTCCTGCCTCCTCTGTTTCTTTCTCACCCTCCTCCTCTCCTGTCTTTATCTCTCCTTTCCTTCCATCCTTCAATCATTCCCTCACTCGTATTTATTGAGCGCTTACTGTGTTCAGACCGTTGCGCTAAGCGCTTGGCAGAGTACAGTACAATAAACAGATACATTCCCTGCCCACAACGAGTTTACGGTCTCTCTCTAGTCCTCCTGACTGCAACCTTGAGGGCTGAAATCCCTCCGCCTTGATCCGCCTCTCCCTCATTGTCCTACAGGGATCTGTACTGCATACCAAGAAAGTCATTATAATACTCGAGCCATCAACCGCAATAAAGACATCGGCACCAACTACGGGATTTTCTAAATCAGTAGCCGTTACTGGTGCTAGGATGGCAAAACACGTGGAGCCATTAATGCCTGTAAAATCTCTTGTTATAGTGAGTAGACCGTCCCTGCTAGCCCTACCCCCTGCTACCTCGCCTCTTGATCTCCCCTCCGGGCTGCTGGTGGGGTCGGTCCCCCAGCTGGATCCTCCTCCTGCAGAGTATTGTCCTCTCCCAAGCGCTGAGTACAGTGCTCTGCACACAGTAAACACTCAATAAATACGACTGAATGAAAGTTAGGCTTTCAGCCCTGCAGCGGGGCTGTCTGTCTTTGCAATATTCCCAGGTCCTTCTGACTCCTAGGCTCATGCTCTCTTTACTAGGCCACATTACTTAAATGCTTACTGAGCGCAGAACACTGTTCTAAGCACTTGGGAGAGTACGATACAACAGAGTGGTTTAGAAACGTTCCGTACTCACAGTGAGTTTACAGTCTAGAGGGGGAGAAAGACATTAACATCATTAAATAATTGATAATTATGGTATTTACTAAGTGCTTACTATGTGCCAGGCATTGTACTGGCACGAGCGCTGGGGTGGATATAAGCAAATCGCATTGGACAGAGTCCCTGTTCAACATGAGGCTCACAATATTAATCTGCCCTTTCCATCCACAAGACTACCATGTTAATACAATCACCTATACTATCCCACTTGGATTATTGCATCAACAGAAACGTTCTGGGCGTGTCACCCCGCTCCTCAAAAAACTCCAGTCGTTGCCCATCCACTTCCTGCCTCAAAAAAGAACTCCTCTCCATTGGCTTTAAAGCACTCCATTACCTTGCCCCCTCCTAACTCACCTTGTTTCTCTTTTTCTATAATCCAGCCTTCACACTTCACTTCTCTACTGCTAATCTTCTCACTGTGCCTCCGTTTCACCTGTCTCACCGCCGACTCCTGGCCACGTCTTGCCTCTGACCTGGCATGGCCTCCCTCCTCTAATCAGACAGACAACCACTCTCCCCCTCTTCAAAGCTTTATTGAAGGCAAGTCTCCTCCAAGAGGCATTCCCAGACGAAATCCCACTTTTCCTCATCTCCCACTCCCTTCTGCATCACTCAACCTTACTCTCTGTGTTCTTCCCCCTTCCCAGCCCCAAAGCACTAAGGTACATATCTGTCATTTTATTTACTTGTATTGATGTCTGTCTCCCCGCCTCTAGACTGTGAGCTCGTTGTGGGCGGGGAATGTCACTGTTTACTGTTGTATTGTACTTTCCCAAGTGCTTGGTATAGTGTTCTGCACACAGTAAGTGCTCAATAACTACGATTGAATTAATGAATAAATTTTACAGATGAAGGAACTGAGGCCCAGAAAAGTGAAGTGAAGCGACTTGCCCAGGGTCACAAGCAGACAAATGACGGAGCCAAGATTAGAACCCAAGTCCTTCTAACACCCAGGCCTGTGTTATATCCATCAGGCCACACTACTTCTCTACTATATCATGTACTGATTTGTACATAGGTGCTATGGGGCTGAGGGTGCGGCAAATATCAAATGCTCACAGATCCAGGTTGGGGGCATATTATTGCTGTGCCTTGCTGATCCCGCCCCTTTCCTCACCCCCAAATCTGATCAGGGTGCTGGGGGAGGAGACATGGAGCACGGGGAGTCAAAAGGAGCTGGGGTCTAATCCCGGCTCCACCACTTGTCTGCTGTATGACCTTGGGCCAGTCACTTCACTTCTCTGGGACTCAGTTACCTCATCTGGAAAATGGGGATAAGAGTGTGAGCTCCATATGGGACAGGAACTGTGCCCAAGTGATTAACTTGTATCTACCTTAGTGCTTGGCGCATAGTAAGTGCTTAACTGGGTGCTGAAAAAAACCGGCCTGGATGACTTTGAAGGCACCGCTCTGCCTAAATGTGAGTTGGCATTTGTTAAGCGCTTACTATGTGCAGAGCACTGTTCTAAGCGCTGGGATAGATGCAGGGTAATCAGGTTGTCCTTCGTGAGGCTCACAGTCTTAATCCCCATTATACAGATGAGGTAACTGAGGCACAGAGAAGTTAAGTGACTTGCCCACAGTCACAGAGGTGACAAGTGGCAGAGTTGGGATTCGAACCCATGACCTCAGACTCCCAAGCCCGGGCTCGTGTTACTGAGCCAAGCTGCTTCCCTGTTCGCTTCTTCTCTTTCTTTCAATCATATTTATTGAGCGTTTACTGTGTACAAAGCACTGCACTAAGCGCCCTCAGAACCTACTCCAGTGTGGGCCACATAGTAGGTGCTTAATAAATATCATCTAAAGTGTGAGCTCACTTTGGGCAGGGAATGTGTCTACCAACTCTGTTGTATTGTACTTTCCCCAAGTGATTAGTACTATGTTCTGCACATAGTAAGTCGTCAATAAATACCACCGCTTAATTGACAGGTTGCCCACCCAGCGGCCATGTCCCCTCCAAGTGTTGACTCCACCCACATTTCCAAGATTAGGTAGAAATAAGGCGCGAGTGGGTCACGGTGCCGTCCCAGGGAGGGGAGGCTGTAGGAAAGACCACCTAGGTTGGCCACTCAGGGCCTCCCCCTTATCAGAAGAATCAGCGTGGCTTAGCGGAAAGAGCACGGGTTTGGGAGTCAGAGGTCGTGACTTGTCAGTTGCGTGACTTGGGGCAAGTCACTTCACTTCTCTGTGCCTCGGTCCTTTCATCTGTAAAATGGGGATTTGGACTGTGAGCGCCACGTGGGACAAGCTGATGACCTTGTATCTGCCCCAGAGCTTAGAACAGTGCTTAGCACATAGTAAGCGCTTAACAAAATACCATTATTATTATTATTAACGATATTATTAAGCTTTCCGACCCTGGAGTCGCTACTTCTCCAAACGAATCCGTCTAGTCTCTCCGCGGCAAAACAGGGAGCGCCGCTAGGGGTCGCTACTGGTCCAAGCGAATCTGTCCATCCGCTCGGCAGCAATGCGGCGATGGCCACTAGGGGTCGCTCTAACCCCAAGCGAATCCAACCGTCCGCTGGGGAGCAAAGTGGCAATCGCCAGGGATAATAATAATAATGTTGGTATTTGTTAAGCGCTTACTATGTGCCGAGCACTGTTCTAAGCGCTGGGGTAGACACAGGGGAATCAGGTTGTCCCACGTGGGGCTCACAGTCTTAATCCCCATTTTACAGATGAGGTAACGGAGGCACCGACAAGTTAAGTGACTTGCCCAAAGACACACAGCTGACAAGTGGCCGAGCCGGGATTTGAACCCATGACCTCTGATTCCAAAGCCCGACTGTCGTTAATCAGCACTCATTCAATCATTCATTTCATTGTCTTTACTGAGCGCTTACTACGTGCCAAGTACTAAGCGCCTGGGCGAATACAATATAACAACAGACACATTCCGATCATCAGTCGATCAATCAATGGTATTTATTGAATGCTTATTATTTGCACAACCCTGGATTGAGCGCTTGGGAGAATGCGATGCAGCAGAGGTAATAATAATGTTGGTATTTGTCAAGCGCTAACTATGTGCAGAGCATTGTTCTAAGCGCTGGGGGAGATACAGGGTAATCAGGTTGTCCCACGTGAGGCTCACAGTATTAATCCCCATTTTAGAGATGAGCGAATTGAGGCACAGAGAAGTTGTGACTTGACCACAGTCACACAGCTGGCAAGTGGCAGAGCTGGGATTCGAACCCATGACCTCTGACTCCTAAGCCCATGTTCTTTCCACTGAGCCACGCTCCTTGCTAACTCAAGGTCGCAATTGACTGGTGTTCACCCCGAAAACCTGGTTACTTCAAGACAATGCGGTTTCCTTTTAAAACTCATCTCTTCACGGGGCTCCACGCCGCCCTTGTCCCCACACCCACCTGTGAGTTAGATGCCCCCAGTTGCCCCTGTCTCCACCCGCTCTCCCTAGCCACTAGGGAGAGTGGTTTAGCCACGAAGCTGCTTCTATCTGGCTATGGAGGTAAGGACCCCCAGAGCCCTCCCCAACACACACCTTTGCAATATCATTATCGTCATCAGTGGTATTTATTGAGCGCTTACTGGGTGCAGAACACTGACCTAAGCGCTTGGGAGAGTACAACAGAGTTTGTAGGCGCGTTCCCTGCCCACAACCAGCTTACATTATCTGCTGCTCTGATCTGCTTTGCCCCTTCCTCCCCAGCTCAAGCCACAGGAGAGGGTGCAGTGTGGCAAACAGCTTCAGTGCTGTTGGGATGGCTCTAGCTTTTGGTGCTTGCCTGGGGCTGGTGGTCTGAGAGAGGCCGTCTGCATTTGTGAGTATCATTTTTCACTCATTCTCCTTCTTCTCAGTTGCCTATTTCCCCACTAAGCTCCACTTCAAGATCAAACCAGCTCAGACACCTAATTTGCCATACAACCTGTGGTTATTGATTCATTCACTCAATGGTATTTGATTATAATTCTTGTATTTGTTAAGCGCTTACTATGTGCCAAGCCCTGAACTAAGCACTGGGGTGGACACAAGCAAAATGGGTTGGACACAGTCCCAGTCCCACATGGGGCTCACGCTTGGGCGAATCACTTTACTTCTCTGTGCTTCAGACACGTCATCTGTAAAATGGGGATTGAGACTGTTGAGCACTTACTGGGTGAAGAGCACTGTACTAAGTACTTGGGAAGTACACTACAAAAATCAACAGACACATTCCCTGCCCACAACGTGCTTAAGTTTTAGAGGGGGAGACAAACAAGAATAGAAATAAATTACAGATAGGTACATAAGTGCTGTGGGCTGGGAGAAGTCAGTCATATTTGCTGAGCGTTTATTGTGTGCAGACCACTGTATTAAGCACTTGGGAGAGTACAATAGAACAATAAACCGATACATTCCCTGACCACAAAAAGCTTACAGAATAGAGACAAGCTTACGGTGTAAAGATGAGCTTAGGGCTACATTGACTAGCCACATGCATTCCTAAGGTTAATAACAACTGTAGTATTTGCCAAACACTATAACAAGTACTGGAGTACATACAAGATAATCAGACTAGACGCAGTTCACATCCCACATGGAGCTCACAGTCTAAGGCAGAGGGAGAACAGGTATTTCACCCCCATTTTAGAGATGAGGAAACTGACGCCCAGAGAAGTTAAGTGATTTGGGTGGGCGGGTGGGAGGTGGGTCCAGTGGGACCTGCTCAAAGACAGCAGCAGAGAGGCGAGGAGGCTTCTGCCCAGCTGGAAGAAATGGGAAGGGCAGAGACTGGCTGGAAGTAGTCCCTGAGGCTGGTGGAGGTGAGAGGAGGGGGGAGGGTAGACAGGATCCCGGTACGGGCAGCACTGACACTTGAGGTGAAGCCCCAACATCGGGGCAGAAGGAACTGGGACTCCAGGCCAGGTCTGAGCAGGAGCTTGGGTGGCCAGTGAGAGGACCAAGGCCTGAGTAGGAGCCTGAGTGGCCAATGGGAGGACTTAGGTCTGGGCAAGAACCAGAATCTGTTCTCCATCCTATCAATCAATCAATCCATGGTGTTTGTTGAGCACTTACTGTATGCAGAGCACTGAACCAAGCACTTGGGACCGTGCAGTAAAATGTAGTTGGTAGATGAGTTCCCTGCCCACAATAACCTTACAGCCTCCTACTAAAATCATGAGCCTCATGTGGGACGGGGACTGTGTCCGCACTATTTATCTTGAAGTAAGCTTGTTGTAGGCAGGGAACGTATCTTCCAACTCTGTTTTATTGTGCACTCCGAAGTGCTTAGTACAGTGCTCTTGAAACAGTAAGTGCTCAATAAGTATGACTGATTGAACTACTTGTGCTTAGTACAGTGCTTGGTAGAGTGCTTGGAACAGAGCTTCAAAAATACTATTGTTAATAATAATAATAAAAATATCTGCAGAGAATCGGGGCAGTCAGGAGGGTCCATGAAGGTCTGGGTAGTCAGCCAGTTAATCATATTTATTAAGTGCTTAGTGTGTGCAGAGCACTGTACTAAGCACTTGGGAGAGGGCAGTAGAACAATATAACAGTCTCATTCCCTACCCACAATGAGCTGACAGTCTAGAAGGGGAA
Organism: Ornithorhynchus anatinus; assembly: GCF_004115215.2. Lineage (NCBI taxonomy): Eukaryota > Metazoa > Chordata > Mammalia > Monotremata > Ornithorhynchidae > Ornithorhynchus > Ornithorhynchus anatinus. Next base: position 55,085,544 of record NC_041737.1, on the reverse strand, counting down.
ACAGACATTAAAGATATATATAATTACAGATATGTACATCAATGCTGTGGGGCTGGGATGGGGAATGAATAAAGGGGAAAGGAGAAAAACCAGGGCTAGAGATGTAGATTTATAAATCATTTGCACAGAGGTGGTAGTTGAAGCCATGTGAGCAAATGAGTTATCCAAGGAAGTGGGTGTAGATGGAGAATAGAAGGGGAACAGGAGATGAACCTTGAGAGACCCCCATAGAGTTAGGGAGTGAGAGGAGAGGAGGAGCTCGTGAAAGAGGCAGAATGAGTGGCAAGAGAGATAAGAGGAGAATCAGAATAGAACGGCATCGGTGAAGTCAAGGTTGGATAATGTTTCCCGGAGAAAAAGGTGGTCGACAGAGTCGAAGACAGCTGAGACGTTGAGGAGGATTAGGATGGGGTAGAGGCCACTGGATTTGGCAAGAAGGAGATCATTGAGAGGGTGGTTTCTGTGGAGTTAAAGAGAGGGAAGTCAGATTGGAGGGATTCAAGGAGAGAATTGGAGGAGAGGAATTTGAGATAGCAGGTGTAGACAACTTGCTCGAGGAGTTTGGAGAGAAATGATGGGAGGGAGATGGGGTGAAAACTGGAGAGAGCCATGGGGTCAAGGTAGGGTTTTTTTTTTAGGAGGGGAGACATAGGCATGTTTGAAAGCAGTGAGGAAGAAGCCACTGGAGAGCAAAGTTGAAGATGGCATTTAGGGAGGGAAGAAGGGAAGGGGCAAGTGTTTTGATAAGGTGTGAAGGGATGCTGTCAGTTGTGCAGGTGAAGGGGGTGGATTTTGAGAGAAAGCAGGAGATCTCCTCTTGAGATACAGCAGGGAAAGATGGGAGAGTTGAAGAAGGGGCAGGAAGGGGAAGGGAATGGGGAGAGGCAGAGGCCTGTCACAGAGTGAGTGCTTAACAAATATCATCATACATACGCATAATAATAATAACTGTGGTATTTGTTTAGCAGTTACTATGTGCCAGACACTGCACTAAGCACTGGGACTGCACTAAGTGCTGGGGCTCTGTACTTAATGCTGATGTCAGGGAGCATAGGCCTTTTGGGAGCTGAAGAGGCAGGGGGAGTAGGACCAAGGGGCTGAGATGGAGAAGGGGGGCTGGGCTCGAGAGGGCATCAGATGGGGGGCCAGATGGGGACTTGGGGGCTGGCCTGGGTGGCCTGGGTGGAGGGTCACCAAGTTAGAGGACAGACTGGGGTCAGAGAAGCAGCGTGGCTAGAGAAGCAACGTGGCTCAGTGGAAAGAGCACGGGCTGGGGAGTCAGAGATCATGGGTTCAAATTCCAGCTCCGCCACTTGTCAGCTGTGTGACTTTGGGCAAGTCATTTCACTTCTCTGGGCCTCAGTTCCCTCAAATGTAAAATGGGGATTAAGACTGTGAGCCCCAAGTGGGACAACCTGATCACCTTGTATCCTCCCCAGATCTTAGAACAGTGCTTTGCACATAGTAAGCACTTAACAAATGCCATCATATTCATCATCATCAAAATAGGAATTTGGCAAGGGGCGGGGAGGGGAGGAGAGGGAGCTCACTAGTGGGAGCCCTTTGAGGTCTAATTTACACCAGTGATTAATTCTCTCCCAGTGCTTGGTAATGATAATAATCATAACTGTGGAATTTGTTAAGCGCTTATTATGTGCCAGTCACTGTACTAAGCGCTGGGGTGGGTGCAAGCAAATGGGGTTGGAACACAGTCCCTGTCCCACAAGGGGCTCAGAGTCTTCAGCCCTATTTTCCAAATGAGGTAATGGAAGTGAGGTGACTTACCCAAGGTCACACAGCAGACATGTTGTGGAGCCGGGATTAGAATATTATTACTACTACTGGGGGAGACCATGGGAAATAGTACTGTAGTTGGACCGTGTCCTACCCGATTTACGTGTATCCACCTCAGCGCTCAGTACAGTGCCTGGTGCACATAGTAAGCCCTTAAGTAATAACACATTATTACTAATTATTATTAGTAATAATATTTATTAAGCACTTACTGTGTGTCCAGCACTGTACTATCTGTTGGGAGAGAATACACAGGTGGGAATTAGACAGTATCCCTGCCCCTCAGCAGGCTCACAATCTAAGATGGGGCCCGGGGGGTCAAAAAGAGAGGGGAGGGGTTCAGGAAACCCCTGAATGAAGGAGAAAGGAGAAGAAAAGTGAGGAGGGGGGCACTAGGCAAGGAAAGGGATAGTGAGGATGGAGGGTGATAGGGCTGGGAGCACGTCCAATTGCTAAATGGGCATCTGGCCTGTCTGCCACCTGCAAGGTGCTTTCCCCGCTTCAGAATCTGGTTTATGCCAGATGGCCTGAAAAGTGGTGATTATGCAAATATGTCTTCCCTCTGCCATCACGCCCTGCCATTGTCTTCTAAACCGACTAGTTCCAGTTGGACTCTCCCAGCTGAGGCAGGTTGGAGGCATGAAGGAGGCTGGGCCGATCAGTCAGTCAATAATATTTACTGAGCCCCTACTGTAATAATAATAATAATAATTGTGGTATTTGTTAAGCACTTACTATGTGCCAGGCACTGTACTAAGCGTTGGGGAGGATACCAACAAATCGGGTAGAACACATTCCCAGTCCCACGTGAGGCTCACCGTCTCAATCCTCACTTTATAGATGAGGTAACTGAGGCCCAGGGAAGTGAAGTGACTTGCCCAGGGTCTCACAGCAGACAAGGAGCATGGCTTAGTGGAAAGAGCACGACCTTAGGAGTCAGAGGTCATAGGTTCTAATCCCGGTTCCACCACATATCAGTTATGTGACTTTGGTCAAGTCATTTAACTGTGCCTCAGGTACCTCATCTGTAAAATGGGGATTAAAACTGTGAACCCCACGAGGGACAACCTGATTACCTTGTATATACCCCTGCACTCAGAACACTGTTTGGCACATAGTAAGCACTTACCAAATGCAATTATTATTATTATTATAAGTGGTGGAGCTGGGATTAGAACCCAGGCCCTCTAACTCCTGGGCCTGGGCTCTTCCCACTAGACCAAGCAGCTTCCAGGGAACTGCTATTGCTTGGGAGGGCCAGAATTATCCAGAGGTCTTCTAGAATAGGGCAGCAAAACCTAGGATGTTGTTTCAACTTGAGTTTGGGTTCTTTTGAATCATAAATTGAGCCACCTTCCCAGTGCTTCTTGTTGACAAAAATGAATACTCCAAGGATGTCATGGCCTACTGGAAAGAGCACAGGTCTGGGAGTCAGCAGACCTGGTTTCTAATCTTGCCATCACCACTTGTCTGCTATGTAACCTTGGGCCAGTCACTTTGCTTCCCTTCATGGACAAAATGGGGATTCAACCCTTGATCTCCCTCCTATTTAGACTGTGAGTCCCATGTGAGACCTGATTATCTTGTTTCTACCCCAGCACGTTACACCGGCACTTTACTACAGTGCTTGACACATAGTAAGCACTTAACAAGTGCCTCAATAATTATGAATACAAGCAGTGTGGGTTAGTGGAAAGAGTACAGGCTTGGGAGGCAGAGGACCTGGGTTCTAATCTCAGATCTGCCACTTACCTTTTTTTTATTTTAGTGCTATTGTTAAGCACTTTCTATATGCCAGGCACTGGTCCTAGAAGCAGCGTGGCTCAGTGGAAAGAGCACGGGCTTTGGAGTTAGGGCTCATGAGTTCGAATCCCAGCTCTGCCACTTGTCGGCTGTGTGACTGTGGGCGAGTCACTTAACTTCTCTGTGCCTCAGTTCCCTCATCTGTAAAATGGGGATTAAGACTGTGAGCCCCATGTGGGACATCCTGATTCCCCTATGTCTACCCCAGCGCTTAGAACAGTGCTCGGCACATAGTAAGCGCTTAACAAATACCAACATTATTATTATTATTATTACAAGCTACTCAGGTCCCACATGGGGCTCACCATCTTAATCTTAATTTTACAGATGAGATCACTGAGGCACAGAGGGGTAATTTACCCAAGGTCACACAGCAGACAAGTGACAGAGCTGGGATTAGAACCCAGGTCCTTCTGACTCTCAGGCCTATGCTCTATCCACTAGACCACCCTGCCTCCCTGCTGTTTGACCCTAAGCAAATCATTTAGCTTCTCTTTGTCTCAGATTCCTCTTCTGCAAAATGGGAGTTCAATACCTGTTCTCTCTCCTACTTAGACTGTGAGCCCTTTTTGATAGCCAGGGTTTAGTATGGTATCTGGCACATAGTAAGTGCCTAACAAATGCCTTTATTATTATCATTCTTATTTGTGTGCTATTAAAATAAGGCATAACTGGAGAAGGAAGTTGAGGTATGGATTCTGAGCAGGTTTTTTTAGTGGGTGTGTGTGATTTGGCAACAATCTCTTGAAGACAGAGAAGATGCCACTGATTGGAACACTAATTGGAACTTCATTACAATGGGACCTTCAAATTTTCTATCGTCTATTTTTATGTCTGTTTCCCCCTGTAGACTGTAAGCTCCTGGTGGGCAGGGATCAGATCTTCAAACTCTTCTGCACTGTCCTCTTCCAAGCATTTAGGACAATGCTCTGCACACAGTAAGTGTTCAAAAAAACCACTGATTGAAGTCACCAAAGACCTCTTTCTTGCCCAACCCAACAGCCTCTAACTCCATCCTATCGCTCAATCTATCAACCGTATTTCTTGAGCACTTACTGTGTGCAGAACATTGTGCTTAGGGCTTGGGAGGGTATGAAATAGAGTTGGTAGACATGTTCCCTGCCCACAAGGAGCTCACAGTTTAGAGGGGAATCAGTGAAAAGGCCTGAGGTCCTAGGAAATTTCACCATGACTTTTCCCCACTCCCTCTAGATGGCTTCCACTTCTAAGCATGAGCATTTTACCTCAACTCCTTAATGCTATGCCCACAAGATATTTATTCCAATAAATTACATCCTATTCCTCCTTGTCCTCTCAGCTGCCTTGGACACTGTGAACCACCCCCATTACCTGCAAACTCTGTCCAACTTTGGCTTTACCCACACAGGTTCTCCCCCGTCTCTCTGGCTGCTCATTCTCAGTCTTTTTCGTGGGCTCTTCCTCTGCTTCCCATCCCTTAATCGTGGGTGTCCTTCAAGGTTCAGTTCTGGGTCCCCTTCTATTCTCCATCTACACCCACTCCCTCAGAAAACACATTCACTTCCATGATTTCACCACTATCTCTATGAGGATGATTCCCAAATCTCCCTGTACAGCCCTGACCTCTCTCCTTTACAGTCTCCACCCTTTCCTCTCTAATAAAACTGCTACCATGCTGATCCAAGCACTTATCCTATCCTGCCTTGACACAATCTCCTCATAAAGCCAGCGTCTCCAAAATGCACATTGTTGAGCAAAAATGAATGTCCTGAGATTGGATGTGATATTAAAATGAGACATAACTGAAGAAGGAAGTAGAAGTATGGAATGTCATGGGGTTTTTTTGTGGGTTGGCAATGACTCTTTTGCAAACAGGGAAAAATCACCACTGTTTGAATACAGAGAGTTTAATTAAACCTTTCTCGTTCCCTGTAATGTATTTTCATGTCTGTGTTCCCATCTAGACTGTAGTCTTCCTCATGGGCAAGAATTGCATCTAAACGGCTCTATTATATTGTCCCCTCCAAAAGATTTAGACTGTAAGCTCATTATGGGCAGGGAATATGTCTGTTTATTGTTATATTGTACTCTCCCAAGCACTTAGAACAGTGCTCCGCACACAGTAAGTACTCAATAAATATGATTAATTGATTTGAATAAAGTATGTAAAGCCAAGTAATAGTATTTAAGTGCTTACTGTGTGCAGAGTTCTGAGAAAAACTACCTAGGAGAGAATTAAACATGGTCCCTTTCCCTCAGGGGGCTCTCAATCGAAGAGTAGAAGTGGGAAAAGGCCCTGGAGACAGGTACATCGGGAATGATGAAACATTCAAACACAGCACACACTAATACACAAAATGAAAACGAAGTCAACAGAATGCTATGGCTAGAGGAGCAAATGATGCCATTGTTTGATAGATCAATTGTTTGAAAAGGCCTAAATTGACCCTACCCCACAAGTCTTTGAAAAAACTGGATTCTGCCAGCTCCCCCAGGAGTAGGGAGGGAATAATATTTTGGGGTCCCTGGGGCTGCCCCAATGGGTCTGTGACACCCCCACCAGCCAAGCAGCGAGTTCAGATCTCTGGTGGGCTGGGGTCATAAGCAGCTTGGCTTAGTGGATCGAGCCCAGGCCTAGGAGTCAGAGGACCTGGGTTGTAATCCCAGCTCTGCCACTCGTCTGCTTGGTGACCTTGGGCAAGTCACTTCACTTGTGTTTGCCTCAGTCACCTCATCTGTAAAATGGGGATTGGGATTGTGAGCTCCATATGGGACAGGGACTGTGTCCAACCCAATTTGCTCATAATCACCCTAGCGCTTAGAACGGTGTCTGGACCATAGTAAGAGCTGAAAAGCAGCAGAACATATGGATAGAGCATGGTTCTGGGAGTCAGTCAGAAGGACCTGGGTTCTAATCCCGGCTTCATATGTTTGCTGTATTACTCCGTCCTAATCCTCCTCGACCTCTCAGCTGTCTTTGACAGTGTGGACCACCCCCTTCTCCTGCAGACGATATCCAACCTTGGCTTCACTGACTCTTTCCTCTCCTGGTTCTCCTCTTATCTCTCTGGCTGTTCATTCTCGGTCTCCTTCATGGGCTCCTCCTCTGCCTCCCACCCCCAAGGTTCAGTTCTGGGTCCCCTTCTATTCTCCTTGTACACCCACTCCCTCGGAGAACTCATTCACTCCCATGACTTCAGCTACCACCTCTATGTGCAGATGATATCCAAATCTACATCTCCAGCCCTGATCGCCCTCCCTCTCTCCAGCCTCACATTTTCTCTTGCCTTCAAGACATCTTTACTTGGATGTCCTCTCGTCATCTCAAGCTTAACATGTCCAAAACAGAACTCCTTATCTTCCAACACTAAACCTGTCCTCCCCGTGACTTTTCTATTGCTATGGATGGCACCACCATCACTCCTGTCTTTCAACCCTGTAACCTTGGCCTTAGCCCTGACTCCTCTCTGACATTCAACCCACATATTCAATCCATCACTCAATCCTATCGTTCCCACCTTCACAACATCGCTAAAATCTGCCCTTTCCTCTCCATCTAAACTGCTACCTTGTTAATGCAATTACTCATCCTATTCCACCTGGATTATTGCATCACGCTCTTTGCTGACCTCCTAACCTTCTGTCTCTCCACTCCAGTTCATACTTCACTCTGCTACCCGGATCATTTTTCTATAAAAACGTTCAGGACATGACACCCCACTCCTCAAAAAACTCCAATCGTTGCCCATTCACCTCTGCATCAAACAAAAATCCTCACTCTTGGCTACAAAGCTGTCCATAACCTTGCCTCTTCCTACCTCCCCTTGCTTCTCTCCTACTTCAACCCAGGCCACACACTTCACTTCTCTACTGCTAACCTTCTCACTGTGCCTCGATCTCATGCCTCATGCCTCGATCTCATCTGTCTCACTGCCGACCCTTGACCCACATCCTGCCTCTGGCCTAGATCACCCTCCCTCCTCAAATTTGATAGGCGATTACTCTCCCCTGCTTCAAAGGGTTTATTGAGGGCACATCTCCTCCATGAGGCCTTCCCAGACTAGCCCCCAGCTTTCCACTTCTCCTACTCCCTTCTACATCGCCCTGACTTGCTCCCTTTGTTCTTACCTCCTCCCAGCCCCACAGAAATTATGTATATATCTGTCATTTATTTATTTATATTGATGTCTGTCTTCACCCTCTAGACTGTAAGCTCACTGTGGGCAGGGAATGGGTCTGTTTTTGTTGTATTGTACACTCCCAAGCACTTAGTACCGTGATCTGCACAGTAAGTGCTCAGTAAATATGATTGAATGCATGAATGAACCTTGAGCAAGGCACTTCACTTCTCCGGGCTTCGGTGACCTCATCTGTAAAATGGGAATTAAGACCGTGAGCCCATGTTGGACAGGGATTGGGTCCAACCTGATTAACTTGTATCTACTTTAGGGCTTAGAACAGTGCTTGGCGTACAGTAAGTACTTAACGAGTACCATAATTATTAATTATTATTATAATTATTTCCCACTACAGCTTGTTGGCAGTCCACCCAATGGGCACTGGGGCATCCTGTCCTCCCCGCAGCCCCAGCCCCACCACAGCCCTTTCTGATGGCGACGGGAGTCCCAGCTGCTCTCAGCGCTTCTAGAGGGGACCTGGGAGGGGCTTCTCCTTGGGCTCCAGCTCAGCTTTCCCCTTCCTAGAATAGCCAGCAAAGCTGGGATACAATCCCGTCTGGCAGGAACAAGTAGTAGTTCTGGGAAAAACCCCAGCCACTGGGAATCAGGAAACAGTGGGATAAAAGCAAGGAGCCTTTCTTGGGGTTGAGCGAAGATTCTCCAGGTCCTGGCCCTCCATTCCCACTGGCTGCCCACCACCCCAACATACCCCCACACCCCGAGTCACGGGGTCATCCCAGGCCTGCTCCAGCCTCACAGACCCCAACCCTGTCCAAACCGGCGCAACAGCCCTTCATTCAATTCATTCATTCATTCAATCATATTTATTGGACACTTACAGTGTGCAGAGCACTGTACAAGTATTGGGGAGAGGACAATAGAACAATAAAGAGATACATTCCCTGCCCACAATGAGCTTACAGTCTAGAGAGGAATTAATCCAGCAGTAGTATTTATTGAGTGTTTACCATGTGCTGAGCACTGTACTGTTTGGGAAAGTTGGTAGACACGATCCCTGCTCTCGAGGAGTTTACCTGACCCCTCTCCCATCAGCCCCCTTTCCCACAGGCCACACCAATGGTGCCAGTCAACTTCTCTGTGGCTATAATAATAATAATTATGGTACTTGTTCACTGCTTACTATGTGCCAAGCGCTGTTCTAAGTGGTGGGGTAAATACAAGTTAAACAAGTTGGACACAGTCCCTGTCCCACGTGGGGCTCACACTCTTCAGCCCCATTTTCCAGGTGAGGTAACCGAGGCCCAGAGAAGTGAAGTGACACACGGCAGACATGCAGCAGAGCTGGGGTTAGAACTCGTGTCTTTCTGACTCCCAGGCACGGGCTCTACTAAGCGCTGAGCAAATGCCGTAGTTATTCATGAAGCCACGCTGCTCACAGTCCATGAGGGTGCCATGGGCCCTCAGGTGGGCAGGACAGGGCCCTGAGGATAGGTCCCCCAAGGCCCTTGCCACCCAGGGCACCTGGAACTGAGGCCCAGCATGGGGGGAAACTGGCAGAGGAGCTGGTCCTGTACCCCACAGGTCCTGCCCCTCAATATCCAGCCCCAACTGGCAAAGCACTGACACTGAGTCCCCAGAGAGATGGGAGGTGGAGGCCTAGGAGAGTCTGGGGGCAGGGAGGCTAGGGCAGGTGATGGGACTAAGCCAGAGTTGGAGAGTTGCTGAGGGGCAAACCCTAACCTGGCATCTGGTGGAGAGCACGGGGGACCCTGGCATGGGGTGGAGGAAGGGTCCTGGAGAAGCAGCATGGCCTAGTGGATAGAGCACGGCCTTATGAGGCAGAAGTTCATGAGTTCTGATCCCGGCTCCTCCACTTGTCTTGCTCCTTGGGCAAGTCACTTCACTTCTCTGTGCCTCAGTTACCCCATTTGGAAAATGGGGATTGAGACTATGAGCCCCTTATGGGACAGTGACTGCATCCAACCTGATCAACTTGTATCCACCCCATTGCTTAGAACAGTGCTTGACACGTAGTAACAAATACCACAATTATTATTATTGTTATTCCTCCTAGAGGCAGTCATTGGCAGGTCATGAGCAAGCAGGCAGCTCAAGTAAGAGGGGCACAGCCTGCTCCCTGCCCCCTCTCTTTTGCCCACCCGACAGCAGGGGCGGCTCCTTGCCCCCATCACTCGGATTGACAGATTGAGGAGCTGCTGATGTGATTTTGGCAGGGGTATGTGGTGGAGCAGGGGAGACCCCTTGACTGGGCAGAGGCCGAGCCTCAGGGCCCAGACAACAAACAAAGACCTGGGGAGGCAGGAGTAAGCAAGCCGCTTCGAAGAGACAGGAACAGGCCAGAAGTGTGAGGGAGCTGGCACTGCTCGGGGTCCCTTCTGCTGTACATCCAGTCCCTTTTCTTCTTGCCCCCCAGGGTGAAGGGGGAGAGGGGTGGCTCTTGACAGCCTCCCTGAGATGCCCCATTGCGTGAGGCCTGGATAAAAGGAGGCAAGTCTGAGCTGAGCCTCCAACCCCGTCCTTCGATGCCACAGCCACGATGAAGCATCTGGTTCTGCTGTGCGTCTTGCTGTTCGCCTCTCAGGCCCAGTTCATCCAGAAAGGCGAGCTGTGCCAGAAGCTGAAAGCTGAGGGCATGGATGGCTTCCTAGGCATCACTCTGCCCAATTGTGAGTTTGCCCCCATCCTTTCCTGCTTCTCTGTTATTCAATCCTATTTATGGAGCGTTTTCTGTGTGCAAAGCACTGTACTAAGGGCTCTCAGCCTCCTCCTGCCGCCTCTGTTTCTTCCTCAACCTCCTCTCTCCCCTGTCTTCTTTCTTTACCCTTTCCTTACATCCTTCAATCTCTCTCTCTCTATTCTTCCTGACTCTGCCCTTGGAGGCAGGAATCCCCCTCGCCCTGACCCCTTTCTCCCCCATTGTCCTTAAGGGGTCTGTACTGCATACTATGAAAGTCGTTATAATACTTGAGCCATCAACCACAATAGAGACGGCAGCAGCGACTACGGGATTTACCAGATCAGCAGCCATTACTGGTGCCAGGAAAACAAATCCCGTAAAGCTAAAAATGACTGCAAAATCTCCTGTTCTAGTGAGTAGACCGTTTCCTGCTGGCCCTACCCCCTCCCACCCCGCCCTTCGGGCTGCCGGTGGGGTCAGACCCCCTGCCGGACTCTCCTCCTGCAATGTACTGTCCTCTCCCAAGCGCTTAGTACAGTGCTCTGCACACAGTCAGCACTCAATAAATACAACTGAATGAAAGTTAGGCTTTCAGCCCTGCAGCGGGTTTGTCTGTCTCTGCATCATTCCCAGGTCCTTCTGACTCCCAGGCCCATGCAATATACTCGGCAACAGTGCTTAAATGCTTATTGTGGGCAGAACACTGTATTGAGCTCTTGGGAGAGTACGATACAGCAGAATGGTTAGAAGGGTTCCCTACCCACAGTGAGCTTACAGTCTAGAGGGGGACAGAGACATGATATGAACAGATAATTGATAATTGTATTTGCTAAGCGCTTACTATGTGCCAGGCAGTATACTAAGGACTGGGATGGATATAAGCAAATCGAGTTGGACAGAGTCCCTGTCCCTCATAGAGCTCACAGCCTTAATCCCCATTTTACAGATGAGGGAACTGAAGCACAGAGAAGTTAGGTGACTTGTTCAAGGTCACACAGTAGACAAGTGGCGGAGCAGCGTTAGGACCTAGGTCCTTCTGATTCCCAGGCCCATGCTCTATCCACTAGGCCATGCTGCTTCTCTACTATATAATTTATAGATCTGTAAGTAAGTACTGTGGGGCTGAGGGGTGGGTGAATATCAAATGCCCACAGGTCACAGATCCAGGTGTGGGGAGGGTTGTTGCTATGCCCCGCTGACCCCACCCCCTTTCCTCACTCCCAAATCTGATCAGGGTGCAGGGGTGGGGGGGTGGGAGGGAGGAGTTGGGGAGTACAGGGATCTGGGCTGAACAAACAATGTGGCCTAGTGGGCTTGGGAGTCAAAAGGACCTGAGTTCTAATCCTAGCTCCGCCACATGTCTGCCACATTCATTCATTTATTCAGTTGTATTTATTGAGCGCTTACTGTGTGCAGAGCACAGTACTAAGCACTTGGAAAGTACAATTCAGCAATAAAGAGAGGCAATCCCTCCCACACCGGGCTTACAGTCTAGAAGCGGGGAGACAGACATCAAAACAAGTAAACAGGCATCAATATAAATAAATAGAATTATAGATATATACACATCAAAACAAGAAAATAGGCATTAATATAAATAAATAGAATTATAGATATGTACATACATACACAAGTACTGTGAGGCGGGGAGAGGGGGTGTAGAACAAAAGGAGCAAGTCAGAGTGATGCAGAGGGGATGGAGAGCTGAGGAAAAGGAAGGCTTACTTTGGGAAGACCTCTTGGATGAGATGAGCCTCAGTTACCTCATCTGTGAAATGGGGATGAGTGTGAGCCCCACATGGGACGAGACTGTGTCCAACCCGATTTGCTTGTATCAACCCCAGCACTGTGAGCCAGGGATCGATGGTGGGACAGGTAAGAATGAGGCACAGTGAGAAGGCTGGCACCAGAGGAGCGGAGTATGCGGGCTGGGCTGTAGAAGGAGAGAAGGGAGGTGAGGTAGGAGGGGGCAAGGTGATGGAGAGCTTTGAAGCCAATAGTGAGTTTGTACTATTGGTCTCTCCCAAGCACCTAATACAGTGCTCCGCACCCAGTAAGCACTCAATAAAGATGACTGACTGCCTCTCCCTGCCCCGCAGACCTCTTGAACCATAACATCATGGATGACTTAAGGTGTGTAAAGAAGATTGCAGCGGAAGCCAAAGGGTTGACACCGTGGTAAGACCCCCCCCATCTGCCCCCTCCCCCGCCTCCTCCTCCAGGCTCTCCCCCCCTTTCACCCTCGTGTCCCCGGCCCCTCCCCTGCCCCGCCGCATCCCTCCGTAGCCCAGCTTCTTCCCATTTCTGTCCGGACCCACAGGCCCAGGACTTGTTCCACTCGGTTGGCCCAACTGGGCCTGTCCCCTCCTCCCTCTCCCACGCTGATCCGGATCCTCCACTCCTCCCTCCTGCAGGGTGGCCTGGCAGAGTCACTGCCAGAGTCTCGATCTGAAACAGTTCAATTGCTAGGGACCCCCAGCCCTCAGCCTGGCCCGGCAGGGCCCGCTGTTCCCTGAGCTCAGCATCCCTCGACCGTAGACTCCCAGACCCCAGCACCGTCTCCCTGGATCACTCCTTTCTGCCTCAGCTCTGGTGGTGGGTCAGTTTCTGTCCTCAATAAAGATTTCTCCTTCTTCCTGGACCTCAGACCCGGTCATTGTGGAGCCCGGGAGGGGCTACCCTGGGCCCAGACTCCATGGTGATAAAGGCCTATTGCCCAGGACCAGGCCTGGACCAGGCCCGGCCCAGCCCCAGCCCAATGGAGTCCCAGAAAACATGGGGGGCGGCCCCGGGCCCATGTCAGCCAGGCCTGCGGCCACTGCTCAGACCTAGAAGAGCCTCTCAGAGACCAAAATTCATCCATTCGTTCAGGCATTCAATCATATTTAGAGTGCTTACCTTATACAAAGCACTGTACTAAGCGCTTGGGAGAGGACAATACAACAATAAAAAGACACATTCCCTTTCCACAATGTCCTGACAGTTTAGAGGAGGAAACAGACATTAATAGAAATGAATAAATGATGGATAAGGACATAAGTGCTGTGGGGCTGGGAGTGGGGATGAATCAAGGAAGCAAATCAGGACAATGCAGAAGGGTTTGGGGGAAGAGGAGAGGAGGGCTTAGTCAGGGAAGGTCCCTTGGTAATGCAGTCTCCTCAGAACGACGGGGGCTGGGAATGGTGGTCCCCCACCTTACCCCTTCCTCCTGCCCGTGGAGAGACACCCCCTCCTCACCGCCCCCTCCGGCTCATCCGTCCACCCCCACCCTCAACCCTGGCAATCTCAAATGGATAGACCCTGGGCCTGGGAGTCAGAATGTCATGGGTTCTAATCCTAGTTCTGCCATTTGTCTACTGTGTGGCCTTGGGCAAGTTGCTTCACTCTGGACCTCAGTTACCTCATCTGTAAAATGGGGATTGAGACTGTGGGCCTTGTGTGGGGCAGGGACTGTGTCCAACCCAATTACCTAGTATCTACCCCAGCGCTTGGTACAGTGGCTGGTACATAGTAAACACTTAACTAATGTCACAGTTCTTATTGTTATTATTCTGACACCAAGGCCCACGTTCTATCCCCACCCTTTAGGAACCTGCCACCAGGTGATTCTTTCATTCAACTGTATTTATTGAGCACTTACTGTGTGCAGAGCATTGGACCAAACGCTTGGGAGAGTACAATACCACAATAAACAAACATATTCCCTGCCCACAGTGAGCTTACAGTCTACAGTGAGGGAGACAGACATGAATACAAGGAATCATACTTGTCCCCGCTGCGAGATCTGCCCCCCAAGAGACACCTGCCAGTCACACCATCGGAAAACCCCACAGCCCTGCTTCGGGACAGCACAGGGAATGTCATTTTTAGGGACAAGTATTCCTTTATTGAATTCCCCCATCTCAAAACCTGTCCTCGGCTAAAGGTTGAATAAGATGCACTTTGGTTTTAATGCAGGCTCCGGGGAATAGTTGACTGTTAACATTACCTCGTGTCAGGAGAGAATACAGAGGAGAATGAGGGGGAGAGGGAAAGGGTGGGAGAGGGGGAGGGCTGCTCCTTCGCCAGCCCAAACGGTTATTGCTCACGCACCTTCTACCCTCCTTCCTTCACGACCCCTCCTCTCTTTGCACAGCGCCTCTCCCCTCTGAAGCCCCCTGACTTCCTCCTCCTCCCTCCCTCCCCCAGTAGAGAGGCAAATCTGTCAGTTTGGCTGAAGTGGGGAGAAGCAATGATATTTATTGAGCGCTTACAGTGTGCAGAGCACTAGACTAAGCACTTTGCAGAGGACAATAAACATACATTGTCTGTCAATCATATTTATTGAGCGCTTACCGTGTGCACAGCCCTGTAGTATGCACTTGACAGACTATAATACAATAAACAGACACTTTCCCTGCCCACAATGGGCTTAGAGTCTAGAGGGGAATTAATCCATCAATGGTATTTATTGAGTGCTTTTAGTGTGCTGAGCACTGTAGTAAGTGTTTAGGAAAGTCGGTAGGCATGATCCTTGCCCTCCAGGTGTTTACCCAACCCCTCTCCCGTCAGCCTCCTTTCCCAAAGACCACACCAGTGGTGCCAGTCAACTTCCCTGTGGCTATAATAATAAAATTTATGATACTTGTTCAGAGCTTACTATATGCCAAAGCACACTCTAAGCACTGGGGAAGCTACAAGTTAAACAGGTTGGGGACAGTCCCTGTTCCAAACTGGGCTCACAATCTTAATCCCCATTTTACAGATCCGAGATCCAAAGAAGTGAAGTGACCTTCCCAAGGTCACATAGCAGACATGTGGTGGACCAGAATTAGAACCCGGGTCCTTCTGACTCTCAGGCCTAGGCTCTATCTACTTAGCGATGCTGCCCCCACCCTGGGCCCCATGGGTCCTCAGGTGAACATGACAGGGCCCTGAAAAGGGGCCCCCATAGGCCCAAGTGCCACCCAGGGATCTGGAGCTGAGGCTCAGCATGAGGGAAAGCTGACAGGAGAGCAGCTCCTGGACCCCACAGGTCCTGCCCCCCGATTTCCGGCCCCAACAGGGCAAAGTGATGACACTAACCCAGAGTCCCCAGGGGGATGGGGAGGTGGGGGCCAGGAGAGGGGGGCGGGTGGGAGGCCATTAGGAGAGGTGATACTTTCATTCAATTGTATTTATTGAGCACTTACTGTGTGTAGAGCACTGGATTAAGCACTTGGGAGAGTACAATACCACAATAAACAGACACATTCCCTGCCCAAAACGAGATTACAGCCTACAGTGAGGGAGACATGAAAACAAATAAATAAAATGACAGATATGTACATAAGTGCTGTGGGACTGGGAGTGGGAAAGAGCAAAGGGAACAAGTCAGAGCGATGCAAAAGGGAGTGGGAGATGAAGTGGGGGGGGGGGCTTAGTCTGGGAAATCCTCTTGAAGGAGACGTGCCCTCAAAAAGACTTTGAAGCAGGAGAGAGCAATTGTCTGTCGGATTGGAGGAGGAAGGGTGTTCCAGGCCAGAGGCAGGATGTGGGCCAGGGGTCAGCAGTGAAACAGGTGAGATGAAGGCACAGTGAGAAGGTTAGCACTAGAGGAGCAAAGTGTGCAGGCTGGGTTGTAGAAGGAGACGGGGCTGAACCCGAGCTGGTGAGCTGCTGAGGAGCAAACCTTAACGTGGCATCTAGTGGGGATCACGGGGGGAGTGTGGCGTGGGAAACCATGGCCTAGGGAGGAAGGAGGGTCCTGGAGAAGCAGCATAGCTTAGTGGATAGAGCATGGGCCTGGGAGGCAGAAGGTCATGGGTTCTAATTCAGGATCCCCCACTTGCCTACTGTATGACCTCGAGCAAGTCACTTTACTTCTCTGTGGCTCAGTTACCTCATCTGGAAAATGGGTATTGATGTTGTGAGCTCCACATGGGACAGGGACTTGTCCAACCCGATTTGTTTGTATCCAACCCAGCACTTGCCTGGCGCATAGTAAACCCTTAACAAAATCCACAGTTATTATTATTATTATTGTTACTGCTGGGAGCTGGCAGGCCATTAGCAAGCAGTCAGTTCGGGTGAGAGGTTCACAGCCTGCTGCCCACCCCGCCCCCATTTTGCTTACCCTTGGGTGCAGGAATCTCCTGGCTTCCATCACTTTGATTGATCAATTGATTGAGGAACTGCTGACCTGGTATGGGCCAGGGCCAAGGTGTGGGGACTGTATGGTTGGAGCAGGGGTGACCCCTTGACTGAGGTGAGGCCAAGCTCAGGACCTGGATAATGAAGAAACATGCGGAGATGCATCCAGGAGGAAACAGGCAGCTTCCTGGAGGGCCCCAGGGCAGACAAGAACAGGCCTGATGGGTGAGGGAGCCGGGAACGCCCAGG